>NW_008825109.1:12583698-12607772 GCF_000699105.1 Pygoscelis adeliae
TCAATGATAAGGAACAATACTTGATACAAGGTAATGTTATGGATATGTTTTCTGCATGATATAGAATAGCTGAAATAGAAGCTCGCTTTATAAATATTTCAGATGGATTTCCAGATTTTTGAAATGGTTTTAATAATTATTGAAAGTTCTGTTTATGCTCATAACTGTTAGATTGTTTTTGTGGGTAGAACAATTGCTCTTCAACTTTTAGATTAATAAAGATAATGCCAGTGTTTCAGCATTATTAAGAGAGCAAAATAAACTAAGTTTTCTAATTTGTAAACATTTTAGCCAAGTGATCATGTGTTCAGAATTTTGGAGATGTTATCTCACTGAAAATTAGAACAGAAATATGGAAATACAGAAATGACCCTCTTGACGTTAAAATCCTCATGTGGCTTTTCATAAGCTTCAGAACTCTGATGAACATTACTGGACCGTGGAAACGTGAAGCTTTATGCAGTGTACTGAAATGTGAATAATTTAGCTCCAGCAACCACACATTAAAGCAAAGTAATACATGGATTGGGAAATTTTTTTCAGGTCACGTAGTAGTATAAGGCTTGTATGGAAGTGTTTGGAGAAAGGGCAAAGATTCCTTAGTATGAGTTTTGTGGGGCCTGATAATGGAGGCTAGGAAGCTGACTGAAAATGGTCAGAGATTCAGTAACAGGTGGTGGAAAATTTTCATGTTCCTGCCTTTTCATAGGGCAGAAAGCTGGAGTGTGCATTTGTTCAGTTTTTAAGTGAGAACTGATAGTAACCTTGACATTTCTAGACTGCCAGATTAGTAGTGGACTTGCAGCCATAGGTTTATAGGCCCCGTAGGGTGGTTGCTGGGGGACAATTACAGCTGATTGATCCCCCAGGATCTGGGATACTCTTGCAGAGACCATTCTCGAAGCAAAAAGGAAGTTTACTTCATGTAGCTGGTGTTCTTATCAGTTGACTTTCCAAATCACTGTAGGCCCACTCTCCTTCCCCTTTTCTGCTGGGAAGTTGAGTTGTGTCCAACTCCATGTAGCAGTAATGCAATCAAGCTATGGTGGTTTTTTGTGACTGTTTCTGAATGTTCACAATCATAGGGTGCTCATGGCCCGAAAGGCTCATCTTTCAAGATGGCAATGATCTGATGGTGCCCAAGAATGTATAACCCAAAGATCACAAGAGCAGTAGCCATGCGTCTCAGTAGCAGAGGAGTGCCCGACAGATAATAAAAACAGTCAGAAGTAATATACTTTGGGGGTTTGGTGCTGTACTGTATGTTTCTAGTAATTCACTTGAGGAAATTTGTTGAACATACTTTCTTTTCCCCTAGTCTTTCTTTTCCTGAAATTTATATTTCATGTTACCGCAGAGGAGTTTAACAAAGAAACAGGACAGATCCTTGTTGGAATGGACACGCTGCCTTCTGATCTAAGGGATTACGTCAAGGAAGACAACAAACGTTTTGAAAAAGAACTAGAAGAATGGGATGCAGAACTCGCTCAGAAAGCACAGCAGGAGAAGTTGTTATCTCAGATACCCAGGGCACCAGCACCCTCACCTGCTCCAGGTTAGCTTCTTCTACTTGTTTGTAAAAGGAGTAGAACCAAAAATCACTGGGTTTTGTATATATTGTTTTGCAGCTTAAGAAAGGAAGAGAAAGTTAATTTGTGTAATCTTGAATTATAACTATTTACTTGGCCAAGGTAACTGCACTTGAAGTTTAGTCTGTTGGGTTTTTTGCATTTTATTTTTTATTTAAAGAAAAAAATTATTTGTTGGTTCTGCTGCCTTTTCCCTCCCAGTTGTGCTTAGCTTCTACTAAACTATTTTTTTTTTTCCATAGAAACTTTGGCCTTTTAAGATACGTAATTATTAACAAGTCTCACCAGTCTGTTTTGAGAATTTGTTAGTCCGTAAGTGATGTATATTCTTCTATTCAGAATGATTGAGTAGAAGACCTACCTTCTCATTTTAAATTAGGACAGAATTTAAATCTGAAAGAAGAATAATTTATTTGGTGTGATGTATTGAATAGAGTTAGCAATAGTAGGGCCCACTTAAGAAGCCATTATGTAAAAACGAGCGTGTTAAAATTGTGGAAAAGGCTCTGAACAGCAACAGTGAGGCCAATGCTGCTAGGAACCTAGCTAATAAGGACCACTGGCAATCTGACTATAAAACATATGCCTGCTTTGACAGAGAAAAACCTGTCAGGTTTTAGGTTGCATCAACCTTTTGCTCCTTTGCAGAAGGCTGTATGTACATTATGTGAAAGATGACATGATGGATTTGTGTAGCGAGACTGCTGTCCAGATGTTCTCATTGTTGTCTTTGAGTCATTAAGACTGAGCATGTATTTCTCATAACTATCTATGACTACAAACAGAATGTAAAAAGTTCAGTGATTTAATGACATTTCTCTTTTTGCAATCTCTATGGAGAGTGACTTCATCTTCTGTATGGTTTGACTTCACAAACGCTTTAGGACTCGTTTTAGTTCTTTTGTTAGTAATGGAAAGTGCTAAATGAATGTTTTATGTCTGCCAAAATTTGCTTTCATCATGTAAGGAATATAAGACGCTATGCTAATCAATTTTATTGCCCTCAAGTGGGGGAGACTGAGATCTCCCTTAAGTCAGAAGAATATAACGTGTTGATTGTTTTGCGAAGTAAAAATACATCTGGCACTCAAGTGGCTGTAGGTCATTCCATATATTGGGTCTGTATGCCACAGAAAGTCCAAGTAGAATCTCATCTTTGTTCTCAGTCATCCCCTGTATTGATTGATGAACACCCCTCACTCAAGAGCCTTAATGGGCCTATAGATAGGACACGTCTGTTGTTCCTAATATAAAATCATGGGTCCATTTGCATGAAAGTGTTCAAAATGACCCGAGACGCAGACTGGTGTAAAGTTGTGTTTGTGAATGGTGTGACCTACCCTGCATTTTCTGTGTGGGTTACCTTATCTATGAGACAGTGATCCAAATAAAACTAATCAATTCAGAATTCATGCTTATATTAACACACAAAATTGTTATTTTATTTCTGTCACTAAGTTCAAGCAGGAGAACCAGAATATTTAGAGCAGCCATCAAGAACTGATCTTTCAAAGCACTTAAAAGAAGATTCTGTACAAGCAATCAATAAAGCTTTAGCTGAACAAGAAGATAGAGGTCCAGAAGCTATAATGGATACGGTGAGGATATTTTGAAGCTTGAAATACTTCTTTTGCTTTTATTTTGCAAGTGGAAATAATATAATAGCTGATAAAAGGGTGTGTGTGTGTGTAAACTTTGAACTGAAAATTGCTATTTCTTCAGGGACTGTCGACAGTACAGCCCATCCAGAAAGTGTGTACTACAGTAATGGGTGTAGTAGAAGAAAAATACTAAGACAGATGTCCTGTATGTGATTAAAGTACTTGTCAAGAATACAGCATATTATTCAAATGACAGTTGTGTTTGTGCCCACCATCTTTCCAAAATGTTAGATGGTTCCATTTATTTTTGAGGAGTAAACACTGACATTCTATGTACAAGACTTGAAAAATACTGATTTAAACATTCAAGTTTTTATCTGAGAAATACAAGATTATAATTGAGTTCCCTTGAAAGACCTATGGAAGTTAAAGTAGCGTTCAAAAATAAGGGGTTTTTCAACAGTATTCTGTAGCTTTAATGCAAATTCACAACTTCGTGAAAATTATTTTTTGTGATTCATCAGATGCGTATATTAACTTAAAATAGTTACAAGAATTAGTGTTGGGTGATTCTGTTTTCACTTCGTACGACAGATACTAAGAGGAATTGGAAGTTAACTACTTCATGAGTTATTAATATTTAACAGTTTTTTCTTTCAGGAATTTTTTTTTTGCTTCCATATAAAAATATAGATAAATGACCAATGTATTTGCCACAAAAGCAAGTGCCTTTAAAGCAATACATACATCTGTCTTGGAACTGTATCCATAAGGATAAAACATACGAAATGTACAGTATAGCTTCCTTAGGCACCCCTAGTAACCACTAGAGATATGAACAGTTTAGATCTGTGCAAAAATTGAAGCATGCTTCCTAAGTTCAGGTATGAATCCTCATTAAACAAAAGCAGTCTAGCCCCAGATATCTTTGGGGCCAACGGGAAAGTCCTTTGAAAATGACGTGACAACTTGTTGAGTCTTAACACCTGACGTGTTTTCCATCCCTCTCTCCTGTGGTGTCAGGAGAGCAGAGAAGCACGCTTTCTCTGCTAAACTGAAATCAAAGCCAACAGGGAATCTAATCTAACCCTGGATGAAAAGATGCTCTGCCACTAACGTGTTAGGCTACTGCACATCTGACTTTTTTGAGTTCTCAGAACACAGAACAGCTTAGAGGGAGCCAGTTTAATATGAGTTACCTCCAGCTAAAGGGGTAGCTGTGAATATACCAAACCCATGATAAAACATCTTGTGTGATGCTGTCCTCCTTCTAGGGTCTGTGGGCATCCATCCCGGTGGGATGTGGAAGAATCTTACAGACTTGATTCCATGGATCAGGTGTTTTAGTTCAGGCTAATGACACTTTGCACAGTGATCATCAGCCTTAGGACTTCACAAGACGGTGGTTGAGGAACCACGTGGGGAACATTGTGATAGGCTTAATGAGGCAGATGCAGGTCATCTTGTTCCAGTATTTTCACTGCATTGTTCTGCAACAAGGTGGATGGCTCTTTAAAAATAGAAACAAAAATCCCCAAACCATGTAAACTCTTTTACTTAGAAACAAATGTATTTCAGCTGTTAGAATCTAAAGCAAATTTCTAGGTAATCTGAAGGTACCCTGTTAATGTTTAAAAGCTGCTCTCTGTATACCCAAATTTAACTCAGGCAGAATTGTGCTTCCGTCTCAGTGTGTCAGCATGCTTTTTAATTACTCTACTTCCACATGCATTCTGACATGCAGGCATATATTCCTTTCCTCCACTTTTTGTTTGTCCGTTTTAAAAGAAGGAAAGCCAACATCAGAACATGTAACAAACAGGACTGTAGGTTAGTCACCACATGATCATTTGTGTCCATTTTCTGCCCTTTTGTCCTTTTTTATACCCTCTGCACAGTCTTCCTTTGTATTTATACAGTGCTAGGTGTAAATAGATACTATGTGTGTTTCTGGAATCTTTGTTAAAAAAATGAGACTATTGTAATAGTTGAAGAACAAGTAGCATGGCACTCTGCTTAGACTGGAGTCAAGATTTAAGTTCTGCAAATGTTGTAAACTGGCTGTTATACAATGGTAGACCGCAGGAGCTGAGATTTGTCTCTGTTGTTGTTTAAAACTTACTTTAACATAGCAAGAATTTCAGTGACTAACATAATCTTCCCCTGATTTTCTGTCTAATTACTTTTCTAAAAAATAAACCTGTTGAATGTAATGCACCTTTAAATATTCTTTCAAATATCTTAATTGCTAGAGACTTTTTTGTTTTTTTTTCCCCAGAGGATCAGGAAATGTTAGCCTTTGGCTTATTGCCATCCCTTAGTATGAATTCGTCAGATACCTCAGTTATATTTAGTAATTTTTTTGTGGAATGTATGAAAAGAAGTGGTGCTTCGTAGACTCATACTTTAAGAACTGCCTTAAATTTGTAATGGATGTTAGAGTTGCAATACTGGCATACTAACCTGTAAAGATGTAATTAGTGAATAAAGGACAAATAAAATCTTTTTAATAATGATGGCTTAATTTTAAAATGTACTGCTTAAGAAATTAAGAAACTGTAAATAATTAGAGAATATAAGTGATATTTATAACTTTTTTCAGAACTTCAGCAGTGTGCATCACTTTACTTGACCAGCCTGTCAGTTTGTGTGTCTCTAATTTTATCTTTTTTTCTGATTTATTTTTTTTATTTCCCCACACACATACTGATAATGATTTTCTTCTGCAGAGCTCTGATAATGCCCCAGCTCAACCAGCTCCTAACCAGCGAGTTGTAGAGGTGGCGATTCCTGATGTAGGGACTTTTGTGATTGAGTCAGAGGAGGGGGGTTATGACGATGAGGTACATTTGATTGCAATTGTGTGCACCGCTCCTCCTCGGTGCTTTCTTGTGCTGCCTGATGAGAATTTTTGGCATGTTTGCACATCGTGACACCTAACAGATTTCTGCAAAACTAAATGCTTAGCGATTTGTAACCTTAACAATGTCTTAATTTGTAATGTAATACGAAAGGAAAGCACTAGCTACTCTAATTGGGCACGCTTTGCATGGTACCATTTACACTGGAGGTATATTTGTCTTTTTAGCTGTGGAAGTTGAATGTTTGTGTTAGGCCAGATAGCCTTTGAAATGCTGGTGATAGACTGTGGACTACTACATTATTTAAAAAGTGACTGGATAGTGAGTGATGTTCTTAATGTCTGTGCTTTCTTGTCAGTTCAATAAAGCTAATGTTCAAGTCCGGTCCCTTATTTGCCAAGGTTAAGCTTTTCAGACTTCAAGGATTAAATTATCTATGGAAATAACCTGAAATTGATATGGCTGGTGGAGCTGACTCTTCCAAAGCTTAAGGAAAAAAAAAAAAAAAGAGAAATTCTTTTTTCCCAATTCAGACCCAGGGTGGTGCGTGTAGCTGGTACTACTTGAGGAACAGATGAGAGGCCCGTGTTATCCTGAGACACATTCTTTTCCGCTGCCCTATTTTAGCAGCAGAAAGCAACACTGCCGGGTCATCAAACTGTCCTGCCTTGACACTGCTTACTCCATGTTTGTTTTGGTTGGGGATAGTGTTGTTGCAGCCCATATTCTCAGGTGTCTGAGCATGTGTTCTTGGTTGGGTTATGAGGAGCTTTTGCTTCCCTAGGTAAATGGATACTTCAGGTCATTCTGCCCTGTAATTGTGATCAGTTGTAACTGGGAGTATGGGATGGGGATTAAAATGATTTAATTGACATCGTCACAGAGTATGGCTTCTCACAGAAGTCTCCACTTTTAAAGACATGAGGATTTAGCCTCCCCTAATGACCTGCTTTTTGGGGTTTTTTCTTTTTTTCACTGTTGTCCCCATGCCATTGTCTTTCTAGAGGATGGTAACTTTCTTTCCGATTTCCCCGTTCCTTTTGTAAGTGTATTCACTTTTTCTTTAATGTTCTTATGTGTGGGGAAACTATTCTGGAGAGGTTAGGGTTCTTCATCTTTTATTGCTGTGCCAGTTGCTCTGCCAGCTATACCTTGGGCAGGGAGAAAGGGAGTGTTTTTCTTTGCTCACAGATAACAAATGGGAAAGGCCTTTCTGAGTAACCTAGATGTATCACATTGTTTGTATATAACTAATGTGTATAGCTGAGAGATGTGTGTCTTTGGCTTTGTGTTTGTTAAATGTTTTGGGGTTTTTTTTTTTTTTTTAAGAATTTGTCTACAAATGCTTCAGGGACCAATTGCATTTGCAGCAATGGGTTCCTTATTTTGATGTTGAAATACACATAAAATACAGGCAGTGTAGTTTACTATGTTTTTAGTACAGTATATATAAAGTGTGATTGGGCGATTTTTCTACTTGAAACTTTTTTTTATCATTTGGTAGTCGTGGGTGGCACTCATTCAGTATGCAGTTTCTGATGGATACTAATGCTGAACAATGCATGTTCCTTTCCTGGGAAGTTTTGACTGTGTAACTTTTAAATTGTATTTGACACAGTTCTTCAATTTTTTTGTAAGCTTTCTTTAATCATATGTTGTTACAGCAAAAATAATACACATGCCATGACTGACTTGCAGAATACGCACACCAGATCTGTATTGAAATGTGCCATTTCAATGTATGCATGCATTAAGTTGCTTTTTATCTTGCATGAGACTAAAAGCATATTGAATTTGGTCATTAAAATATTAATTATTCAAAACTTTTGCCTTAAATCCCTTGTGGCAGGTCATGCTGACCCCGAACATGCAAGGTATTATCATGGCTATAGGTAAAGCCAGGAATGTTTATGACAGGTGTGGGCCAGAAGCAGGGTTCTTTAAGGTACAACTAACATTTTCAACTTTTTCTCCTCTGACTTTTCTTGTTAGATATGCCTTCTCCCTCCACCCTTTGATGCATATTAAGACTGTTCCAGTGTTTATACGTACTCTTCTATGATATCAGTCCTCCATTTAGATTTCTCCCTTGAAAAAGACAGCTATTTCCCTGTTGATTCAGCAGTGCACTGCCTTGATATAAATAGTTTATATACCTTTCTGCATTTTACCTTTCTAATAATAGAAAGTAACATGAAACCTTTCTAATAATAGCAAGTAACATGAAACCTAGATGTGTAATCAATAAGAATATGTTCGTTTTTTTTCCCCTGTTAGTAACAAAAACCATGCCTTAGCCAGACTGTTTGGGACATCAGTTTTTTCACCCGGGGACATCAGTGTTTAGTCATTTGTTGTTTATTTAAAGAGATGTTCTTGTTTTGTAATCCTTAAAAGATTTTTAGTAAATCTAAATTACTTTCTTTTGTGTAACTGCATGGATGTCAATCCTATTTATTTATGTAGTGTTATGGAATTAGACATTAGGCTTTTTGTGGTTATTACTCTTCACAATGATTCCAGACTTAAAAATATGTTAGTCGTCTTAAATACAGAAACTTCTGAGCAGAATTTTTAGCTTATGATCTTTTGAATTTTCAGGGTATTAGAAAGGGAATTACGTTGACATGATGTAAAATCCTCTCAAATGTGATTTGGAGGGGGGAAAAAGTTTCTTGCTTGCCGTTGAGTACCAGTCTGTTTTCTTCTTAATTGTTCTGGTATAGTTGCACTAGAAGACATTGTAAAAACCAAAAGAAACAAAAAATCCCAAACAAACAACAACCAACCAAACACCCCCACCCACCCCCCCAACAACAAAAAATGCTCTTAATCCCTTGGTAAGGAGATTGAAATCTCACGGGTGGGTTGGTTTGTTTGTTTGTCTGTTTGTATGGGGTTTTTGTAATGGATACTTAGAGAAGTGTTATGACCATAACAGTTGTTTACAGGGCTGTCTCTGGTAACCGTGCCTGCCCTCAGGGAATGGAGAGACACCTGCCATAGCCTCTGTTCAGTGAAATAAGTTTTGTTTGGGATTCAGTGCGGGTGGTGGTTTGTTTTGGGTTTTTTTTCCCCAAAACTTATTACTTAATGAAAAGATGCTAATCTTTTACTTTTTTACGGAAAAAAATCCTCATTTGATCAAATCAAACTCTTCACCAGAAAGTTTAATTACACCAAATTATTTTTTGAATATGAAGGGTGTTTTGATAATTTTTAAAACAGAAATGCAGTTCAAAATAAAATTATATTTAGTGCTTCAGAGTTATCAAAACAATGCTCAGTTGAAACGTTTTTCGGTCTTTAATTTTGAATGCTTAAACACTTTCACTTCACAGGGGACAGAATTTCTCTCTGAGTGAGAAAATGTTCTGACACTAAATTGTTGGAGAGTAGAAAAGTTTCCTTACTCATTTTCAGCTGAATCATGTTTGCAATAACTTAGAAGAGGTGGAACATGCTTCATTTTTGAAGAATACATTAGTATGAATGTATGCAGATGAAGTGGTCCTACTTAGTAACAAAATTTTGTATTTTGAAACATATCATATGAAATCTAACATTACTCCATAAACTCGCTGTAAAAGCTGCTATGATATTTTTTAATACTGTTGTATTCTGGGTTTCTTCATGTGTTTTTTTTATAAAACGAGTGTTTACAGAAAAGTGTTGGGTTTTTTCTATGATGTCTTTGTTTTAGTGTAACCCACGTAAAACCCATTTGACGTGGGTCATTGTTACTGCCAAGGTTTCAGTCCCCCTTTAGATCTCAGGCTTGAGACGTGACTAATACAAACCCATTAAGATATTTCTTCCATCAGTGACCTCTTCCAATCATCTTCCTTTAGACTTTATAGACAGTTCCTTACAGAATGTTTGCCTTAAGATCTTTATATAACATTCTCAGTGAGAAAATGAAAACATATAATACTTTCTTTACCATCCCTTTTTCCTCTATTGTGTAAAGAAATACTGTTATTTTTTTCATTGTACATAGGATTTCTGAATCTGTAGTATACCATTTTATTTTGTTTAAATATGTATATAAAAATATAGGATTTGTGTTGCGGTTTTTCCTACTTCTAAGTAATTCTCTGAAAAATTAAATGTCTGCTAGCAATTGCTTTTTGTTTCTGGCCTACCCCAATAAACAGGGTTTAATTGCATAGTTATCCATGTTGGTTGTCTAATGGTAGAACTTCTTCTGATGTAAGACTAGAAACTCTGTCTGTGGCTTTTGATATTTATCATCAGTTCCCCAAACTTCCTTTTTAATGATAATGCATATGATTAGTACTTAAAATTATTGATGCAGAACGTTCTCCTAAGTTTTCAAGTTCTCCACATGCTCTGTGTTTAAACCTGTATAAATAGTATCCTACCCACGTGTTTAGTCCTGAAACAAAATGTCTGTTAGTAGAGGATGGGAGCCCAAATTTCTGATAGTTAAACGTCAAGAAGTTACCTGCTACTGCCAGGTATTTCAACATGAAGGAATTTGAAATATTGGACAGGATATTTTTCTGCCTGCTTTGGAGCTTTATTTTGTGCGTATGTTGTATTGAAACTTGGCTAGTGTGTGAAGCTACTGTGTTAAGTCATTTGTTTCAAGTCTACATTTAGTGTTAGCAAACAATCTGATCACCTCCCTATTTTGAGAGATAAATTATGGAACATATTAACATTTGTCACCATTTTTCTAATTATTTTTCTTGTTGTTGCTCTTGTTCATGCTGTATAGTTCCAGTGAATAAAATCTAATGAACATAACAGATGATGTTCATTAAAATCTAATGTGCTTGCAAAGCTGGAAAAGTAAATGCTTCTGATGACCTCTAAAGTTGATCTAAAATATTCAGCGAGGACTCCGTCCTGCCCTGTAGGAGACTAATACTATTCATATTGAAGTATTATTTTCTTTAGAAATCCTACAACTTGATTTTTGTTGGAAGACATTTTCCATTCTCACTTAGTGTTTCCAAAATCATACGTGTTTATTAAACTTTCTGTAGAACTTGTTTTATTCATGTATTTGCATTTTAACCATGTATTAAAGGTACCTTTTTTACCTTATGAGATTTTAGAAGATTCTTTTAAGTGTCTGAAATCTTATACTGCTTTTGGACTGTAAATGCTTAAAGATGCCTCTCTAGGAATTGGATAAACCTTCTCCCAGGGAGATGTAGCAGAGGATTGGGACTGCTTTTGAAGTAAAGGTCTACCTGGGATTTTGGCAAGCTTAGCTGGGGAGAGACAGGAACAACTTTACTGTCTGTCTGTTTGGTTGGTCTGTTGTGTGGTTTTTTTGGTTTGGTTTTTTTTTTAAAATGTAGTTCAGACTTTTTAGAAGGGTGGAGTGTGGAATTGCTAAAAAATAATTTTGTAGGCAAAAGGCCATGGGACGTGAATTATCCTGTTACTGTCTGTGATGTTTAAGAGTTAAAAGCTAGAAAGAATAATGTCTATTTTTAAAATTACTTAGGCAATTAAATTGGAATACACGCGTCTGCTAAAATTAGCCCAGGAAGATCCACCACCTGAATGTGATTACCGTTTGCGTCATGCAATTGTTTACTTCATCCAAAACCAGGCACCAAAGAAGATAATTGAGAGAACGTTACTGGAACAGTTTGGAGATCACAATCTTAGCTTTGATGAAAGGTAATAAGATCTGCATGTGTCATTTCCTGTGCTCACAAACGTTTTCTGATGGGTGGAGACGCCCCTTTGTATTCAGACAGTGCACGCAATAGAGGGAAGGCTAGTGTGTGTGTTTGGCTTTATCTTCTAGTTAAGAGCTTGCAGGTATATTTTTGTAAAAAATATCTTTATAAAGATCTCTGTAAAAAGAGTAAACAAGAAGTTGGCTTTCTATTGTTATGAAATAAAGATAAATATTCTGCGTTGCTCATAATTTTGCACATAGATTTCTGTACCTTCTTTCAAAACACTGTGTAAGGCTGTATAGTTTGCATTCTTCACTGCCCCGAAAGCCAGCAGTAGACAGCAAAGCCTTGCAAGCTATATGGGTAACTTACTTGAATGCAAGACAATGTCTCTTTTCCACTTGAAATTCTATATATTTACTTATTTAAAGAAATAAATAAATGGAAAGGTAGAGAACATTAGTCTGATTTCTGCATAGTGAATGATCCTCTAGTGTTACTTTTGCAAAGTAAATACCGAGGAGTTTCAAGCCATCTGAACTTTGAATTAAAAAGAAAGACTGAGCAATGTGGCAATTTGGCAAAATAAAACAAGAAGTAATTGTTAAACAGCACAGGCCTCCCTCACATGTACTTCTAAAGTATGCCCTCTCCTGCTGATTATACCATGCATAACAACAAGCACATTTTCCACAGTGTTTTCATACTGTTTTGCATAAGGCTGTAACTTACATTGTTTGAGGCTGCTGTCTTTGTATGGATAATATCCTTTGTGAATTTCCAGTAATTTTCCATGATTTCTTGTTGCTTTTTGTAAGGTGCCGTAACATAATGAAGGTTGCTCAAGCTAAACTTGAAATGATAAAGCCAGATGAAGTAAACATGGAGGAATATGAGGTCAGTATTTTTTATGCTTTAAATTAAACTGCGATGTGAAATAGTTATCAGTAAGCTGACTTTTATCTTCACAAATTCCTTCTTGTCTTACACTAAGAAGTTAAAACTGGTTATTGGAAGACCATTTATTTGTAGGAATGCTGCTCTGACCAGGTGATCTAAAGCTGGTTTTTCCACATCTGTAATTCTAGTGATTTAAGCCATGAATGTCAAGTTTGACATTTGTTCTTACTCCTTAATGTGTCTCAACGTCACTAACAGTATTTCATAATTTATCACCATGTGAGTCAGCTGGCTTTCTCTAGTCAGAAACAGCTAGCAGTGAAGGAGTGAGAGTGGTCTAAGCCCAGCCTTACACATCTTGAGAACTGGGTCACATTTGTGCTTTTCCTCCAGCTGTCTCTGCAGCCATTCCCATTTTCTTATGAGCACCAAATTCTTTTGTTTGCTGAGACCATACGTAACCAGTTTATGCATTGAATTTTTCCTCCTGCACTATTTAGAAAAACTTGGAAAGAAGAGCAAATCTCAGACATTAAGTAATTGTGACTAATATTTGCCAAAATAATTCATCTCATATTTAAAGCTAAGTCTGTAGCTGGTTTTACAACATCAGTTTCAACTCTGTGTAATACTGTTCATAAAGGCCTCTTAACAGGGGATATCTATGTCCTAGGCAGATTCCAGTGCACCACTTAAACCTCATTGTTATGCTCGTCGGCCCAAACAGTTTGTTCGGGAGGACTATGGGAGTAAGCTTCCTCTCAACAAACCAAATGAAAAATATTTACTTGTCGTTTCTCATTGCCACATTTAGGACCTACAGTAGATGCCTACTACATTACAGCATAACATCCCTGACCTGTGAGGGGAAAGGACTCTCACAGTGGGATTTCTGTTGCATTTTTTAGGCTGTGCAAGGCTCAATGTCTTACCATTTTCTGAATGGCGTTGCACAGGTAGAATAAACAATTCTGGACTTAACTTTAAGAGTGAGGGAGTGGGGTGTCTTTTATTCCCCTGCAGACAGAGCCACTTTTTTAGCTCCTGAAGCAGATAGTTGGTGGTTTCTCCAAAGATTGTATCAGTATTTGTCCTCTGTAGTGAGCTGGCATTTCATGGACCCTTTCTCATGCTCTTTGTGTTGAATCTGTAAGTGGCTATATATTATGGTATGCTGTCCCCTATTTTTGTCTTTAGTAAGCAATTGAAAGTTGGCTACTAACCAACTGCAGTAAAAGCACCTTTTTCACTTAGAGTATTTACCTGTAAAGTGTACCAGTAGTCACTTCATATAAATGATGATGCAGTAGGATAAATGTTTTACTCCAGTATAAATATCTCCACGATCTGAATTGTATTTGTTTTTCTTTGTCACTTCCCATGTCATGTGTTCAAGCTTTTTCTATGTCATTCTTATATTGAAAGTTAAGCTTAATATTAGTGTATGAAAAAGCTTTCTAACGCTTTCTGAGTAAATAACTGAGTGTAATGTAGGGAAGAAAAAAAGGCTATTAGCTTCTCAACTCTTTTTGAGAAGAAAAAGGGGATCTCATAATACTGACACTGGCTGTCCAAAGATGCTTGGTGTTCCTTTCAAATGGTAATGCATTCTGTAAAAATAATCTCATTTAGAAATATTTTAGGTATTTAAGAATTTGCTTTTTATTGAGGGAGGGGGGATGCAGGCGGACTTTTCCCACATGCAAGCTTACTAGGAGTCCTTAGCACTTACTGTGAGTATTCAGCACTAAGTAAAGTATGTGTGTAGTAAATTGTATTTCATGTTTGTGGATGAAATTCTATATACCCTTTCTTATATGCAGAGATGGCATCAAGACTATAGAAATTTCAGGGAAACCACCATGTTTCTCATGGTAGGACTGGAGTTTTTCCAAAAAAAGAGGTAAGTGGTAGTATAGAACTCAAATGTGGTAGAGCAATTTGAAGGCAAAATGTAATATTGATAAGTAAAGCTATTCTTAAAATTAAGTATTGTTTAATGTATTCTTCGTTTTATTTAAGCATTTATTTGGTCCATTAATGTCTTCAGTCTTGCATCTACCTTCCCTCAGCTTCCTATTCTTAATCTCCATTTCCTCTTTCCTTATCAAGCCACGTACTCTTTTCAGAGCACCCTCCACCTGTATTCCTCCTTCTCTCCTAATCTAAGTGCTCTGGGTACCCCTCAGACATAAAAACCTTTCCTCTCTGGCACCGCAGAGAGGCACATATACATTTATCTGCTTTCATCAGCAATCGCAATTAATCAAGTCCCCGTCTTATCCATCTTTTTCTTGGGTCTTCCCACAAAAGCAATTTTGCCTTCTGCATTTGTCTGAGCCAAAATTCTACCTGTGATGGGCTTTAAAGGTCAGGAAAAACGAACATATTTAAGGAGACTATCATGCATAACTATCATAGTTGTAGCTGATTCTTCTTAGCTCCACAAGGCAGTGGTGATTCATTCCCTTCTCTTTTCCAACCAAGTCAGGAATTGTGGCTATATAAAATTGGTGACATTTATGTACTTAATGCACTACAGCTAAAACTTATACTCTGATCTACTACGTGCAACAAGGATGGTGATGACAGTATAAATGCCTAAAAACATTCTGCAGAAGAGAGTCTTTGAAACAGAATTTTTCAAAACTGCCTCTTCCTCCCATGCCAAGCCAAAGGAACAAAATGATTAGCTGCAAAATATCCAGTGACTGACATCTCTTGTGTGAAAATTGAGCTATCACGATACAAATTTTTGACTGTGAAAACAGTTCTGCAGTCAATCACTGATTTTCTCCTGTATAACACAGTAGGTAGGGGAATTATAGTGGGAATCAAACTCTATTTCTTGTGTGTATGTTGTCTAGTAAATTGCTTCATATTTCTTTCTTGTCTTACATGCTCCCAGACAAGAAAGGCCCCAAACAAAACAGGAAAATTGATTGGAAAAGACACTGCCTTGTCTTTGTAACAAGCTACATCTTTGTATAGTGGCTAAACCCATGAGCCCATAGTCTTGTTTTGTCTTCTGGTTGCTAGTGTGTAATAAGTAGTACATTCATTAATAATCCAAATTGTGATATGCTACTTTGTCAGTCTTGAACAGCTTACGTACAAAGGTTGGTCAGAAGATTGCCTGGCCTATTTGAAAAATAAACACTCTGGTATTGCTCAATCCCTTAAGGAGGCAAAAATGTCACAGGCATCAGTGTGGCATATAGGGACCCTCCTTGTTGCCCCTGGACTTCATGCATGCTCTAAGCATGCAGGCGGGAATGGAAGATCTTCAAGTGCCTTGGCACTGGGACTCCAGGATGGCACCTTCAACTGCAAAATACCAGTGTTTTCACTAATCCACTTCTTACCATCATATATTCTGATTATGCCAGGGGGGAGGGAGGGAAGCACAGGTTTCTGCTTTGTGCTGAACAGCATTTTTGGTATACTTTTCCATTATTTACATTAATTTGCAAAATTAGGGTGAGGCATTTGTTACCAAACATCTTCGTAATTTAGAAAACAAGTCTATAATGAGCAGTCTTAGACTCTGATAATAGCATATTTTTTATTTCTGACCAATATCAGACTCATCTAACATCCAAACAAGTGTAGCATTCATTCGCTTTGGCAAGAAATGCAATTTCATAAATGCTTCGACATTATGTAATGACGACAAAGACAGTAAGACTAGGGTTAAGGATGCTTAGAGGATGGGCCAGGATCTGGGTATCCATTGACCTACTCTAAAGGCATCTGTTGCACTTACACACTCGTGTTTCAGCTGCAGGTTCCCAAGGGACTGAGAGATTTACTGAGGATCACATCTTGTACACTCTAGAGGGCAGTACTACCATCCTTATTCTGAAAACGAGACCAAACTGATGAACTCTTCCAATTCCCTTATTAACACTGAAATCATAAAAATGTAACTTTAAAAATACTTCGAAAATATAGACTTTCATAATTGAAATATGACCTTCAGCAGCAGGACTGTTTTGAGGCTTTTTTCAGAAACCCATCTCCCTCAGTCGACCAACTTTTCTTAGTTTAATAACACTATTTGGTACCTAGCAGCACTCAATCTCTAGATGGAGCCAAAAATCAGCCTTTATCCAGGTAGTCTCTGATTTTCTTAAATAATTGTGCTGTGTTAAACAAACACAAAATCAACATTAAAGAAGTAGTTTGGTGTATCTTTTCTTCTCTGTGTAGCTTGCTTTTGTAGGTCTTGGTGCTGGAGTGCGGAACATACAAGACCGCGTTTGAAGGTGCAAAGGAAACAACACCTTCAAATCACCTTATGCTGAGCACTGGGAAGTCATGCCTACTTTCAGTGTTCACTCATGATCCCTTATGGTGGTTGGCAAGGCCCTCTTTTCACTGCAGGTGGAGAATTAAAGGGTCTTTCAGGCATATCTTCTCTGAGTGTACTATAGAGTAGGAACCTGCTGTGGGTGAGATGAATGCAGCCAGCTAATGAACCTTGGCAGGAGTTTCACCTGTAGCTTGCTCTTGTGGTAGTAACTGAAAAGTGAACAAACCATAGACCTTAGCAGTTGCCTTTCAGGTTTCTTGGAAAGCCAATACAGTTTTTCAGTTTTAACTGAAATGCCTTTTCCAAAGCAGTGCTAAAATTTAGCCAGCCTGTGATTTCAGCATCTTTTCCAAAGCCTAGACCCAGTGAGCTCCATAATTCTGTGAGCAGCCTCAGTGATTTTTAGGCTTAGGCTTCATAGGCTGGAGCTTATATACACTTCAGGTGTGAAAAGGCAGAATCTGTTGCTAATTTACACTGTAATCGTATTCCTCAGACTCTCAAGATATCGGACTCTGAGCTTGGATGTACAGTAATGATGATTTAAAATAGCTTACATTGCTGTTAGATGGCACTACAGTTGTTTCAGGGAAAGGTCACACAACTGTGGGAAGGAGCAGGAAGAGAGGGACTGGGAATAAGGCCACTACCAGCAGCAAGTTTTTAATTTGGATCAACTGAGTTGTTGACGCTGCAATTTCGAACGAAAAGGGAGAGAAGGTCCTGTTCCTCTGGCTTTATATCCAGCAATTCCAGTTCCTTGCAATCATCATCTCCCCTTTCCTTCTACGTCAAGTTTTCTGCTGTCTGGTCAGTTGTGTTGGTGATCAGTGGTGTGAAGAGTTTTCATGAGCCGGAGAAATGGACTTGAGGAGAGGGTAATAGACTACTTCTTTTAATGAAAGCATAGCTTTGTATTTTGAGGACAAAAAGGTGGAGAACAGTGACTGTACTTGTAATGTAATATATTAATTACGTAAGCAATAAATATTTAGAATTGCAAGAGGCTATGAGCAGATCTCATGGTGGAAGAAATAATTTCACAGTAGATTCTGAAATTATGGTGTTGGGCTTCATCTTGTTCTTCTCAACAGGGATATTAGAAGGTAAAGCTTTAAGGAACCATTGCTAGTTCAAGAAGCCTTTTCCCTTCTTTTTATGTTGCCTCATTGGGAGGCATTACTGTAAGTCTTGAGTTTGTCTACTTTGGAAAATTCTGATATGTATTTTTCAGGTATGCCCTGTGTGTGCTCACACATAATTTTTAGCCATTTTTAGTAGTTTGTGGTTTGGTTTTGGTAGTTTAAACCTTAACCATGACCTCCTGTTCTCACTAGGAGTGAGTGAGTGCACAATGTACTGTTCTCTAACCACTCCGTTAGGAAATTTCTCTTCCTAGATATTTTTAGTTCGAATAGAATGAGATTTCTAGCTGCTTGTTTTTAGGGTAGCTGCCTGAACTGCTTTCAGTGGCTGTCTGTCATAGCTGGGTTTCTGTAAGTCAGAGAATTAACAATTTAAGGTGTCTGCTGGAAATGGTATGCAACAATGTGAGGGGAGATTGTTAATCTGTGTGTGAAGGGACCTCTGTTGGTTATTAACTGTTAGGTTCTTAGGTCCTCTGTTACTCGTCCTATACCAATTAGGCTTGTATTTATCTTCTGCATTTAGATTAAAGACAGAAATATCAACAGTCTAGCATCACTTCTGCTTTTGAAATGCTGTTGTGGCTTCTTCCATCGCTTTAGACTTCGATAGTTTGGAAGAACTTGCAGTTAGTGAGGCTAAAAATCCACAATTTATTTTTTAGAAATAAGGTGACAGCTTTAAATCTTATTTGCTAAGGTGTAGAATGTTATCGAGCTATATATGGCAACAGAAGATCAAACCTAACGTGACGTAAATGCACGCAGGAAAAATTAACTTTTCATGTATACTCAAGGCTAATCCAAAGCTATTGTTGAAGTGAGTGAAATTATATCCATTGGTTTCAGCGAGCTTTGGATCAGACTTCATGTGCAAGTGATCTAACCTGATAATGTGCATAAAAGATGAAACTGTGTGGTAGAAAAAACATTATGAAGAGATTGGTGGGGAGGGGTGGACTTATAGACAAACAGGCAGGTGAAGTTACCTGTCCTTTGAAGAGCACGGTAGTTAGCTTGAAACAGGTGGTACCTGGACGTTGCATCTAATGGTTTTTGTTTCTTTACTTCAGCTATATGGAAGCCTTGCTCTACCTTATCTATGCTTACCAGAATAACAAAGAACTCTTGTCCAAAGGCCCGTACAGAGGGCATGATGAAGAGCTGATATCTCACTACAGACGAGAATGTTTGCTAGTAAGTGAAGGGTGAAGTATGTTTCAAAAAGCTGAACTTGCTGCATAGCTTTAACAAAATTAATTAGAAAAGTGTTGCCGTCCTGTAGAACAAAACCAACCAAACCCCCCTTTCATGAACAAGTTAATACTTAGACTTGAGTAAGGAAAAAAAGCAAAACTAAGAAGGAAAACATTCTTCCCTTTTTTTTTTTTTTGAATAATCGATCATCATCTTTATGATTGTAAATAGCGTGCTCACTGCCATCATGTCGGGGCTGGGTAGGAACAACAGTTGACAGTGTTGGTGAGCAGACTCACCCTGTTGCTACAGTTTGACAGGGAGACAGACATTGGAAAAGACAGCAGCAGGGAACGAGCTTTTCCTTGATTATCTCACTTTTGGCAATAGCGAGAAAACAAAAGCAGGTGATAGGACCTCAGTCTTAAAAAGAACAGCTGCAAAGGCTGAGTTGGCAGGTATCAAATGAAGTGGCTTGAGGAATAGCACAAGATCAAGTGGTTTAATAGAGTGTATGCATCCTTGCTGTAAATGTTAAAGTGCAACTGTGGTCCATACAAATTACCAGGTAGCTTTGTAGGAAGACTGTGCTTTAAACCAAACAGAAACTGATGCATGGTAGAATGTGAAATGCTGTATACTTAAAGGCTTTCCTTTTTTGTGGTGGTTTATGAAGAAACTAAATGAACATGCTGCAGCACTGTTTGAATCGGGAGATGATCAGGAAGTAAATAATGGCCTGATCATTATGAATGAGCTTATTGTCCCGTGTTTGCCATTACTACTGGTGGATGAAATGGAAGAAAAAGATATTGTTGCTGTGGAAGATATGAGAAACCGTTGGTGTTCCTATCTTGGACAAGAAATGGAACGTAAGTCATTTATTCATTAAGGTAAAAGGCCCTTGTGCACCGTTTTTATAAAAGCAATGTTTTCAGTGTCTTGAATTGAGCCTGTATCTTTTGTGTCTTGGTAATGTATTTTGAGCTACCCTGACTTTTGAATAGTCCCGTACACATTTAAATAAACAGTTTTTCTATATATTGCACTGGGGCATTAGGTCTTAAAGGAAACATACTTCTTGAACGGAAAACCATTTGTCGTGTTAGACCATCTGAAGGGGCATTTATATTAACATCTTACTAGGAATTGGTATGTCCAAGTTATTGTTGGCAGACCTGAAGAAAGTGGATTATACCAAGTGAAAACTACTCCTCTTCCCACCCATCAGTAAAAAAAAAAAGTCAACATTGGGCAGAAAAAGGAGAATTCCACATGCAGATGTAAATGCTTATGTTTGTTTTTCTTGTTTTATTTGCAGCTAACTTGCAAGAAAAGCTGACAGATTTCCTGCCAAAACTGCTAGATTGTTCTACAGAGATTAAAGGTTTCAATGACCCGCCAAAGTTACCCTCCTACTCCACACACGAACTGTGTGAAAGATACGCCCGAATCATGTTGTCACTCAGTCGAACTCCAGCCGATGGAAGATAAATTCTGCAACCTTCCTAAGCACATTGTATAAACTTTTTTAGTTCTTAAACCTTGCCTTCCTGTCACAGGGTTTGCTTGTTGCTGCTATAGTTTTTAACTTTTTTATTTTAATAACTGCAAAAGAGAAATGACTGTACAAACTTTAGCCAGACTGCAAACGAAGCTGAGAATCGCATGGCGCTCAGTCGTTTCAACCAGAATTGATGCAACATGCAAGTCTGATCATTATGGCAAAACTGCTTTTTGCCACTTATCTGTTACAGTATTACTTTGCTTTTATCTTAAGATCCTTTACTTTATCAACAGCTGTCTGGATCATTTTGTGACTGCAACTACTTTAAGTGTCCAGTGCTGTGTAAATACATGGTACTTGGTAGCTTGTAAATGAAATGAAAGAATAAAGTTTTATTTATGGCTACTTCTGTGTTTGCAAGCAGATACCTTGTATATTAGTGTAAAATACGGGTATTTTTAGAAGAGATACAACATATTGATGGGTTACTCAATTTTATAGACAAGGTTCTTCAGGATTTGTGGCCAGTTTAGTTACAGGTAGTCAGCGATTACTGTATATGAATATATTGAAAAACTGTCACAGTATTATACACTATGGTTTTTTTGTATCTTCTTTACTGATCTGTATGATGCTGCACCTGAACACTTGTGTGTGTGTGTGGCCATGCCAAGTCTTTTCTGATAGTAGGGACTGGCTTCTGAAGCAAAACAATAATGGCACCTTCCTTCTATTCTTAGAAAAAAAATTAGGAAAAAAAATTAAAAGTATTTTCAGTAGAAATATATTACATTCTCTGAGCAGAATTTCTAGAAATTGATTTAAGTAGAGGAAATAAAAGTTTTTTAAAAAAGTGGAATTTGTGAAGCTTAAGAACTAATACATTTTTTTAAATTGGTATTTTAGTCATGTAAATGACCAGAAATAAAACCTTACATTAATTCCTTACTTGAAATGGGTTGCTATTGTTGCAACAAAATATTGCAGAAATTTATCTGTCCTAATTAAATTTCTATTGGAAATGAAAGAAAAGATCTATAGGGCTTGTTTTGTAGAACTGAAATACTGTCTGGTTTTAATGAAGAAACTTAATTATTTTGTGGAAGAAGAAATTTAATGTGTCCTTAGGTAATCTTGTTACCTGACACTATTTTGATTCCTACTCTTTATAGAGAACTTTCTGTGTTAGAACAGTAAAATATGTGAATATTTGTTTGTATGTTTTTATTGGAGCGGCACTCAACTTTTCATTACAGGCTTTCAAGTGGTGTTTATTCAAATATCTACTAATAAAAGAACACGGAGGGAAGGAGTGATTCAGTTCAGACCACCTAGAAATGGAGTGGGCATAAACATAGGCATCTCATGCAAGAAGAGACAGAGTTCAATCTTAGTACATATCAGTCTTGAAAGTTGTTCACTCTTGAGAGATACTGGATCATAACATACAGTGAATAGAGTGTGGCCTTCAATTCAAGATCTTTTTAGGGATGTTTTCCTCTTCTGTTTTCAATATTGGAGTGCCTCATACTTTGTCAAACTACCCATTTATTTTATCAATTAAAAAAAAAAAAATATTGAACTCCTACAAGTGCAATACTACTCAGGAGCCTTTTTTTAGGTCTGAAACTATTGATGTGTGAAATACCACCTTTCAAGGAAAAAGATATGCATATTATGAAAAGGGTGAAGATGCATTTTAAAAGATTTCACATTTTGCATCTGTTGCGCTTTGATTTGAAACTCAAGAATATGCTTACTTAGCACTGTATTTTTAAACAAGGCTTTGAACAGGTTATACTTCTCGTTTGCCGTTTTCAATGATGGTAAAAACAACTAAAAGTGAAAGAGCAATTTTATTTCTTTGCTAACAGGTTTTGAATTTGAATGTTTGTGAAAACTTTTAAGGAAAGCTCCCCTCTAACCCTGCAGGAGCCAGTTATCCTCCTCATCTGTGTAATCTTCCATGACAAACACAGGGGAAAAGGCACTCTTTCTAAGGTAAAAGAGGAAGAAAGTATTTCACGTGGGAAGAATAACTAAGATATTTACATTAAAAGGAAGCAAGCAAGGATGAGATTATTTGTTCTTTTTGTTTCAGTTTTTTTCAGTTCCTTAAAGTATGAAAATAATCTGTTGTAGTTCGTAGTACTGAAGATAAATATGTATTCATTCACAATGACTTGAAATTTTTGAGTTGAATTGAGGTCTGTCTAGTAGAGCAGAAATAACTATGTATTTTACTACTCCAATATCTTTTAAATACCTTGTATGAATTTAAACCTTCAGTTACATCATTAAGGTACTATTTTGTCTTAAAAACCTTGCTTTTTTCACTGCAATAAGATAGCTGATAGCTTGGATTCACGATGCCTAGCACAAAACCTATACAAGTAACCGTGTAAGGTAGTAAAGCATACAGTTAATTTGGCTACCTAATAATCTGTGGCTGAATTGCGTAAGTAGGTATTTCTCTTCAGTATGGGAATTGTGAGATTTTTATCAGGCTTTTTTCAGTTTATAGAACACAGAAAGATTAAGGGAATTTAACCCAAATTCATTTACTAAATCACCTGCACCATCAATTAAATGCAAGGGTTTTTTTTCCAGATGTTGCTTCATACCGTGGAGGACCCTGAAGGCACTGCAGTCTTTCAGTTATGTACCTGACATAAACAGTAGCACACAGGAAACAGTCTGATACTGTCCGACAAACGTAAAGGTCCATAAAGAGAGAAAATGGTAGTGGTTTATAGTCTTCATTTTGTGCTGTTTCCTTTTCTCAAAATCCAGCAAGTCCAAATGTCTGTGGGTCGCCTTATATAAACACAAATTAAGAACGTTATGAAAAAATGCACCACTCTAAGTGTATAATAAATCACCTCATCTATGCAGCATTTTTCAACATAAATATGTACATTGATTGTTTTAAAAAAATATATTCTGGTTTTGTGTCTAGAAGGATGCAAGAAAAATGGGTATCAGTGATGGCACTGAGAGGAAGGTGGTTGCATCTTTCCATTACTTGCTTCTGGAGAGGATATTAATACAGATACAGAAAAGCTCTTATCCAAAGAGGTCTTTTAGCAAAATGCAGTAGGTAGAATTCAAAAGGGGAGTGATTCTTTCAAGTGAAACGGAATTCTTTTGCATGTGATTGGTATCCTGTTTTCCTTACGTATTGTGTCATTGAAGATCTTTTTAAAATCCTGGGCTTGATGGATAAGCTCTGAACTGAAAACACTCTTAATTCCTAAGGAGCATCTTTCTTTGTAGCCAGACTAATGGTC
>NW_008825109.1:12607826-12613948 GCF_000699105.1 Pygoscelis adeliae
GGCTGAGCTCTTCTATTTCAGTTTTGATCCTTATGGGAGTGAAGCCACAAAACTTTTGCAGACATCTGTATTTCTTACAGCTCTGGCCATGGCTACCGTACACACGTGTGCTTCAACTTTATCGTCATGCCCTTAAAATCTTGGACCTGGGTATGAACTTTTCTTCACTGTGAATTTCAGATCTTCACTGTAAGTAGCAGGAAGAGACTCACGCTTCTCAGAAACAGCTTCTTGAGGCAGCACTTTGAAAGAACAGCTTGACTTGCTTTCTGGTGGTTAGGATCAACCAAATCCCGAATTCTCACAGTCTGGGAAATGGTATAGCAAGAAAGGCTTCAGAATGGTGTTCTCTGGATGGATTCATCGTGAGTGTTAAGGATATGGTCATCCTTCATCTCTCCATGCATATCTTAATTGAAGTACCTCTCAAATAAAGGTTTGGGCTCCATGGTGCTTTCATTCACTCTTTTTATTTTTATTTTTTATTTCCCCCTTGCTGAATTCCCCATTTAAGTCACTCGAGCATCCACTTTCCAGGCTTTCTGGTTTGTTTAGTTTTTGCTTCACCATCAGCCGGTCTAACTACCATGCCTTTGCTACCACGTAGAGCTAGTGATATGGAACCAGGATTATTCTGCTTCCATCTGGTTGGTGTGGGCTTCAGTTTTCACCTCTACAGGCTCCTGAGTGCTTTTCTTGGAACTGCTCTGGTGTATATGCCCATGCAGGATCTGTGGGTCAAATAACACCGTCTACACACATGCTGTCTGGCAACTCAGTTGCCTTTCCTGAAATAGGAAAGGTATGGACAGTTAGTTCAAGCTGCAGATTTTTTTCTGTACAGTCTCTTTGCACATTAAAAAAAAAAAGTGAATAATTCGTTGGAGACTGACTTAACCGAGCACTCTCTGAACTGAGCACTTCAGAAGCATGAGGGGTGTCTCGTGCACTGTATCTCGGCACTATCTCTCCAGGTTTATGAAGGCTGTAGAGGCTGTTCCTGATGTTGAATAATCTTCACTTCAGTTTACCCTGATCATCATGCTTTGTCTTGAATTATTAAAACTGCAGTCAAACAAATTTTGGCAAAAAGCAGCTATGTCTTGCTGTGCTGGTTTAAGTTGGTATCTGTGCAGTCCCTACCCATATCTGTGTTTTGTATCTAGGTATTTTGTATCACTTTGTGGGACTGTATCTTCTTTATTATCTGTATTAAAGTTATCTGAACCCATTTGTATTTCATGGACATGCAGGCAACAGGGAGAGAGCAATAATTCCTGTAGATTTCCTTCAAGAAACAAAACTTGTATTTTGTCTGTGACCGTAATCTGTAACAGTGAAATTTTTAAGTGAACTGTGGACTAAGGGCTTGGAAAACCTGTGGGAGTTTCGGGAAGGGTTGCCTTTTTTTAAATCATAGACAATACAGAATCATAAGATGGAGGGAAATACTACATAAACATAGTAAATTTTTATATGGATTAGGAAAAAAACATTTTTTTAAAGTAAGATGTTTTAAGCAAAACAAGTCAGTGTTAAGTAATGCAGTTTGGAGAGAGAGGAAAAAAAAACCAACCCAAAACCACAACCCTTATGCTTTCTTAGGGAAGAGGTTGGAGAGTTAGGCTTTTCAGAGAAAGCTTGACCTATGGAACTGACAATCTTGTAACTTTTAATAGCTCAAGGTAATGCATTCTTGTAATCTGCTTATGAAACTCTTTTGTTTGGAAAGATTCTTTGTTTTGCATCTCATGAAGCAGATTCTTTAAAAACAAAAACAAAAAACCCCAGACAACCAAAATACTCCTCCCTACAAAATCAAATAACGAAACCCCCATTCCTTGAGGGAGATAATATTGTTCTGAGAAGTCCAAGTTGAGTTTGGATGCTCAAAAGACTTATCTCCTCCTTTCCATGCTCACAGTCTATTTTGAACAAGTGCATTCTGCTTTGGAATACTGTCCTGGTTTCGGCAGGGATAGAGTTAATTTCCTTCCTAGTAGCTGGTACAGTGCTGTGTTTTGGATTTAGGGTGAGAACAATGTTGATAACACACCCATGTTTTAGTTGTTGCTAGGTAGTGTTTACACTAGTCAAGGACTTTTCAGTTTCTCGTGCTCTACCAACTGAGAAGGCTGGAGGGGCACAAGAAGCTGGGAGGGGGCACAGCCAGGACAGCTGACCCCAACTGGCCAACGGGATATTCCATACCATGGGACGTCATGCTCAGTATATAAAGCTGGGGGAAGAAGAAGGAAGGGGGGGACGTTTGGAGTGATGGCGTTTGTCTTCCCAAGTAACCGTTAAGCGTGAGGGAGCCCTGCTTTCCTGGAGATGGCTGAACACCTGCCTGCCCATGGGAAGTAGTGAATGAATTCCTTGTTTTGCTTTGCTTGCGTGCGCGGCTTTTGCTTTACCTATTAAACTGTCTTTATCTCAACCCACGAGTTTTCTCACTTTTACCCTTCCAATTCTCTCCCCCATCCCACTGCGGGGGGAGTGAGCGAGCGGCTGCGTGGTGCTCAGTTGCCAACTGAGGTTAAACCATGACAAATACATACAATTTCCCTTTGAATTTCTGAAGGAAAGTTTGTTACCTCCAATACCTTTGAACATGAGATTAAGACCTGTCATTGTATTTAGCACAGATGCTTGTTCCACTCTGAGCTGATGGTGATTTTAGTTCTGTGGTTGTTGCAAGGTGCTTGAACAGATGATTTCTCGCTTCAGTATCCATCTGTAGGATGGAGTCGTCAATATACTTTGCATACAAAGATTTATACTGCTGTGTTTTAAGAATTGACGCCCCTTCCCCTTTTTCTTGGTCCAGTTTAATCCTCTTATTCAGATGTCTTGCACTGGGCGAGTAAAACTGTGCTGGTTTTGTTTGCCATTGTTCTTATCTTTTCCACTGAAGACAGTGACATCTCTGTGTTATCTGGGTTTCTTAAAAGATTTTTGTAGTGCTTTGTGCTCTGTGAAATTGTTTAACTGAAATGGAAGGTGATGGAGTTAATTACCTGCTGGTTGTAGTTGGCAGAGAAGAGCCATAATGATGTCTTCTAATTAGTAAAAAAGTAAAATGAAATAATTTCTCCCTTGACACAGTGCCCCACAAGATTAGGAAAGCTGAGTATCTTTTCTAAGAAAATAGAAGCCACTAAGTAAAATCTGGCAAGTGTTAAAACTGGCCATAATCCCTTAGGGAGGGCACTTGCATGGATAGCGTGTTTATTCTGCTGTCTTTGTTCCTGGAGTAGGCATACAGCTAAAAATACTGACTCAAAAGTATTTATGATGGATTTTTATCTGCTCTGTAGTAATTTTATGGGTATTTTGCTTTATGTATGTTGGCTTTAAAGAGGCTTGTTTTGTAAATGTATCATGTCAATTCTTGGTGATAAGCAAGAAAGTATGGTGAGTTCAGATGGCTATTTTCTATCGGAAGTTCAGTGAAGATGTGAAAGTTTGCACTTATCCTCAGTTATCTCTACCCTATTAGGTGGCTAATTCCCCCTCACCCCCAGTCAAAACACTTTTGAAATTAAGTAGTGGACTCAGGGCAGACTATAATGTTCCTCTTTTTTTAGGGAGAAATCAGTTCCTTGGCAAAGAGGGTTACAAGAGGCCTGAGGTAGCAACCAAATAATGGTAAGCTTTGGCTAAGAGAGGCTTGTAATATAGCCAGTTTTAAACCAATGTCTTTTATGTATTATTTCTGCTATTAAGACTGAATAATTCGGTTTTAAGTGGTGTGCTAAGTGTTACAAATGCTATTTACAAGTCCTCTATAGAAGAGTGCTGTACAAAGAATGTCTAAAGGGAAGTGCTGGACTATGAGTAAATGTTGAGGGCTTCTAAGTACTGCAGTGTAACATCTCTTTCCAGAGTGAAAGTATTGTGGGGTTTGATCCCAGGAGAGATCAGAAAAGAAATGAGAGGTGTTATCAACTGCAGAGGCACTCAGAGGTATGAACGGATGGAGATATTCCTTCAGGATTTCTCCAGAGGGGGAGAGTGAAGGCTGCTGTGTTCCCTCATCTTGCATTTGGTCACCCCCTGACTCTTTGTCCAGAGAAGACTCAACGCTTCTCAGCAATGTAGGCAAAGCTGGATTTGGCTATGAGAGGTGGAGTACAGTACAGTACTCCCTTCTGCTGTGAAAGAGGGAGAGGAAACGGGCGCGTTTTGGACAGGAGCCCTAGGGAGCCAGGCATGCCATTTCTGGAAGTGGGAAGGATGGCAACAGTTGAGACTCTTTTCCATAGGAGTCACTGTCAGAACCGGCCGTTCCCCTCCTTCCCCTCGCCATTGACAGGACTGCAACTCCAGGCTTGCGCGTCGGCAGAGCGGGCGCAGAGCTGTCAAGTCCGTCCACCCGCAGCCTGCTTCGTTGGCTGAGTGCCTGCTTTGCTACTCTCCTGTTTAGTGTAACGCCTGCAAGCTCATTTTTACTTCTTTTTAAGTCCCTTCTGAGCCTCTCCTTTCTAGGGTACTAGCCCTGTTAGATAAGTGAAGTGACGTTCTTGCTTCCTAAATAGTGAAATGGAGGATCCTATATTAAACCCGTAGTCAACTGAATCCAGCTCACTGAGTAATCTCAGCTGCACTGTAATTGACTGACTGACTGACTCATGGCAACGTATATCCTTCCTTAAATTTTACAGCATTCGGATGTCATCAGTTACTGCTTATATTTCAGCTCACTGATGAAGAGATCTTTGCAGGACCTGACTCCTTCCCCTCCCTTCACTAGTGATGCTTCCCCTGGAAAGGAGTTCCCAGTAACAAGAAACCTGTATGTCATGACTCTGCAAAAACTTCTTTGGAATAAAACATAAATTTTTGGTCTTGCAGCCATCTGGGGCAGCATTAAGAGCCACGAGGTTGTAATGGGATAGCTCCTCTGATGGTCTGTGGTCTCTCCCTGTAGGTAACGACAGAGCTCCCTGTACCACTTGGTGCAGTTAGACTTGGCACCAGCACAGCGTGCTGTCATGAAATAGACATTGTCGTTCTCCAGAGTAACAGCAAATGTCCCGGCAGCATGTGCAGAAGGGTTGTGTAGGAGATTATCAGGTTGCGTATGGGAAGCTACTTCTACACGTTAAGTCCCTGAGTTACAAATTTCAGCATTAGTAGTAGGCCTCCTGCACCACACTCAGGTTAAAATGACATCAGGCAGACTGCAAATGAACACAGATATGCTGAAACTGAAACTCTTGTTTTCTGAAAAATTGGTGACAGCCTAACAATGAGGAATAGTTAACATAGTTCAAGTTTCCTATTTGTTCAATTTTGACCAAGCTCTTACCTACTGTATTACAGTATTTTAAAAGTTTCTTATCTTAAATGGCCCATCTTCCTAAACTAGGAATCTGGAAGTATTCACTGGAGGGCTCGGTGACAGTCTATACATAATTTTTTTTTTTAACTTTCCCATCGAGCTTTTCAGCTGACCTATACAGGAAATAATTTAAAACGAATGCATTAATTTGGACAGGCTTTCTTCTTTAAGTGCATAAAACATACGTATTATTGACAATGCTTTTATATTGCAGATTTTACAGGGCCTGGAGTTTTGTCTGGACTGGGTTTGGTTTGCTTTTATGCCCGTCATACTTTTTATGCTTTCTAGAGAGCGTAATGGTGTAAGCGATCACCTCAGAGTCTCTAATGACGTATTGTCTCAGGGAACAGGGTTTGCTAAGGCCTGAAGCATATCGCTGCCGCCCTCTGTTAAAAACGTGAATGCTTTCTGCAGCGATGGAGACAGCTGCTTATCTGGGAAGGCTGCGGGGTTTTAATCGCCAGGGGACAAGGATTCTGAAATATTTCAAATTTCTTCTGTCTGTATAGATTTACCGAAAGTATCGAAGCCTGGCTTTGGGTGATGAGAAGCTGCGGAACAACAGCTGGAGGACGTTGCTTGCGCTCGGGGCGTAGTTCTGTACGGCCTCAGGATGCTCTCTGCCCCGAGGCAAAAGATTTCCAGTCACAGGTAGGCAGGAGACCCCATTTCCTGCACTTCGAGGCAAATTTCCCATGAGCTTAACTCTTCAGCACCCCGGCGTCGTCTTTAGGACGCGATGACAAACCTGCTCTTGCCACCGAGAGGCGCG
>NW_008825109.1:12614248-12622666 GCF_000699105.1 Pygoscelis adeliae
GGGCGAGGGGTGCGCCGGTACCGGGCGGCTGCTCACCGCCGCTACCGCGCAGCGCCCGCCTAAAGGGCGCTTTACGCAGACCGCCTCGATGCTTCGCTCCGGAATGAACGCCGAAGTTACCCGAGTCATTAAAAAGCTGGGGCTGTTTTAAAACACGTTTGATTTTTCAGCAGTTAACGCTACGCTTTGCTCTGCCTGGGCAGAAAGGCACGTTAGAGGCTGCTTTTTCCTCATGGCACTTCATACCTGCGTCTGGCTGCAGCAGGGGAAATTACGCAGACCGCCTCGATGCTTCGCTCCGGAATGAACGCCGAAGTTACCCGAGTCATTAAAAAGCTGGGGCTGTTTTAAAACACGTTTGATTTTTCAGCAGTTAACGCTACGCTTTGCTCTGCCTGGGCAGAAAGGCACGTTAGAGGCTGCTTTTTCCTCATGGCACTTCATACCTGCGTCTGGCTGCAGCAGGGGAAAATAATTTTTACGCTTTTTGATGATGTCTTCGTGTGAACCAGAACAATTTCCTTCTTTCCTTGGACTGGAAACGTGGTGTAGATTTTACCACAGAAAGCCTGAAGTGCTTAGCTAGTTTGTCAGGGTAGGCAGCTTCTTTCAGTGGTTTGTTCTGATGGCCGTAGTTAGTGCTGCCATTCATGCTAAGCAGCTTTCTGATTTTAAAATGGCCAGTGATTTGGTAGTGCAACGTTTTTAGCGACTGGTCCTTTTGCTCTGAAATTCACTTTTTGATTGGTACCGATCCCATGGCTTTGGCAGGATGTACCAGCTCCCAGGAAGCATTCCTAGGAAACTGGTGGGGCTTTCCGAGACCCTGGGGTGCCTGCGAACAAGGGAATCAAGGATAGTTTATTAGAAAACGTTTAAGAACAATCCGACGTATTGTGAATTTAATCTTTCTACCTTGAGGTTGTGTGCTAATGACAGATTAAGGGGTAGCCATATGCTGGAAGTTTTCAGGAGCTTTTGCTGGAGGATTATTTTTTTTTAAAGTTTCTAGGAAAATAGTTATTTCAGTTATTTTTAATGGCTGCTATTGATGCCTAGCAGGGAAGAGAGAGAATAGTCTATGAAATGATGGAACGGTATTTCAGTGGATGCCTAGAGCCAGTTACTTACTAACTAGTTAGTGGGTTAGTAACTAGCTAACAGGTTTCTTGCCTGTTTGGAAATGTGTATATGTGAAGAGATAATAGTGAAAACAAGATGATCTGACTTGGTCTAAGCCACAAAGGACAAAGTCCACAGAAATACTTGAGTGAAGATATAAAAATTGCTGTCTATAATTTCAGGCACCGTGTTTTAACTGCTACTGTTCCTAGCAAACCAGATAATTTTGACCCCATGTGCCATGCCGGCTGCTCCACAAATGGCAGTTTTGTCTCTATTCTAGCATGTATGGCAGTGTTCCCTGCCTGCTTGATCAGCATCACGATACTTCAGTCGTTGATACCGGTACATGAGGTCTGTGGCTTGAGCTTTTCTGCTGTATTTGAACTTGCTCTGAAGAAGGCATCATCATAGTGCCTACCTGAAAACAGAGGTGGTCGGAGGTCTCCAGCATCCTATTTGCTGTTTAAGCAGAAACAAAGAAGGAATTAATCTTTATTGCGTTCACCTAGTTTGAGATTTAGTAGGCAGACCAAAGATTACTTTAGCTAATTAGACTCTCTAATTGGATTTTAAAGGTTATTAACCTTTTAAATAGGCTCTCCAGAGTGGTATGTCAGCATGTACTGAGCTAATTTTCAGCTAGCTATTGGTTCCACTTGCAGGGCTGACAGGCGGAGGGCAGGCAAGGGTCGGGTCGCTCCTTGGCAAAGGGAGGGCAGGAAAACCTCTGTGGCCCTGCTCTGCTGTCACCAGGGGTGCAGGAGAGGAAGGTGGTGCTCTGGCAGTGAGCGCACAAGTGAAGGTTCTCAGCGTGTAACGCTGGGCTGGGTGCGTGCCCAAATAGCTTTCTGCCTTACCTTCTACATCACTTACCACTAATGAAACTAGCTGGGGTTTTACCAGGAGGCTGAATGAAGAAAACTCTTCCCAGTGCGAGTTTTTCTGTCCTTTGACTCCGTCTTGCCTTCATGTTTGCCTTTCCTGTGGCACATATTACAACGTTTCGTCATCCCACAGACAGTAAGGAGTTCCTTCTACACAAAAGCCTGAGATGCACATTACAGAGTACCGAAAATGACTGGCCAAAGTTGTGGTGGGGACAAAAGCTACAAAGCAGCATGGTATTTGCTGAATGTATTGGAATTACGATTAGTCTTTTACAAATTTTGGGCCAGGACTGTTGGTGGCTTTTTCATTCTTGATGAATTTAAGTGGTGCTCAATGTTTGTACCTCTGTGCCACTCAGTCCCACGTATACAAGGCCAAAATAGCACTGTATGAAAATGTCAGAGAGAACCTGACATACTCATGATCAAAAACATGAAGATGAATGGAATTTAGGTCTGCTGTAGCATATCTATAAGTGCTTTCCTGCAAGTATTTCTCCTCACCCGATGCGCTTTAGGACTTCTGAAATTTTCTTTCTCACCTTAACACCCTAGCAGAAGTCATATGGACAGGAAAGAAGATAACACGTTTATTTACTCAAACTTGCCCTATTAAATAGAACCGAAATTTACAGCACGAAATCTCTCAAATACTCAGTTTTCATATCAACAAGAAGCTTAAAACCCCCAACTCTCCGGATCCGTTGCGTTTTTCTTTCTTGTTGTAATAAATACTTTTCCACTGCTTCTAAGTTATAGCACTCTGTGAGAGCTGGAGAACTGAGGCCAGCACTAGGCCAGTTGTGGTGTCCATGCTAAAGAGCTGCTATTTGGTGGATTTCATTAACGCAGCAGCTGCTCTGTGCTTGCTGTTTTCCTTCCTCTTTTCTTGACTGAAGATGTTCTTCTACCTGCTACACAGAGCTCAGCCTTACTGTCCCAGCTGTGTCACGCTGCAGATTGCTGGCAGCACACCATACGGCTGTCAGCCTGGTGACGATGGACTTCTGTCACTTTGCAAATGGAAAGCTCGAGGGCTGACGGCAGTCCTCAGCTGCCAGCCTGCTATATTAAAATCCTGGCACTGAATAGAAGGAAATATGTCAGGCTTTTGGTGCTGAGCTTTTTCCATAGTTCCACTTCCAAATGCTTTGCTGAAAAGTAGCAGTAACTTTCTTCAGTTGCGTATCATGCTCATTGCAAAATATTCAGAGAGAAGGTTTGCCAAAAGTCAAGGATGGAGTTAGTGCATGCGGTAGTAACACTCAGTTCTTTTATCACATGGATCTTTGTTCTTTTTATGCAAGTTTGCTGGGTTCAGCCTGAAGTGAGCAACCTGTAGCTATGGAATGCCAGACTGAGATACGGGATTTTTCTTAATGGAGTACTTACAGCAGCGGGAGAAGTAAAATAAAAACAGAATTTATTTTTTTTTAAATAAACTCCAAACAAACAGTACTTTACCTGTCCTTACATTATTACCAGCTATATGCATGCCTTGTTGGGGAATGAAAGTGCAGTGAATTGTTTTTTGTCATTATAGTCTGTTTTTGCTGCTGTTAAGCTCTTTCTAGGCTATACTGGGAGATTTCTGAACTGATTCACTGTCCTGTGTGTTAAAACTAACATAGTGCAGTACTATCCCCTCTTCATGTATCAAGGCTTTTAAGTCTTCTGTGTGGTTCATTCAGCAAAGTTTATGCTGTAATGGAAACATTCAGTGGGAATATGTAGTTGTAACCTGTACGGTCTGAAACGATGCACGCTTGGAAAAATCTTAATGTGATACTTTGTAATGAGGAGTTATAAAAGTATGAAAACTAGATTCCTGCCCTATTCCTCCTCTGAAAGATTGATTATACACTTCTTGGAAACGTGCTTTCAATTTTGGAGAACCAAGTATTGTCTGTCGTGGTTTATGAGCAGGTAGCCCTGAGCAAGTATCCCTGAGCAAATACAGCCCTTTGGCAACTGGACCTGACACTCACTTGAGGCAGAGGGAGAAACACAAAACTTCGAGATATGTAGTCACATCATCACCACCTGGTTTGTGTTAGAGTATATTCTTGAAACCCCAGCTGAGAGAAGAGTTCTGCTGTTAGTGTGCTAAAGTCATTAACGGTAAGCATGAATACCTATCCTGAATATCTTTTAATTTTAAAAGACAGAGTGGAGAAAGATATGTCCTCCCTGGTGTACAGAAAGGCAGCTGAGCAGAAATAAAAGAAAAGGTTAGGCCATGTGGTTGAGGGCTACATTTCTGATCTGGGTATTGAATCTTGCTTCTAGAGAAGCTGGTTGAATGCTCCCTCTTTCCCACTCAAGAAAGGCTAAAATATGTTAAAAACAAGTCTTGATTATGTACCGTCAAGCCAGTCTTCATCTGTTCCTCCTATAGATTAGACAGAACAATTGCTAGCTGTAGTCTGGGATTGACACAAGTGTGTGTGTATATATATATGCACGTGTTTGTGTGTGTGTATTCTGATTCCTCCTCCACAAAGGAGAAAACAGAATATACCATATGTTCAGAAAAAGACAAAACCTTCAGACTTGCATTTTAAGAAGTTCTGGATGGCTGTATGTTGCCGTGTGAGCAGATTTGTTTGCAAGGGCTCGATGGTTCCATCTTGAAAGCTGATAAGATTTTTGTTCAAATCTACTCAGAGCTCTGCAAATATGTAACCTTAAAAATGATTTAAAGTTTTTTTTTGTTTTAAAAATTAATAATTTAAAAAATCACTTTCAAAAGTAATGAAGCATGTAAAAAGTATAAAAAACCCTGAAAAATCTATAGAGGTAATAGGTCAAATACAAGTATACAGGTTTTGGAATGCTATGTGGAACAAACACACTTTCAGAATGTTGGTTAGCCCTCGGTATCTGATATATTCACACTCCAAGTCTAATCTGTGTTTCTTCTCTTGAATAACATTGTCACTTTATAGGTAATATGAAAGAAAATGTTATTTACAATATAGATGGAAGCAGAATAACACTCACTTTAGAATAACTGTAATGTCAAAGTGAATTAAAATTCAGTTTTATTATGCTGATATTAAAACTATTGGAGTGAGTGCACCGTAGAGAATTATTCAGCTATTAGCTATTTCTGTGACAAATGGAATTTCAGCCAAGCTATTTTTGGGGGGTAAATACTAAAGATAAAAGTGGGACCTAAACTGTTATTTTCAGCTTCTAGTTTGTACCATTTTTCCTCTGTTAAAGCCTTTGTGTCCCGAGTGAACTGTAAGATTGGAGAGATCAGAAGTGTTTTGCGTGTGGCTTTTTGCATGGCTACCATGGACCACTGTTTGCATAAACAGCAGCAGCAACTTGGATACCAACGCAAAACAATCTTGTTGAAATGACCTGTTAGTGGCAACTGGTCCTAGGATCCAGCTTTTAGTCCTTATTTAGTTGTACTGAAATACAAAACTTTAGTTTTCCCCCCCCTCCTGAAGGGGGGGGGGGGGGGGGGGGGGGGGTGGGAAGGTTTGCTGTCATCACTCATATCAGAAATAGCTGCTTTCCAGTCCTCTCAGTCGTAGTAGATCAAACCGCTGTGCAAACTCGTCCTGGGAATAGGTGGCATAAATGCACTGAGACTCCTTCTTCGTGATCCCTGAGAAGTTTTGAAGAAAGAGAACTGAATCTAGAGTCACTGCTACCTTACTGGTGGTGCTGCAGAAACCACACAGGTTCACAGGAGTTGTTTTCACTCAGTTGACGTTTCCTTGCAAAAATCTTCGGCATTGGGCTGCGAAATTGCTAGATAGCACCCTAAGCCCATTGCCTTACCAGGACTCCTGTTGTGGTACTGACATACAAGGAAGATGAGGCTTAGCTGTCTTTAGCCCTGTTAGTTTCTGGTGCTAAGTGCTTTTGGTACTCTTTCTAAAATAACAATAATAATAACAACAACAACCTCTCTGTCAATATTTTGCTTTACAAACTGATGCTGAATGTACTCCTGTAATTTCCTCCTCCAATTCTCAGAGGTAAATGCTGTTCTTGATTTTGAAGGGGAGGAAAAATGCAGTTTTGAATCCCAGTTTCGGAAATCCTGTTATCTCTATAATCATGGAAGGCAGAGAGCAACATTAGACATATGTAAAACATGATTTTCTTTTCCTTTCTCTACTGCAGTCTCAACTGCTTTTTCTAAAATCCTATTCAGCAATTCGAGGAAAAGTTTTAAGGGTCAGAACAATTCTTTTACAAACACTTTTTAACTTGTACTTGGAGTGCCAAAACTAGGAAAACATGTAACAGCAGCAATATGAAGCTTTGAATATATTGCTGCTGTGTTTTCCGTAACTGGTATTCTGATACCGGTTGCGTGTTGTGCAAGTAATGGTATGATTTATTTTAAGAAAATAGCATTAGAAAAGAAATGCTATTATTCTGACATCAGAAGTGAATGAAGCAGTGGGGTCTTTAGATCGCATTGCTGCAAAAGAATCTGGGGTGCCCAAGTCATGCTGGTTTTTTGTTTTTGTTTTTGTTTTTTTAAAGCTGATTGTCTCCTATGAAGTTCTACATGATCAGGGTGCTTTTGTTTGGCTCAGTTTAAGTACTGTGGAAAAAAAAATGGGGAAGCGTGGTACAAGAAAGAATACTAATGATTAATACATCTATATCTATGCTTCTTACATTTTCACTTTGATTTAGGGTGAGCTTTCAAAAGACACTGCTACAGTAAACACCTTAGTATCATTGGCATTGGGGGACAACACTTAATTTCCTTAAACCTTCTTTGAAAATCCAAATACTTTCTAGGAGATAAAGAAATGTTTAAGCAATAGGATATATGAAAGCTATCTACTCTTCCTTCAAAAACAAGAATGTGAACTCTAAATACTTTCACAAATGTGTTCCTTTTATGTAGGTCTGCAAGTTTTGATGACACCTAAGCAATGTGTATGCACCGTTTTGCGGTAGTCATGTGAATTTACCCATCTTTCTAGCAATAATGAGGTGAAGAAGAGCTGTAGCTGTACTGTTTTAAGTATTGATTGATTTACTTATTTTTTTCCTTAGAATGAGCACTTGGGCATCTGAAAGTCAGACTTGACGTGTATTATTAAATATTGACTTTTCAGTGCCTCAGTCAATCTTTTAAAACATTGAGGAATTTTATCATATAGGCTTGGGAAGCACTGTACCCTTAACATGTCTACAATACTGCGTTTTACTATCAGTTCAAAAATCTGATACTCCTATTCCTTAAAAAAAGGTTATCTTTTCATTTATTTTTGTATTTTCAGAGGATTGAGGGGACCCTCTAGGAAGAATGGAGCTGTTCTAATGGAGCATAACTTGCTCTTCTGATGAAAGTATTTTCTTGCTCATCTCATATGAAATGAGTGTTTGTTAACAGCGTAAGCAGCCAACTTTTGTTCTTGTGTGCTTCAGGTAAGATATCTTACCTGGTTTGGTTTTTTTTGCTAATAGGAGATGGAACTGGGCATTCCTTTCTTGCTTCAAAGTAACCCAATATTTGCCTGTTCAGCAAACTGAGACCTCAGAAGAATAGTCATACACTTGCATGTTTTCAAAGTAGTTTTAACCTACCAGGAGTGTTTGGAGTGGATCAGTGAACCAGATCATGGTATTAAAATAGCACAATTTAGTGCATTTTCTACTGTAAACAATCTTTTAATAATGTTTTTATTAAATTATCTTAAGACTTAAGGTTATAGATCATATAGCCACATATTGTTTCATTGTTGGCCTCCCACCAACTGTTTCATAAGGTGTCACTTTTTGGAACAGTTTCTAGAGAAAGACTCTTCTTCCTTAAATGTGTTGTGTGACTATGAGATTATCTGATCTACTTTCTTCAGTTATCCCTTCCAGCTGAAGTCTTTGCTCTGAGGGACTCTTCTCTTGTTGAGGTAGAGCTAAATGAGTCCTATAAGCCCGGGAGGGCTTTAGCATGGTTGAGCAATGAGCCCTTATGTTGCCGGTAGCCTTGGAAAAAAACACCTGCTGGTTCAAGTAAGCCCCAACGCTGCAGGGTGTCAGAAGCTGGGAGCATATAGTAGAGGAAAAATCACGCTGTGCTTGCCTCAGTATTTCCCCTAGGATTCATTACTGGATAGCGGCAGGATACAGGTCTGGAAGAGCTCTTGGCCCTGCCCAGTACGGCCCTTTTTATGTTTCTGCTATCTGATGCAGCTGAGCTTTCCTGCCTGCCTCGTTCTGTGACATGGGCTTTGGTGGAGGGTCCTCCGCCACACCTCGGGATCCCTCCGGAAGGGTTAGGATGGGAAGCCACCCTGCACCTTCTGTGGTCATTTCCTGCCCATTTCCGCAAGAGCAGATGCGGCTGTGTTCGGTCTTTCATGCTATTTGCTGACCTTCTATCAGCGAGTGAAAAACATTCCCTGTAAGGTGCTTG
>NW_008825109.1:12622684-12623009 GCF_000699105.1 Pygoscelis adeliae
AAATTGAGAAACTTCTTTGACCAGCTGTGCTTTCCAGCACCTCTCAGTAAGTAGAAGGCATTTGTTGTCTTTCTCCTGTCAAAACCAAGGCTGAAATTTAATTTGAATCTCCTCTAGCCATGCGATACCCCTGGGAATGAATCCTATAACGCAGCCTGTATCAGGCCTGTACAAACTGTAGACCTGTTTAGTCTGAACGAGCCTTAACTTCATTATGTTAGTACAGAATAATTAGCAGAAATCCGAAATGCAATTTTGTCTAAAGAATGGCAGTTCTGGGGCTTTACCTCACCTATAGCCTTGCAAGGCTTTTAGTGTCCTGACA
>NW_008825109.1:12623021-12631062 GCF_000699105.1 Pygoscelis adeliae
GAATGTTGAGTGCATTCATTTTTTACTTCAGTTCTTTTCTTACAGGAGCTCAAGTGACTCCACTGAAACTCTGGCATTTATCACAGACAAAATTAGGTCAGAAGAGAGCACGGAGGTACTGAACCGAAAAGAGATAAATTCATCCTTAGAAGGAAAAAAACCAAACTTGCGTTTAATTTGTCTCCTCCACGTAAGGTAAGACTTTTCCTAAGGGATTTTCCAGCCAAGCTAGCAGTATCCTTGATATATACTCAAGTTCTGTAGGAAGAATATTAAACATTTTTTGTTGAGCTATGTAACTTCAAGTAACTAAAGAACAGTTTTTTCCCCTAAATGTAAACAAAAACAGCCTAGGGAGGAGTCTGTTCCAGTTTGGTCTTATGGTTAGTGTCCAGTTGTGCAAGCTGCTGAGCATGTTTAGGTAGCAGCAAGAGCGGTGGGATTTGTTTGTTGTCGTTATTTTGCAGGACCCTAGTACTTGCATTCTGGTTACTATCACCCTGATGATAAAGCTGGTGTATAAAAACTGACTATATGTATGACTGACTACTGGTGTGACATTTTCCAATGTGAAAAATTATCACTTTCTAATTGACGTTTAAGGAAGCAAATATTAGCATCTTTGCTATAGAACATATTCCTTAATTGCATACGCTGTTATAGTTTAGATAAGGTTTTGGAATTTTCGCTGGGCCCAATTGAATACATACACACAGAAATAGCACGCTTTTAGGATATAGCCTCGTGATGATGATGCCTCTTTCAGAACGCATTGGTGTATTTGCCTCTTGCTCTTCATCTCATGTAAATCTGATATTACTCAGATCCTTTCCACAGGGATTCTTCTCTTCTAAAAGCTTTTGTAAGCAATTAATTCTCCTGTTGAATTCACTACATAAAGCTGTGTAACACTATTGCCTCTAACAATAAACTGGGTAAGTCTGGGTAACTACTCTGGATCTACCAGTTATTTTTGATACAAAAAAAAAAATACTGAAAACTTTTTCTTACAGACAACCTACACCTTTCTGCAAGAGGGGAGTCATCTGGTTCACACTGAGTAGTGCTACCTCTAACATTTAATAGTCCCAGTGAACAAAGGCTTTTTCAGCAGAGAGGATGTGGCGAAGAATACCGGAAAGGGCAGGCAGAAGACAGGAGATGGTTTCTGATGATTTTTCTAGTGGTAATACTGTGTTATATCACGTACTGTGTTCTGGTCCTATTATTTACCTATATGATGTGGCTGAATTCCTCGAGGCTACTCACGTGTCCAGTCTTAAGCATATGTGTGTTTGCAGGCTCGGTGCCTTAATCCGCTGGTTGTGTGATCTACGCACAGTCTCCTAAGTAAGAACGAACGGGTACCTGGGCGCGGGCATCTGCAAGCGGAAAGGTAAGGCGGAAGCTGTTCAGCTGTTTCCTGGTCAGGAGAAAGAACTTGACAGAGCTCTGGCCACCAGGCTGCGACTCTGACAGTGAACAGCCGAGGTGACCAGTGACCCCTCAAATATTTAAATACAGCATGAAGCAAGTCAGCAAAACACATGTGGTTCCAGATGTTCTGCGGTTTGTGTCAAATCAAGGTTATGAATAGAGTCCACGTAGTCCAAGTGTAAAATAGCAGAATAGAAGCACCTCCAAAATTCGACATCTACACCCTAATACTGAATCCTCATAGTTGAGGCTAAGTTTAGCAGCGTTTAGAAAAAAACCTAGTCCTATTTTGAATGCAGAATGCATACTAGTTAAAAAAATAAATCTAGCTGAATGAAGATCTTGTTTTCCCTCATCTCTTAACAAAACTTTGCATGGGAGTGTACTACAGCTATGCAAAATGTATTTGACAAAACTAGTAGGTTTTTGTTTAAGAGCATCTCTTATCACAAAGTAATTTCTAATAATAGCTTAGCTTTTGATACTTTTGATACTTTTGATATTACAAATTATTTTTGTAAATATTTTTAACAAATTTTCAAATATTTATATAAAAGCATTTACTGTATTTGCAGCTGTATCTTGGGGTGTCAGACACTGACTTTTTTAGCTAATTTATTTTAAGAATTATTATTCTAATTTAGCACATCCCATAGTAAAATCAGGTCCTGAAAGGTAAGGACAGACTTTTTATAAGGTTCTAAATCAAAGTTATTCTGTTAAGATCCTACTGTTATTGCTAGAATATATAATTAACCAGCTTCTAAAGAATTACCACATCTGCATATAGGAAGAATAAATCACTGAGGTAGGAAGAACAAGACCTTCTTAATGTCCTTGTAAATAACATGGAAAATCTGAAGATTTGCCTGGGAGCCGATGTAAAAGAAAAATCTGGTTTAACGTGCTGACCTGATTCTGTTCCTGTTGGTAGCCTTGCTATAAATTTTTAAATCAGATGGAGCATATTTGAGAACCTAATAGAAAGCAGTGTGGATAATGAAGTGTTTTAAATGAAATGCAGAAAAATATTGGTTATTCTGGGTTTGGGGTTGGGTTTTTTTTTTGTTGGTTTTATTTTCTTTCAAATATGGCAAATTATTTTAGAGCGTAAGTATATATACACCAAAGCGTGTTTGTTTTGACATCCTGTCACTTAAATTTAAAAAAAGAAAAACCTATGTCTGTGTCTATTCACATACATATGTATGTGTGTACACACATGTTATATTTCATTGAGATGAAAGATAATGATTGTTTTCTTAAGAATAACAGACTACATTTTAATACAAGCTTTAAGAACTGAATGATGTTTTTCAGCTCTTACTACCCCAAATGGCTTCAGCTATTACTTTCTTCAGGTTTGATGAAAAGAAATCTCTTGAGACACCTTTTCTGCATCTTAAGTATCAGCCATGTTAGGTACCACCGCTTGAAAACAAGACTGAGCAAATTAAGCTGTATGTCTCGCTAAGCAGTAGTACATTTGCAAAAAAGATAAGGGGAATTACAGTAGCTCAGACTAACTGCTTTCTCTGATACTGAATGGACATGGCACTAGAGCATTTCTCTCTGAAATGCTCCCAAAGCTGCTGTTGCTCAAGGGCTGTAAGGGGCAATCATTTGAGACAAGGACAAGTCAAATGTCTCTTTTGAAGTGCCAAATTGTATTTTTTCGAGCAGTATTCTCGAAATGGAAGATAAAGTTCAGAGTCTTTTGCAAGAGAGCTTCAGTGCAATCTGCACTTTGGAGAAAAGTCACTGTGGTTTTAAGTGTGAGTGATAAGGACTTTTGCTGTAGTAAATGAAAGTGCAGGAATTCAAAGTTCAGTGTTTGCCTTGCAACGGTTGCCAGCTTCTGGTATCTAGACTCAGAAGTGAGGTTGATCTTTGCTCTCAAAATTGCTAATTTTGTCTCAAAGGTTGAAATTGCCGGGGAGAAACCAGACTTTCCGAAAGTTGAATCTTGGTTTCCATTTCAACAGACTGCTTCTAGGTAGGAATTGTCAGGGTACCTGCACAGCTTTTCATTTGCTCCATGTCTGCCTTGTACGAATGGAGCCGATTCGGAATTTTCTAGTTAAAGAAATCTGATCTAATTCTGACTCATAAGCAATCTTCCTGACCACCCTTTGGGTGGGTGGGTGGAAGAGAAGAAGAGAGAAAGAGAAAGGTTCTGCTGTCAAATAGCAAGTAACACCGTTATGAAAGCTCCTACCAGGAAGCTGAGGTTCAGGCTGAGATTGCTGTCTCTCCCGCATGATGGGAGGGTATCCCCCAGCCAACAGCTGTCCAGGCAAGGTCTCTCACTCTGTGTATACAAAGTGGAATAGCTCCAGCAGAGCTGGAGGTACTTTCTCCAAAGTAGCTGGTGATCAAGTTACAGCTTTGGGATCTTGGAGACCAAGGTTCAAGCCCCCTTTCTGAATTGCCGAGAAGAATTCACTTTTGGAACAACTTGAACACAAAGGTTTCTCTGCCATGTAAAATCCTACCTCAAGCAAATCAGACGTGTGAGTCTGTATCTTGGATGGCTAGGCGGTGTGCCTTGAGAGCTAGGGTATTCTGAAGTGAATCTGGGTCCATAATTGTGAATGAATGGCAAACTTTGAAAGCCCTCGGTTTCTGTCCTGATGTGACTGTTGTTGTTGTTGTTGTTTAAATCTTGATCTTCCACAGGATTTCTCTGTTAATTTGTAGGGTAGTCTGTAATAATTCCATACGGGTATTATTGACAGGGTCAAATGGGCATACGACCATATGCCTCTCCCTTAACCTTCTGCCACTTGCAGAATACCTGCTAAATGCTGTGGATTGCTCAGATCACCTGCAAGGAGTGAATTAAGGTTGTGTAGCAAAGTTAGGCTGTCTGTGAGATCCCAGCTCTGCTGTGGGGAAGGTATGTAGATAATGAGGGGGGGAACTGGAAAAGGAGGGAAGTGCAAAAGGAGGCAATGAATTACAGACAAGTTAAACGATACCCCAGGTACAGTCTATTAAAAATACACTCCTCTACAAAATAAGTGTAGTCTCCACTAAGTGAGCTACAAAATGGTTAGCTGAGGAAGGGATGACTGTCCAATAGTGGATTTCTGTGAACCGATTCTTATTTCAGTGTTTTTAATTCTCTTCATGAATGGGAACCGCTGTCCTGTTCTAGTTCAGTCCGTTTGGAGACATCCATGTAACTTCAGCCTTGTTCTCTTGTCTTTCATAATTTCTTCCTCCTTGCTTTATTCCCTCACTGTCCACCCCAGGTCTCTCATCAAACTACTGCCACTTGCTCCTTGCCTCCCTGTCTGTCCTGCCCGTGCTGCTGGTTGTGAAGCAGTGGGAGAATCAGACTAAACAAGATTTGCCCATGCTGAGCCCAGGTGAGTGTTCAGACATGCTTCAGAAGGGGAGCCAGTGACTGAAACAAAATTAAATAAAATAATTGCATTTTAAGTTGCAGAGAATTTATGGACCAGTCAGGCTTGCTTGCTTGCTAAGGTAGGCTATTTGGAAAAGTTACCTCTAAATACTGTTGGATGTCAAAATATACAACTAGATGAAAGGATGTCCCTTACACTTAAATGAGCATGTCTTTCAAAGCATTTTGGAAAAACCTGATATAATAAATACAGTTCTCTGACATATGAAAATAAAGGAAGCAGTGTTAACTGCATGTGTAGTGTTTGTGACACCAGGACTGTAACCAGTCCCAGTATTATTATTAGTGTGGACCTGTGGGGTTGTAACACAACTCCATGTAGCCGAGCGTTACATCTCTGACATCGGTAGAGGGTGCTTAAGGAAGAATGTGTAATGTATCAGCATATGGTGATACTTCCCAAGAATATTTTCCTAACCTCCAGCAACTTGTAGTTCAGGAACTTTATGAACCAAGGGTAGTGACTTTTCAGTGAAAAACTGAATAGCTACCCATTTAGTATTTGTAATGAGGGAGTGAACGCTCATTTAGCAAATGTTATATGAGCACATAAAGACTCTGTGTTCAGTCTGTATACATGAGTGAGATGGGGAACTAATTTCCCCATTTCCTGCCGTATGAATGTTTTACGTAAGAACATACTATTTTTTAGTTAAGTTCTGAAAACAAGGGGAGAGTCCCATGGTAAGGAGTGATTTGATAGGGGAAGTTGAATAGTGATATTTAAAATAACATTAAGCAATGTTCTGGATGTTGTGAACAGTGTTTCTTATTCCCATTGCAACCCTAGCCTTTAAAGGTAAGCAAGTTCTTTTAAATGTTGTGGCCTTCTCATTCATTTTATAGGTGAATTATTTTAGCATTACGAGGACATTTAATCCATCATGTAAGTCTATCATATGAAAGTGAGGATGGCCAATTATTTCTTTTTTATATAGTATCGTTGTAGGCACTGATATACATTTCTGGAGAATATTTTCAGGTAGCGTGAATAGCTGCTCCGTGTAAAATCTCTTTATGGTCTGCCTCTAAGAATCTTCTGGCAAACATATATCTATTTTTAGTTCATTACTGTTCAAACTTTTATGTAAAGATATTCAACATAGAACTATTTTTTTTTGTTGTTGTTATTGCAGAGATACAATAAAAAGCAATAAGCAAAGATTAAGTATGTTTATTTTGGAGAGGAGGATTTAGAAAATATGTGTACCTTAATTCCTAATGCAAATCTTTCTGTATATTACAGTACATTTTTGAGATCCAAGTTTAGACCCTGGTCCTGTAAATTCAACTGTATAAAACAATGACATAAGAAGATTCTGGGAATCTGGTGCCTCCAGCTCTGAACAAACCCTGGAAATGCAGCCTTGGAAAGTCTGTTCAGGAACTCTTTTCTAGAGATGTCTAGAGATCTTTCCAAGTTAGCTTATCTAGAATCTGGTTCCTATCTAGCAGGAAGGAGATTTGTTCCAGGCCTCACCATAGTGACTATTTTTACGTTAGTCTGTTGTCTAAAAAGTAGAAGTAATATTGGAATTGAAATGAGGAACCATCTTATCTTTCCTTCCTGCACGGGAATAGCAAAAGGCCAGGTCCTCAAGTTCCCTCCTGCCGGCACCCCTTCCAGATCTATCAGTTTTCATCTCCTGATTGTATACTAGTGCAGGATGGAAAGTGCTCCTGGTGTGCAGGGTGTTCACCTGGATTGTGAGAGTAGCAGGGAGGGGCCTAGAACCCATTTTTTTCCAATGCCTGAGAAAATGGTCTAAACATTATACCCTTTCCACAAAAGAAAGATGCTGTCAGCTTCCACTTCTCTGAGTTGCACAGGTAGAGATTAAGGTGTCTGTGCAGATTTGTTCCTGGGTCAGCCTTTTGATCTTGTGTGCCTAAATTCTAGTTCCTGAATTTTTCCCACTTTATGTACCTAAACTGTCAGTAGATTTGGCCTTCAGTCTGCTATGATAAATCTTGTTCATAGACACAATGATGAAGTCCCTCTCCTCTCAGACTTTGGAGTTACCATGTGGACTAGTGTAGATGTGACTGACTAATTTCCTTATTGCCAGAACCTCTTGTATCTGTTTTATTTGTGGCTATTCGGTTTCTGTCAAGGAAAAATTTTAGACTGATACGGGAAAACTATAACACTTACAGACTACTAAGGTGATTCGGATAGTCTGAGGCTGTAGCATTCATATTGCCATGGTTATTTGCCAATCAACTATCTTCTCTAATTGGAGTATAACAACCCTGGCCATTTATCATTAAGCACTGCAACATCAGTCTCTGGCCTTTTCCTGAACTCTTAAGAATTGTGACTTTTCTTTGAACTCTCAGCTTTTAGTTCCACTGACCCTATTGCCCATTTATAACTGGTGCGCCGTTTATCACTCTCGGGCTTAGAAATATGGTTGGGGGAAAAGACTCAAGTGCAATCATTCACACCTATGGTCTCTTTGTATTTGGACTTCACAGTTTCTGTGTAGTGTAACTGATAGGGAGAGATAAGTTACAAAAGTGTAATTCCATTGAAGGATTGTGATAATACCATACCATAAACTGTATATGAAGCTCAAGAGGTTTGACATCATCGGGGTTCTGAGATTAAGTTACAGCATCTTCTATTGGTCTCTGTCAGTATCTGTTTTAGAAGAGGGTTTTTGTGTAACCCTAGTGTAAAATATAGGATATTTTGTAAGTTAGGAAACTTGCTGTTGCATTAATCCTCTCAGAGTCATGTTAATAGTGAAACTATAGCATGACATAAACCAGATTTGGTACACAAAGACATAAATACTTATTTTTATACGCTACAGAGAAATTCTCTGTACTGACTACTGACAAGGTCTTGGCATATCAGACTGAATTGGGACTACTTTGGCATTTTAACAGTTTTGCATTCTGAAATAAAAAAAAAAAGTGGCATGTAAACCTATCAGAAAGAGTTACTGGTGAGCCTACAGTATCATTCCAGGAAAAAAAAAATATCAATGTATATTTTAAAAGCAAAACAAACCTACTCCTTTGTCTCTCTTACATTCCCTTTTCCCTGTATAGTTTCTTTTATTTACATACACCCTCTTACTTTTCTTGTGCCCCTAGGAAACTATAGCTTTCCCTTCTTCAAGCTGTTCTTCACACCTTTCTTTTGTCTCATTTTTCTTCACC
>NW_008825109.1:12631098-12651082 GCF_000699105.1 Pygoscelis adeliae
GGTAAATTTTTCCATCACTTAAGTGAGAAACAGTTGAGTACGTTGTGCTTCAATGTAATTTTGGCTTGGAATGCTTATTTTTAAAGTAGTTTGCCCTTATGTAGAAGAAATAAGGAATTGCTTCAAAACTCCATCAAAGTATGAAGTTGTCTTTAATAGGGGAGAGAGATATTTTCACAATTCATATGAGGGAGACTGGATAAAGGAAGAGTTCAGAAAGCTGAATAGCTCCAGCTAAGACTTTGGGAAGAGCTCTCTTCTTCTGAGAATAATTCTCCTGTTATGAGAAGAACGGATCAAAGCTCAGGATTTCATGCCATGGAAATCAAAAATGTTTCCTTTGAAATCAGAAGAATGTTTGGTTTTTTGTTCATTACAATATGAACCACTCAGGAAAACAGTGATTAGAATAATTATTTTGCTTGGCATTCTCTAATCAAATACTCAAATTTTTATACAAGATTCAACAAGCTTATTTGCCATTTTTCCTTATGCTTCTTTTTGCCTCCTGTGTCCAGGCTCCCTGGTTGGACGGTGTCTCCTCCCATCCTGTACCTCCGTGATCACAGCATTCCCGTGCTGTGTTATGATGTAGGAAGGAAGGCTGCAGAGGTGCCTGAGCCCTTTCCCTAATGTCTGCCTTCTGTGTGCTTTTTTAGGATAGAGAAATATTAAGTTCCTGTGAAGAATTCAATTTATGCCTGATAAGTAATAAAATATTTTGCGATATATGTCAAATTTCACAGTAAATCTGTGCCAAAGCTTCTGACAAATTTCCTTGCATTTTCAAAACCACCTTTCTCTTTACTGTGAAACACAGCCCCCTCTCTGGTGTTACTTGTTGTTAGTGAAATTTTATGAAAATTTACAAACTTGTTAGAAGGAAAAAAGCATGTGATAAGAGAGTAGCTATCTTAAGGACCAATTAGCCAGGAAGTCTCAAGCCACAAGAAAAGACTCAGAAAAAAGTGTGGACGTAATTTTTTTTCAGCTTTGGATCCCCAGTGCATGTAGGCACTTTCTTGAAATTCTGATTAAAATGTCTAATGTCCAGGTGAGACATAAGACTAGAGAGCTGGTTTTTTTTTTCTTCATTCTCGGCGTTTCCTATTACCTAGCTCTAAATAGTTACATGCCAATACTCAAACTTTGCCTCCTCAGTAAGGTGGTTGTCTTGAATCGTATACTGAAGTGCCTAACTCTGGTGAGAAAGCCTTGTCCCCTCACAACAGATCTGAATTTCACGTATTGTTTGTAGATAGCCTTATGTTATGCTTTGCAGTGATTACCATTTAGAATAAAGAAATAATGTGGTATCCCAATACAGCCATTGGTTAGGGTGCAATACCACTTATGTGCAATTCGTAGATAATTAGTCATTAGTAATTGTAAATGTTGAATATACTGCAAGCCTTTGCGACCAGCATTGTTGTGTTGAAAGGGTTTCAATTTTCATTCATTCAGGATAAGGTACTTAAGCAACTTTGTTTCTGTATTCAAAGTTAGTACTCAAACACAGCCCTGTAAATCTTTGTTCCCCTCAGAGGGGAAAATGTAAATGACATGAACCAGTCACCATTAGATCTTTTAATGCTGGCCTGTTCAAGATGATGCAGTTTAAACAGTGTTTCATAAATCAGGTGTGTTTTAGTGTCGTTTAAAATACCCCATTTGGTTTTAAAACTAGGACTGTAACTGAAGCGGAGACATATAAGAAAGGGAAGGTTATTCTGGTTTAAATGTAGACAAACTGGTTAATTGTTTGATTCTTGCATCATTTACTGGAAGCTTCTCTGGCATTTCCTAGCTCCCTAAGGTGTTGCTCAGCGGTTTTCAGTTCATATTATTTTAAATTGCTCTTTCACAAAGATAAAGACAAGCATTTCAGTGCAAGCTTCAATAGATTTATTTTGGAGGTTTTGTATTATGAGTAAAACAGGGTCAGTGTTACTCCTCTTTTCCACAGAAGACACCGTGGTCTGTTGTAAAAACAAAAAAAGAAGAAAATGCTACTTCTAGAGATTGGAAAAGGAATCTTAGTTTCTTTTTGTGGACGATTGACTGAGGATTTCATTTAGTTATGTAAAAGGCGGCTCTCCACAAGAGAGCTGATTTCATGACTCTGCCTCTGTAACAACAAGTTTTCCTCAGTCTAAAAAGTATGTGCACGTATTTTACAGCTACCTGGGTGAAGTGAGTTTTATTTTTTCCTTAATTCAGAGAGCATTGAGAAGCAGTCTGCCTCTTGTAGGGATGTAACATCATACTCTTAAGATAGCCTCCACACATGCTCTTCTGTTTGGGGGTGGCATTAGCTTTTTGTTCCTGAGATGGTAAACCCCAGGGAATTTCCCTCCTGAGTGTGCAGAAGGAAAAATTGGGATGTTTAAGTTGCTTGTCTTTTTAGTTAATTTTTTTCTCAGTGGGTTATGAAAAATTAAATAATTAAAATCGGACTATAAATAATGTACTGAACTTGCTCTGCTGAGAGGTGCAATGTTGTCCTTCTCAGTAGGAGGACAATTTATACTGTACATAAAACGAGTTCATTCTGTTGTCCAGGGACTAGCACAAGCTGCACAGCGGTAAGATCCAACTTTAATTTATCAAACTTAGCCTTGCTTCTGCGGCTCCACACAATTTAAATAAGACTTACCTTGGCATGTGCATGTGAATTTTATTGAATTCACAGAATTCACACCCTTTCATACAGTTTATGTCATCTGTAATAGACGCTCTTACCCCTTTCCTTCAGATTTGAAAAAAATTGTTGTGGCTGCCGATGCTGTTCTTTAATGTGCTTTTTCAACATTGTGTTCTTCAATTTTGAAGTTCAGGAAAAAATCTTTTATTTTAGTGACAGCAAAATGCCTACAGCTTAGATTCTTTGAAAAAGTGAAAATGCTTTGTGACATGAATGCAACTTACCCTCTTAACATTCTCCGTACAGCGCGCTCTGATCTGTTTGCTTCCTGTGTACTTTCAACCCCATTGAAAATGCCTTAAGGTCCCGCTTGATAACACTCATGAGCCAAAGTGTGCTGAACCTCTGCAAGATGATCAGAATGGTCTGCAAATTGATGCATCTGAGTGTTCAAAAAGACCTAGGAAAGATTGCTTTCTTTTAGACCTTGCTTGTAATTTCAGATTTGTTGGTAGTTTCACTGCTTGGAATTATGTGTACGTATTAAGGGTTCATTTTTGCCAGATCTCTACTTTTGAGTATTACAGAACATGCAAATTCAGTCATGGAAATGTGTTTTCAAAGGTGGTATCTTGACTGATTTTTCTTTGAGTAAAGTTACTGTAGGAGAGCAAAAGGAAGAATGATAACGATGAAGTAAAAATGAATCTGCTGCTTCTATGGGAATCATGTGGGAAGTTGTGAGAAGGAGTTACAGCTTTAAGGAATAAAAAAAAAAAGGAAAAAAACCCAGTAATCGCGCACCTGATGGGTTTTTTTGTCATCGTTGCATAACTTACAGTAAGATATGACTATAATTTTGACATAAGATTTTCTTTTTTTTTATTTTTATGGAAAGCTTAGAAAGGCTGGATAATTTTCCTTTAGTCAAGTTCTACAATTAGAATTGCATTTCTGTAGAAGCTCCCTGTCCTAACTCCTTCTAAGGAGGAAACAGATGCTCTAAATAAAATAGCACATGTGTAAATATAATACATCAGGAAAGAATGGCTGGTATGTATGTAATAGCATTATATAGAAATAATAGGCAAGTCTGTAAGCAGTCTTGAAACTGTAAGCATTGTCAGCTTTCAGTTGCCCACAGATTTGCTCTTAGGACCATTTTATGCTTGCCTTGAATATCCTTATAGCTAATTATAGGCTCTGTCCTGTGATCTCTACTGAAGTTCACACTGATTTCATGATTGAACCTATTGACCTATTGAGAGTTTAAATTAGAGCTACAAAAGTGGTCTAAACCAGCTTGCAAAGTCAATGGCTTTGAAATTCCAGACTAGCCTGAAATGTGTTACCAGGCTGGAGGTCTGCATTTGCTCATGTATACCCTTTGGCCAAGTAACACTGTGCAAGCTCAGAGGTTGTGTTTTTTTCTAGTCTCAACAACGTAGACAGTCATTGACATGTGGCTTTTTGTCACCAAGTCATAATTGCCAAATAGTATAACATTTGTCATTAACGCACGTTTCTTCTGAAAGAATATAGAGCCGTATTTAGAAAGCCTTTTGTTCCCCTCTAAAATGCAGTTAAATGTGCGGAGAACTTTTTTTTTCTATAGCATATATTCTGTAACCACTTTAGAATTATTCATCTTTTGTGCTGAGATTGAAACAATTTATCAATTTCCACTGTCAAAACATTCTGTTTTATTATATGCCTTACATAATTTCCTTCGTATCTAGTAACTGTCTGTTAAGAAAGAGTAATATATAGAAAGGACTGGAGGGTTATTTATATTGTAGTTGTGCTTAAAAGCTCCAGTCAGAATTATGGTTCTGCTGTCTCACTTTCTGTATGTGTGAAAAGAGACAAAACTTGAGCCTCTTACAATCTAATTACACAAGACTTTCTTTGAGAAAAGGCAGTAGTATTGTTTGTTTTGCAGAGAGAGTAAAGTGAAGTGAAAAAAAAATTAGCGATCAAATTTTCATGACCTCAACACAAGGAGTTTAAATGTCTAAAAGTTCACAATTTCAGGTGCTGAACAATCAGGCCTTAAGTGTCCCCATGGCAGTAGGCTGCCTATGGATGTTTACTCTGTATTTCACTCACCAAATGGGTATTCAACAATTTTTAAGATATAGGCTGAGGATTTTGAGTTCTGGATATTGGGAAATCTGCTCCTGGTTGATTTAACAAAAATAACCTAAGAAATCTTTGGCAGAGGTGGAAGAATCTCACTGACTTTCAGTGCAGAGTTTAAGGCATCTCTTCTCTGTTTTCCCGAAGTTTATGTGTAGTTTAAATCCATAGCATGATCAGTGAATTGTTGGAAAATATTAGTTAAGCTTGGGAGTCCTACTGGTAGAGAACCACTCTAGGACGTAACCCTCGTTTTATTTTAGCAGCTAGTATATAAGGAACTGTGGTTTGGCTTCCAGCTTTGGGTCTCATTGTTTTAACTTGAAAGAAACTTTTCACATTTAAGTATGAGATGCTATTCTTTTTTTTTTCAAAGTTGCTTGTCACTTCTATTTAAAGTGTAAGTAGTGCTATTTCATTAAGCTGATCTGGTTTAGAACATTTATCTATACCTTGTCCAAATCTTAGTGTTACAAAGGAAAAAAAACAAACCCCCAAAACCCCACCCTTGGAAATAAAAGGCATGACTTTGAATGAAACGGTTGTTAGACCTCAAAAGTCTTTTGTATTAGTCTCTTTGCCATTAAATATGCATTTTGGCACTATAGCGGTAACAACTTTCACGTCAAAATCATAATTAGTAGCAGGAATTTTATTGTGTTCTGTATAGACAAAAAAATGCATTACCTCCTAATAATCTTTTTTCCTTGTATGTTCACTCTTATGTCCTTCAAATCTGTAAAATTTTTATCTTGCAGACTGTGAGAATTTTTCTTCACCATACCCTTGTGTAAGCAAGTTAGTTGCATCATACAGTCTCTGAGTCTCTTGAGCTTCTGCCTAGTGGTATGACCCTTGGCCATCATTTCTCTTCCTTCTTATCACTACTTATAAAACACTCCCATCGGATTTGTAAATTTTCAGAAATGGAATTAAGATAAAGTTGAAAATAATTTTTGGGGTAAGCAATTCTGAAGATTAGAATAGTTCTAAAAATAATCACTTTCTGCATTTTTGTCATCATTGCATGTTTTTCTCTCATCTTAAATATCAGTAGTCCAACGTAAGTACAGATCGAATGCACTGTTGGTCAAGCACCTTTCAAACTACCAGTTAATTTTAGCTTCTTATTGACAGGCAATACAAATGTCCATATTTTGAAACTTTGTGCCTATGAGCATTAGTGACTTGCAAGAGAATTCAGTATTTACATCTTCCTTAGAAACCCTGTTGCTGTTCTGCTGTGGAGAAACTGTTTTGGTTCAAGAGCTGCTGTTCTCTCGCTGTTCTCTCTCTTTTTTTTTTTTTTTTTTTTTTTTTTTAGAAGACAATTCACGTTTCTGCAGGTTTGTTAAACTTGTTAAAATGTCTCACGTTATAATCTTAAAGAGATAAAAAGAGTCAAAAACAAAGATGTGAATTATGTGCTTACTTTATGTGCTTTCTTTTCCTGTATTCCAAAGTCTTTTCTGATTTACTTAATAAAATCACATACTGTCGCTCATGCTAGGACTTCTGAATCTAGATATGGAGCCATGCTTTCTCTCTACACCTGTTCTGAAGTGTTAAATAGAATTTAGTTCAAAAGAATTTACAACTGTTGAAACTCAAAATCTCCCCTTATTCTGCCAGGTCACTTCTATTTTATGTCACTGAGGTTTTGTGAAAATACATCTTCTATGTTCTAGACGATAGCTAAAGAGCTGAGTTCATACAGGCTGCAGCAAGTTCAAGGCCTCTTTAGAAAAGCCTGAGCCTTACCTTCTTCTCTATTCCATAAAATCTGAAGTGTCATTGAGTATAAAAATGAATCAAGAATGGGGGGAAAAGGTGTTTTATTTTCCAAAATGTAAATACTACAAATTCAGTCTGAGACTTGAAAGTGAAACTTTTTTTTTTCCTTCTCTTGTTGTGCTGCATGCAGTAAAATTTTACTGTGGGTAGATTCTTGAGATTCTTCGTCTCGCGAAGCCTGAAAAGGTGTGTGAATGCTTTGCTGTAAGAGGTGGTCCCTCTCTTTATAATGATACTGGAATGTCAGTCGTGGGTGCTTGGATAGACTTCAACTAATAAAGTGTGAAAGGCATAAACATGTTTGTTATTAAAAACACATGGATTTAGGAGCCTATACTCCGTTAGAAACCTTGTGCCTGAGCATAACGCTTGTGTGGTCAGCTCACACCGTGCACGCCTCCCAGATCTCCCACCTCCCCAGCTGCCAGGTGTGTCCCTTAGTGCATCACCACGCGGGTCCTTTGAGAGACTCACGCGGTGCTCCAGGTCACCTTGTATTTAGCATAGGGTGAAAAGCCTCTCTTCTCGCCTGGATCGGCAGCAGGTTGAGAGGAGGGTGAGACTGAGCCAGTGCTTGTGTTTTCGCCTTGAGGCTTTCTTGCTTCTGGGGACAGAGGCAGTGTGTGTACGTATGGACCACAGGGATGCTGGCTGTGGGTCCGTGGGTGCAGATGAGCCATACATCAGGTGTCTGTTGCTAGAGCCTGCAGTGCAGTGCACGGAACTGCTCCCAGACGTATCCTCCTCCTCATGGCAGTCATTGTGCACTCCGGAGTGGCTTGTGGCTCCGTGGAGAACCACAGACACTGTGTCCCTGCTGCTTCCCTCACAGGCAAATATTTCACTTTGTCGTCGTTTCCCAATGGGTTCCTACAGGAATTGCTCCCTCTGGAACACAAGAGGGAGAGGTGTGCAGACTGAGCTGTATCCTCAGTGGTATTGGGCTGTATGTGGGTGGCTGAAGGCATAATTTGATGTAAGAAATAGCTGTTGTGGATGAAACTAACAGATATAGAAAGAATCATGGGTGACTATTTTCTTTGGTTGCTTACGATTTGGGGTATTGTTTGGTTTTCTCCCATTGCTAAACAATGTGCCAATCAGAGAAACAAGTGTCTCTGACACTCCTTTTCTGATGTTCTTATAATAAACCTTCAAAACTGAAATTATTATTCTAATGTAATAATCACTTTATTTTTCTATTTCACATCTTTTCCTATGCTTTCTTTTCAATTAGATCTAAAATATTTTAGATTTAGATTACAGATCCTGTAGGGTAGGAGTTTATTAAATACAACACAGAAGGACTGTATATATTCTCCTAAGGCCATTATGAGGTAACCAAATACTATAATCCCTGGTTATGTGATGGAGAAATGGAGTCACAGACTTGTCCAAAACCGTAAAGTATTTGGCATGCTACAGAGTTAGAACACAGAAGCTTTCTTGGCCCTATGCCCCAACCACCAATAAATAAGACTGCTTCTCATTAGAGCTTAAATATAACTTCAGCTTTTGATCTAGTACTGAGGGAGAATCCTACCCTTGATTTAAAGATGCATTTAGTAAGCTTGTGTTCTTCCATAACTGATTTATGTCAAGCAGATTTATCACCTTATGTTATGTAAGAAGGAAGCAGGCATGTGAGATGCTCCATAACTTGTAATGGCAGGAAGGATATCCCCCCACCCCCCCCAGTTCAGCCTTCCTAGTGCTAGATTTGCCTTTGGAGGAAAATGCAGTGTTTGGGTATGCACCAATATGAGCTCTTCCAAGTGTGTGTCATTGAAATATTAGATTACATCCAGTCATTCCATTCTGTTAAAACAATGCTGTTTTGAATGCTATTCTTGCCAAATGCCCCTATTCAGAAAGGTTTCTTGCTCTCTGCCGAAGCTTCGGTTTCTTCAGTTTCATTGCAGTAGGCCAAATCCTAGTTTTTCTGACAACTCTATGTGCTTCGCTATATCAAGACTTTGTGTTGTTGTGTAGTCAAGATGGCTTCAGGTGGCTTTGATTAGTAGTATGTGGAATACACACTTCTCTGTGTACTTCGGGACGCTGGTTTCAGCTGCTCAGTATGTGCTTCAGTCCTACTGAATCTTCCCGTTGCTGTTCCTCACATTCATCTACCTTTACTTTTACCCGTGTTCAGGGCAAAGGTTCAAAGGAGGGTCTTCTCTGGGAGGCCACTGTAAGCGGTCCCAATAAGAGTCATGTCTTAACCAACACTTACTAAGTAAAGTTCCTTATAGTTTTTATCCAAAACAGCTATGTGAATTCAGCACAGACAAAGATGGTTGCTAAATGCAAAACTGTAAGAGCTAGACATAGAGGAGTGTATGCCTTCTTATACATGTCCCTGGAGCTACGGTGGTTTGCACCAGCTGAGATCTCGCCTAGCATATACTGATTTTGCAGAGTAGTCCAGGCTGTTATGGCAAGCTCTGGCTTTCCATGTATTTGATGCAAGCAGAGTAGAACAATTCTAAATTTGGCTCATCTTTAGCAGTTGCAGTATCAAACACCAAAATTGCTCAAAATGTAGAGCAGTTTTATGAGTCTCTCACAGGCTTATTATAGAACTGTTATGCACTGAGAAAAGTAGTGAGCCTAAATACAACCATTCCAGGAGGTTTGATGTCACTTTTAATGTGTTAGTAAATTATACGGTTGGGTTGAAATGCAGAACTGCGAATTTCAATTGCAGTTTCCAGGCTGTAAGTTTTCCGACCTCTTCCAGGATTTGTCATAGCTGAATTGTGCAGCATTTGTGATTTCTGCTATGAACCTGGAAGGGTTAATCATTCCTTTATAAGTACCTGAGACTTTAGCACAAGAGAATTTTCTTGCCTTTTTCTGAATGTCACTTTGAATTTCAGATTAATCTTCCAAATACGAAGGGCTTTAGGAGCTCATGATATCATATAAATGTTTGTACCTATTGTGACTCTAGTCCCTCATGCTTCCATTACCTTAATGGATATGCAAAAATTAATACGGATAAATGATCAGATTAACAGCAAGTGAATCTACTGAACCCTATATATAGTTGTAGAAGACATAATCTTGTACATAGCTGTAGAAGTGAGCATATTGGAACATTGCAAAATATTTTTTTCATGTCCTCTTTAGCTGCTGATAATATCGCAGCTCTCCACTACTACTCCCTGTAGTGTCTCGTAATTAATGTTGAAAAGATGATGGGAAATACTTGTTACATCTCTAAATGATGTGCTGCTCTGGGTTTACTGATGTTGCACGATTTCAGCCTGCAAATACTTAGGGTTTCCAGTAGAGGTCAGGATGACATTGTCAGATATTTTGTAAATGTGTTGACCTGAATAGGAATCTTCCAACACTTTCCTTATTCTCACAGACAAAACGTTTGGGTGGGGTTTGTTTGTTTTACTTTTTAATACGCAGATAAAGCATTGTATAATTATTTTTGTTTCCCCTGGATTTCATCAGCAACTTTGTAAAGTTTGACAAATGTGCCGAGTTTCTTGAGAAACAGTGAAGGTTGGGAATAGAGGAAAAACAGTGGGAAGGAGATGACCCTGAAGAATTAATACTGCTATTGAGGTAAAGGTCTGTTACGCTGCATATGTTAGGTCTAGGGGGCCTGGGAAATCGATTTAGAATTCTTGTAGTTCTTTATATCAAGTGTGTGTATGTAAGTGTACACATACATACATGTATGCATAGCGCACACACATACCTACGCACAGACATACATATATACATGTGCACGCATATATTTTTATCTAAGACTGTGCTACACATACACAGCAGCAATACTCAAGCAGCCTTTGCTTTGGCCACTTGTTTCTGCTTTGTCATCGTAGCCGCTGTGTCTTGCCTTAAGTAAAAGAACAGATCTGGCTAAAAAAGTAACCCTTTGCAAGCGGGATTTTTTTTTTTTTTTTTTTTCCAGCCACACCAATTACTTGATCAGTTTTGCAGCATAACCATGCAAATGAACACATCAACACAATGCACTGGGCTGCTCAGGGGATAAGGACTACCTAAGCTGTCATGGTGATTCAAAAGAGCTAGGGAAGACGCTATGTATTTTTAAAAATTAAATCATCTTCTAGACTCTGGAACATAGTTTTCTGACTGGGGTAGATTTCGTGGCAGATTCTATAGTGCAGAACCACAAAGTATGTGTAGCCTTGTGTGCTGGTGCTCTCACCTAACACTGTGGATTTGCTGGTGCACCTACACAGGCAGATCACAGAATGCCTCACTTCATTTATTTTGCACAGTCCAGTGGTGGCTGACGCTGGAGTATATGCTTCTATTTTCAGGCTTACTTTGCATTAAGATCTCAAATACACACATGTGCTCACACACACTGCACACAAGAAGTTATCCATGGTGTATTACATGCCTTCTTGCGATTATAAAATTGTGGCGCTCAGGCTCCGTGTTCTTACCGGCACACCATTTAGTGGCACATCAGCAATTTACATGTATGCGCACACAAAGCTCTTTTGCAACACTGTGCGGTGTTCTTCTCTGGATGTGTGTATGACTCAACTCTTGCAACCAAGCTTTCTGTGGGCATCAACTCCTTGCACACTCATGTAATCACTCTATTCAGAGACACTTCAGCATCTGTGTTCAAAAAGAGCTATAGCAGTCTGTTTACTGCCCCTTAGACTAGCTACAAAATGGCTTACTCAGCTGTTGGTAGGAACCAACTATAAAATGCCTGTAAAATTCAGGCCCCAAAATGCAACTTGGTTACCTAAAAGGAGGAGATGATGTTCACCGTCTCTGAGTATATAAAACATTGTGGAGGAAGATAAATAACTGAGGGTGAGTTGCAATAAGATGAAAATGAAATAAAATCCGCTTTTCCTGATGTCTGTTCTAAATTATCTTGACAATAAAGGTTTTATCAGACCATGGCGTACTTTCCAAGGGGAAGTGGTGAAAGTTCATATTGCCGGTGACATTAATAGCTAGACTGGAAAAAAACACTTTGAATGCTTACAGGGGATGAATCAAAAAGTTCAGTAAGACACATGAGGTAGCTCAGTTGGTCTTTTTTGATCTATTTATTGTGACAAAATAAAATTAAATATCATGCTTTATCTCTCACATTTTAGGAATTATTTTATATCCACATAGATGTTTCATCTTTTTATTGGAAACAAGGATACTATGAAATCAAGCAGTTCTGGACCGAGATGGCTGCAAATGAAATAAAGCAATACTCTCTCACATTATATGCTCCATAATTTATCACAGTAGGCAAGCATAGTTTACAAATGACAAGGTCAACTTGCATTTTAGAAGGTTAGGTTTTCTTACCAAAAAGGGGGTCTCATTCCTCGTAGTGATTCTTATCATATAAGAAGTCTGCCTAACTAGGTGATGAATACATACTTACTTTCACAGAAACCCTGAGAGAAGTCCATCAGTACACTGGGCATGAGATACAATTATTGGGTAAAGATGGGTGATATTTCTCTCAAACTCAGGGAAGTTCAGCCCATTAAGATCAAGCTCCTTCTTCTGAGCTGAGAACTGTCTGGGTGCTTGAAATTCAGGTTCATCTTCGCTAATCGACCATTAAAAAAGTAATTCTGTAGCAGAGGTACATGGCAGGCTTTATTTATTTCACTTCAGTGCATTTTTAAGAGAAGATGTGTTATTGGTAGACAGTGCAGTGGCACTTGGGCTTTATAAAGAGTTCTACCTGAGACATCTTTGGCGTTTTCAGCCCAGTCCCTTTTTAGTTCTTGTCTATCTCTGCCTGGCATTAACACCCGGTGTAGGAATACAAAGTGCTCTCAGGTTCTGCCAGCTTTTATTCCATTGGGCTTAAGCAAGCTGCGTTCCTGCAGAGGCAGTCCCACGACTCTCCTGCTTCCCCTGGTAGCCGTTTTCTGTCACCGGCCCAACTTTAACTCATCTTTCCCACAAATGGCAGACTTCCAGGTGGTCTTGTGCAATGGCACTCATCCTGTCTTACCCCAGACCCAGCTGGCTCTGAACAAGGCAACACTGATGGTTACCAGTACTGTCTCAAATTGGGTACCGATACTCAAGTCCTCCTTGCGTTTATTTTCCTGACTAGCTGCCTTCTGCTATGCTAGAGTACATAACCTTTTGTCTAACTAAAAAGCTGTCACCCAGGCTTCACCAGTGGAAGGTCTTGATCTCTTATGATACTTCAGCTAAAACATTTTCCGTTGTAACTGATACCATGTACACTCTGCAGCACCTAGCAGAGCAGTGAGGAGGAATATCTGTTTCAACTTTGCCAGCTTCTAATCTTGCTGGCCAAACTCTCCTCTCTTCTTGCGTCTTGGTATGTCTGTTATATCTACTTTGTCAAAAACAATAAGAAAGGTTGGTGGGGTGGTTTTTGTTGTTGGTTGTGGGGTGTTTTGGTCCTTTTGTGCTGCTAGGTAGAAAACAGCTCATTCTAGCTCATTGTTTGGAATGTGTAAAAAGGATAAAGTCAAAGCATGTATCTTCCTGGTCAAAGCACAAAGTTAACACTGTTAACAGAGAAGATATTAAAGAAATAAAGCACAAAAATATTTGTAAAAGATTGCTACTTCATTCTGGAAAAAAATACCCACTTATTTCCGCAATATATAAAGTACCTGTTTTCCAGGGTAGTGTTTTAGGAATGTGTTGTCCTGAGGAAAAGGCCTACCATAACTGTAGTTATTGTAGTTATTGCCGAGTAGGAACTCAGCACTGTTTGACTTCTAATTTAAATGCAAAGATCTGATTTATACTTGATTTTTATTGCATATGTAACTTTTTTTCCCCAGGTTTCCTTCACTTTTTCTGATTCCTTTGCAGAGCGGTAAGAAACTTTACATTCTTAGTAGTAGTAGTTTGTTGTTTGAAATTTAAATTGAAAATGGCACAAAGCATCAAGGGAACAGGCTCAGCTCCTATCCTTTTCTCCTTTTTTGCCCAGATCTCTTATACGTAATTTGGAACATGACCTTTTACATTTCAGATCCACATAGTGCTCACCTTTTTGACCTCTGATATCCAAATAGCATCCACTGAAGTATTTCTAAAGACAGGTTTTTCTCTGTTTCTGAAAGAATGCAGTGAATACATGAAACAATAGTCTCCTCTTATGTGCAGCCTGCTTTCAAATTTAATTCATTTAATAAATCAAATATTTAATAACCAAAAAGTTATAAGTAAGTGTCACCATTTTGATAACAAGAATATAGTGCTGATCACTATCCTCAGATCATGGTTTGGACAACAAATATAAGCTGTGTCCCCTAAATTTTGAATGTTTATCTGAGTACATTTTTGTGGGAAATCTTACGAGTATAGAAAAAGATTAAATTTGTGTTGAGTTCTGTCCTATTGTGTTTACTGTTGCCCCATTCCATATGCTCCTTATTTATGTGCACCTGCCTCCCAATTAAATCTTCATTAACATGCACATCTGCAGAAGCTCTACTTGCTTTCATCCCGCTTGAAGCATTGGATGTTTTGCACCACATACTTTTTTAGGTTACTTTTCTTCTGAACTTCCGAAAGAAGCACAGAGAGATGAAAAACCCAGAAGTGAAAGAATCCACAATGTTAACAAAACTTTGGGACTCAGAAGTCTTGCTAAATGTTGCTCTGGCTTGTGTTTTATTTTTATTTATTTCTCATTTCTTTGTATTCACTGCAAATGGAAACGTGTATGACAATTTTCATTACACAATTTGAGACCGACTGACTGTTGTCTGGAATAGTTGATGTTCTTCCCAGAAAGCTGTTATTTAGTAAGAGAACCTCTTCAAAAGTTTCCAAATTGTGGGACTGATTACAGTGGGAAGCAAGCGATCCACTTCACTGCACCGCTCAAGGAAAATAAATTTACCCCTGCTGCCATTAGCACCTTAAGTAAATCATGTGCTGTACATATGTTGTGTACGTGTTCAAATGAACTTGCGTTGAAAATCTGACTGTGTAAGAAGGTATAACAAATGCCCACTGGTGTAACGATTGGTCTCTGTTCAGTACTAGAAGCGCAGAACTAATGCCTAGAACACAGAAGCTGAATTACTTGTTACTACTAAGGAAAAAAAAAAGAAATATAGCCATTACTTCAGGTCACCACTGAGGTCACTGACAGCACAGCACGGGGGATTCAAGTATAGCAACATGACTGCGACCAGCTCATGGCTGTGAAAGAGATCTTTAGTACCCGTTGCTGCTATATGCTTAAATTGGAAGAAGCAAGAATCATTCTTTTTTATTTATTTACTTTTTGAAAAAGAAAAGAAAAAGAAAACTTTAAAAATGAAATTTGAAAAGAATCCCATATAAATAAACATTACTGTCGGTACTGCTGTATGCTGTTCCATGATTAGGTGATGTCTGTTAAATGAGTAAAATCAAGGCTGAGTGGGTCGGTGGGGAGACCCCTCTGCAATCCATGCACTGCTTGCTTTAATAATTAGATATGGTCCTGTTGTCAAACTGTAGTCCAGCTTTTATCATCCTTGGCAGACAGAGCAGAACAACACTCTGGCACTTGACCTGCCCATAAAAACTTGAACAGGAAACAGCAATAAATAATCCACTCAAAAGGCCCTTGAGAAAAGCATTACACTTGATTCCTTATAGGAATTGCATGCTACTCCAGGGGGAAAGTGTGGGCTCTTTCAAAATGCAGGCTTTGTATTGTTAGCATTTTCTTTTAATTTTTTATGATTAAATGTCTCAATGGTAGCTTGAAAGTTTTTTTGTTTTGTTTTTCTTTTTAATGTAGCAGAGCTGAGAGAGGCTTCAAAATTGTTTCCAGTTTTATTCCTTTTAATCAACATAGGAATCAACTGACAGTATACACCTACGCAACCAACCAGCGTCTCCAACCAACCAGACCTCATATTCCTCCTGAGCTGGTCCTGACTTCTTTCAAAGGGGGAGCCTGATTCTTCTTCTTCCACTTTACATGGAGACCTTCATCCTTCTGCAGGGACATAAGAGTTTGACCCCAAATCCCTTACCTCAGTTGGAACATCCCTGCTAACTTGGTGCCTGGGCATTGAAATGGGCATGAGGTGAAAAAACTGCTTCAGTGTCTCTGGAAATTTCTTCCCTCGGTCTCTGAGGAAAGTGGAAGAGCATTTCGGTTCTCTTTCTAGCCTGAAAGAATAGACTGATTCAGTTTTTATTTTTGCAACATTTTTATAGGCTCTGACAATGCAATCAGTTCCAAAGACATTTGCTTTAATCTCTGGCTTTTCTCGTGAAGTGAATTAGAGAATTAAGGGCATAGTTTGTAGTGGTTTTTAGTCACACAGTGGAGTAAGTTGTCTTTTCATTTGTGTACAATAATTTAATTTTTCATGTTCATTTCAGTGCCCTGAATGAATCTATACTAATCCATGAGGAAAAGGAAAATCTTTAATATTTACCAAGAATAATTTGAGAGAGAGAGGCTTATACAGAATACTATCACACTTCTCACCTTTAGTAAATTAAATTTTTAATTTTCACTCATATAGTCTTTGTTTCCAGCTATGCTAGCTTCTAACTAGATTAAGAAATTTTGAAAAAAAACGCAAAACAAACCCTTTTTCTTTTTTTAAGGTTTATGTTCAATAAGATTAAACTTAACTCATTTTTTCCAGTTTTTAGAAGACAAGCTCCTAGATTTTTGGCTGGTTAGACAAGTCAGTTTTATTGAAATTATTCTCTTGGCTTGCTGAAAATACATGTATTAAATATCAGGGCAGTGATTGCTCAAAGCCAGAAATTCTATGAAATATTTTCCAATTTGACAGGAATGTTGTTTTTCAGAAATAAACAGTATGCTATATGAAGAGCAGATTGATAAGTTTTAGATCTTCCCAGTAGATCTTAGTCTTATAGCTGGTCTGAGTTCAAATGTTGCAAATCCAAACGAACATGAATCTTGTCTTAGAGAGGTACAGAAACTAATCTCAGGTCTTTAGCTAGCAATATGTTCCATCTTCTGACCTGTCCTTGCAGACCAGATGAAAACAGATACTCATTACCGCTTGCGTTAATTTGCCTATTTTGCATAGGGGCAAGAAAGTAGTGCTGACCACATACAGGGTAGTCTACGATCGCCACTTGCATCCCTTAGTGAGCAGTCTCGTCCCAGCCTTATGCCTGCTGAGATTTGCTGGTAGGGCTATCTCAGTACACTTGAACATTGCATTTATGTGCTTTACTGCTCGCTCTTTCCTCTTTTTCGTAAGCAGATGTTGTGGTTTAACTCCAGCCGGCAACTAAGCACCGCACAGCCACTCGCTCACCCTCCCCCCCGCAGTGGGATGGGGGAGAGAATCGGAAAAGCGAAAGTAAGAGAACTTGTGGGTTGCGATAAGAACAGTTTAATACTTGAAATAATAAAATAATAATAACAACAATAATAGCAACAATAAAAAATTGTAATGGAAAGTAAAGGGGGGGGGGGGGGGGGGGGGGGGGGGGCGGGAGGAGAAAAAACCGGGGATGCAACCACTCAGCGCCTGCCAGCCGACACCCAGTCAGTCCCTGAGCAGTGATCACTGCCCCCCCGCCCCTGGCCAACTCCCCCCAGTTTATAGACTGAGCATGACATCATATGCAATACCCCTTCGGCCAGTTTGGGTCAGCTGTCCTGGCTGTGCCCCCTCCCAGCTTTTCACTGGCAGAGCATGAGAAGCTGAAAAGTCCTTGACTAGTGTAAGCACTACCTAGCAACAACTAAAACATCGGTGGGTGCGTTATCAACATTATTCTCATGCTAAATCCAACACACAGCACTGTACCAGCTACTAGGAAGAAAATTAACTCTATCCCTGCCGAAACCAGGACAGCAGAATATTGTGAGCAGCTTGAATGCCTTGAAATTTTGGTAGTTTGTATAGTTTTCAGCTGGACTGGAATGCATGAGTGATTTGGTAGCAAGGACAGGTAAAACCATTGGATTCTGCCTAGTAAGTAATTGTTAAGCTGTTAGCGTTGTCTATTTAATTTTTCAAATTTTCCATTAAATGTTTGAAAAGGTTAGTATTGTGCGGCTTTTGCAAACATCCACCCTTGATGTAGGTCTAATTTGTTTTGTTGAGAGGTTTACCCTTATACCAAGTATTTATATGCCCACACGGAATTCATAGGTTGGTGGAGAAGTCATTTATTTATTTACTAATTTTCTTGGTTATTGACTATGCAAAAGTTTCCACTAATGAGAATTCTTCCCCATTGTGAATCATTAATACATTAAGTACACTTCAAATTCCTGCAGTAATGATACAATGAGAATTGCTTAGCTGATTTAAATGACACAGATGTAGTACTAATTATACATTTTAAATTGGCAACAAACACAATTAATTTGCTGATTATCTAAAACAAAAGTAAACTTTTTTATTATAGTAATTTACTATAATTTATCACACAGCCATTTTCTTTGTATAATATTTATGCATTTGACAAATTTACAAAAAGATATGTAATTAGACCTGTTTCATCCATCACTGGCTGCCTTTTAACCAGGGGTCTTACGTGAACAGCTTACAAAGACACTATCAGATTAACCAAATCATAATGGTGGCATCTTTTAAATCAACAAATGGAATTTTTTTTTGCTAGTAATTTCTGTGGACTATTAAAATTGAATGGTTTTAATTTCACTTACATTACTTGAAGGTATTTTACAGGGCTGTTGTTTGGATGGTGGTTTGATTGGCTGTAGTTTACCAGATCCGTCTGTGTTTAGATTGCAAATTCTCTTGGAAAATTTGAAACAAAATTTGTTTATGGGCATTTTTTGAAGGGAAAAACCCCAAACAAAACCCAACAAAAGAAAATCTCCCCCCCCAACAGCAACAACACCCTCTTTAAATGCTTTGTGCTCAGGGAAGTTTAGAATGATTTGTCCATGGAAATCAGAGTGAGGCCATTATAATATTTCATTTTCATTCAGGCCTAGATTTTGGGCATTGAAAGTCTGCAAGTGTCCATATCAAGCCCTGTTACCAGGTCATGTATTTGCCTAGTGAATACTGGCTTTAGAAAGCTTTATACTGGTGCCCATAGTGTCACTGCAATTTGCCAGATGTATGGCATCATTAAAATAGTCTTCGAAGTCTATTTTAATGTAGAATAGACAGGCACATCATGTAAGCGATTCTAATTGTTGGCTCTGGTATAATTCTTTAAACTGACTGTAGGACCAGGAATTAAAAATGACAAACCACAAACCAAGCCCCCCACCTCCCCAGCCTCCTCAACCCAAAACAGCCAAAAACCCCCTCTCTTAGATGTTTATTCTGTATTTTCAATGTCACTGATACTTCTAGAGGAAACGTGTATTAGTCATGTTTTTACAGATTGAAAGGCCTTTCAGTTAATTTAGAAACGATGTACATTTTCAGCTAGTGGCACTGTTGTAGCCACCATGGGCTAGAGAAGCAAATTTTATCAGGACATGTACTATCCTTTTATCTGTGCCTTCCTCATGCTTGAGATCCTTATTCTAGTTGAAAACTCAGTTTTGTTTTCCATTAAATGCTTCTAAGTAAAAAATTTTGGCTGTTACTTTTTCTAGGTCTACGTATGATGGGTGCAATAGGGGTATGCAATCCCCTATTTAAAATGGAGTGTAAAAATGAAAAATCCTACTCATCATGATTTTTTCCCACACTGGAAATTATTATTAATTCCCAGGAAATAATAATATATCGAAGTGGAGAATGGGACCTACTGAAGAGAATCCAGAATTTAGTTTCCTTGGACACCGTCAATAGCAGTGCCAGTGATGACAGGTGTCAGCAGCAGCAGAGTACTCGTCCTAAGTGAGCACAGGTGCATTTGAAGGAGATGCACCTCCATTCCCTCTTCTAGCACGTTCATTTGCCCCTCATCATCTATCTCCAGCTAGAACCACAGCCACATGCCAAGAACCATCTTCCATCTGTCATGCCAAACCCCCAAAACGTTCTTTAAAAAACCCCCAAAAACCAACCCAAACTTGGATTATATTTCTAACAATCACCTACTTACTGAGGAAAAGCATTTATTTCTGTTTTATAAGGCATTTATTTCTGTATTTATTTATTTCCATTTTATAAAACATGGGTTTGGTAACAAGCACTTTCACAATGTGTTTTCTCCCTAATTTTAGTTTGTTTAGGCTTGTCAGTGTGACGCCCACCTACAAGAAGGGCTGGAAGGAGGATCCAGGGAATGACAGGCCTGTCAGTCTGACCTTGGTGCTGGGGAAGGTTATGGAGCAGCTCATCTTGAGTGCCATCACGCGGCATGTACAGGCCAACCAAGTGATCAAGGCCCAGTCAGCATGGGTTTATGAAAGGCAGGTCCTGCTTGACTAACCTGATCTCCTTCTATGACAAGGTGACCTGCTTAGTGGATGAGGAAAAGGCTGTGGATGTT
>NW_008825109.1:12652553-12665340 GCF_000699105.1 Pygoscelis adeliae
ACATTGGAAGAGGCTGGCCAGGGGAGGGGTTGAGTCACCATCCCTGGAAGTATTTAAAAGACGTGTGGATGAGGCGCTTGGGATATGGTTTAGTGGGCATGGTGGTGTTGGGTTGACGGTTGGACTCGATGATCTTGGAGGTCTCTTCCAACCTTAATGATTCTATGATTCTATGATTTTTCCTTCCTTATTTTTTTTCAGGACCAAAGATGGGTAGTGATGAGCATACAGGTATGGACAGGCAGTTATTTGGGAACAATTAAGATTTCCTTTTAAAAGTAGAAAATAGCAATTTCATTATGTAATACAATTTTGTTGTATTGTACCTTTAAAAAGAAATATGCAGTTGTTCTTGAACTATTAAACTATATGTGTCACTGATTTATCCTGTTACCAAAAGGATCTCATGTGTCACTTGGCAGAATGACAGCTTTTTTTCCAATTCTATTGTATAATTGTGTTTTGTTAGCTGTTTTTGTTTTATAAATATTGTACTAAAGGGATCTCTGAAGATCAAGATTTTTGATGCAGTATTTTTCTTTGCTGTTCTTTGATGTTGACCTTCCCCCACTCCCATCACAGCAACAAGCACAGTATTTTGTTCTCAAAAAGTTACCAATTCTATGTCAGGAAAAAAAGCGTTTATTTTTCATGTCAGAGTTTTTGCAAGCAGGCTGACTCCATTCCAGCAAATTCCTCGCTGAAACGCTTCTGAAGCGATTTTCCCGGGAAAACTAGGTTTGTGAAAATTTTCTTTATTTGAAAATCTGCAGAGGGACTCCAGTGCTATCATTCTTCATGTGTTTAACTACGTGAGCTTGCAATACTAGTTCTTTTTCCTTCTGACAGTCTCCCCTTCTAGCAAAAGCAGTGACAGAGGCTCTCTCTTTGCCTGTACATTTAGAGTGAGAAAGTTGTCCTGTAATATTTAATCGGAATCCCTCTTATTGAAAAATAATCGAATACGTTGTTATCCTATCTCTTGGTAGTTATGGAGAGAGATTATTTGTTGCCTGCTTTATAACAAGTTCTACATACTGGAAGTCTGTTTTTAAGCCTTTCCTCCTGCTTAATCTTCTCTTCTTTTTACTAAACAAATGTCATTCCCTTAACCTTTCTTGCCAGATCATGTTTGTGAAACATCTTGTCAGTCTCAAGGTTTCCCTTAGCGTTCTCTGCAATTTCTCTGCCTTTCTCAAGGAGAAATGACTCAAGTGAATAGTGTTCCAGCTGAGTCTCCTCATTGCCGAGAGAGTGGAAAACTTACCTCCCATGTCTTCTGCATGACACTTTACAAAATATTTTTCAGATTGACGTTTACTAGTTTTGCAACAGCATTATGTTTTTGGCTTCTATTCAGTTTGAGCTATTATAACACATCAACTCTGCTTCAACTACTGCTGCTTAGCCAGGTAGCTCCCATTTTATATTGTGTTTTCTTTTTGTTTTTTTGAAGTGAAATATTTGAATTTTGCCTTCATTGAATTGAATCCTGTTGGTATTATAACACTGCTCCAATTTCTGAAATGAGTATGAAATCTAATCCTGCTCTCGAGGGTGCCTGCAACCCCTCCCAGCTCAGTGATAGCCATAAATGTTATAACATATTTGGTATCCAAGTTGTTAATGAAAATATTTAAAACTTACCAGATTTTTGCCAAGACCTTGCGTGATACAACCCTCCAGTTTGACAGTGAACCTTTTTTTTTGGGAACTGTTCTTCAAATTGTGACGGATGATATAACTGTTCTATTTGCTCAAAATTAAATGCATGTACGTTCTATGCTATGTTTCTTAAAAAGAGGTACACCTGAGCAGCAGGGAGGAGGGCTTGGCTCCTGCCCATTAGGTGAGGTGCAAGCCTCGAAAGGGGGAGATGACTGCTGCTCTGGCAGTGCCTGAGCAGACTTAGCTGGAGGAAGCTTCTGGAGTGCAGGGTTAAAGAGGCAGCCTACACCTCAAATGACAGGGATATCTCTGTGGAGCTCAGGAAGCAAGCACATAACTGTGCCTCAGAGACTTATCAAAGCAAGCATTGTGTCCTTGCAGGAGAGACCATATTCTCCAGTCTTGCTTTCCTATGTGACAACTTTCTGTCGTTTCATGGGTTGCAAAAAAATTCTGCCTAGTATCCCCTGGGTCCCTAGGGAAGTGGCATTTGGTGGGCGGGAGGTTGTCAGTCCTGCCTATTGCTAATAGTTTTATTGTTGTATTTATACACCAAGATGAGCAGTAGTGAGTTTTAGAAGTAAGTTATATAGTAGAGAATGAAGTTGTTTTTTGAGATTTTTTTGTGTCTGGCTATGTAAACTGTATATGTAGTCTTCTATAGAGAGATTCTCTCAAACTTAGATCAGGGCCAGAGCCTGATGTGGGATATAAAGTTAGTGAGGAGTTAGGGGGAAACCCTTCCACAAAATTAGTGTGGCCCGAAAGCATACTCTGCATTGTATCATCCTGACCAGGCAGAGAGGCAGAAAGGGAGCTGGGGAAGCAGTCGTCATTCTCCAGCCTTCTTGCTTAGTGGAGACCAGTGGATGGCTTTGTCAGTCAGGATGACTTTCTGTTACTGAGTTAATGTTTATCTTTTAAGAAATTGATGGTAAATCAGAATGTGAAATTATATTCTAATTACATTCTGCAAACACTTGCAGCTGTCCTGGGTCTTCAAGTTTACAACATTGGTCTCAAACCACTCAATCAAAAGTGCTTGACCTGATGAGAGTTTATATGTTCTCTTAAATGAACTGTGATTTATACAAGAATATCTTCTCAGTACATTTGAAAAATAAATAATCAAAATTATCTAAGCATAGGAAATTTATAGTCTGGCTCAGCTGTCATCTTCTGGCATCTGGGTTCGCAACCTGGTAGATTTTATAGCTCGGCTGACTAACTGATATAATGACATGGCCTTTTAGAACTGCCAACTGAAAAACTAATTTTGGCAGGAGGAGTGGCCAGATGTATTCCTCGCTGTCCTCAGTCTGAACTGGGTTAGTAGTGACTATAAATATCTTCATAAATATTTTACTATGTCTACACTTTGGGTCTTGATGTAAAAGATTGGGGGATAAATTGTTCAGGTTCCTCATGAGTAATACCAAACAGGGTGAATAAAAAAAAAACTACCCTTACTTTAAGTAAGTCAGTTTTCTCATATTTCTGTAATATTTCCCTTTTTGGCTGACTAATGCTTGGTGATATCAGCATCCCTCTCTTCTTCATATAGAGGCTGGTGCTGAAACAATGGCCACAAAAAAAATGGTCGTTGCTGTTGACTTCAGCCAAGAAAAGACCTTTGTCATGAGTGATTTTCTTGTCCATGTGGCTTTAACTTAAGAAGGCGATGAACTACAGAAGTAGCATTGTTCAAACAAAAGGGGAGTATTTTGTATTTGTTGCTTTTTATCTGCTGTTCTGATCAGGAACCTCTGTCCCAAATTTAAATGCTAGCTTTCAACTGAAGATAGATGTGCCTATGTTCTCAATGCAAGTGCCTCCAGCTATCTTTATTGAAGTTAATTTACTTATTGAACTTTGACAGGTTATTACCCAAGCTTATTCAATGTGTGCCATTTAACTTTATCTCAAAGGATGTTCAAGTGGCAATTTATGGAACAGAGTGCAATATAAAAATCAAAAGGTAATCTACATTCATTTGTATGGCCACAAGAGAGAAGAATCACAGCTTGGCTTTTGATTTTATGTTGGTTAGAGCCAGGGTGTCTTTTCCCCCCAATATTTAAGGAAAAAAAGAAAAAGAACAACCCACAAACAAATCTCCTTGCTATTCTGAATGTTCAACTGGGAAATTTAAGTGGTAATCTATTGCCTTTTCATTTTTTTTATTCTTTCAAAGACAGGTAGCTTGCCCACACTCATTTGTATTTGTTTTAGGGAAATATAAGAGGTATTTTAAGGCTTTGTTACTAGAAAAATCTGCAACAATGTGTGATATAGATCTCCTCATCTAAGTTTTGACTACAGCAAACCTCAGCACTGTTCACTCCTTTCACAAATCAGCAAAGCTTTATGCTCATTTTGAAGTTTTATTTTAGTAAAGAGAGCTTAAGCATGTTCTTAATATGTGGTGTATGGGAAAGTGCTTTGCTCATTTATCAAATCCAGTCCTTAATTTCCAATGTGCAGCTGTCTGTCCTTATTACTCAAAGCAAAGATGGGATCCATGGCAGGTACAGGCCACAAAATCTGATTTTATTTCATTCAAGTAATCATTTGGCTGTCCGATGTCTATAATCAGATGGATTAGTGTTCCTTGGCTTTGCTTTTCGAATTTGATAGAAAGCAAAGTTGTCTTGTTAAACAGATTCCTTGCCTGCTCTGTAATTGTTAGAGAAAGCCAAAAAAGCCACAAACAATTCTCTTTGCTTTCCCTCCCCACAGACTGCACTGGCATGTATCACAGGTGTGACGCTGGGACAAAAGTTATCCCACTTTTGTAACCTATTTGAATGTCTTTGTTATGTGTTAAAAGCACCATCTGCTGTTCCAGTAAAAAATACTGAGGAGGAGAGGGAAAGAAAGCATTTTGGGTCATGTTCTGTGAAGCAACTTGCATACCATTGATATATTGGCACCCTCCATATTTTTTATTTGAGTTTTTGTAAAGTTTCACTTGTTACAGATAATTTACTTTCAAACTAGGAACACCCAATATCCAGGGGCCTCTGACAGATGACTTATACAGCTGAGTAGTAAACTTATTTAATTTGTAACTCTGTATGTGTATGTTTTTCTTTGGAGCGCTGTGATCAGGATTTCAAATGAAGGAAAATCCAACTTCTAAAGTTTCTTATGGAAAAAAAGATCTGTATGGTTTTCTTTTTTAAAGACAGCCTTTTATCACTCAGACCTGATTTTCTTTATTCTAGTTATTTTTCTTACTATTATGCCACTGAAAGAGGCTGATGTCTTTGAACATACCTGGATTAATCATATAAAATAATACAGATTAATTACAGAAGTTTCACATCATTGAAAATGGGTATTATCCTTTTTTGGATAATCAGTCAACTAAAAAGTTGGTTAAAGCTTACTGTTTAAAAGCTTTGTTTTTTGGATTTGACTAGTCTACTATACCTTAAAACAAGCAAACAGTGAAAAGAAAGAAGACAGGTACAGGTGTGGTTCTTGGTGCCTCGTGTTTTGGTACAGGGGGCAATCACTCCAAGACCAACAGCAGGTATTGGACTGGACATCACATGGATTTGGGAATAGGAATGAAGAAGATGCTGTGATAGTCTGGAAGGTTTGTATCTGAATGTTTAGGTATTAAAGGTGTCTTACAATTGTTTGGATCAGATATACGCACATAGGACAGACAAGTCTCCTGAAAATACCTCTCAATATTGCTGTGTTGGTTGGAAGCAGTACCTTTTCAACTGTTTTTTCTACTTCTTGGGCGATTCATGCGGTTGGGGGTGGAGAAGGAGGTTAAAGGATTTTTGCAGATGTCTTGTCTCAAACCTATATTCTGTCAAACAATAGCTGAAACTTCTTTGCTGTGTCCTGTGGTTAAAAAGAGGCAAAGGACTCTCTACCTGAGCAAGCTAAACTTCATCTTCACAATGTCAGAGCTCAAACTATAATAACCCTCATAGTTGTCTCCAAATATGTGCCAAGTGTCTTGGATGATAGAACTATAGAACTAGATCTAGGCCTGCAACTTTCCCCCCCCCCAAATTTAAGTAAACCACAACATATATTTTGTACACAATGGATAAATATATTTTATTTTTTGTAGGTTGATCTGTGCACTAGTATCTTAAAGACAAACTCATCAGCTATCAAGAAACAGACCAGTGTTTGTCTTACAACTGTGATGACCGTTAGGTAAAGGAACAGGAAACACCTTTTCCATGAATCAGACTGACGATCAGCAGAGTTCTGTTACAAATAGAATTTAATTAGTATATTAAGCATTTCATACCCATACCAAAAGAAAGGTTTTCCATCAACTGCAGCTAAGTACTACCAGCCTAGTAAAAATGCTAACAAGAAGGACAAGTAATTCCTAGCTCTTATGAAGTGCAGATGCTCAAGAGTGTGCAGAAATGTCCCTTATCTTTTGTTGCTGCTTTATGATCAGAGTTGTACCACAACAGGATCGGAGGAAAAGGAAGTAGGGGAAACCTTAGTCTATTTTTTTATGATATTATCATTTTAAAATAAGATATAGAAGCCTTTGGAAATGGAAAAAAAGAGGGGTTGTCCTTATTCTTTCTGAAGAAGTTTTCAGTCTCTGGTGTTGGACCAGCATGTGTTAGTGAAGCATGAACTGGTGTCAGTTAGACTTTTAATTAATTGGTAGTAACATATGTATTTCACATCTCCAGCATGAAGCAGTCAGTTTAGTTTTGTAGAGTAAGTTATTACCATTTCAGCACTGAGGAGAGAAAAATCTGAATACTTAGATATCCACCTATCGTTGCTCAGTTATCCTAAAACAAAGCCTAATATGTTAGATGGTTACACAATTTTAGAAGTATTTGCTGTAGAGCACTTTTGACCTGAGAGTAGCTTTTAACACACTCAATTGCTGTACTGCCCGCCCAGTATGATGTGTGAGATTGTGTCCATAACATAGGTATGCTCTTACTGGAAGATGGAAAAAATGATTATCGACAGGGAGGATGCTCTTTAAGGAATACACTGTTGGATTGCAGCCTTAGGAAGGGGAAGTTACAGTGCAGTTCTCAAATATTCTACCACGAATGGTTCCTGGTTACAAAAATAAAATGAATAAATAAATACACTGAAATTTATTCAGTAGCCTGACATTGGAATCTATGGCTTGAAGCTAAATAACAACAACCAAGAGAATGAAGAAATTAAGTAGGAACTCTTCACAGAAGGATACCAGTATTTGAGGACTGCAACAGACTTTTTATAGTTCTTGTTTGGAAAGCGTTTTAAGAAAGAAAGAAAAAGAAAGTGGTGCATAAAAAGAAGTAAGAAAGAACATTATGTGAAGAGTATGACAGCAATGTAAGTATCAGCTAGGGTCAGGTTATCCATGTCCACATTATGTGCACTTGGTTTTCTGGTTGTTTTTTGTTGTTTTGTTGGTTTGGTTTGGGTTTTGTTTTTCAAAAAATATATAGGATTTGCTGAAATTAACTGCTTTATTTGGAATCTACTTTGGATATAAACCGGAACATTTTCAAAACATGGATTTGATTTGTTGGGTTATGAAAGAGCAACTCTATTAACCCTTTTCCAACACAGAATGAGTGATGGAGATAAAAAGGATGGGGAACTGTAGGAACAATTGAGAGCTCATGGGTCCAAGTTCTGTGTTCAGTCCTAATAAATACACAAGTGTGAAGCCCAAACAGTAATTTTTAGCATTCAGAGCCTTCTAGGCCTCTTAAAATGACAAACCAACTGGAAAATGGTGATGCCACAATGACAGAGATTATTTGGAGATGAGCTTAGGATATTTTTTAATTTACTTTTTCAATTTATCTTTATTGCTTTAAAACAATAACAAACTCAAAACAGGCCATTTTCTGAGGCACATGTAACTCTCCACCTGGAGAAAAACATAATTTGTCCCTCTTTAATTCTTTCTGCAGTATTACTCATAGATTGATCCTCTCTCTTTGTATAAACCTTTGCTGATGGTATTGGTTCCCTTATAATACACTTTACAGGAGTATTTGATATTACTTTTGTCAGGTAAATTTGGCCTGAATTCAGAATTGTGCTACAGTCTTCAAACTGATCTAGCAGCAGTGGTATTATCATCAATTATGATGCACTTAACCAAAAGTAAGTCTAGCTTATGTTGGCTGTAGTTTAACCTTCTCCATTTCTTTCCATTTTCAGGGATTTGATTCCACCTCCTATTACTGTTTTTTTTGTTTGTTTGTTTTGTTTTTTTAATATTTCTGCAATATCCAGAGGCCAAGGTCCTGTTGTGTGCAAGGTTCTGTACAAACATATAGTTGATTGTTAAACTTTCTGGAGCAGGAACCGTCTCTGTCTGAAGAGTCTGTTACAGATGGATGAGGAGAATGAGGTCCGCAAGGATAAAACAAGCTGTGCATTTCCTTTGCCTGACAATTTCAATCTTTTTTCCCTGGTTCTCTGGAAGACTGAATTCCATTCAGATTTCCTTCACACCCTCTTCTCCCTTTTTCTTGTGCATCCTCTCTCTCGCTGGACCCCACTAAACCTCATGCCCATGAGCTCAATTGGCACAGAGTCAGCGAGCTATATTGCCTTCCTCTTCTTGCTGAGGCTTGCTCTCCTGGCTGGGTGCCTCTCTTCCCATCAAACAACCTTTTTCTCATTTTTGGCTCTGTTCAGAGGATTTGATTACCAGATGCATGCACTTATTTTCACTCGTCTAGCTGCATTTATGCGTGTAGCAGTAACCTCTGCGTGTTTTTAAGTTAAATGTTCTTCTTGGGTAGTGGCGGGGGACAGGGAAGAGGAAGGAAGGATTGTTTATTTGTTCTGTCTCAAGAGTGCACAGAGTTACTTGGGACAAAACAATCTGTCTCTTTGTGTTAATCTTACTAAGCAGTTGGATATGTATCTTTATTAACCTCCTAATACCATGACTGGCAGGTACAACCATTTCCAGACAATATGGTTCATTCAGTACTTTACTGGAACATTTATTGTACACCGTGGCTTATATGAGTAGCATGGTGGATAAAGGCAATTATTATTGCAGCACAAGATGGATCTAGGTTGGGGTTTTTTTTCCTTTCATTTTCATTTTAAGTGAAAACATTTCTGGCTCCCTATTAGACTGGCCATGTCAGGAAAAGTTGAGTGTTACACCTTCTCATCTTGTTCCCTGGTTTGCTAGAGTGTTATAATGAAATCTCTCAGAAGTTAATGTAGCACTTGAAACTGTGACAGTATTCGGAGTCTAAAAAATTATAAAGAATCATGTTCCAGTGGATGTCATCAGTTATCAACAGCACAGTAAAAACGTAACAACAAGAATAGCGACACTATCCATGTATCTTGCACTTTGCTTCAGCTGGTTTGAGTTACTTTCAACACTTATGTAAGAGATTTAATAGCTGAAAGCATTTTGCTGCTTGTGGTATTTGTTAGAAATGTAATCTGAACTGCTGTAATGGAGGAACACCTGATCAAATTTTCAGTGACAAGAGACCGACTGTTTCGGTTTTGAAGTCAGCCTTGACTTTTCGGCATGAGAAAACAAAGATGAAGTAATCCCTTGTTGGGTGTTCACAAACAGCAGGGTGTAGCTTTCTAAACAGTGTCGGGGCAATGGGGTGCGACACTTGAGAGGAGGTGGTTTGTGGCCATGTGAGATGCACGGTGTTTTGAAGCTGGGCTATGTAAATTTCCACACCAAAAGGCTGCAAAGCATTTTTTCTGAGAGATACACATAAGACAACAGATGACATAGATGTCATACATGTCATCTGACAGTAATTAAGGAAACATTCACTTTTTTCTGTCAAGGTTTTGCAAGATTTTGCTGCTGTCCGTTGCTTTTGTGATGTTGAGTTGCTCTATTTTCCTGCAAATGGCAAAAATGTATCATACAATCATAGAATCATAGAACAGTTTGGGTTGGAAGGGACCTCTAAAGGACATCTAGTCCAACCCCCCTGCCGTGGGCAGGGACATCTTCAACTAGATCAGGTTGCTCAGAGCCCCGTCCAGCCTGACCTGGAATGTTTCCAGGGATGGGGCATCCACCACTTCTCTGGGCAACCTGTGCCAGTGTTTCACCACCCTCAGCATAAAAAACTTCTTCCTTATACCTAGTCTGAATCTACCCCCCTTTAGTTTAAAACCATTAATGTATCATGTAAAGGAACTTTCTTGACTGGTTTTAGCCAGCCACACTTGCATTTTAAGTATAACCTGGTGGCTGGTACTAAGAATTAAAAGTTATATGCAACATTGTTGTTTTGCTTTACGCACCTTCTACAGTACTTTTTGTGGTACATGAAGAATTTCTGGTACATTGAGTGGAGTGTGTAGGAGGAAAGGAGAAAACAAAAAAGAGCTGGAGTGCTTTCTGAAAAAAAGTAGTAGTTATTACTTCAAGTTTCAGAATTTGAGGGGGGGGTGTGTAAAAAAAAATCTTCCTTGCATTTGGAATAGCACATGTGGGAACAATCATGTCTAAACATTATTTTTTATGTATGTGCTTCTGTAGCAAATCTTATCATTTACTGTCTCAGTGTCCATGCGTAATGTGCACATGGGAAAACATATACCTTTACCAGACAGCAATACCCATTGGAAGTTTTTCAGTCTGACTTTAATCTTTTCCTTGCACATAAACAAGTATGTTTCTTGTTGCTGTGTATAAATATTATCATTCTTGATATTTTTATTTGGAAATACATAGCAGGTTAGTGGTGGAACAAAATATTTTGCATCATGCAAATGACTGGCAAGATCAGCTATATTAATGGAAATGATTAGTTTTGGTTTACTGCCACAAAAGAAAAGTTCATTGTGATGCATAAATCCTGTACTCCTCAGTGGTTTTAGCATTGTTTATTAGTTGGAAAGTGTCTTTATATAAACGCTTGCAGCACCTGTAGTAAACAAGACACCTGAAATCAACAGTGGTATTAGCGTTCCTTATCTAACACTACTGATACGGCTTGTCAAAGGCCGTGGGGATGTATTGTTTGGATTAATGCAGGTTGGCATATGGAACAGTTGTATCAAGCAGGGTGAAATCTTCCCACTCATGGTTAGGGAAAATTGAGTTTTGTCATCCCAAGTTTTAGGGCCCAGAATCAGACCCCTGCAGCCTCTGAAAAGCAGGGTAAAAATAGAAAAAAAGGAGGGCCAGGTGGATCAGAGCCCTTGAGAATTTTATTTATTTCCCTCCATTACAGGAGGGAGAACACATACAAATCTGTGTTATATTTATGGAAAGAAAGTATATGTTGTGTTTCTCATCATCTTTATGTTGTAACAAAATATGCATGGAAGATTTGGGCAAGAAGCTAAATCCTCTTTGACCATGGGACAGTTCTCATCATTGTTCTGCCAAACAGAGCAAGACACTTGCACCTGATGATCTCTTTCTTGGGTGATTATACTGAAAAAAAAGGGAAGACATGTAATGTCTGCCTCCTGTAAAGGTTTTTTTTAAAAACAAAAAAAAAAAAAGTACTGCTCTGTCAACATATGGGACAGAGAGCACGCAGCACAATCAATGCCTATGTCAATTCCTTGATGCACTGAATTTCATGTAAAGAGGTTTACATACTGCAGCAAGCGATAGGCTCAGACATTGCATAGCAACACAGCAGACATTAGCTTAATGCTCTGACTGTAACTTGGAATTATGTGTTTCATGTCAGCAGTCCATTTGCACATCTCACGTGCATCTTGTTTATTTGGTCTTTATTCAAGAGTTCTTTATGTGGTCATATTGTCTACATGAATTTCACGTCTGAAGGCCTATTTTGTAGTAGAGGGGGTACTCCAGGTGTGTTAGTACTTAGGTGAAGTAATTATAACGGAAGATGTGGGATTGCAGTGCACCAGCATTTGGGAAAAAAGTGATGGCATGGTTGTGCTTCTCTTACCTTAGTACTAGCCACCATACTACTTCCTCAAGACAGTACTTTTCATATCTTGTGAGCAGGTTGACAGAAGAATGAAATTCCATGTTCCCCCGACACTGTGAGGCAGGTTAGGATGCTGTCTTGCCAGCAGAAACAGTTTTATTTCTCAACAAAAACTAGACAAAATCTCACCACCACGGAATTCCTGCTAACAACTCTTGCTGAGTTTCTCTTGTCTTCCTGAGCTTTCAAAGTATGATGTTAACTGAATCATTATTGCCTAATGGATTTTTTTTCTGTTCCTTTCCTTTCCTTTTCTAGCTAACTCCAGAATGATTAATGCAAAATATTTCTTGCATGTCACATATGTATTGAAGATTGCTCTGTTTTGATTATTTTTTTTTATACTAATTTGCAAACTGTTGCTTTAGATAGGGGTAGAAATGGAATTCGTAGCATGAAATACCCTTTTATGTAAGGCTTTTATCAAAGTCCTAACTTAAAGCTAAATCACAGGGTGTTGAAAAGGACACAAGTATGTCCTGGTTTCGGCAGGGATAGAGTTAATTTCCTTCCTAGTAGCTGGTACAGTGCTGTGGTTTGGATTTAGGATGAGAACAAAGTTGATAAGGCACCCATGCTTTAGTTGTTGCTAGGTAATGCTTACACTCGCCAAGGACTTTTCAGCTTCCCATGCTCTACCGACTGAGAAGGCTGGAGGTGCACAAGAAGCTGGGAGGGGGCACAGCCAAACTGGCCACAGGGACATTCCATACCATGTGACGTCATGCTCAGTACATAAACGGGGGAAAGCTGGCCGGGGGGCGGAGGGGCCGCTGCTCGGGGACTGGCTGGGCATCGGTCGGCGGGTGGTGAGCAATTGCATTGTGCATCACTTGCTTTGTATATTATTATTATTATTACATTATTGTTATTGTTATCATTAATTTATTTCAATTATTAAACTGTTTTTATCTCAACCCACGAGTTTTTCTCACTTGTGCTTTTCCAATTCTCTCCCCCATCCCACCGGGAGCGGCTGCGCGGTGCTCAGTTGCCAACTGAGCTTAAACCACGACAGTCCTTTTTGGAGCCCAACATGGGGCAACACAGCAGGAGAAGTTTTTGAAAAAGGGAAGGAAATAGTCCAAATCCTGCTGACGGCTGGTTTTGCCATAAAACAAAGTAAGGTCAAGGGACCTGCACAGGAGATCCAGTTTTTAGGA
>NW_008825109.1:12667771-12668130 GCF_000699105.1 Pygoscelis adeliae
CTTGAGCATGACGCAGATGGTATAGAATAAGGGGTGGATATTGTCCTGGTTTTGGCAGGGATAGAGTTAATTTCCTTCCTAGTAGCTGGTACAGGGCTGTGGTTTGGATTTAGGGTGAGAACAAAGTTGATAAGGCACTGATGTTTTAGTTATTGCTAGGTAGTGCTTACACTGGCCAAGGACTTTCTAGTTTTCCATGCTCTACCGACTGAGAAGGCTGCAGGTGCACAAGAAGCTGGGAGGGGGCACAGCCAAACTGGCCAAAGGGACATTCCATACCATGTGACGTCATGCTCAGTACATAAACTGGGGGAAGCTGGCCGGGGGGGCCGCTGCTCGGGGACTGGCTGGGCATCAGT
>NW_008825109.1:12668254-12676427 GCF_000699105.1 Pygoscelis adeliae
CAACCCATGAGTTTTCTCACTTGTGCTCTTCCAATTCTCTCCCCCATCCCACCGGGGGTGGGGGCAGGGAGGAGTGAGCGAGCGGCTGCGTGGTGTTCAGTTGCCGACTGAGGTTAAACCACGACAAAGTAACATGAGTTTGTTCCTGTATTTTCTGAGTTTTTATGAGGTTCTTCATATTTTTTTCCTAAGAAGTTAGAAAAATCTGAATGTTTTAATTGGTGAAAAATGGAACTAAAGCCAAACTTGTTAAGTTCTCTAGTGTTTTTGCTTGCTTGAATGTTCTGGGTGGGCTGACGCTTAAAGCGCACAGTGCACGTAATTCTATGTCTGCATTTTGCCCAGCTGTACAGTGATGGCATGAAGTGACATGTCAAATAGACTTGAGAGCCCAGCAGGACAGGCAGCATTGCCGTCATATCAGAACCGCTATCCTGCCACTGCTTCTCTTTAAACCTTTTATTAACCTCCCGGGCTGGAGACATAGGGGTAAAGACAAATTCAGAGCAGTTATGTCCTCCTACCAACACTGAGATGCATGTTTTCAAAGCATTGTATAGCTAAATCCCTAAACAACCCCCACTGATACTAATGGGAATCCCACAGCAAAATCCCTGAATGTTTCCTTGAGCATGTATTCATTGAGACTTCCTCTCCCGCCCTCTATCTCCCACCTCTGTTTTCAAGTAGAGGGCCAAGAGGTCTTTTTTGAAGCAAAACAATTGAACAAGGAAACAGTTAATACAGGCATTGTGTTCTGAGTGACCTATCTATGCAATTATGAAAGTCCTTGTGGTATGTAACATCTTTCATTTGATGTGGGAGGGTATATCTTAAAGAGCTATGGCAAAGAAAACTAATGGTGTCAGGAGCATTTCCCCCTTACCGTCCATGGGAGAGGAGCAGTCTGTTCTTGAATCATGCCTCAAATCTAGGAGCCAAATATTGTTCAGAGAAAAGCAAAAGGAATTTTATAGACAGTAGGATTAGCACTCCTTTCATATATAGTTTTAGTGATTGCATTTAATGAATTTTGATATTTTAAGAAAAAAATCTGGATAATGGGAAACCTTACTGCGGAATAACGTTTTGTCAGCTTGCTACAAGAGTTGTATGCATGCTTACAAGCTTGGGGATTTAGATAATTTACCTACTCAAATTTTCCTCTTTTCCTTTCTCACTGGTACTTACTGTAGCTGCAGGTGAGTTAACAACTATTTTTTTTCTTATATACAAAATATGTTCTATTTATGTTGTACTGCATACAAGTATAATGAAAGCTAATAAAAATTTGAAGTGTTTTAAGTTGGACTAACACTGTATAGTATTATTAAATGCTATTTATCTAATTCTTATACAGTGTAGATCAGGTTGATTCCTCTTTTTGCTGTAGATCTATTCACAGGAAGGAGAATCTAGGAGATGAATGTTTCATTTCTAGTTGCTACGTTTTTAGCTTCATATCTCTGGGATTAAAGTTCCATCTGTAAAATTACAAAGGGAACAGCCATACCTTTCACAAATATTTTGAGGATAACTGCATTAATACTGGTGTAATACTCAACAAATATATCAAGATATATTATTTTTACAAATAACTTCTTTTTTCGCTGACTGGTTCCTTCTACTTAAGGTCCTTGGAAATGGCTACCAAGGCTTATTTGGCAAAGCGGGAATAGAATAATGTTTTGAGGAACACTTGCACTGTATTTTCTAATTCAATGTTTGCTCTGAGCCTTTAGTTTTTCTTTTGCATAAAGAGCTATTTCGTCAGTCAGAATGAAGAAAGCAGCTTTGTCTCAAAATTATTCACGCTGGCCGTATATAGTCCCTCTGCACGTCTTATTTCAGTTTCCCTTGGCTTTATGTATTCTTGGGACGAGTTACTGGTGCTCAGAAATAACTAGATTGGAAATTAGTTTTGAAGTATGCCACTACTTGCAACCTGCTCCAGTGTCTCTCCGGGCAGGTTCCTGATAGCTGTAAGTGGCACCAGTAGGCAGGTCCCAAAGCAGGGCATTGCTGGTCATGGGCACAGGTCTGGGTTTCTCAGGCAATCTCCCAGGTGCAGAATCAGTTTCTGATAACACTATTGTTCATCAGGGCCTTACAGATTGACCACATGGGCTGTGAAACTGGGGTGACAACTGTTGAAAATACCTCAGGTGATTGGTCATCCTTTTGCATAACTAACCTGGCTGTGGCAGCTCAGTTTTTCTAGCTAAATCGTTCAGGAGAGCAAGTAACGCAAGGTTAACAAAGAAACTTCTTAGGCATGTCCACTGTACTCCCAGATAAGTTCAAACAAACAAACCAACAGCCTAAACAGTTGTGGGGCACAGCAGAGAATCCTGATTTTTACAGCACATGTTGCTCAGGCCAGAACCTATGACGAGGCAGAGACTCCTCTGACTTTCTGCCCAGGGCACAGGGAGTCTTGAGCCCTTTCGAAGCAACCCTTGACCTTTTCCATTGGGAGACCAGGGTGAGAAACTCAGCCACGTGCCTCTAGAGCAGGGGTTTCCTAGCCCTGCGTAGAGAAACTTGATCACTAGAAGAACTGGGCCAGCCCCTGAATGCTCAAGAGCAGCATCCCTCTGCTGGGAGGGACAGTGGGAGCCACGAAGAACTAGTATCTTAGTTTTGTGGTTTTGTGCATTTCTGAAGTCACATGCCTTGTGCGTTACATCTGAGAATGTACTAATTTTGTCACGGATAGACTTGTCAAGGATTTCAGCATCACCTAGGTGTGTTAAATCAAGGAGCAGGCTATGATACAGACTGTGGCAGTGAACGTTGCAGGGAAGGTTGCTATTGCGTGGAGTGCACAGTTTTACTTGGGAACAGTCCAAATCTTTTCACAATTATCAATACGTTTCAAACAGCAGCTTGTACTGAATACACACATATTTATACTAGGAAACCTGCAATTTATTAATCCTAGCTATTAAAGTAATACATAGGGTTCTTTGATTGACGTCTGGCTCTGCTTCCTAAGAATTATGCAAAGGGGGAAGACCTAATGTAATAGATATGCAAGTTTTCTCCTTGGTAAAAAGGAAGTGTTTAGGTATCCTCACCTGGATATTCCAATGGCTATGTATCTGGGGTTGAGTAGGTCAACCATTGTGGAGCAGGTATCCACACTGCAGCCTGTGGAGGACCCCACACTGGAGCAGGTGGATATTCCCTGAAGGAACTGCAGCCCATGGAGAGCCCACACAGGAGCAGGTTTATCCTGAAGGACTGCAGCCTGTAGTAAAGACCCATGCTGGAGCAGGGGAAGAGTGTGTGGGGGAAGGAGTGGCAGAGAGGAGCTGTTATGGACCCCCGTTCCTCATCCTCTCTGTGCCACTGGGGGATGGCAAAGAGTTAAATTACTTTTTCCCCAAGTTGAGTCTGTTTTGCCAGTGACAGAAATCGGTGAGTGATCTCCCTGTCTTTATCTTGACCCATGAACTTTTCCATCTTATTTTCTCCCCCTGTCCTGTTGAGGAGGGGGAGTGAGGGAGTGGCTGGGTGGCATCTGGCAGCCAGCCAACATCAGCCCACCACAATATAAAATAGTGTCATAATGATATTTACTGCAAACGGTGCCCAAGGCTGCGTATCTTTCTGTGGCACTGTGTTTAGCAATGTAGACATGCCCAAGAGGGATGGCAGATGCTTGCTGCTGAGAGGATTTTGTAGACTGTGGCTTTCTGAGAGAGAAAAAAGATTGGATTGCTTCAGGATTAGTTTTGCTTGAAAGGTGACGGTAAACTCGGAGGGTGGGATTCAGTATTTTAAAACTAGGTACTGAGTGCCATTTAAAACACTGGTAGATATCCAAGGCGTTTCCATACATTGGGCAGCCACCACATGGGACTTGTGGTCTCCTGTCCTGGGAGGCCAGGTGGTACTAAGTTGTTTAACACTAAACACAGACCACCAAATCCTGCCCTGATTGCTAGCTTATGAGGTGCAATGCCTGTGTTACTTACTAATGGATGGAGGTTTTCTGTGTTTTAAGGGAAGTGGTGGAACTTCCTTGTGTAACAACATGTCAGAGGTACCTGTCAGTAGCCAACCTTCATTGCCTTGCTGCTTTTGTCAGTGGCACCCAGTAGCCCAGACTGACATTGCCTCCCTGAGAGATTTCACATGTGGACTGAGGGGACTGTCATCTTGCTCTTGACATCTTGTACTTGGTATTTAGACATCTTGTGCTTAGAGGACTTCCTAACTTTGCATTTTCTTTCAAATACAGTGATTGTTTTCTGTATTTGAGGAGACTTAACCTGAGGTTACAAAACTGTTGACAGATAAGTGGAGTCACAGCTGGGTAGCATAGGCTTTCTGCTTGGCTGCTGGCTGCATGATGTGCTGAAATATTACCCAAAATAGGCTCCATTAAAAGCAGGCTCTCATGTTCAATGTAGATTAAGATATTTCAAGTGTGTCCTAGATGCAATTTTTTAATACAACAAAAATCGTCAATGGTGTAGATGGGTGTGTTCAGTCCTCTTCACAGCAACAGCACCTCATCATGAAAAAGGAGACTAATAAAGTTGAAAATTATTATCTTTGTCTGGGTCCTGGTAATTCAAACATTCAACAGTACCATAGCATTTACCGGCCTTCAGACAGACCCACTTACTCTACCTTGAGATAAAACAACATTTGGAAGTAGATCCGTCATTTAGTATGCGGTTGCTTTGGTACTTGTCTCAAGTGATAAAACCCAGAGTGTTTGCTACTGGAAATGAACATTTATTGAGGTTTATTTAATGCATGTGCAAGAAAAAGAAGGAAAACTATGTTAAATCAGCAATTTAGTTCAGTTAACTCAGCCACAGCAACAGCTTATGGTAGGCTATGGACATACAACAGGTCAAATACTCACATAGTAACAGCCCATGTAACTTTGCCCAGAGTATCCTGTTCCCAAAGAAATGAGAGACAGGTAAGTGAAATTAGGTTTATGGTGGGGTACCGCAAGGTAAATGTGGTTACAGCACTACAGCTTCTGTGGAGAAATAGACACTTAATCATATGTTTACATGCCTGTACAATCAGCTTAATTAAATTACTCTCAAAAGCGTATCATTCAATTTTTCCTCTTTAGGGAGACTAAGTAGAGCCTGAGGAAAGGAGGAATTCTGAATAAGGGCAAGATGCAATTGAGTAGGAAATGAGGGTTAAAATAACCCTAAGATAAGTTTCTTCAAGGGGTAACTGAAGATGAGTATGTCACTAGAACTGCACATGCTTTTAAGTGGCAAAGACTTTAGGCAAATTTTTTTATATATTCTTAAAACAGATTCATTAAAAAATTTCCTAAATGTGACCCCTCAGTGACATTTAAAAGGGCCAGGCAATTTTACTTGCGTTATTTTAAATAATACATAAATAAAAATATTTAAAAATAGGAAAAATCCCCAAAGAATGTATGAAACATTACATGTAAACAGGTTATGATTTTACCCAAAAATAATGCACCTTTATCTGCTTTTATTAATCATGTTTTTAAAAGTGTAGGCTCTGTATTTATTTGGTATGTAGCCCAACGAAATTTCCTAGAAAATCTGAATTAAAAAAGGGAGAAAAATTACTATATCTCACTATTCCCATGTAGGATGGTTTGGGTGGATATTTTAATTAAAGATACAGTGGTGGAAATCCTTTAGTGAATTTTAATCTGTGTGTCTCTGTCGATGCCATAATGCCAGAGTAGTTTACAACCAAACCGGTTAGGGCCTGGGCAATGAATTTCCAAGTTTCTAGCACTTCTCCAGATACAGATATTAGATACAGAGATTATTAGATGATAACTAAAGTTTTTTTACTGCAACTTTTTTTACAGACCTGATATTTTACATCAACCCAAATACTAGTCTCGTGTTGCCACAAATTTTAGCAGTAATATTGAATGCTACATTTTTCACCTCTTAAGCCATTGCTATTTTTCCACAGAAGGTTACAAGCCCAAGCCTGGAAAGCTCTATTCCATCATCACAGCATTTGGGATTGTAAAAGTTACTAAAATGAAAAAGATTAGGTCAATATTTGCATCAGGTCCTTTACGAAAGCAAAGTGTTTAGCATCTGCATCGTGTTAAAGCATTTCAGTTAACGGGAGCTCCTGTAGTGTATAATTGAGCTGCAGGTTTCTGGAACTTTTGAAAGTCAGACTACCCACTTATTTAGAATCTTAAATTTCAGTTATGCGATAATTTTCTGGAATGAAGCTTATAGCAGGACCAGAGTTTAAACATGGATGCCAGAGCTTGAGTGTTTGAAAATTCAGACCATAATTCAGAAGCTGAAGATGTAGGAAGTATATACGCCAAATATCATCATAACTAATGCTGTTGACATAGTGTCGTGTATTCTGGGAATTTATAAGAACTTGAATAAAGGGCTGAGGCTGATAGTACTACATGCTATAAAAGTACAGAACAAAAGATGATAGTCTGTAAAGAAAACAGCATTTGAAATTAGAGTGTAGAAAACTGATCTGATACATGATGCACTTCTAGAATTAGAAACTTTGCTCTAAACATAGATCTATTTTTTAACTATTGTCCATTTCATTTGATGTCAGGTATAACAAATCAGATAATCTTTTTGCTGAAATTTCTTAATTTATACTATTGTTACAAACGTTTACTCTGCTGGAATGAGTTAAATAAAAAAACCCGCGGTATGGTAGGGATTATAAAATAAGACAAAAATCTGCCACATTTAGAGGTATGTGATTTCATTTACTTCAACAGAGTGCTTGAAATTGGTCAGGTTCATTGCTACAAACAAGAAACATATTAATTTTTCTCTCTCAGTAAGCACAGAACATATTTTCTTTAAGCAAAACTGCCTCAAATTCTTCCATGAATACTTGAAGTTCTCAGTTGTTACCCTCTAACAAAAGCTTCAAATTAGCACTAATGTACTTGACATTATGGAGTGGGGTTCTTGAATAGAGGCCATGCTAAGGTTTTTAAAAGGTTGATACCTTAAAAATTATATCACCATTCTGCTCTCTAAAGGCTTCCCTTTTAGCAATGAAGCTTATTTTTATATGATGTCATAGCCCAGACATTTAAGCTACAGGGAAAAATTAATAATTAGCTCACAGATTTGGGGTCACTGGATTTTGAATTTTAGGTAGAGACAAACAAAGAAGGTATTTGGCAGCATATTGTTTTGACAGAGACAATAACAGTGGTCTGGTTGAATAAAATGCTTTAGTTAATATTAATGGGCTTAAATTTTTTTTTATTGTTTATTTTGGTTTTGCAAAAAAAATCTACTTTAGAGAACCAAAAGCAATTTCTTGTGATTATTTTAAAATATACATTCAATATCGTTAGTTAAATTGATAATGATTTATTAAAAAGTCTATCACTTTTAATATATATTTTAAAAGATATAGTATAATTTCTGTCATTAAAAGAATGTTACTGCGTGACTGCATCGAAGGACTGTGATTCAAAGAAATGTATAGTACACAAATGTAAAGGGAAAAAAAGCTCTTTTTGTTCTTTTGTGGTAGCATTGAATATAGTGTTTTGTGAAAACTGATATACAACAAGGCCTATCAAACATATGGGTATTGCATTAAAATTTTTCATTTCCCACTGGAAAATTAAATATTTTCACCTTGCTATTTGTAGTATTAGCTTTACCAAATGTAGGAAAACGTAGGGAAAAGCCCACATCTGTAGGTAATGTTACCTGGCTATTATAAGGAAATTTGGGCTGTTTTGGGTGGCAGCTACCAGAGAGAGAAACAAAACATTTAAGAATAATTATACTAAATGCATAAAAGGGACAAGGTTACAGTAAGCATAATATGCTTTTTTATTTATTTATATGAAATCGTTATAAAAATCAATGCGCACTGTGTTTACGATACTGCTTGAATTATCTTTCCTCTGGTGTTTTGTTGGTTTTTTTTTTTTCCTTTAAAAAACAATGGAACCTGAAAGTCACTCAGAGGATATATTTTGTCAGATTTGGAAAACGTGCGGCTCTAATAAGTTGGGAGAAAAATACCTATGGTAACGAAGAATACCAGCTTTCCTGGGAAAGGTACAGTTCCCTATAGCAGGCATTAGAATACGAAATCAAGCTCTTTAAATATCAGATGGAATTTCTATTCCTTTCTGATTCATTTGCATTTTTGTGCATTC
>NW_008825109.1:12676446-12752321 GCF_000699105.1 Pygoscelis adeliae
CATCCATAAACTGAAAATGGTCTCTAATGCAAAGGCAAAACTTGCAGAACATTGGGCACCAACTGGAAAATGATTTTATTTTAGCTACCAGTGGGTGATTACTAATAACACGGATTTACTTTGCCTTCGTGTTCGGAATACTTACATGTTTTTGTAAGCCGTCTACCCAGAATTTATAAATAGGAAATAAAATAACCCTCGAAAGCCAAACAACTTCTTCTCCTTGTCGCCATATGCTGCATCTTTTCCCCCTAGGTTTGGTATACTCTGTGCGCTGAAGAATGGTGTCTTTTCTTTTCATGTTGCTCTGTCGGTGGTCATAACAGCTATTCTCTTCATGAATATGTAAATCCCATGCATAAAATCAGAAAAATTAGCATGGCGATTCCCACTATAGAATGTGCCCAATTATGTCTGTCTAATACGTGAATAGTGATGATTTAATCTTTGGACTATACGGGCAGATTCAGGTACTGTTACAAGAGATGCTGTAATTACAGACTACCCAAACGCACAAGCAGGATGCGTGCACATGCTGGGGGATCATCGGGCTTTTGATAAGAACTGGGCATCTGATGCGTGGCTGTGATGGAGTGCGTGCAGATTCGTCTACAGGCGCGTACTCTGATGGTTAGTGACAAGGGAGAAAAATGCCCTGGGTCTGCAATACCCGTCCCCTTACTAACCGAGACTCATTTGCATTTGAAATTTTTTTTGGTTCCTACTGAACGTTTGCAGTTGGAACGGAACGAATAAAAGTTTGGATAAATAAAGGGAGAAAATGGTGACCGCGTTTGCTAGCCGTCCTTAACTCATTTGGTTTATCGGGAACGGGTGTTGGAGGGGGGAGGAAGGACACGCAGAAAACAAAAACAAAAAGGCACCACCAGCAATTGATGCATTTTTGTATTTAAATAAGCAGGCGTGCTCATGCATATTTATATGACGTGCATGCCTATGCGCCGCTCTGAGCAGTGGCACTGCGGCTCGGCTGCAGTAATTAGGCTGATGTAATTATGGCAAAACAAAGCAAGCTTAGGCTGCTATTTTTTTTCATACAGTGGGAACATTAAAGACATATGCGTATTCCAGTGTAAGGAACCTTAACCCCTGCCAGAGGCTAGGAGGACAGTGTGGCCAGTGCACCTATTGTGTCACTGCTGTAGAAAGCAGCTTAGCGATTGGCCACTGTCTGCAGCACATAATACTGACTGGTTATAAAGGACTTGTCTAGAGGAAAGCCTGTAGGTACTCCATTGTCTGGCAAAGTTGATATGACTGCATTCTTTTTGCAGGGGGTCAGACAGCTGAACTGTAAAAGCTGCACAGATTTTTTTTTTCCTTCTTCCTCTCTCTCTGTCTCTGTCTCTGTCTCTGTCTCTCTCTCTCTCTCTTCCATACAGCATTTTTCTTTCATGCCCTGTCTCAGTTTGCATAGTTAAAGAGAATGCTAATTAAGATCCCTTGTCTTAACCTGAAAATAATGACTCGGATGTAAATAGAAAACTGGCGATAGTTTAAAATATTCTTGCGTAGCACCAAGATATCAGTTACCGTTCTAGGGGAAAAAACCGAAGACATTTTTTTGTAATCAAGGTAAACAAAGAAGAGTTGTTGCTTCTCTTTCTTCCTTTCTTTCATTCTTTCTTTTTTTTTATCTTTTTTTTTTTTTTTTAAACCAATTGCTATTGCAGGTCAGATAATGTTTTATTACAGAAAGTGTGTGAGCTACATAATTTAAAAGTCCACAAATCAGTTGCAATTTAGTGCTTATTAATCCTTCTTAGGATGTAATTCGGTGAAAGAACTGCTTTAAAAAAATTCTTTTCTGTATTATAGACGGATCTAACAACGCAGTCTGGGCTCCGTGCCAAAGGCTGGTATTTCACAGCAGCGACCGCCTTACAGATGAGCTGTGGGAAGCAGGAGGGAGACTCTCTTAGGGTGCCACTACTATGGAGACACAGCTGGGCTGAACAAGATTTGCTTCAAACGACAACAAGAGAGACAGAAAGTGTCTGGTTCGACCGCTGCCCAAGCAGGCAGTAACCAGAAGAGCTAGCAGCCAATCCGGCCATGCTGCACTGTTCGAAACCAGCTCTACATCCCAGCCAATCAGTGACATCACTGGTGAGAAACTCATTTACATCATGCAGTAATGAACTTTGTTTAACGTATCCTTTTTTCTTTTCTTTTTTTTTTTTTTTTCCCTCACAGAGATTAGGTCCTCCATTAATTATTCTGCCAGCATAATTTGAATCGCTATGCAAAACGGTGGCTACATTTTTCCTGATTTTTTTTTTTTAACTGTGTGCTGTCTCTGCAGGTAACAATGGGCATTGTTCCATTTTTTTCCCTGTTGGCCCCATAAAAACTTTGAAAGAGTCTTTTATTGTTAATATTGTGCATATATTTTTCTTTCGTGTATGTTTGTCTCCTTGTAGTCCTTAGCTAATGTGGTACTGCTTCCTCCATTTATAGTCTGAGATTACCTTTAACCATCTTGGAAGGTAAAAAGGGTGTTGTTGCAGCATCGAGTTTGCATCTTTAGCTGCCATCGCGGTCTAAGTACTTATTCTAATGCTTCAGAAATCATTTTGCTGTGGCCGTTTTACATATCTGGCTTTCTCTAAAGGTTCTTACGTGCATCTGTTACAACTGAGTGAAGTTCAGTACTGTTATATTTCATTCTTCACCACTTTCAGCCAAGATGTCGTTTTATTAATGAATAGAACTGAGATAATTTCTGAACAAATTTCACCCCCTTCCTTCCACCTCAACACAATGCACCTGATTTGCATCCATTTACCAGAATAACTGAATACAAGAGCCAGTATGAAAGGAAGTCAAGGGAGAGCTTGCATACTGCTTCAGGGTATGTTGCAGCAAAGCGAAATATAGAATTTTTGTTTAGCTATTTCTCTTTTTACTTAAGGTGTGCTTAATCTACACAGAAAAGATTAGATTTTAGCTTGAAAAACTATTCTCTAGCTAGCTTTTCGTATTAGGGAATAGGTTTGGTGGTTTTTTTAAAATAATAAACATGCACATTTTCTTGAGATGTGTTCAATTATAAATGGAAAACATTTGGGCAAGCCAACATTGTGTTGAACATTTGGATTTAGTTCTTTGTGGGTAAAATAATTTGTTGTGCGAACAATTTAAAACCAGCCCAGAATACTGTGGAATGCAGCGATTTCAGACCGCATAATCTAATGAGGCAAGGTTTTGCTCTTCAGTATTCTAATAGCTGAAACAGAATCAGATATGAGACAAATTCAATATTGTGTTATTAAATTAAAGCTATATCTATTGCTAGTGGGCTTCAAGAGGTCAACAGTCTTTGGTAAAGCAAAATTTTATTTAAAGAAGTATTCTTAAATAGAATTTTTGTTACAACATGATAACTTCCCCCCTCCACGCACACAATAATGTACAAATTGTTTATGGAGCTTCAGTTATATATTGATCCTTGTAGTCACTTTGAAAATGCAGAGGTTTTAAACACTAAACCATAGCTCTTTCGATGCATGATGCATTCCATCATCCCATCATCAGTATTCTGTGTGCGGCTGTCCTGATTCAGCCACTAGCTCCCCTGCTGCAGATCCTGTAATTTGAATCATGCATAATAATATATTATCCTACTGGGGGCCTTCTTTCAGTAGGAGAGTGGTTTTATACCTTCTGCTATAAGAGAACTGTTGGCTCCTTGCCATCTCGTAGCCATTATTCACGGAGGCAATCAAGATAGTCTTCCTTAAGGAATAACATCTGCACAACTGCATGTGCCAGAAATATGCAACCTCCCTTCACGTTATAAATTTGGTTTTCTTGGAAGCAGGAATATTTGAGAATACTGGAGCATAAAAACTGGACATTTACAGGAATTCATCAAAAATATATTGAATGTACCATGTGCTGAAATCCAGGCTGTGAGGACATTTGGAGTGGCTAACAGGGGCAGAGGAGAAGAAAATAGAAGCCGGTGGCTATTCTGTGGCTCTTGCTGAACTTCCTCAAACTGAGGTTATTGACTTAGCTGATGATTAGTGCTATATTAAAAATGCGACATTTTCCTTGCTGAAAAGGTAATTTTCTAGTTAATATGCTGATGGTATGTTGTCAGTTGGGACTGGAGCTGCATTTCTCAAGTTGAGAATCTAACATTATTTGATGCATTCAACAGGATGCGTTATCAGTTAGTAGTGAATGAAAAACAGATACAAAAAGGCGCTAAGGTTGTAGAAAATATGGAAACTTCACAATGAAGTAGCAAATGTTAGAAATGCAGAATCTGAGAATGCTCTGAAAATTCAAGTTTATGAATTGTATCTGCTGGTAAAAGCTCTGTAGGGCATCCAAAGGCTAATGAAAGCAGCTGCGTGGGGGCAGAGAAAGAGAAACCCCAGATCTGTGCAACTCTATCGTCTATAGAATGTGCACTGCTGCCACATGTAGCGTATCTACCAGCACTGTGGCCTACTATTTTATTTTCTTTCATTCACATAAATATCGTCTCTAAACCACAAACAAAAAATCCCGAGAACTTATTTGTAAAAATATTCTTTTTGTGTAAGCATATAGAGGAGTGGAATTTTCTTATGTACGAGTGGTTTGACCATTCCTGTTAGCAATAGCAGAGTTGTTATTTTTGATTTAGGGAAGAGAAGGGGGAAGTATGGGGGAGAAAGAGAAGTCTGATTTAGCACGTTTATCTCATCCTGGAGCTTACATATTCCTCACTGAAGAACAACAATACAACTGTAGTAACTAATCCTACACAAGCTGTGTTTATTACAGTACTATTGAGAAGTATAGAGATGGGGAGGAGTCTTCTTGTTGTCATCATCTCCTGTTTTACCTTCTAGAAGAGAGAAATACATCCATAACCTGGCTGAAAATCAAAAGTGCTAATATTTAGGAACAGACATTCTTCTGAGACTGGAGGAATGATAGTTAAATAGGGCTCATCTGGTGGCTGACATTTGTATTGGGTCTGGCTGAGATGGAGTTAATTCTCCCCATAGCAGCCCTCATAGTGCTGTGCTTTGTACTGGTAGCTAGAAAGGTGTTGAGAACACACCAGTGTTTTGGCTACTTCTGAGCAGTGCTCGCACAGCATCAAGGCTGTCTCTCCAACATTCCCCCGCTCACCCAGTAGGCTGGGGGTGGGCAAGAGCTTGGGAGGGGGCATAGCTGGGACAGCTGACCCAAGCTGACCAAAGGCATATTCCAGACCATATGATGTCTGCTCAGCAATGAAAGCTAAGAGAAAGGAGGAGGAGGGGGACATTCATCATTAAGGTGTTTGTCTTCCGGAGCAACAGCTACGTGTACTGAAGCCCTACTTCCCGGGAAGTGGCTGGACATCGCCTGCTGATGGGAAGTAGAGAATAAATCTTCTGTTTTCCTTTGCTTCCGCGTGTGGCCTTTGCTTTTGCTCTATTAAACTGCCTTTATCTTGACCCACGAGTTTTTTTTCTATCTTATTTTCTCCCCGCCCTGTCCTGCTAAGGAGGGGAGAGAGAGAGTGGCTTGGTAGGCACCTGGCGTCCAGCCAAGGTCAACCCACCACACATTTAAAGAATCTTCTTAGAGGGAAGACATGACCTCGGCACCTCAATAATCTGTCATATTCAAAATACTGTACAAAAAAGATTGGTATTCTTTAAAGAAACAAGGGAAATCCGGTAACGTGGCCTAGAAATCAACTAAAGTTTAGACAAACAGGTTGGTGGTTACTGCTTACTCCTCAACTCATGCCAAGCTAGTAGTGAGGAAGAAAGCTTCACAGGCCATTGATGCTCCATTGAAGAACATCCTCCATATAGTCCTTGAGTTTTCAACACCGGGGATCAATAGGAAAAACAATACAAAAGAACATAATGGTTTGATGGATCACAGGGAGGCAAATCATCTTTATGATAGCTGAGCTCTACCTTGAAATGAGGAAACAGAGTAAGTCGAGCATGGCATTTGTCATAGTTTATCCTATTTAAAAGAAGAGTTATATCATTCTGGAGGATAAGCAGCAAATAACAGCCACTGTTTCTTTTCTACTTCTGTGAACAAATACATTGTACTTGATTCTGTTCTTCTGTGCTAGCATTTCTGCTTTCTGATGAAAGTCCTAACAAAAAGTCCATTCAGCATATTTCTTCTAACAAAAGCCTATTATTTCAATATCTGATGTTTCCAAGTAGGACACCTACATGAAGAGGGTATAGACACTGAAATTTGTTTTCTGCCATTAGATAGTCTATACAAATCCTACCTTTTGCAGCTCAAGTTGTACCATTTATAATGAAAACAATGAGGTTGGATGGCAGAGGTGACTGCTAACGTGAATTACTGCATTTAAATTTTTATGTCATAATTAATTTTTTATAGTTTAGGAGAATGTTCCCGTTTCCTCAAACAGTCAATTTTTAAACAAACAGATTCATTCTATCAGTCCTTAGAATTAAGGGTGACAATACTGGGAAAACACACTAAGAAACCAATAACTTCTAGATTCTTTGTCCAAAAATAAAAAGAGCGACTGTGAGAAAGATGTGTTTCTTTTTTGTTGATGACCTTTCAACCACTACCCTTTAAAAGGCCTGTACATCCTCTCTTTTTGCAGCATGCTAAATTAAAATATTTTTAATACTAATGCATAAATCAAGATTAGAATACCCTACATATGTTTACCTAAAGGCAGAGGATATTGAGCTATTAAATACACTAGCTTCTTTTATAGTCAACAGTGAAATGGTAGAAAGCTATAAATATCTGCCTTGCTGAGCTCGGTATAAAAATCTAGAATAGTACATACATATGTATTTCACTTGGGCATATAAATGTTCTTTGAGTACAGAATGTTTATTATTCTGGTTTTAGCCAGTGTTGAGATACATACTTGTCTAAGGCTGTGGAGGAAAGCGCTTATTTATGGGATACTTTAATACTGAATCAAAATACGATCTTCGGTAAACAAGGTCAGTTACCATTTTACTGCGACACTTTTTAGCTTTCCTCACTGTAAATTAGGCTGTGGGAAATGGAGTGCGATGGCTATTGTCTGTATGAGAAAAAGTCTGGAAGGGACTGAAAACAGTTTTCTAGAAGCAAGTATAGAAAGGATGGTGAATAATAGATAAAGGAGTCATCAGTTGTTCAAGGTCAGTCCTACAATGACTTAACGGTGATACCAGAAAAGGGGCTCTATCTTGGCCTAAATGCTGCACAGGAATGTCTTCATTTTACTGGTGTTTAATGGCAGAGCAATTGAGCAGTGCGCATTGGCCTACGTCACCCTGAAGGCCATCAGACAGGGGCTTTGATGTGCAAGGCGGTAAACTGCTGACTTCTATGGTTGTGTTTTTATTTATTCTTACAGTTGTTTTCATTTTTTATGTTAGATGTCAATGTTGTATTGTGCTTAGTGAATATTTTGGAATCCAGACATTTTTTATTTATGCATTTATAATTTTTCATTTTATTCCTGCATTTAAATGAAAGGAGAAAATAACTTGCTATTAGAAAATCCTTAACCAAATAAATTTAAGACAGTTGTTTTCACTGAGAGAAACTAAACTCTGTGTTACTATCCAGCAACTATAAAATTAGGTGCTAATACTTTGTTATGAAAACTATCAGTTAGCATTGTTGGGAAGAGTCTTTAGGAGGATTAAAGAAGTCATACACAGGACTGAAAATTGTAAGAGAGCACCATGATTTATAACAGCTTATGATTGTGATCTCATTTGCGTTCATGAAGAAATGAAAGCTATCTCTGATGGGCAAATTTAGAGAAATGTCTTTGCCAAATTCTTAGGTTAGAAGGCTGGATTGGGGGTGGGTGGGTAGTGGATTTCTTTTAACATCAATAAACTAGTCCAAAAGACCCAATGACGTAGGTATTTTTTAAAATAAAACCTTAGATTGGCAAGATAATTATTAAAGAATATTCAGATAATCTCAGGCAATGTATAACCATAAAAAGGGGTAGAAGTAAGCCAGGAGTATCATACAAAGAATGGTACAGTTCTGATTAGGTATCAGCTGTAGCATGAACCATGTTACCTTGGTAGTGGAAGCAGGCTTGCTTTGTTAACAAGGTATGAGCTAATTTACCTTTGCCGCTAGCCTAATTAGCTGAGATAGATCCCTAGTGTAGTTGAGATAAATTCAGTTTTACCAGATGGCTCTGCACTGTGCAGTATATATCCAAAATGGCTAAATAGAAGGTCACAAAAGCCATATGAGCCAAAATTAACTTGAAAGTCGAGAACCAATGCTCTTTCTTAGCTTATAGTTGCAAGCTAGCATCAAAGTGATTGGAACTGGAAGGAACTTTCTTCATGAAAGGCCAAATTTCATGATTACTTTATATGACAAGCACAGACTTCCCATACTGGCTGGCAGTGTCCTTAGTCTGGCAGAGTATAAATTTTGTGCAGAACTGTACTTGTAAAAAGATAAGTGGAGGGCTTTAACTTTCAAGGCAGAAAGCTTGAAACTGGATCACTGGGGAACTTAACCTTACTGCAAGAGGCTTTGAGTGCAATGTCATTGTTTTGAAATCTATTGCTAAACACACCGAGAGCTATTTTTACTCCAGTTGAATCCTTGTTGTTGAGTGTTTTCATTCCTGGAAATAAGTTTAATAAGTATGTATGGAAATGGAAAAATGCACTGATCACAACCTGCTCAGTATCTAACAAAGTGTAATCAAGTCTTCTTGTCCACTGCAAAGAGAAATGGGTATTTTTTGTCTCTAGAGCTGTTTGTCTGTTGGTGGTTTGGAGGACTCTGAGAGGGGCAGGAAGCTTTGGGCTGAGGCAGCAATATGAGGATGACTGACCTCTAATATGGGGGATGTACCAAGGAAGCAAGGTTTGCCTGCTTCTGTTATTAGTTAGCTGCTTCATCCTTAGGATTTAACTTCGCCTGGACACTAAGAAGTCTAGGGGATTATTCTTTTATATTCATCATAAAGGAGATACAGATTTAGGGGCTGTCTGTTACTAGTTTTCTCAAAGGCTTTGAACAGAGGCCAAATGGCAATAAGAAACATATTTAAAACATTTTGGACTTTCCAGGGAGGGTGGAGTGGTGTTTGGTCCTACTAGGGTTGATATGAAGAGAAACCTACAAGGTCTGTCCTGAAAAACACACTGTAGCGCATTTATGACCATTTTAGTGCATCTGATCTAGTATGCAGAATTTGGAATGATTTGCAGCTGGTAGAGTGGGTTGGGAATTTATAATTGTGCTGGTTGTCCAATGAAAATTACTGTTTCTTGTAAAATCTGAGCTAGCTTTGGATAATGTTTGTTACCAAGAATTTTCAAGTTTAAAACAGGTAAGGAATGGAAAAATGATATTCCATTGCAGGTAAAGTCACCTCAAAAACAATTAAAATCACCCAATGAAAATTTGCTTTTGAGTTGGTCTGGCAAAACTGCATGTAGCACATTCCATTTTAGCATGTCATCTTATAAGAATAATAGTTGGGCTTCTTTTCTCTTTTATGTCCCATGCTCAAAACAAACAGGAGGTATCTTCATACAGACACACAAAATGGTGCTATGGAACTCTTCACCGTGGGACGTTCCTGACTCAAAAAAAAAAAAAAAAATTACCTTCATTCAAAGAGTGCTCAAATTCATGGATGAAAAATCCATGAGGAACTGTTGAACACGTTGACATTACCTCTAACTCAGGAAATCCTTGAGACGTGAATTGCTGAAGGATGGGAAGTTATAGCAGGAAAATATCTTGATGTGTTTGTGTGTCCTTACTCTTTTCTCTTAGGCATCTGCTGTCAGAGATAGGATACTGGACTCTCTGATGTGTTATAGTACATGCATTACTAGGTTCCCTGAGGTGCTGAGTATAGTACCATTCAAATTTTCCTCAGTGCTGTGAACAGGAATCAATTGATTTTTAGCTATAATAAACAAAATATAGTTGAGCAGATGGTATATGCACAGAAATGAAAACAGCAAACAACTAAATTGTTCTTTTTAGGTATTACATTGTGATAATAAAAGATAGAGGAATTTTGATGGTGCGTGAAATAAAGCATGTTGAAACACTGTAGTCAATTAAAACAAGATATTTTGATTTTTGGAATGTTCAGAGGTTTTTACCATTTATCAGCAAAGTTGAAATATTTCTGAATTTTTAAATTCTTTTGGAATGTCCCATTCAACATAAAATTTTGAAATTGCTGTACTTTGACCATCTTGGTGATGAAAGAAAATCAGAAATGGTGAAACATATTGCTACATGAAAATTTCATATTTTGATTATTTCCAGCAAGCTGCTGTATAAGGCTGTAAGGCTGTATTTCCCTTTTCTATTAACTGAAGGATGCTGTCCTGACCTGAAGCCTGCCCATGAAATACCTATGAAACAAGCACTGTGTGTGTGAAACAGCTTCTTCTTAGATTCCCATTAATTTCTCACATGAAATTTATGTGCTATGGCTGTTTCCCGTAGATCACTTCAATTAATCTACGATTTGTTGTGAGAAGCAGTTATAATGGTTTGCTTGGGTCTTTAAGTTATTAAGATATAGTTCATGGTAATGCATGCAACATCTTGAAAATGATGTAGATTTACTGTCCATGCAGAATGGGCTAAGTACATGTAAATGTACATATTTTTAGTAAAAGCACTCATTGTTAAACCAGCTGCTTTAATTGGTCTACAAAACTGAAATTATTTCCTTTTGTCCTACAAAATATGGACATAGAATTAAGACTATGATAATTATGATTGCCATGCTGAAGATAAATATTTACATTGTAAATAGCACCCAAGCACTAGTTAAAGCTGAAAACAAGACTATAAGGATTTGACAACCTGTTGGTGTTTTGTAACAAAATATATTTCCATTTGAGTCACTGAACAGCAACGAAGTGTTAAGCGTTGTTTCCACAATTTTTAGAAAGTTACAATGATCACAAAGACCTGGAAAATTCTGGGGCTTAATGCTTCTGTGGAAATATTTCTAAATAGTCAACACAGTATCATTGTAAAAAATTATAATGATTGCGTTTGCGAATTTTTTGCGAGTTCTTTTTGAAGACACTGGGTGGTTTTGTTTTCTATCCAAGTTTGTGAGCCAGTTTGGGAGCCAACATCAACAGGAATGTTGATGTGAATGCAAACCATTATGTTGATACAGTTACATAATTTAGTATACATATTCATTTTCTGGTGTGTATTTGGAACTATATTTGTGTGTTTTCAAAAAGTTTTGTCTTAGTTGACTAAATAAGGACCTGCCCCACAGTTGCACTTTCCTATGCCATTTTGATACATATCTGAAATAGCCTGTGATTTCATTGCATTACTGGTCGTTTTCCCCATAGGGGGCTACGATAATCACCTATTTCCTGGTGGCCTATATAGATGTTGTGAGCTATCTGGGGCAAAACTTGCCTTGCTATGATGTGTGCTTGTTCAGGGCCCGGTACGGGGAGGCCAGCGGAGCATCCAGGGATTCACACTGTGCAAGTCACAGCTGCGGCGTCAAAAGAAATGGGCACGCTAGGTGGAGAAAGCTAGTAAGGTTATTTTCAAAAATCTGTCTGCTTTCTTTGGTGCTTCTGGCAGACGGTCTTTTAGAAACATGGCTATGATAGAATGTGCAGACACAGCCTGAAATGCCAGCCCAAACAAGGGCTGAGCTGTCATTTACACTCTGATACCTTTCCCTTGCCTGAAGTCAGAGGTCTACAGCTACCCACAAACAGGCGTTGGAGTGGGGAGGGTATGAGAGACATCATGTCACTGGCAACTCTAGGTATGGGATAAATGACTAATATTTCTTTTCTTCCTTACCTGCTCATTCTCCCTTTTGATTAGCATAGTTTCTTTAACAACAGTGTCTATGTAAAACAGAAATGTATGTCTTCCTTAAAATGTATCTCTGAGAGAGGCCTGGGTACAAATTTTGTGCACCTCATAACCAGTCGCCTCATATTCCTAACAGTTAGGCTCTCATAACTGGTAGCTACACTTCGTTTTCTCGCATTTCTTTTCACAGTTCCCATTTTCTGTATTGCTTATTATTAATGTGACTTACTAAAATTTTCCAAAGACTTCTTGATAACTTTCAACTCCTCTTGCCTTCCTACCAATGCATTTATTATTTTAATCTTAATATTCATGACAACAATCAGAGCAATTTTTTGATGGCACTGGAGGCCTAATCAGAATCAGGAGCTAGTGTTGTTACACAACAACTGCAAAGACACAAATCCTGTCCAAATGACAAAAAAAAAAAAAAAAGAAAAAAAAGAAAAAAAGAAAAAAAAAGAAAAAGGAAACAAAAGCAATGCAGTATAGCATGTATCAGAATAGCATATAGTAGTCTTATTATTTATTGTTGCTGCAAACTCTATCAGCTTCAGTACATAAATCCCACTTTATTTCTTTAAAATGTGGACATTCTCATGCTGTTCAAAATTAGCATCATACAAGAACATGTAGATGCTTCTACACAATAATGTTAATAAAATGTATGTTGGTACCATGTTCAGATTATACATAATCGAAGTTGGTATCTCCCACTTGTCTCTATAAGTGGTGTTATTTTGCTCTATTCAAGAGTTTTTCTAAATAGAGTTAATCACACATTGCCTAAGTGCAAGCATGTAAATCAAGGACATTTTTCACAGTGCTGAAGGGTACAGAATCACCTGCGGTCAGAGATCTGCCTGTTCATCTGGACTTTGGTATTGTATTTTCTGATCTGTGTCAGTAAAGCGTACTCTAAAAAGTGGTACAAATATGTATTAAGCATTAAAGTACTTTGAAGAATTCAGTCAGTGACAAATGAACAAATGCATCCTCTACCATATTTGGGAAAAGTAGAGTCATAGGAGGGAACGGAAAACACGGAACTGATTTCTAAGTACTTAGCTGTTGAGATAATCCATTTATCAGTTCTTTTCCAACTTTTGTGTATAGCTAGTGAATTAAATAATTTGCTCGCCCTCTGTTCTGTACTCGGCATATTTTAAACTTTGATGGTAGAAAGTTTATTTCACACTGTACTTAAAACAGTTCAGCCCATTGGTTCTGTCCTCCCTATTTTACTTGGTGGATAATTTCAACAAGTCTCTCAGCGTGCATTTTCACTTTGATCATACCCTTTCCATCCAGTTCAAGGGAATTAGATGGGTTCTCAAGGGAGATAAAGTAACTCTTCAGATTGGTTTTGTTGAGGTTATTCACTCATTGGTGAAAAAATGGAACACCAACCAGGAAATATAGCAGCATACTTGGATTCCTTTTCCACTAGGATAAACCTCGAAAGCAAAGCTTTGTATGATGTATATTCATGCAGAATCATAGGACTAAGTGCACCTGGTAAGTAACAGGCAGCGAGTCATTTCAGCAAGAAGTTTATCTGCTATAGGCAGAGATCTTGTGAATTGCTTACTAAACACAAGACAGTTTATTTAAGTGGCCTCCAAGGCAAAGTTTGAGAGAAAGAAGAGTTTATGTCACAAGTCAGTTTGAAAAGGTTTGGTGATTTTTTTTCATCTCTTTGACTTGGTTGTCTGAAGCATCAGCAACCTCTTCCAATATGCACACAAACCTCAGTGTTAGATGTTTTCTCCAGCACCTGTGTTAACTTCTGTTGAGCTATTTCTACGTGTTAAACTTGCAAGGTTTCGTACTCGTCTCTTGTTTCCTGTACAGAAATGTGCTTCCAGCTTCTATAGTTTACCCTCTTTTGTTAGTTGAAATATTCCTTGGTGCATAGACAATCTTAATGTTTATTCTTCACTACTTAACCCTGATACGCAGTTTAATCTATTGTTTGTCCTGTGCATTTTTTGCCAGAAGCTAGAAATGCTGATAAAATCGTATGTCTATAATCTTTGAAAAATAATGAATGAAAGTGCGTTTCTAGCGTTGTGCTTTCCCATTATATGTAGATAAAACATACAATTTAAAGGACTTAGAAGATTTCAATTGGCTGCACAGAATACACTTGCATGATAAAGGACAAGGTTTGTGTTCACTTTTATTAAAAAAGATAACATATATTTGGTATTCATTAATATCCATTCCATCTTCTGCTTCTCTGAATGATGAGTCAGTTGATCTGCACCCTTTCTGTCCAAATTTGGGGCTTTTGGGATCTTGGAAAATGAAACATTCTTTAGAGGAATTGCCTCAGTCTTGTTTTAAACTCCCTCCTTGTCAACCCTCTGCTTCGCAGTGGTGTTTGAAAAAGTTGTTCCATTTGTGTGATAGCGTCAAATGTATTCAGTGACCGTTTATTATAGCAATGTGTGACAGACATCTGTTAGAAAGAAGAAACTAGTGCATTTTGCTAAATTAGCTATTGAATTTGCCTGGCCCAATCAGACAAGAGGTTTAAATATCACTTGTGAGGCTGCTGGGAAGTGCTATTTAGAAAAAAAAAAATGCTCATTTTCTCAGCGCATACGTAGCTATACGTTATCTTTATAGCAGCACCTAAATGCATTAATGACTTCCACAGATGAGTTTAGTTCTTCAGTGTTATTACAAAAGATAATGCAGTTTGGTAGCTGTTCCCTGGTGGGTTTCCCTGTTCAGAGATGAGTTTTGGAGATACCATCAGGTATTGCTACCTTCTATCACAGGAAGATTGCTATTTTTGCTTGTGCTTCTTGCTTGTCTTGTGTGTTCTCTTTATTCATTTTGTGTTTTTATTGAATTTACTGTTATGGGTAGTTGGTGAATAAGAGCTGACCTTTAACAGTGTTACAGCTGTGTCTCCATGTAGATTTTTATGGCTGTGTATAGAAATATATTGTGTATAGCTTTTACATTAAAAATTACAGTATACTGAGGAAGGATACTTGAAATAATATATTTTTTTTCTGTGTATGTGGTTATAAATATTCATGTTCTTTAATGATATTTAAGAAGTTACAAGTGAAGCAGGATCCAATGTTGAAGATAGCAAAATTTCCGAAAAGTAGTGTCTGTTGGATGATATGGGATCAGGGTGTCTTGTTAGGGGAATCACAGTCAATAGTTCTGTGATTTTTTTATTTTTATTTTTTAAATTTTTTTTGAGCAAATATAGACTAGGGAAGCAGTTTAAACTTGACTTGTGAGGAGAGACAAGGTACAAATGGATAGTCAGTGAACACTGCATTGGTACGGTACAAAAACCTAATCAGACTCATGTTTGGCATGAATGTTTTGTATAAGTGTTATGTGATGCTAAGAATTTCTTAGCTTTCATTTCCTGATTTGCTCAGTAGTACACTGCACTGTCTTGAATTATTTTCTGTGAACATAGTCCGTGGAACCTTTCACACCAGCATTTTCCTGGGTTATGTTGGCCTTGAAAGACTCCTAGAAATTTTCAGAAGCATTTGAAAATCTTCCAGCCTGAGCGAAAACACTGTATTTATAGACAGCTTATTGAAAAACTAAAAAAAATTTGCACTGTGATGAGCTACAAGAATTAGTTGAAAAAATGCTAAAAGAAAATAATTTAAAAAAATGCCAGGACAATGCCTGTGTGTGACTTGCTCTGCTTTTCCCTTCAAAAAAGAAACAAAGAAAGAAAGAAAGATTCTACTCAAAAAGCTCTTCAAATTTAATGAGAATTTTTGGCCCTAATTAAAACATTTGGGTATTTTTGTAGTTATCAGATAGCAAGGTAAAATGTGTCTTTGCTAGAGATACATTTTAATTATTTAATTGTCATGTTTCTTAGTTCAGCTTTTCTATTTTCAGTCAGAAATGGAGTCTGAGTATTTTGTCCATTTCTGTTCTATGGAGATTAAAATGTGAAGGCAATTCTAGCACATATTTGAAATTTTTTGGATCAAGATGATATAGCAGATTTACTGCTACATAATATCTTGTCTTTATGGCTAGTATTTCAGTGTGAACTGGGGCTGAAAGTGATATATTCCTTCAGAAAGGTTGGAAAGTATTCCTCTTACGGCACTGTGCAGTGTTTCAGATGAAGCACAAATAATTGTAATGGGTAATTGAACATAGAAAGATTGGGAAAAGTGCCTGATTTAAGCCTTTGTGTAGTCTTACACAGCATATGTGTGGCTGCGTATCTAATGTTTTTTGGGGGGTTGTTTTTAAGATTAAATGCCTTTAGCAAGATGGACCAAGGGGTAAGAGAACCCATGTCCATGAGGCAGTTTCAGTTACAAAGGTATATAGCAAAGCACTGTAACAAAAAAGTTGAACTCCAAGGCCTCTTCTACACGTAGGCCTGTCACAGATAGACTTGTGGATTAAAATAAAGGATTGCTGCATGTGGAAGTAATGTCATTTTTATGTAAGAACTTTGACTTCTGGCTTCCTTGTTCTTCCCATTCGACTGTCGGAGTGGCCTGGGAAAACACAATGTTCACGCTTCCATTGAATCCCTTTTGGAAAGTTCAACATAACTATAAAGCAGCTTGTGACTAGTGAAAACAAATTGTGTTTCTCATATAAGAGAGTGAAGCTCACAGAAGAGAATGAAGGTCAAAAGGTAAATTCAACTTCCTGCAGAAAATGTTTTTTGATCTGATTGCTGTTCAGGAGATGAGCACGGCTTTCCCTTGCAATGCATGTCGAAGCAAGAGATGACATCTAGCTAAAAATATCCATAAACTCTTCACCAATATGCTTTTACTTTCTGACTTTATTTTTTGTGTTTTGTTTGTATTTGAAATTTTCTGTGAGTGGATCACTTCTATATTGTACAGCAAAAAAAGGAAAAGGGATGTGAAAAGTGAAATGAAGAAACATGATTTGATAGGAAAATTATTACTCAGTGACATAGAAAAAGGGTTTAAGAAGAGATAAAAAGAAAAATATCCACAAGAAATCAGAGCTACTAGCAAAGAAACAGTGTCAGAGTTGGAAGTAGTAAAATTATTAATTTACATGGTTTTGAAAGTTGTTTCCATTGATTTAATCGTAAGCTCTCCTAATGCATTCTGATTCTGCTGTTTTCAGTACGGTCTCTGGCTCTAATTAAAGCATGGAGATTTGATTTCAGAACCTGATTGTTACCTTGAAGCTGTTCTTCTGGACTCTGTTAATGGTTTGTCAAAACCTCCTTTAGTATGCTGAACTTTGCAAGAAATCTAGTGAGAAGCAGTTTCTTGTTATGGGATTCTGGCATCTGTTCCTCATACTCAGGAGCAAAAAGTGCTGAGACCATGAAAAGAAGCTGGCAATCAGGTTAGGTAAATGGGAGGGAGACACATTTTTCTTATATAGAGAACATCCCTCTTTTCCCCTGTGCAAGGCATGCAAATGTTACTGGCGATAAAATGGATGTTTCAGCAAAGCACCCATGGACTCTATGTCTCTGGGGGCACGAAATTACCTTCTTATGTTATACAGGTGGTTCCTCCATCAGTGTCAGTTAATATCATTTAGCAAGCAAATGTGGGAACTTTGAGCTGTCTGTGCTCTATTACTACATTGATGGAGAAAATACTCATACTTCAGAGACTATTAGAGTGAAACTAATTACTAATCTTTAAAGGATAATTTGGGGGAGTTTTTGTTTTGTTATAGAGGGTCATGCCTTGGAAAAGACTTCTTTAACAAGAATTAAAAAAAGAAGAGAGAGAGAGAGAGAAAGGAAGAGGGAGGGAGATAAAGTGGTGGCTTTAGACCAAAAATGCTATTACTTTATCCTTTCTTCTCAAGATAAGTGACTGCATAAGTACTGCTTATTTTCCAAAATAGAAATCACAGAATGAATTGACTTTTTTTTTTTTTTTCTGTGAATCCAACCACTACAGCCTTTAATGATACTGTGGCTTTCCCGGCTGGATCCGGAGTTGGTTTTAATTGCTATTACTGTTTTTAATTACTGATTTCACTTTTGTTTGTTTGAAGTCACAGATTTTTTGTATTTATCAATGAAAGGGTGCATGAAAAGATCATAGCAGAATTAAATGATTAAACTCCTAGTCTCAATTAAGCGAAACAATGCACATATTGTCACTAAAACTGTTTCTTTTCTCCTCTTTAATTTGCTGTACCTAATTAATTAGAATGTACAGGCAATAAAAATCCCCAGCTTTTATTACTAAGATTTTTTAAGTTAGAGCCTTACTCCACCACTTCATCTCACTTTGAACGGTGCCATTACACGCAAGTAATTCTATTGTTGCGGTGATTGGGATTACTTACATGGCAAGAAAGTACTCAGGGAATGAGGATGTTAGACTCCAGACTTGAATAATGAGATGAGGTGCTTTGAAAATGTTTAAGCAGGTGGGTAGGGTAGCAAAGATTTTACAGATGTATCATGGAGAAGTTAAAGCACTCATTATTTGAAAAGCAAAAGATGAGTGCCTTCAGCTTAGAAAGGCAACGCGATACCCATTCTTGAATGCTTCCAGCATTGGTCTCGCTCTGTTTGTTCTGAAGTGGGAATCCAGCTGATGATCATTGAAATCAAATAAGCTGTCCTTCTTTTCACATTCATAGCATACTGAATACATTATGGAAAAACTGTTATGACAGTTGTATTCATCTGTTACATTTTTAGAAAACGGAACATCTCATCCTTCTGTCCTTTTTCATGTGTGCCCGTAGGCAGACATGTCATTTCACTTACTTGAACTGCCTCATACTTCCGTTATCCATTCAAGTTTAACTGGCTGCCTGAAAACTTTCACTGCTAATGCTGGCTATTTAGAAATGTGATGGACTGATAACTAAAGTTGTGCAGGCAATGTTCCATTTAAATCTAAGGCAAGTTTGGTCAAATTTTAGCAAAGTCTTCTGCCACGCTTACTAGCTGTGTAAGGCTTTGGTTTAGGCCCTGTCAGAGGTGGCTGAGTGTTTTCGGTTTGCTTTGGTTTCCTGCGGAGCCTTTGGCACAATTCTTGGTTTCTTGGATTTTCTGTAGCACCATCTTTCTAAAAACACCTTAGTAGCTCTTGAAATATGTGCTGAGATTATCGTCCTTTCTAGCTTTGAATTTAATTTATGGTGCAAAGTGATAAAAGTGGTAAAAATACAGACCTTTATTGTTAAGATTTGATACTAATATAGAAATCTCTCCCTCCCAGAGCTGTGGCAATTTTAGCTCAATCGGTGGGGGTAACGTTGCTGTTTTAGCCATGTTTCCCAGGGAATCGTTATGGGAAAAGAAATCCAGCTTTATATGCAAGTCTGGTGATAGAATGACTTAAACATATGCTGGAAAGGACTATAACTAGTATGCCTGAAGGTATTCCCCTTGAGGTTCAGACTGCCCTACAGCTACCCTTGTTATTATACAGCCTACTCCTCTTAGGATTCCCATTTTCTTCTTTGGGTACAAAATCAAGTTAATTCATAGTCTTTCTGTTCACGCATAATCACGAAGTTTTGCAAATGAAATGTTACAAGGTGTGATAGGTCCTCAACAGTTTCAACATGACTTCTTTAATTATATATGCAAGTCACATGCATTGGAAGAACTGGCATCAAGTTCCTGACTGCATTTGAAGTGGCTCCTTCTATAGTCTCTTAAAGAATGGGAGAGTAAGATGGTTTTAAAATTGTGTTATCAGGGCTCACAGTTCTTAGCAGTGTCTTTCTTTAAAGAAATGGGCATGTTGTATGTTTTTCTTGAAAACCAAAAGCAGGATATAGCAACTGTACTGTTAACACTTCCAAAACAGTTATTAAAAAAAAAAAAGGGTAAGCAAAAGAATGACCACATGCAATTTATTTTTTACAACAAGGGGTGTGTGTGTGGTCCACTAAGAAAAAATAATATGCAAAATAATAAAACTTTTAATAGTCAGGTTGGGTCTAGTGAAGGTACTGGCATATAGTCATCTTTCTACCTAACAGGGTGTTAGTAAGAGAAATTAAGCTATGCTACTTTGACTTAGTGTTATTGAAGGGTTTGTATGTAGGAATGTGTGCATTTATCACATGGTTCTGTAACAGCTCCCTTTTGAATACCCAAACCTTTTCAACAAACTGAATCCTTACATTCTAAGATTTTCCTTAGATTGCAATGACTGGGCCTCTTCCTTCTCTGACAAATTTTCAGGTCAGGAGCTATGAGCCTTTTACCTTTTTACAGACTCTGCAGGCCTTGTTGCTCTAGCTGAATAAACCAAGGTACCTGTGCTTCACAACTTGGGTACCCCTTTTCTTGGCTTACAGGACAGTCTTAATTTGAACTACCACATGTGGCTTAACCATAAACTAACAGGCACGCAGCCTTTGTTCCAAAAAAATCACTTTTTATTTCAAACAATGTAATAAATAGGCTAAAGAAATAAATATATTTCCTCACCTCGTTTCTTGACACCTCTCAGTGAAAAAGCCGGAATTGCTTATGGCACCTAGAATTCTTCGTTTCTCTTTATCAGTGTCTTCTGAAATGCAGACTTTCTCTTTTGTACCTGCAGTTGTATTCCATCTGCTCTCTTTAAAAAAAAAAACCAAATCATCACTAAACCTCGCTTTATAAATTCTAGTCATTTTTTGTTAGATGACCTTCTGACTGGTCTTATCAGATGATTGAAAAATACCTCATCATCTAATGTATTACTAGCTACCACTCCCATGGAACAAAAATTCGAAAGACACACTACTACCCCTGATATCCCAAAGGATATTCAATAAATTATTCAAAGAAGCTTTTGTCCAAACAGTATTCACCAAGGTTTAATGTTCCCTAGCTGCTAACCCTGTCTCATTTATCCCGCGGATGGAAATTTTCTGTTGGTGTGATGGGAAGTTCACAAAGACAACACAGACAAATGCGTTTCATTCTAAAAGGAGTTTGCAGTCAGATGTAGATACACAGAAATGATGTAGTCAGAAAAGTCAAGCTGTCATTAAGGAAACCTGTATGAATATGTTAATCAGTAGAATTGGAGTACAGAGGAACTCAAACGTTTGAGTGAATTTTAATTTCTTCTGTTGCCAGCTCAGTCTGTGTACCAAAAAGCATCTTAAAGATGCCCAAGTTTAGGGAGTGAACTCCTACAAACTGCTATAGTTACAGTTCCAAAGGTTTAGGCCACGACAAGCTCCATTACGGCGTTTGGCTTTGTTTCTTTACCATTGCACTTGCAGCCCTTCTTAACACTGGTGTCTTGCCATGGTGAAGCTGCTCGTAAACTCGTGTGACCAGATGCGCAGCAGTGGTGGGAGATCCCCTCCCGACAGTGCTGTTCAGATTGAGCAGACTGTGGAGCAAACACCACATCTGATGAATGAAGAACAACCTCCCCTCCTTTCAAGTCAGAGGCTTGGGAAGACATAGAGTCTTGTGTCTTGTTCTTACTGTAAAAAGATTTTACCAACCTTAGCTCTTTTGGCATTGCAGGTAATATTCAAATGATCTGTATAAAATATACCAACCAAATTGTGCTGTGAAATAACAAATAACATGGATCAAATTAAAGGAAATAGTCTAGAATAGGACTGACTGCCGATGAATGTTCTTTGGCTTCTACATCTGATTTTGAGACATACAAATTGCAGTGAGTTTTTGTGGCAGTCAAGCCTTCTGATACATATATCTCAACCGGTCACTTTCCTGATTAACCTTCATTTGCTCAAGAGGAAGACTCCAACATTGCCCACCACTCAAACTGACTATTTCATACACTGATAGTAGAAAACATAACTACTAAATCTCTTCCACAGTGACCATCAATCTGTGTCCTGGATAACTCTTGTCCTAAAACAATTATCCTTTTTATATACTACTCCTGTCTAGACAAGGACTCAAACAGAGAAGAATGTAATGCCCAATAAAGTCCGAAAGCTCCCAACACAATAAATCTGCTCTACAGATTATTTTCTGGCTTATTATGAAGCTGCATAGGTTTCAAGGCATGACTGTCTCACAAAGAGTGCCGACTAGAAAACTGAAGACTATCTTGATCTGTTCTAGACAGTTAAATTTCTGTGATAGCATGTTTGTTGTTTTTGAGTAAACTGCTGTAAATGTCAGGTTTTAGTATTTATTATAAATTCATTTTTTAATAATTTCATTATGTCTGTGTTCTTTAGACAAAAGAGTATCTTTCCCAGTAGACCCAGAACTGAGGAAGCTCATGATTTCAATACTGGCCGTGAACCATGACAGCACTACTATCCTCACCCTCCACAACTTTTCCTGCATTGTTTTCCTCCATGTTTTTTGCAGATCTTGAGCTTCAACAGCATTTGCTCCAGCACTTCTCATTTGGATCTGCCTGCCACTCTATTTTTATTTCAATACTGTTTTCTACTTCACTCAGCAGCTATGCATGTGCCCTTTCCAAATTAATGGATTGGAAAAGGCTTTCCATCAATGACTTATTTTCCAATTGCAACAATCCTGAAATGTGGAGAGATGAAATTGCATTTTCACATAGTCTAGAAAGTTGCTAAAGAGGCTGAAAAACTTTGCTCAGCGTTCTCTTTTAAGCCCGTTTCTCTGTGATTGCTTCAGTCTTCCCCTGTTCACTGTGATAAGTTGCTTAACTCCATGTTGCTTATTAAGCATAGTGCCACTTGTAATTTCTAGTTCTAAACACTAGAAATACAATCTAAACACTTCTGGAAATAGCTGCTCTTGCTTGTGCCTACTCTGGCATGATGGTATGAGTAACAAGTTATTTGTATTCTTAATTTCACAAGTAAAATTTCTACCTGATCTTAAGAATCCATACTGAATTCTAATAGTTCAGAGGTCAGTAAAAATAGCAACAGCTGCCAGTTGCAACATTGCTGATGCATGGGTCTTCCTTTTAGTTTCCCTTCCTATGTATCATCTATTTAGTATTCCACACAAAGTTGATCAAAGCTAGTATTTTTCTCCTGGTTTCTGTGCCCATAAGTGATCTTGCAATATGTCAGACAATTTGCTTCAAGTTAAGGTAGTCAGAAGCAGGAAGTTAAAGCAAAGAATTCTGTGTGGTTTTGGAATAAATAGTCAAATCGTGTTTGTGTGCAAAGAGAGAAAAATCACTTTTAAATGAACAGAATATTTCCTTTCAGATATCTCCAAACTAAAATGATCCTGAGAGCATAGGATACAGGGTATCAGCTTACTCAGGACTTCTAAAGATCTGGTGCCCCTCAGTCCTATTGGACTGGCTGTGGACTGGTTTCAGGTATCTATGAACCGTGGCTAAGCTGAACAGCTTTGGCACTCCAGTGATGTGGTGATTAAAATCCTGAAAGTACATAAGAAATTCCTGAGATCTGCTGGCACAGGAGGTAATTTTCAGCATTTCTAGTTTATGTCCATATTAATAAAAGGAATAGGATCAGGTCATTATTTTTAGTTCTAGTATGCAATTGTCCATGCTGTTTAATTGTTAGCATGCTCCCTGACACAGTTTTGGCTTGTGGCTGAACATGTCTTAAGCGATAGCATGGGCCAAGTAATATGATAAGGCAGTATGGACGTGCATCCTATTTTTAGGAAACAGAATTAACTATATGGTTGTGAGCCTTTCCGTTCTGTCCTCTGGACCTCAGGGCCAGAGGACAGGTTTTGTTTTCCCATTAAGACATAATACAAAGTTTCCTTTGGTCTTTCAATAACTATCTTAAGGAGCTAACAGGCTAGGCTGTCAGATTAAAGGCTAGAGTTGAATTGTCTTCCAGGCTTCTTGCTCCACAGCATAGAGCCTCAAATCCTAGGACAGGTTACTGAAGCGTGGCTTGCACAGAAGCCTTCCAGGCAGTCATTGGAAATCACCTTGTGCTTCATCAGAAGTTTGCTTGAATTGATGGTTTTTTTCATTTACGCTACTTTGCTTTCATAATTTGGTTTTCAAAGGAATTTCTGCTTCATTTTGCAATTCCAAACAGCATCATTACTAATCTCATGAGGCTCATGCTAGGAGTGAGATGTTAGTGAAGTCTGTGCTCTTTCGGTTCTTGATTTTTGAATAGAGAGTGCCAGCAAACAAGGCGACTTCACAGACGACGATTGTTTTCATGTTGTAGATCTGAGACTACCAGCTATCTTGCCTGAGTCATGGGAAAGTCCATCTGCTGGTAGAAAATAATTTCTGCTGTTTTCTAGACAAGATCGAATGAGTGAGAAGAGGGAACAGAACAAATTAAGCCTTGCTCCACATTGTGGAGGTAAACCCATTTCCAGTACTAAAACCAGTATTGAATACCAGCTTATTTAGGCTAACCCAACAGTATTGCTGTAGCACTGTATATGGCATTGTAACTGAACTGAATGTTTTTTTCTGAGATGCCAGAAGACCTTAGTCAGTCTGTTTTCCAAAAAAGTATATGAATTTTACAGCCAAATATCCTCCCAAAGTAGTGGGAAAAAGAAAAACATCCACCCCTCTTCTATGATCATCCCCTTCCTGGGAGGAAAGGATAAGAAATATCAGCATACGTTAGAAATAATAATTAAAAAAAGAAAGAAAATAAGCAAACAAACCCCTCAAATCTACAAAACATTTCAAACATCAAGGTTTAAAGTTAGTCACAGACAGCTTAAATAAACGTTTGACTTTCAGAGATGCTGACCACCCACAGCTCCTAAAAGTTTTTAATCAGTACTTCGACTCAGAAATGAAGTAATTTCCACTTGCTTTTTAAGTTTAAGCAGTACAGTTTTAAATGTGGTCTGTGAAACTTTAATCAAGTTCCCAAATTTTTATATGTTTCCATATTGTGACAAGAATCTATATCCAAATGTTGATTATGTGCAGTAGTCTGTTAAAAAGTCTACTGTAAAATACCTTATACAAGACACTGATACCATTAAAGCAATGTTTAAAGTTCCATAGACTTCATAAATGAAGACTAAACATTGCGAACATGTACGGCTCTGCGACCAGTAAACAAAGTCCTTTGCTTTGGAACTATAACATATATATAAGCAATGCTAAACTTAACGAGTAAAGAAAATTTACCTCTGTTTTTCTAAATATGGATGCCAACCTATCAAGGTTTAACCATGGTGAGTTTTATTCTTACAACTGTCTATGTAAATATAAAATTAGGACCTCTGATGAAGTCAATGCCATTTAAACTGGTGTATTCAAGAGCAGAATTATGCCGGGAAATCTAATGTTTATGTTAGCTAACAGAATCAAAAGGAATTTGTTTTTTTGGTGTCCAGACCAAGCTGCCACAGGAAATAAATTGGCAAATTTGATATAAATGGATCTGCACTGATTTTCATTATGTTAGAATGTGACCCATTGCATTCTTTCTTTGTTCAGCTTGCTTCTCGTTACAGAAGTTGTCTTCTAACTCATGTGGCTGTACTGAAAGTGCTTTTAGCTAACTGTTGATTTCAACTTTGCCCTGAAACAGACACTAAGTGCTCAAATTCGGGTTCCCCATTTGGGAGGACATGATCAGCAGTGGAGCCCGGAACTTTATATGCAGCCTACATTCATGCAACATTGGTTAATTGTTCCTGTATGCACAGTCCAAGCACATACTATGATGACTTGTGTGTAGCTGCAGGGTCTGTGAGTTCAGCTGACATCTCCACATTAGATTTACCCATGACCTCTCATCATACTTCTGTTTTTCTGATGTTACTCTTTGTCAGCAGTTAACTGCATCTGATTTGGCCAGCTTTCAACTATATTTTTTCACGTTGCTCTGTCTTATTCTCTGTAATTCCTTACAGTGGACATACTTCCCAGGAGTAATATACAGATGCTGTCTTGGGGTATACTTCTACAATGTTTTCTAAAAGAAATGTCTTAGTGAACAAGTAATGACCACGTTGGGAAGGGGGAGAATGAAGGGAGCTATTTAGATTAGTTTCTTAAACATCCAATAAAAACCAAAAGAAAACCCTTGCAGATTTTGAAGGTAGCCACCTGTGATTTCTGCCATCTTTTCTTTCCTGCTACAGTTGCGCTCCACGTACTTTTGTATGAGAGTGTTGTTTCAAATCAGAGGTAATCTCTTACTATATGGACCTGTTTCTCCATAACCCCGTCACTTCGCTTTTTACCAGCAAGGGAGCATTCTGCTCTTCCTTTTACCTTGGTGAATTTTTGATTCTCAGTGAATGTTTTCTTCTGTTATTTTAAATTCTATAAATGCTTTTCTCTAAAACAAACTAGATCAACTATAAATTTAAAATGGTCCAATTTCTGCACTGCATTTTGAAATTCAGAGTAAAAACAATATTTTGAACTCTGTGTGTTACTATGTGGCATGACATACCAACATTGGCTCTAAGAAAATTTTAAAGGTAAACTATATTAGAGATGGTTCCAAGCCCTCTTAAACCTTGACTTCCATTCACAGCAACCGTGCGCACTTTTGGACCTTGTCAATCTCCAGAGGAAGAAGTGGATCCCACAAATTACTGTGATTTGGTTTTCCAGATCTGTTTCTACTTGTACTCACTCACTTTATTTGAACCTTAACTTGGCTTCCTTGTCACTTTTGTTTCATTAGAAATCTTCCTTCAGCTCATCCTTCTCTGGCTACATCTAAAGTATCTTCTGTGGGTAACTCTTCTCCAGAGTCTTCGCCAGACTCTGTGCTTTGCAATTCAGATTTAGCAACTGTATGCCTAGTTTATCCCCCCACCTCTTTTTTTTATTTTATTCTTTTCTCTTTTTTTCCCCTTTAGGGCCAGAGAATAGCTAATGTGCTGCAGAACATTCATATAATCATAGAATCATAGAATAGTTTGGGTTGGAAGAGACCTCTAAAGGTCATCTAGTCCAACCCCCCTGCCATGGGCAGGGACATCTTCAACTAGATCAGGTTGCTCAGAGTCCTGACCTTGAATGTTTCCAGGGATGGGGCATCCACCACCTCTCTGGGCAACCTGTGCCAGTGCTTCACCACCCTCAGCGTAAAAAATTTCTTCCTTCTATCTAGTCTAAATCTACCCCCCTTTAGTTTAAAGCCATTTCCAGAGTCTTCGCCAGACTCTGTGCTTTGCAATTCAGATTTAGCAACTGTATGCCTAGTTTATCCCCCCACCTCTTTTTTTTATTTTATTCTTTTCTCTTTTTTTCCCCTTTAGGGCCAGAGAATAGCTAATGTGCTGCAGAACATTCATATAATCATAGAATCATAGAATAGTTTGGGTTGGAAGAGACCTCTAAAGGTCATCTAGTCCAACCCCCCTGCCATGGGCAGGGACATCTTCAACTAGATCAGGTTGCTCAGAGCCCCGTCCAGCCTGGCCTTGAATGTTTCCAGGGATGGGGCATCCACCACTCGTCACCAGTCTCCATCTGGACATTGAGCTGTTGACCACTACCCTCTGGATGCGACCATCTAACCAGTTCTGCCTTGGCTATCTCACTCTTAAAACAGTTTATCTGGTTGACACTTAAGGACTTGTCTGTATATCTTAAGGTCTCTGGGTAGTTCTGAAGAATTCATCTCACTCTGGAAGGAGAGTGAGTAACAGTAAAATTACCTAAAATTTCATTGGATTATTTTTCATTGCAAATAAATAAAAAGACGCGTATGTGTTTACTTCAGATGAAAAAAACCTGAGTTATATTATGGGTACAATTGCATGAATTGAACTCATAGCATTATAAAGGACGTTGCTCTTGATTACAGATTTGTGCTTGTTTTATCCAGTAAGTCTGAAAATGAATCTAAAATCAGAAACTGAAAAAAACTGTTCTGTGACATTAGAGGAAAATAGAAAAGGGACTGACCCAAAGTCCATTGCAACTGATGATAATTTTATCATAGATATATAGTGTAATACAGCTTGAAATGGACCTCCTGAGATCAGCTAGTCCAACCATCTGCTCAAAGAAGGGCCAAATCCTGCTTTTTTGTTTAATTTTAACAAAAATTCAAGACAATCTCAGAATCTTTCTATGAAAAATCATTTTTAACAGATTCAGAAAGATTGCTGATAATGTTCTGCCACAGTTCAAGGTTAGAATAAAAATTTTCAACTATGACTAGCCTCTTCTGTAATGAAGGGGTTCAAAACAATTGCGTAGATTTGGGGGGTTTCTTGTGGTTGTGGTGTAAATGAACACAATCCATTGCCAGAGTCGAATCTACGATTCATGACTTGATAATAGGTGCCATTAAATAAGGTAGACTTTTTCAGCTGTAGTTTTATTTTAAAATGCTTTGTCTGCTGTTGGGGAGGGAGTGATATTGCAGATATATCAAAATGCAGAACAACCAGTGTTGGAGTTGAGTACTGTCTTTATTCACACTGAGTAATGCTTTTCTCTTCAATAAGCTCATGCTGACTCAGGAAGAACTATGGGCAAGCTAAGGCTTTTACACAGACCTCTAGGCCTTCCTGTGTAGTGAAATGTCTTTACAGATTGCTACGAACATTAAGGATAAGAGCATTTGGTGAAGCACTGGCACAGGTTGCCCAGAGAGGTGGTGGATGCCCCATCCCTGGAAACATTCAAGGTCAGGTTGGACGGGGCTCTGAGCAACCTGATCTAGTTGAAGATGGCCCTGCTCATTGCAGGGGGGTTGGACTAGATGACCTTTAGAGGTCCCTTCCGACCCAAACTATTCTATGATTCTATGATTTGATTTCAATCCAAAAAAGCACTTAAGTTTTCGTGTGCTTAAGTGCTCTAGTTGTCTCTTTCAGGAGAAAATACATTATGAGCAGTTTCAAAATGTTTCAGACAAACTAGGTCTCAGAGCCACTCCACAACGTGACATTCTTGTAGCATTTAGAATTGGTTTCATGAGACTAGGAAGAGGAGAAGTGTGTCTGTACCCAGCAGTCTGAATAAGAAATGACTGTCATATTTTTTGACTGTATGTGGAGTAAATTATACCGTTATGCACTTGTTAGTAGATAGAGGCTGTCTCATTTCCTCCTTTGCTATAGTTATAAAAGTTATACAAGGGTCTCTGAATAAATCCTTTTCCACTGGTAGTCACCTGAACTTGTTCTCTCACATCCTTGATTTCAGTGTAATCCACAAAAAGTTTACTTCTCTTCTTTTAGGTATTTACCCACTAGTTCATTCAAAAGGAAGATCAGCTTGCAATACCTCTTGAAATTTTAACTCTTCGGGTTCCATTAAGTTCCTTTTAGTTTTTAATTTTATTTATTTATTTTACAAAGGTTGGGTATGGTGTCAAGGACAAATGGAAAAGCAATGAGATTTTTAAGATATTCCCTAGATGCAATTTAGAACAACATACATACTTATGTACACCAATTGCTGTTCAAGGCTTGCTGTTCTTATTCAGTTAAGCCCATTAAGACTTCTGGATTTGATTCCTGAACTTTTGCATGAGCTGTGTTTTCAGGCAAAAGATCTTTGATTTCTCAGGTAAAGCCAGTAGGCAGAAGATAATAAAACAAATTCATCAAATTCATCCAGTGGTACCAATAGTTGTTAGATTTTGAAATATCTTTTCCTTTCAATAGGTGGCTTATTTTTAATTAAATTGGCAAGACTTCAATTATCTTAAGTAACTAAATACATTATGTATTCATTTAGAGAGCCTATGCTGAGGCTTAGTACCAGTTGCCCTCATTTTGACAAATTTTAGGCAGAAAATTTCTCAGGGGAGTCCTGCTTTCTGTCATTTAAAAAGCTTTTATAATCACTTAGTCCAAAATGGTGATGTAGGCCCAAGTTTGAATCCCTGGCATATTGCTATAATGCTGCATTAGCTTAATCCTTCATTTTCTTGTCAATTAAGGACTTATCTTTATTCACAGATTCACTTATCTGTTATTCTTAGTGTATTTTAATGCTAGTAGTTAAAATCCCTTTGTTTATGGCAATAAGGCACCATTCAGTTTGTGAACTTTATAAAACCAACCTCTGCCAATTTTGCTGTTTGAGAATTGCTGTAAAGAAGTGTTCCCACAGTAATTACTTATTCCAGAGATGTTCACTAAAGAATGAAATAAGGGGAAAGTGTATAAAACAATTGTACACTGAGGCAAGTTTTACCAAGCACCTTCCCAGCAACTACAGGGCATTAAAAAAAAAAAAAATCCTTGCAAAACAGTACATGAAAATCTGTTGTCTTTAATGCAGTTGCATATACTGACTTTACAAATATTGGCAATTACTTAAGGTATTCACATTTAAATTAGATCTGGCCAAAAGGTTGGGAAAAAGTGAAGGAGGAGAAGCAGGGGGGGTTGGCAACGGCTTTTCAACATGGGGCTCAGCTGCCCATCATTACTTCTTTCAATGGTTTGGGTCATGGGTAGTGTCACTCATTTTAATACCCACTTAGTCACATTGCAGTAGGAATGGTGATGCTGAGATAAAGAAATATGTGATAAACAAAGACCTTAGCAAAATCTTTCCAGTTGGGCATTTCTTATGGCACACTTTTTTTTTTTTACTTTGTTACTTTTGAAAATGTATTTTAAGTTAAAGTGTGGGGTAGGAAGGAAGAGAGCGTGCTATTAATATTCAATACTGATTGTGGAAAACAGCCATGAGTGTGTACTTTGAGCATTTTATTTTAGCAGTACTTGTAGAACACGCTTAGACCAGCAAACCATTGTGGAAAGCTTTGCGAAAACTTTAATGAGGCCAGAAGTTTACCCATGGCAACTGCCCCAGTCACTTGAAGCATCACTTCTGAGTAACAACTAGCAAATCTGGAAGCTTCTGTTTTTATGCTACCTCAGCGCATCTGATCAACAAAAAGTATAAAACTACTTTTTACTTTAAAAATGGAGTAAATTCTGCCTTGGAAACCCTCAGTGGAAATATGTCACCTTTAGTGTGACATAGAAAAGACAGAAAGAAAAGAAAACAAGTATGTAAATTTTTATTCACATCTAATTTTTAGTATTAGTAATGTAAGAGTTAGACATGTTCTGCTTCTCAGACTTCAAGGGCCGTGTTTCTTCATGGGCAATGAGGCAGAAGTTGGTTTGACAGAGAAGAGTTCTTAAAGAACATTTCTTCTGCTTTCTAAGAAAAGAGATATGGCCCATTTTTCAGATGCCAGAACTATTAGAAGCCTAACACTATTTTCAGATAGCTTCACCTGCATGGACAAATTTTACTTTGACAGGACCTTGTACAGTGGTCTGATTTTTGGATGCTAGGTAGGCTTTCTTTTCTGAAGACAAAGACCAGTTGAAATTGTCACATTTCTGGCCATGCATACTGTCATGGTTTCGGCAGGGATAGAGTTAATTTCCTTCCTAGTAGCTGGTACAGTGCTGTGTTTTGGATTTAGGACCAGAACAAAGTTGATAACACACCGATGTTTTAGTTGTTGCTAAGCAGTGCTTACACTAGCCAAGGACTTTTCAGCTTCCCATGCTCTGCCGACTGGGAGGGCTGCAGGTGCACGGGGGGCTGGACGGGGGGGCACAGCCAGGACAGCTGACCCCAACAGGCCAAAGGGATATTCCATACCATATGATGTCATGCTCAGCATACAAAGCTGGGGGAAGAAGAAGGAAGGGGGGGACGTTTGGAGTGATGGCGTTTGTCTTCCCAAGTAACCGTTACGCATGATGGAGCCCTGCTTTCCTGGAGATGGTTGAACACCTGCCTGCCCATGGGAAGTAGTGAATGAATTCCTTGTTTTGCTTTGCTTGTGTGCTCAGCTTTTGCTTTACCTATTAAACTGTCTTTATCTCAACCCACGAGTTTTCTCACTTTTACCCTTCCAATTCTCTCCCCCATCCCACTGGGGGGGAGTGAGCGAGCGGCTGCGTGGTGCTTAGTTGCCGGCTGAGGTTAAACCGCAACACATACATGCAAGTTGGTGTCTCACTTACAAATGCGGAGAAGGTTTGACTTCCTTTGAGATCAGCAATGAATCGGTCAGAGAGAATTCAGGTGATAACTGAAATGGGTCTGTGCTCAATCATCCTACTGGTGCAGAATGTCTCCAGCACCAGGCAATCAACATCCTGCCACAAATAGAAATGTAAAAAAAATTCTAAATCTATTCAACTGTTAAAAAATTGTAAATCTCTCTCTAGCATTTAAAATAATAATTTCATTCTTACTGTACAATATTAAGCATTTCTCATTGACTTTAAAGAATACGTAATATTTCATTTCAATTTTTATAACACAAATAGATGAGTGTTCTTGGTGGAGAGGGGGGAGTAATGCAGGAGTTACTGAATTCAGTAGAGAGTGATGAAAAGCAACTGAAGCTGAAATTTTGTTGTCTAATCCTTTAAGTTTTACCATAATCAAGTACCAGCCATTAAATGAGGAGCTTGTCTTTCAAGCTCCTGAGGTGATTCAATCCTCTTGCTTTTAACTAGAAGAAGAAGAAAAGAAAAAAAAAGGAAAAGCATGCCTGTTCTAGTGACTTTGTTCAGCTGAAGAAACTTGATGATCTTAAAGGTCCTTTCCAACCTAAATGATTCTATGATTCTATGAAGAAGTTGATGAAGATTTCTCATGATAAACTGCAACAGTCACTTTTAGGGTGCTTCTTATCTTTTCATTCCTTATGGCTGCTTCAGGAATAAAGCTAGAATAATTGACTAAGCAAAAAAAAAATTATTACTTTGTAAATAGCCAAATATTATCCTCAAGCCTTGCAAGAAAGGATTCAAAGATCCCTTTTTAATAGGAACTTTCTTCAGGGAAAAGCTTTGCATACTAGTTTTAAAGACCAAGCTTAATAGATGTCTTCTACTTTCCAAAATATTCCAGAACTGGATTAGTATTTGGACTTTAACCTAGAAAACCAGGTTCTCTCATTATTGGTTTTTGCAAATGATGAATCATTATTCTGCCATTCACTTTTTTGCCTACAGCTTAATGGCGTAGGATGACCTGATGCTACTTTTTCTGCAAGATGGCAATTGTCAGCAGAAAGATCACAATTTAAAACTGATTCTTTCTTTCTGACTATCTGGTATGCTGCATTAGACTAAATTAATATATCTTTTGAGAGTGCCTGGTTTTAAGAGCTGTTATATACCTGTCATACCAGACAGACAGACGTTCTGTCTTTGTTGTGAACCACAGTGATCTCTTTAATCAATAGAGATTACCGAGAAAACATATGACTGCTGGTTCCAACTGACCTGTATACTAAACCCTGAGCCCTGTGCTCATCTTCCTGGGTGAACTCTGACTCCGACTCTGCATTCCTCCTGTGTTATTTAAAAATGACATTTGCCTGCCAGAAGCACAGCATGAGCAATAGCTGTAAAATGTTGCCTAAGGATGGAAATGCTACTTGAGATAGTTTCACAACTGGGTTAACTTTTCTCTTGCAAGGGAAATACTTTGCATAGCATTTGCTTGAAAACAGGCACTGTCTGTTTCCATTGCCCTTGCCTGTTTTTTATTTTTAACTGCTTTTGTAAAATTTGGATTCATATGAACTGTTCTCCTTCTTTTTTAATTATTGAACGTCTCAGTATGTATATTGCTTCACAGGTTTGAATCCCTGGCTTGTTTTGGAAGGCAATAACGTACATTTGGTTTAGGTTACATAATGTCAGCACTGAGTAAAAGCAGGTGATCTCGTACATATGCAACTATATAATTTTGCAGTATTTTCTATGCCATTACTTCTGTGGAATATTATGTTAAAATGCTATTCTAGTAATGAAAGTGTAGATTGTAAACTGTAATCTCCTTAGCCATGTCATGCTTCAGATTCCATTAAATGATCCCCATCTTATCTTTTAAACGATCAGCACAGCAAATACTTAACTCTAAACTTCTGGATAATTCGGTTGTCATAAACAATCATTTACAAACTGATTCTTCTCCAGACTGCTGCCAGCTTGTGGAACAGTGAATCCAGCTGTATCCTGCTATTAAGCTCTGTACTGTAATCCAGATGATGGGACAGGAGATAACCTGAGCAAAACTTGATAAGTTAATTCACCAACAGTGCATCTTACCTCCCTGTATTGAAGGTGTTTTTTATTCCTTTATTGAATGATAAGCGGTCAGTAAAAACAAGTTGCTGTTTAATGAAATTTCCTTCTGACAAGGTAAGTGGTGTATGTACTAAAAATTCATATTGATTATCTGTTAGATCACCCAAGAATCTGTATCAACCATGGCAAAAGTCAAATGGGCAATAATTGAACCCAGGTGCTGATGTCAGTGAGTGGGAAGAAGATCACTAATCAGTTTATGCAGTGCAGTCAAAGAGTAGCCATGTGGAAGGGGCAAGCATCAGGCCTCAGAACTTGACTAAGAGGATCTGCAGTTTGTAAGTCTTTCATTACTGAACAGTTTTCAGCAAGTTGCAGAAACTAGGCATGAATGAAACCTACCTACCTGAAACTGTAAGGTGCAGGTTATCTTAGAACTGTAGTATCTGCTCCCTCAGATAGCATGGGCAAATCTGGCAGTCGAAGGAGATGATAATTTTTCTTTCTCCACTCTGAATCTCACAAACTGAAACCTGTTGCGTGGGTGCACCAGTTTTGAGAGTCCAGGAAAGATCATCTGATGTATCCTATTTGTCTCTCATAACACCTGTCTGCTAAGTAGTTTCCAAAAGATCTAGTAGACTAAAAGTGAACCATTAAAAAAGCAACTAGTCATTTTAAATCTCATATGAAAAAAAAAAAAAAAAGGAGATATGGTCTCAATGGCTTTTAGTGAAAACATGTAGAACCTGAATTTGAGAGGATGTTATTGATGCTTTGAAAAGCCCTTAAACATATACCCTTCAAACTCATAAATATGCTTTTCTATGCTTCTCCTGACACCTCTGCACCTTATGAATTGTAAGCAGCCACAAGGATAATATCCCTGATGAGAGCATCTAAAGGACGTTATTCCACATCTTTTATGTATGCTTTCCGCAGACATACTTTGGAGCCACAGATATCCGTGGCTACATCTTTTGACTGCATGTGAATGTGAGAAATGCGATAGATTTCCTGTTCGTCTGTCTTTGTCAGACCTCAGTATAACTTGCAAATATAACGACATTAGTTCTGATACAGGTAATGTCTTTGTCCAATGCTTTACGGTTCGTAAATTTAAATTAACATCATGAAATGCAGACGCATTTAGAATAAATATAATTCCTTGGTAACTTGTTAAAATAAAATTTTCTATATAAAGCACTTGCTCTGAAATGAAACCATTGTATAAAGTTTTTTTAATATTATTTTAATATTTTTAATTCATTACAGTTTGTACTTCCTCCATTTTATGACAAAAAATATGTTTCTCAATGAGGTAAGGCAGTTTTTTCATCAGCAGTTTCTTGATGAAAGCTACTCTACCTTCACTTTCTGTTCCCTTGCAATACAAATAAACTTAAGATAGAGTATCTAGTTTTATTTTAATCAGTTTTAGAGGCATATTGCTCTCCTGTCATCAAGGATGTGAGATTTGCCAGATATGATTGGCATAGTTCAGCTTGAACGACAACTGTAGAACTTGGACTTCTCCCTGCTAAAACTTTTCCTTCAGGTGTAATCTTCTTGTGGATTTTGTTACACCTACATAAACATATCAGATATATGCAGTATAATATCTAACCAATTAGTAAGATTATTCTTCTGAATAGAAAATGACATGGTAGCAAGTTTGTGTAGATTTCCCAAATTAGTAAAATTGCACTGTAAAAATTCTGGATATTTTAACACATTATATTCTGAAAACATGCAATGGTTTTGTAAGCTTTTGAAGAATGTTTCCTCTTCCCAAATGTTTTAGCATAACTTCGATGAAAGTGCTTTACTATTTGTTTCTTTAAACAGAATAATTTGAATGAGTTTTTAATTTGGGCCCAAGTCAAATTTGCTATGTTGTAGGTAAGAAAAAAACCTCTACCAAACAAATGAAAACAAAAGCTTGTAAGCCCTGTCTTATTTCTGATCTAGGTAAATATATGAAGACTAATATGTAATGTCTTCTAGTGTGAAAGGCTTGTAATTGAACATCCCCCTGCGGTAAAGATAGGAGAACCTATAGATGATCCGGTCCATCTAAATGGGTTTATTTAAGATAATATTGGCCTTGTGAAGGCAGGGTCATAGCACATCAGTGAAAGCCGAGGTAATTTGGGGGCAGGGGGAGGTGTTCGTTAGCAAAGGCCAAGCTGTACAGCTTTCATTACTTTCAGTGAAGACACAGAACACTTATTTGCAGTTTAATAAAATTTCCAATCACAGTACCTAGACCACGGCACACCTCTGCAGTCTTGAATAATCTGTCAACTGCTCTACTAAGTCAATGAAATACTCGTACATTTGGGAAAGTTTTTTCCGGTGTGAAGAACTGAAGCAGATGGGACATGAGATGGGACCATATAAACTTCAATATAATGTCTATTCATGAACAGGCTGAATTAGTTTGCTGTTAGTATTCATAGTACTGACTGTTTTGATTGATTTAATATACAGATGCTTTTTGTTGTTGTTGTTGTTGTTTTTGTTGCAGAATATGGGGTAAAATTTCCTATGTCAAAGAAGGTAGCATGTGCACCATGTCTAATATTTGCTAGGCAGCAATAAAGCATGCCAACCTGTATGCTGTATATAGTCAGTGGGAACTCAAGTGCTTGTTCTCCTCCATTAACACTCCATTTTATGCTGTAAATTTTATACTTAAAATTTTCTTGACTTCACCAGACCAGCATAAAATCATTAGCAAGTCTGTTACAAAGCACAATTTTATTAAACATCCTTTTATTAAAAGAGTGAGTTTGTCCAGTCTTTGTCAAACTTTGAGAAAGTAGATAACAGAATTCTAGGGGGGGGGGGAAAGGAGGGAGAAAAAAAAGAAAGAAAAGACATTAAAAAACCCAGATGTTAATTTAAGGTATCTGTATTTTTGCACTTGGATGATAACATTTTGAAGGTATTTGATCCCTGCCTGTGAAAAGGTAACAGTTTGTTTTCGGGGGACTATTATGTTCACAACATGTTTATGTGAACAAAAAGAAATAATAATATTTCAATGATCATTGACCATGTTTGGTTTAATAGTGGATTGCAGTCATGGCTAAGATGTCCTCTGTAGGTAATGGAGTAATGAGTCTTTCTGTGTGTAGGCATGAGTTATTGCTTTATGATTTGGGGTTTTTTTTGGTTGGTTTTTTTTTTCCTTGATCTACTAGTTATGGTAATGATGTGCCTGCTGTTCTGTAATGTTCTGGTAGCAGTTAGAAACCTCAACCATAGAGGTTTAAACTCCACTCTAGTAAAGGCCTTACAAATTTCAGCTAGGAATCCTTTTTAAGGTTATATGATTTCTTAATCTTGCAAGAACTCTAAAGAATAATGCTTAGCTCTGCTCTGGTTAGCCGGCAAAGTCGCAGAAACATGGACTTGAATTTAGAGCAGTTTTAACTTTTTGAAAGATAATCCAAACCTGTCTTTGACCATCTGTGAACTTTTCCTGGGAGTATGTTTATTTTGGCAGTGTCATGTCATGCCTAGCACGGTGACACTGCAAGCGCAGGCAGCTCAGAATTTGCCTTTACCCCGGAGCCTGTCCCTGCAAGGCAAAGACAGCCTTGCCTGGCTGTCCTGTCTGTCCAACAGGCTCGAGAAAGACCAAACTTCTGAGCACCCATCCTTCAAAGGAAAGGAAGTCAACAGTTGCTATTGAAACTGGGTTATGCAGTTTAAACTAATTTATGGCCAACCAACTCTACCTTTCTTCTGTATACTCATACAAACTTTGTTTAAATGTGGTGGAATATAATTGCACACACACCCCTCCAAGCATTTTAAAGAACACAATTTTCAGTCTTTTTCTTTTCTCCTCTATTTTCTCAATTGCAGAGTGGCCTGAATTCGAAATGTAACAGTTTAGCACTTAAGTCTGAAAGCTTCAAAACTCTTTCTGTCCTCTCTCCTGCTTCCTTTTCTGCCCCCTCTCTTTTCTCATCTGGCTTCAAAGAATGTGTTGGGGACTGTAGACTAGTGCAGAGTTTTCAACTGACAATAACAAAGTTAACAGTGGATATTTGTGTTTTGAGAATAAAAAATACATTCTTCAAAGTTACAAAATTATTGTGAACCAAAACTGAAAGCCAACTACATGTGAAAATGTGTTTTATTATGTATTTTTCTCTTCATTTTAATTTTTTCTCTTTGGTCTATTTATACTGAAGGAATAATAATACTGAAGTTTTAATAATTTGTTAACAATCAATCTCTAAATGTATTTTTCAGCACACAAGTGTAAACAAGATAAAACAATCGTTATCAAGGGCTGTTCAATTCTTCATTTCATTGCTATGTGTATGGGATGATTAGAGGACTATGTATAAGTTGTGCTTTTTTCACGCCTTCATTTCTAAAAGTCTTAGAAGTTCAGAATTGCAAGGTGAAATATAAAGATAATGAGAAAATGTAAAATCTACTGGGTGAAAGTTAATGAGTAATTTAGAAAGGAATAAATACAAACACTTCTCTTCTAGGATTACTCTGGGATGCTGAAAGTGTATCACTGAGTTTTGTAGCAGTTGGCAGGTTAAAAAGAATGCTGTGGACGTGTGACTATCACAGCAGTAGTAAGTATCTATAGTAAAGTATGATGCATTCATGATGGGTAAAGTAGTTGGTAGGCTACAGACATAAGCTTACATGGAGAAGGAAAGTAAAACAAAACCTTACAGAGCTTAAGAATGGAAAATGTGGGAAAACATGAAGAACAGGTCAAATAAATTATGATGCTTCCTCACTATATTCTCTCATCCTTTAGTGGATCAAGCAGTTGACTGTCCTAAGCCAGAGGTTATATCTGTATCTTTGTGTTAATAGGCTGTGATTTACCTTCTTGCGTATATTTTCAACCTTGGGTTTGTTTTTTTTTTTAATATTTACACTTAATGAAGTCTTCTGCATTCTGTGACAATGAGTTCCAGGATCTCGATATGAGCTGTGTGGAAACATACTTCTCTTGTATGTTTTAAAGCTGCTGCCTGATAATTGTATTTGAAGCTCCCTAATGGGAAAAAACCCCTCACATTCTCTGACCTGTTAGTGATTTTATAGCTTTCTAATTTATCCTGGTACAGAAATGTTCTTCCACCATAGGTCATCCTCTTCACTCTTCTCTTGTAGAGTTCTGGTACATCTTTTTTTGGCAAGGTTGCCAGAATTGTGCCTGGACTTAATCTTTATCACAATGACTTTATATCTTTTGTTCTATATTCTTTTTCTGTTAAGTTTCTAATATTTTATTTGTCTTTTTGACTCCCACTGAACATAAAATTGGTGTTCTTATAGGGTTACAGACAATAACTGTCCTAAATTGTAATAACCAATTACGTGTGTGTATGTATAATTATTACATAAATCATTATTATATATGCACACATCATTATGTATGTATAATTAGGTATACAGGGTATGTATACACTTACGTACAGCTATAGATGCATATATATATGGATATTTGAGTCAATTTTTCTCAAGCACACAACTTTACATTTATCAACAATGAATTTCACTTGCTATTTTACAAGCTGATGATTTGATATGACAAGGTCTTCTATAACTCTCCCTACCCTTTTGGCTACAGAAATCATTTTGTATTCGTAACAGAGTCTTTTCACTATCCCTTCTGCTTTTATTATTTCCTATAACAAAAACTGTATCATGAACAAAACAAGGCTTGGCATAGATCTGCAATACGATTGCTCTGGTAGATTTCCCTTATTGTCAAAACCAAACATTAATTTCCTACTCTTTGTTTCGTTGTTTTTAACCAGCTCATAATTCTTCTATTTTATCTCAAGAGCCATGCTGGAAGCCAAAGTAACCAACACGAGAGGGCAAACAGTGCTCCTCTGTCCTCAGATCTTCTCTTTGTGTAATAAAAGCTTGAATTTTTCCTTATTTTGCTTTTCTCATGTAACAAACCTTCAAACCAACTTGGAAGCTTCGGAACAGTTTTGTATAACTTTGCAACATAGGAGAGCATAGTGCAAACTAATATAACCTTATTCTTCTGTGTAGTTGATTTGTAGCTATTGCTACTTAAAAGCATAACCTGAATGACATTTGGACAATTTAAATGAAAATTTTTAAAATCACAGCAAGAGAAAACAAAAGGTTTTGGCATAATTTCCTCATTAAGAAGACCTACAAAGTCATTAGCTATTAAAACTTCAGCATTCACTTTGTACTGCAGATAAAACAAACTATAACTTCTCAAGTCTTGCTGAGTGATTATTTCAGTACATTTATAGTAGCTGCATGTTTAGTAAGAGACTCCAGATTTCTTTAGGTGTTTGACCTATAAACCGCAATGGGGCCAACAAAAGTTAATTTTCCTATTTGTACACCAACTTCTTTAAGGGCATCTGTATGTCACTTTGGTCTGTGTTTTTCTGCTGGATCAAACATTATACTTTGGTTGCATAATGTGAATTTCAGAAGTCCTCAGAATTAGCTTACAGTTAAATGTCATAGACAGCAACAGAAGAGTTTTGAATCACCTTATCATCTGCCTGTTTTTTTTTTTTTAATCAGACCTAAATTTACATTGGCCCAGCCAGGTTCCAGGTCAGTGAAAGAAAGAGAGGGAGCAGAGCAATGCTTCATCACTTAGCCTTCTCTAGTATTTTTACAAAAGCATGAAAAACAGAAAGGACTGGCAAATTTGCCACTTGCAAATATCTGTGCCATGCCATGACCTGATTTGAAGTCTGATTGAGATTTAAGAATGTATATTTGGTCCCCCGCTACATTGCATATTTACCAGAAAGGTCTCTTGGTTTCCACTGCACTGAAATATAAAAGATGGTTTGTAAGACTGCATCAGCAATGCCTATGGTCTGTGCCGTATGGTTAAAAATTAGTCCCTAGGACTCCTTGATAGGAGCACAGGCTACTACCTGAAGGATAGTTGTCACTGCCAGAAGCCATTTTGTTTGTTTTCCTGTGAATTTTTTTGGTCAATCTACAGCAGTGTGGCAGACACACTGCTCTCAACACACTGTGCTTGGTGTGAGTCTTGCGGGTCTAGTGAACATTAGGAATTCTTGAATTTCTTTATCTGCTTCTCTTTGGTGATGGGTATATTAGGGCCAGCACCCTTGGGCAGGAGAGTCTGGTTGAGATTGCTGGAGTGCAGGTTACTTATGCACCACTCACGGTGCCCAGGTCATGGCTAACCCACAAAGACACATGGTGGCTTAGTCATTGCTCCTGTCATGGTGCTCTCCCCTGTTTCTAACTGCATCCAGTCAGAAATGGAAGAAAACTGAGTCATACTTTCCTTTCCTGAGAAGACAGGCAAATACAGTCTCCTTTAAAACATGGCAAAGTTTCACTAAAATGATCCTCAGTAGAAACCTAAGGTAAATAAGCAAATTTTATTTCAAAATATTACCCATTAGGACATGACTAATTTTAAGCTTTGCCTGGAAGTCAGGCATAGTCATTTTTATAAATATATTGTCTGCACTTGTCCATATTGCTGTCATACCTGTCAAAGTATGCTACCTATTTTCCTAATCCAGGCATGGCCGGAATGTGTTAGAACATTAAGAGTAGTCCAGGTGAATGTGCCGGGTTTTGATGTGCTTGGAGGGCAAATGCTGCCTGAGAGAAAGCAGCCGATCAAAGCAAAAGAGAAAAGAGCGCAGTTGTGAGGCTGGGAGCCTTGCGAGAGCTAGCGTCGCTACCAAACCCCAATGTGCTCTTGGTCGTCTTCCTCATCCTGCAACTCTCGACGTGGCCATTTCTGATCCCAGATGCAATCCTCATGGCCTGTAAGATATTAGGCACTTGTGCTTTGCCTTCTAGTTGCTTGACCTTGCTGTGTGATTTATGCCCTAACAAACTAATTTATGTTTTCAGACAGTGTGTGCCCACCATAGGCTTTTTACTTGCCTTAATCCTAAATCATAATAGTAGTATAGAGAGCCAAACTTCAGTCCACATCTGTGCCAAAATCTGTAAAGTTCCCAAGCAGTTAAATTGAGGAAGTCTTACTGGGCAATTTTTTATTTTTATTTTTTTAACTACAATGAGATTGTTTTATGGGCTGGGGAAATGGCAAGCACATGTGATTGCTCTTTTTTCTGTCTTTCACATTTGGCCCCTATTTTGCACCGTATGCTGATTAGAATTTAATGTGGCTGTTGTTTAACTGAAGTGGCTACAAAATTAATGCAAATGTAACACACTTCACACAGTTTTGTACACAGTTCCCACCTATATCTCTCAGCACATATCTCATCTTCATTCTTATAGGACTTTACAACTGATTGGGTTTCTGGGGTGTCTTGGTTTGGTTTGGTTTTGATTTTTTGTGGGGGTTTGGGGAGTGTTGGTTGGTTTTTTTGTTGGTTTTTTTGTGGTTTTTTTTTTTCTTTTGTTGTTGTTTTCTTACATGCCGAAGCACTGCTGAGCTGGTTCCTTGATGGTGAGAGTTTTCCAGAGCAGAGAGGGAAAGGGGTCTCTGTGCTACTCGGGGTCCAGAAGAGAACTGTCTCTCGTTTAGTCTGATATGAGGGCATAAATGAGACCGGGAAAAATATTCTTCATCTTGCGAGTACCCTTTTGGCTTCTGGCCGTTCCCCTCGGTTGCTGATTCCTCTCCATCTTCCAGAAGATTCTTGTTTCTGGGGGACGGAGGGACTTCCCGAGGCGCTGGCCGCTAGAGGATGCTCCTGGTCCGGCGTTGGAGAGCAGCGTGCCCGGGGCCAGGCATCCTCCTCCCCGACACAGACCCCAGCCCAGCTCCCCGAAGAGGAGATCGCCTGTCGGGCATTACCCGCATAGCCTGGGGTATATAAAAGGCAACTTTGTGCTGGGGAGAGCCGGGATATTTTCCAGAGTCTAAATGGAAAAGAAATTCCATCCAATTCACAGACAAAAATGCAAAATGCTAATGACAATAAGAGAAACACATTGTGGGAATTCTAATGTGTTTCTTCTGGTGAAGTCCTTGGGCTTATTTAGGTGACACTTTTAATGACATATTGGCAGTGTGCCCCACAGTATCAGAGTCCTGCTGTGGATGGTCACACCTTGGTTATTCAGATGTTCAGCTAGCTTTCATTTTTCGTCCAATCTTTTTGTGATCCAAATCTCAGTGCTAAAATGAGACTTTGTTTTTTTTCTTCAATAAATATAATGGAAAAGACATTCTTAATTAAATAAGGGACTATTTAGCATGTATAGTTTGTCATGAGAGGCACACATATGAAATTAGTTCCATATTTTAAATAAGAAACAACAAACACACCCCAAAAACCAACAATGCCTTAAGTAAAAAGCAAAGCATAAAGTTAAAAAAAGTTATGTGTGGAAATATCATTCTTCTAGCCCTCTGTTGCCCTTCCAAAATTCTATTGCAGCATAAGCAAGTTCTCTGACATATAGAGCACAGGATTTCGTATGGCAATAGCATGAAAAAAAAATGTAGAAGGAGTATTTTTAAAGTAGCAAAGTGGAGTACTTAGAAGTTATAAAATGGCAGATTTGAGGCCGTTTAAGATAGCTCATTTGTTCATGTGCATTAGAACACAGTCTTTAACTATGTAATCACATATTGCCTCTTTCTCTCTCCTCATGTCCTCACCTCCCGTGGGATTTCTGCCTTATCCAGACTACAAGTTAGACCTACCCAGAGATACATAGGCTTGCGCAGCGGAAGAGACTGTTCATTTCTTGCAGTTGGATGGCGTGTAGTAGATAAATCAAAGACTACAGGAAAGCAAATATATAGGTGAGAAGTTAGATAAGACTCTGAAAAATAGGACAGTAGTCTTGTCTCTGCCACCGATGTTTAGCAAAGTCAGTAAATTTTTCATATCATGCGTGTATTCCCCAGCTTCTGCGTGCTGACTGTGAGATCCTACACTCTGATTAATCAGAAGTGTCAAACACCCACATCTACTCCTGAAGTCACTAGAGAGTTGTTTTGAGTCTACAGAATAATGAATCATGCTATCTACTATTCCAGCTCATGTGCCAGATGTCTCAGATTTTGTGTACATGTACCTCTCTGACCGTAATCTCAGTGCACATCTTTTGTCATCTGTAGAAGACAGATGCAGACTTTTTCAAGGCTGCAGTAAAAATAATACGTCTGGATCACTTGTACCCTCTAATGATGAGCACCAAACAAGTGCCTGGACAAAATAAATACATTTGTCTTCAGAGCAGGTTTTGAACCACGTATAGAAAATCAAGCCCACTACAAAGGATTACAATATGAGCAATGGAACAAAAGAAAATACTGCAGAGCGAGCTGCTCTTAAAATGAGCATTGTCTATCTTGTGCGTTAAGTAAAGCAACATTAGTGTTATGTATTAAAAGACTGTATCATAAACTATTTATTAATCAAGCCTAGAGAAGCACTTAGGCAGAGTTTAGATTGCACATTAATTCTGCAATTTCCTAACACATATGTACTGGATTCTGTAACCTGACTGATACTGCTTAACGTGTGTGTGTGTGTGTGTAGTAAATAAAAAGGAGGTTATCCCAGCACCCTCAGTAATAGCAGGCTAGCATTGTTCAGTAAGGAAGGTTGTACAGTTCCAGGTAAGGTTCTAAAATACGGTTTAATTCTGATTTTTTTCCTGTTCTATTTAGTTCCTTGAGTAAATTGTATACAAGTGAAGTCCACTTCCTGCCACAAGGAGCAAGGAACTTAGCTGTTTGAGAGCAAAAACTCATGTAGGAATGGGTCTGTTTTCTCTGGTTGGAGGTTCATATGCCTTCTACAGTCACTGTTCTTAACATGATCTCCCCTTTCCTATGAAGAAGAATGGAATTCCTGTGTTCTGTCCCTTATTTCTGCATTTCACTGCATGTAAACAAAACAATTTTATGGCATATGCTGAGTGAGTTTGCTTCCTGATGCTCAGGAAGCATCAGACTTACTGCACATGCTCTGCAAAGCCAGATGGGGTGATGAGCTGCATCTTTCCAGAAACATTAGGCTCAACAGTAAGTACACAGTGATGCTACGTGGGTAGCTACTCCACCTTTTCCCTTTTGCTTTTCTATGCAACTTATTTTGTGTGCAGGATTTTGTGAGCTTGCAGTTAAGCAAATTGCTCTCTAAACTATTGAAAAGAGGCACTGGAAGATTTGCAGATGGTGTTGTGTGGGTGTGATAAGCTAAGAAACCTACTTTAGATCAGCCAGCAAACTCAGCTGCCTTCTTGCCTCTGCAACTTGTTTTCCTGCTTGTAAGATGTTTAAACACCCAAATCCAGCAAAGTAACCCAGAAAAAAAGGTTGAAGATGTAATTCATAAACCAGAATAATTCACCCCATTTGTATGTGTTAGGAAGCAAAAGATGTCTATTTTTGACTTTGTAATTTGGCCTGGAATATACTTGCAGGATAGAGAATACAAGCTGTGATTTTTATCTGTAGCATCCCTTTTTTTCATTATTCAACTGTGTTTTGTTTTCTCCCCAGTATAGTTGTAATGGGAGTTTGAAAGAAAAGGAACCTTAGAAATACTAATTTTAATATGTGTTCTGGAGTCTGCGTTACAGCTGCTGTCTTTTGCTATGAAAATAAACTGGCATATACCTTCAATCTAAATAGAGATAGGGAGATAAATAAAAATGTTAGGAGACCAAATGACCAAGAAGCTTAATTTATATTCTCAAGTGATTTAGGAACCATACTCTAATTCACTGCTCAAATTCTGTTTACAAAGATGTTTAGCTCCTAATTCACTCCCACATGTCAGGAAACCTTCCCAAGAGGGGTAAAAGAATGGTGGCAGCTGTGGAGGTTATTAAAGTATTGTCGTTATTTAAGGTAATTTTTCAACAAATGATAGATTCATTTCTTCAACTTCATCTTGGAATTAGAAAAATTGCTGGAGGCTTTTGAAATTTCATCTCACAGAGGAAAAAAAAAGGAGGTTGCAGAGCAGAATAGATTTCTTAAATCGGGCTAGAAAATTTCCATCAGTACCTAACACTTTGAAAGCTACTAAGGTCAAAGCTACTTTTATTACTTTTGTGTTTTTCTGCAGTGATAGCATTTTGTTACACTATTGAGCGAGTTACAGTGTGTTTTCCTGGTCTTTTATGTTTGGTTTGATTTCAGTCTCTTGGCTTGAGGATGAATATCTCTTTAATAATGTCTTTTTTAATATGTCCGTTTTTATGAGTAAAGGTATTTGAACAATCTTAACTCTAATCAAGTGAAACTTCTTGTGAAAGAATATATAAAACTGGAATTTGGTCCTGTTTATGGTCTGGAAGGTTGTGCTGTGACAGGTAGTGAGGCAGGAGGGGATCATGGAGCCCTGCTTGCACCCTGGGGGAACAGAGATACTTTTCTAAGCTGTGTCCTCCACTGCTGCCGCTGGCAGGGAAACCCACACTGCTGTGGGCACCAAATTCCTGTAGCCACATCAGGCCCTCCCTGCCATGCCCTGACACGGTGTTCCTGATCCGCGGTGTCCTTGGTCTTTTCTTCCCCAAATCCCCTGTTTTCCTGTGGGGTCAAACACAGATACTACTGTCTTATACCTCCCCGTCTGTAAGGCAGTCAGGTGTTAGTGCTGGTGTTTTACAAACGAGTTGTTTGGGGAGCTCGGGCAAGGTGATTTCAAAAAGATGGGAGGATGGCTCCATCCCGTTGGCAGATGGGCAGTGCGGATGGGCAGCCTGCCGCTCTGGCCAGGAGATTGAAACACTATGGACTGACAAGCCGCTTGTCCATGCAGCAGTGGTGGCTGGCCTGGCAGAGGTGAGCGACTGCTCCCGGGGGCGGAGGCCTGGCTGGGGGACCGGGAGTGTCAGCTCATCGTGGTGATGTCTGTTGATAGGCAGTGGTGACAGTGGGAACACTGTTTCCCCATTTTTTTCATGGTTAATTTCAGTGCAAACTTGTTGGTCAGAATAGTCCTGTTGGTAATTTATGATGTGACGTGCAACCAAATATGCACTTCGGCCATTTTTCATGCATTTTGCTAACGATGGGTCACACAGTTTCACTGGAAGGTTTCAAAGATTAAAGCCATCAGAAAAGGTAGCCCTGGTGACTGATATTCTCTGACCCCATGACCTACCAAAGGCCATAGTGCCACACTAAATAAAGCTGTCTCAAGCTCATCACTTCTGTTGGGCTTTAACACAGATTTTAAAAAGATGATCAGGTTTGACTTAAAGACTTTCAGGATTTATCTGCCATGTCCATAAATAGGCAGTTTTAATTAACATTTATTCTTTGTGTTAAAAATGTCATTCCTCTAATAGAAAGTTGTCCAGCTTCCTCTTACAACAAATTATTTTCTGTAAGTAGTCTCTTCCCACCTACCTACCAGAAGGTACTCCTTGACTTGATTTAATTTATTTTTTAATAGATACAGCTCTGCATTATACATAGAATTTGATCTGGTATCAAGAGGCCCCTTTTTGTTGTGATACTGTGAAGTCCTCCTTGTAAAGTACAAATATCCAGGAACGTAGGTGGGCTTCTCCCATCCATGCAAGTAAAGACCAGTCCTGAAGTCTGCAACTGAGCACGATAATTGCTCTGTCTTCTTTCTGTATAAAAAGCATTGGAGCAGCTCTTCTCAGCTCAGTCTTCAAGAAACATGAATAATAGAGAGAATTCTTTTGATTTTCATTCTTTGCTGTCTGATAGCTTACTGTAGGCATTTGAACCTGAGCAAAGTAGATGTAAAATGCTGGGATAGCAGCACGAGTCATCAGCAAAGTGGTTACATTAGGTGCCACAAAATGCAGACTCAGCTCCACTTGTAAAGTCCAGGACTCCCAGCAATCGCGTCGTGCCAAAATGGACAGGACTACAGCAAAGGTGATGTTGCAGTTTTCATGTGTCCCTTTGAGTTGTCTGTAACCTGGCCCCAACACCAACAGGAAGCAGCTCCCATTTTCACTTGGCTGTGGGGTGCTCCGAGTGCTGGGAGCAAGGGGAACACAAAAGTCTCCAGCTGCTTTCTCATGCCCTTCTACATATGGCCCGCACTACAGAAAACTGTTTTTTTTTTTTTACTAGCTTAGCCAACTTAACTCTTCAATATAAAGCTTTACTGTACAGCTGTTCTCCAGTAGGAGATCCACTATATTATGACTCTTCATACAATGTACCATATATATCTAGCCCTGAAGATTGCACTTCTTGTCATGCTAGTTTTTTAATTTACTGTTTCTTCCTGCTAATGCCTTTGAAACTCAGTGGAGCCCTGCGGGGGTGTCTCAGTCTCCTGTTTCCTATCTCCTTTGAGCTATTGCATTACAATCATCTGTCAAAGATGAGCAGGAGTCAAGGAAATGGAGCACCTCAAGTGGCTGACACTGCTGAGCAGATATCCTTCTATTTTTGCTGAGTGTTTACATACCTCCAGAGTACAGATGTGTCTGAGCTGGATTAGATACACAGAAAGTTTATAACACCTTCATCTTATAATAATGGCAGCCCTGATGATTGCATATAAAAATGATCCAATTTTAGCAACTGCTGTGACCTAGAAATACAGTTCCTTTGCCATGGATGCAATCATGATGTTGCCTTATGCCAGACATAATTGCATGTACACTGTGGTTGTACTCATGTCATGTTGTGGTTAAAAAAATTATTTCACCTCTTGCAAATTGACTAAGGCAGTGAAGTTCTTGAAAGAAATCAGTCTGAGGTGGAAGAGCTTTGTTCGTGATGCGTGATTAGATGTTCTTCTCCTTCCTAAAGTCTCCAGACTGCACATGCTGTCTGCATCCCATTTCCATTCCACAGCAGCGTTAGGAATGAGAATGTAAGGAAAAGAAACCATCACAGGGTGGTTGTCCCAGTGGTAGTGACTGGCACTGAAATAAACTACGTAAGATCTATAATAAGTATTTGGCAGAAGTTTGGCTAGTAAAATTGATGATTGCAGCTTAAAGAATATATACATTGTTGTACTACAGAATACACTTTATGCTACTAACAGCAGTGAACGTTTAACTACTGCAGGTATCCTATGGCCTAAATTAATACGTACTTTTCAGATAAGACTCTCCCACTCCTTTTTCTTACAGTTTTCTAGAAGTGGGTTTGTTACAATAGAGTGTAGATGGCTTTATAATGATGTGCTTTTTCTTATTCTAAAACAAAATACGAATTTCCTGTTTGTGTCTTAAAAATTTTGAAGTGGCTAAATGTTTGTTGACTCCCTGGTTCTAAAACCAGTATTTTATTGGAATCCCCAATTAAGCCAATTTCTTCCATGATTCATTTCAGTTAGCAACAGAAATGTAAGCTACGGCCTCTGGCCCTAATGAAATCCTTTAAATGCAGTCTACATAGCAAAAGGTTAAGGGGGCAAGGCACAGTTTAATTTCCCAATAACACTTTACGGGAGTCTTTTTAAATGTACTTGCTTCTAGAGTTTTCTAATGCCCTTCTCTCTGAAACTGTAGTCAATTTGCGGCCTAGAAGTTGCTATATTAAAATTGCATACATGAGAGGTTGGAGGGCAGTGGGATACAGGACCTTCCTGCTAAATTGCTAATCCAAATTGGGCCTTAATCAATCTCTTACAAAGTTGTCAACATCCAATGACCTATATGAAATGAATTGGTAGCTTCCATCCGGTTCCTAGAGAGGTGTGCACATCAGAAGAGCAATCAGCTGGCACTAATTGGCACCCTGGCTAGCAGCCTCAGCAGAGAGCCAAAGGTCTGTAGAAGAACGAAAACTGAAGTGCTCTCTCAACCTTAAAGATGGTCCCTCTGGGTCGGAGTTTAGGCCACGTTTGTAATGTCATATGTGGAATTTTTCTGTGCATCTTGCAAGGCTAGACCGGAGCTGTGGCTAGGGAATTGCACTCATCAGGGTTTTCGTAGGGCATTTCAAATGCCACAGGGCATTTTAAACTCTGAAATCACTTCAGCTTTCCTTCAGACATAAACACGAAGAGAACATTCACTAAGCAATAACCTGATATCCTGAGGTGTTGGATGAGAAATAACCACTCCAGTTGAGGGACTGCACTGGAAAAGAGAAAGAGAGGGAGCATATATTCCTTAAAGACAAAACTTTCTCAGGTCCATGTCGAGCGTGCCTAAGTGCCTTTGCTCTGCCAATTTTTCCACCTGTTTGGCTCAGAAAGGGTATAAATTAGTGCTGCTTAAATATTAAAAATATACTGGTTTGTGAGTAGGTTTGTGAAGTTCTGTTCATTATAAAAGCATAGTAACACATGGTCTTCCTACACTTGGAATTATTCCCAGACCATAATAATTTCAGAAAGTTTATTACGGGCTATTATCTTCCCCAAAGCCTTGCATTTAAGAAGTTTATTTCTTGTTTTGTTGTTGTGTTTGCAAAATTTCTGCTATTCAGGCAGGGTGGAAATAACGTCATGAACTTGAAGCCATCAGCCCATTCAGCATGAATAGGGTCAGAGAAGTAGCACTAAATTAAGAAATGAGTAATGTACCTACCTAAGTATTTTAAGCCAGGCAGTCAAAGGTGATAAAATATACTGTCCGAATCAGAAGTTGAACAAATTTTCTTTACCTCCATTTACCCTTGAACATACAAATGAATAAGGAGCAGCAATGACAAATGTTTGGTTGTCTGTGGTTGTCTGCTAAGCAGAAAAAATAGGTTCATTTGATGGAGTTTAGTCTGTTTCACAAAACATTTGGTGGCTTCAGAGAGCAGTTTTTGTCCACCTATGTATTGTCCTTACTGATAAAGATGAAATGGAGGTCCTGCATAGAGCATGCATACTTCCAGAAATCAGAGCATACTTTTTTTTTTCTCCATAGCTTTGCATTACTGGAGTTACCAATGACCTGCTGTGATTTCCACTCCCCCCCCCCCAACCCAGATCAGATAAGAAAAGAAGCCAGGATCACAGCCGTAACTGAAAAGATGGAGTTCTGAAAGTAACACCTTTTTCCACTCATACAGCAGTCCCCTTTCATTGCCTCTGTGCTCTCTCACTGGATGATGTGGTGCACATTTATCTGACAGACTAAAACTGGAACAGCACAGAAAGTAAGGCAGTATTTGCATCCCTGAGCATGGGATTGTCAGCTGCTGCGAAAAATTGCGGAGTTTGGAGATAGGCTCTGCTCTCAACATTGCTACGGCCCAATGCAAAAAATCACCCTGAATAACGCTGTATGCTTGTGTTTTAATGGCTTGCACTGAAACACAGTGGTGCCCTAAATGTATAACGTGTTACCATTTGCAAATTCCCACCTGTCATTTGTGTTTCCGGAAATAGTATCCCTCGCTGCAGTCTGGACGTTGCCCCAGGTGGTGTCTGACTCTTAACCCAAATCAAACAGTAATTGTTCAGACGCTGTCTGGCTCACATGCAGTGGACAGGGAAAGCACAACAGCCTTCTAGTTACCTCTTAGTAAGCCCGGGCAAGGATTTCCCTCAGGAGCTCTTCAGCCTGTTTTCCTTATAGGCCTTTAGGGTAAGGTTTCAGGGTCGCAGTCCCCATTGCCCTCCCCATTGCTGCAGGGTCCAGCACACTTGATGAGCAGACTGCACGCTATGAAAGGGTGTGATGTAAGAGTGGTACTGCGAAGAGGATGAGCACAAGCTTTCATTTTTCCTTTTGCTGGCAGTACCTTGGTAATGTAACTTAACCTAGGAGTGGCCAGACCACAACTCTGGAGCTGTAAATGGTTTGCCAGCAGCTGAGATGTGGTTGCCAATCTAGCTCTTAAGACCACTGGCAGGATTTGGGTATTGTAGGGTAACTCAGATCCCTGGCCGCCGAAAGAAAAAAGCCAGCAGGTTCTTCTGAGGCTGCCATCAGAATGGCTGCAGGTCCCAGCTGAAAAGCAAGTTTTGATCATACCCTGCTCCCGAGCTGCCCCCAGAGTCCCCCATCCCATCAGTTCCTTAAGACATGGGGCATGGATTCAGCCTGGCTCGCAGAATCAGGAATTCTCCTCCAAAGGTATTAAACGAACCTGTAAAACACTGATAATTTCTTGAGAACTGCTGGCTTAACTCCAGTAGCCCTGCGCCTAGGACTGCAGCTCCTGATAACTGCAAGAGGTGACAGCCTCCATGCTTAGAGGAAGAAAAGACTGAAAATATGACACAGTGCTTGAAGGGGTATGCAGACAGCAACAAGCGCTCTAGGCAGTATGGACTGCCCTGCTTGACTTAACCAAAATGTATCACTGCCTTCCAAGGGCAGGATGTGGTATGGGGCTTATGCCTGAGACCCATTAAAAGATCATTTATTTGATCCTGACTTGAACCTATTTATTTGGCCTTTTAGCCTGAACTTGCACTGTTGTCATCTCTGGACCCAATGAAAATGGTGACATATATATTGTGGACGTGAGCAACAACCAGTGTCTTCTGTGAAAGGGGCAGAGAAGTAACTGCTCTTTAAAAAATAAATAAATGGTTCAGTGTTATGAAAACCAAAGAACAATAATGCTTTTACATTCAATGAAAAATAGTTACAGTTATAACTAGTAATTTGATTAAGTTAAGAAAAGAAATTATATGTTCATTTTGGAGAAAGATTTTTGATATTAAGAACTGTTACAGTGAGAACTCTGGTGACGGTGTAGTGTCTGGAAGAGGGAACCAGCTAACGAGAGAGATTTCTAATACCTGTGATTATGAATTGTTACTCTCTTCTGTAACAGTTTACAGCCTTATTTTCGAATGCAAGGTAGTTCAGCTGTTCTAGTTCACTTTCCTGGGTGACTAAACTAAGGAATATAGCTTTGTACTTTCAGATTTTTGTATGAACCCCATGTCGTCTCTGGAAACTCATGTTAATCCTAGGAAGGACCAAAAGAATCTACTAATATATGCACACTGCCAAAATAAATGATGGCTGGATTCCTGAGCTAATCTTTGCCTTTGATCTTGTGTATCAGAAAATTTATTTGGTAAAGTAGTGATGAAAAGATTTCTGATCATTCTAAAGTATCAGCTGCAAATAGCCTAGATTTTTTGGTTTTCAAGATAAATCAGGAAATGTTGTGGGTTTTTTTTCCTCCCGTTCCAATCCTGGTAATCTCCATAGAAAGCTTTATAATAAAGCAATTCAGAAAGTAGCAATAGCCATTCTTTTTCTGGCACTTATAACCTTGTATGTGAAATTGCATGACATGTTCTATCAGTGTGTGGAAATCTGACTGTATTGTTACCTCTGAAAGTAACGGCAGAAAGAGATGGCAACTTTTGTATTACAGTTTTTCTCGTTGGCCATGTATTTTCCTTCTTTCCTTGATCTACATGAAAGTTCACAATTCATGGTGTTTCTGTGCTCACAGAAAATAACATAAAAGCATAGTAATGACACATGGTCATGTCTTCCTTGCAGTGGATCTCCAGCATGGAACTTGGTCTATTTTTTTCTACATTTTCACAAAAGAACCCTCAAATAACACTGTTTTGTGCTCTGGTTATTACTGATCTTGCTTTGATGGTTCCCTCAATTGCCTTTTTGTTGTATGGAACCTCCCTTTTCTTGCATTGTCCATTCACTTCATATTTTCAAATGTTTTTATGGTTTCATATTTTAACTGATTTATCATGGATTTTTCAGTACTGTAGAACATGCCCTTCCATTTTTAACACATAGGTATGTTTTGGTGTAACTGCAGAAATCACTGAAACTTGATCTTTGAGTCTGTTTTAGATCCTTTCTGAGAAGGGGTTGTTTTTTGATTTTTTTGGTTGTTGCAGGGGTTTTTAGGTAAAATACAGCCTACTTCTTGCAAAACACCTGCTTCTTTACACTGAATAGCACTTTCTTGTTTCAGGACTTTCTCATGTTTACAGCCACATGTAAGAACAAAACTTAAAGGCTTTTACTAGTTACTGCGTAAAACCTATATGATAATGAAGTCCATGCTTGAAACAACTTATACTCGACAGAGATTTTACAGATCAGAAACTGGGGTACAGAAAGATTAAGTTGTCTCATTGAAGATTAAGGAGATTTGGGGTGGAGCTCTGCTCAAATCTGGAGCATGTTTCAAGACTTTTCTTTTTTCTTACAAGTATAGATCATTGTGGCCTCACCAACTAGGGTAGGAAACACATTTATAGAAGGAAAAGTCCAAGTTGTCATTATCTTGGGGGGGATGGGGAGAAATCACTGTAACAGTTGTCACTGCTATATAATTCCTTTTGTTGGTGTGTTCTGTCTCTGTCCTGTCTGTTTTGATCAGTGGTATCCAGGAGTGTGGTATAGGCCTGGACTAAACCCACCAAACAGTCCCATCCCTTTTTCCAGAGGTGGAGGAGTGACTGCAGGCAGAATGGCCAGATGGGGAAGGTCGCCTTGCCTGCCCACACGCCATCCAGCCAGACCCTGTACTTTGCACTGCAGTGGGTGTGGAGGCAGTTTCCAGCATGTCAGACTGCTGCCGGGTGGAGGCAGGGGCACCTCAGGAAGGCAGAAGGGTGTTAGCAGTTTCCACAGGTACCACAAGGCAAGAAGAAGAGAAGGCAAGAACTTCCAGCTGTGGTTTCTAACCTTGCTCAGGCCTTGAGGGGAGAAGGAGAAAAGGGCATGACTGCTGCACATCTGTAGCCAGCGATGGCTTGAGTTGTTTGTGCAGTTGTTGGAGTTTGTGGTGATGTCCCTAAGCTGGAAAACTGATTTCCTTGTTACTGAGTGTGGATCACCTTCAAATTGCAAATCTGAGTTGATAGAGTCCCAAACTGCTCCTTGTTGCCAAGCGGTATGGAGAAGGTATGCTTTTGCATGCACTTGAACACAACAGTAATGAAAATCTTTTAAAAAATTGATAGCAATTAAAGTAATATTAAGCATAATCAGTAATCTATGGGTTCTTATTATTTCTTCTGTACTAGTGGGCTTGATAGGTATCAGGTGGATAAAATATATCTGCTTGTGGTGTCTTTGTCCCCTTTCTGTTTTTTTTCATTTAGCTCATGATTTTATTTAATGGAAGAGTCACTTCTCACATATTGGCCTGACAATTTACAAGTATTTGTTTGTGCTGAATTAAGCACATTTCTAAACTTTGTATGTTGCTGCTGACAGTTTGGGGATTGATTTTCATCCCTAGAGAGATGCCTTTTTGTCTTTAGGGCAAATTGAAGTTGACTGCTGAAGCATTCTCTGGTAAGCGAAAGAATCTACTTTAGGGATATTTTTCTACTGAGAATTCATTTTTAACTGAGAAGCTTCAGCAAGGTCATGTTTTTCATGACACACACACACACACACAAAAGTTTACAGGCAAAGAAGCAGCATTAACTTTAGAGAAAACAAATAGGAGCAAATATTACCAAGCTTTTTTCCCCTGTAACTCTCTGTCAGGGAAGTGTGCCAAGATATGCAGTAGGCAACAATTTTCCAGACTTTTATTCTGAAAGCACGTGTTAAATGCTGGTGTGGGCAATGGCAGAAAAAATATTTTACCCATCCAAGTTTTTCATGTATATTATGAGTTTAATTTTTGAAACTTCTGTAACATTTTTAGGACATTCAGATTCTTTCAAGAACAGATTCACTGCTTGTCCGTATTGGCAATATGGGGTGGGGTTTGCAGACATGAATGGATTAATGTCATGACCCATGTGTGAGGATGCAGGATCTCCAACAAACAGGTGCTTTAGGAAGTCTTCATTCACATCCAGTAGAGATAGATGCTCTCTTTTTTACAGTAGGCTCTGTGGCTGGACATGTAGGGCTAGAGTTACTTTCTAAAAATTCTCTAACCTATATCCACCCACCCCTTGCTCCCTTCCCCCCAGTCAGCCTGCCATAGTTTTTGGATACAAACATTATATTATTGCTATATTGACAGGGATGCTGGGATTCATTTATGCATCTCTCCCTTCAAGGTCTTTTTGGCACTAAATTTGTTTTATAGGAATATTTTTTACAAATATAAATACAGCTAAAATAAAATAGTATCTATGCATATATCTGGTCTGTTTTATGTGGTCAAAATGAATGTTACCTCACACCTGAACAATGAAGATGAATCCAACCATCTTGGCCGATGGGCAAGTCTAGTGAATGTTTTTGTGGTGGTACCTGGCAGATTACTGGTGAGTTGATGGACAGACCTCATTAAATTCTCATTTAATGCTTGTCTCTGGAATGGCTGCATTATCTTTAATCTCCGTCTTTGTATTCACTCATACTTCTAAGACCCAAGTGACTTAAAAAAAAGAAATAAATAACAACCTTAGTCCTTCAGTGAGGTACCAGATGACAAACTCAAACCCACTTGTTTTCATTTCCTGGAAATCACACCAGCTGAAGCAAGTTTTTCGCCACAGTGCACCTGAACAAGTTGTAAGAACCAATTTCTTCAGGAAAGTGAACCTTTTATAACCTGCTGGTTATAAAATCTTCTTCAAAGGAGCTGCAGGTCTCTGCAGTCTTCCTTTAAACCTTCTTTGGGATCTTCTAATTGGATTTTTCACACATTTGAGTCCTAAAAATTTGAGTTGTCTCAGTATGTTTCTGGAGACTTGGCTATCAATTGCCAGAATTTTCATTTGCCTCTTTGATCTTTGTTTTCCCTTCTCAGTTCCCTCCTGTAATATTTGTGACAGTTCTCTCTTAGTAGCTACCGGACTAAGACATTTGCGAACTCCAAGAAACAAAACTTACAATATTCATTCTACTAAAAAGAAAAAAAAAAAGCACCCTCAAACTTATTCAAGTGTCTTGTATATGCAAAAAAAACACTTGGCTGGTGTTTAGGATGGGGTAGGTGAGGGATGAGAGGAAGCAGGGACTGATGTTGCTTGGTAGCAGCTGGTGAGCAACATCCCAGAGCTACCACACCACCAGATCCAAGGGTAGCCCAAACAGCAAAGAACTCACATTTTCTGCCGTGTTCTCAATTCCACAGTTTTGTTAACTAATTTTTAAAGTTTTTACTCAACTTCATCTTGGAGCTTGGATGTCTTCTTGAAAGGAAGTTATCTTTAAATTAGATCATAGCATTTATTAATAAGATTAAAGTCCAAGTAATCATATTATCTCACTTTCTCCTCCTACTTTTTGTTGCAGCTAGGCCAGTTAGAAGTTGATTTTTGTGAACTGTACCTTTTCTACCTTAATCAAGCTTGTTTCTGTTTTGTCCTTTTGCCTGAAGAGTTCTGGTGTTTAGAATTAACTTTGTTCTCAGTCCTTTTCCATCTTGTGTACGACTATGCACCTAATTAGAGGTAATTGTTTCCTTGTTCCTACAGCATCAGCCAAGCAAGTGGATCTCAGCTACATCTGCCTATATGGGGGGGCTCCATCCTAGCAAAAGTGTAGCAAAGACTTTGGTGATTTAGTAGTTCTCTCTAGCTCTTTCATTTTTTGTGAGCTGTAACAAACTTGCCGGAGATGTGTTTCACTTACTTCACCAAGCTGTGGAAAATCATGGAAACCTGTGTATTCCGAGTGGTCAAGGAATGGTAGCATGATTGCTACAACACTGTCACAAAGGTTTTCAGTCAGGATTTTTTTTTTTAAAAAGACTTTGAATATTTGTTAGCTTTGTATAGGATTCTCTCTTGGTTTTTATTTGTAATTAAGAATAAATGCATAATTTTTCTGATTTTGCTACAAATTTTTCAAACATTAGAGTTCCAGGAATTAATTCTTATACATTATCCAGGACTCAGACGAGACATTTAACTGGTCTAATAATGACAGAAAGCAAATTTCCATTAATTAAGTTTGTAATTGTGGAGCAGGAGGGAGAAAAATTTATAGAGGTGGGGGCAGGAGGAGAACTTTAAGTAGCAGTGCATGGCGAATGAGATGCACAGCTTCCATTATCAATAGGAGCTGCATGTCTAATCCACCAGACTTGGTACTGGAGAAAATGTACCCTGGGATGTCAGGTGTTAAGGGGAAGAATGGGCCTCTCACGTTCTTTGCACTTACAAGCCGGCTGTAACCTTTTGACTCTCTCTCTCTTTCTCTTCTTGAGTTTTGTTTCCTGAAAGGAAAAGGGGGTGGGGGAAGGCAGGGGAAGAAGGCTTAAAGAGTGGAAGATCTGTTTCAAAGTACTGTAGTGTATTTGCAAGCTTTTCTTTTTTTTCTGGAATTAGTTTTGTTTTGATTTCTTAAAGAAGCGGTTGCTTTTAATGTAGAGTGTTTAGAGCATGACTTAAGATATTAATATCTTACTGAGTACCACTATCAACACTATAAACTTTACACATTCTACCCCAAGTGTTTTGCACATAGCTTTTTTTATCTTTCTAACTAAAATGAATATAATTTCATTTAAGAGCATAACAGAGGAGGAGATCTAGTTCTGTGAATTAATGTTACAGGTATTGCTTTTTATATTGACCAGTGTTATGCAGAAAAACAACCCCCCAATTAACAAGAAATCTCTTTTATTCTCAAAGGATCCCCTACTGTAGCATGATCATATATGGATCACATTGAACTTGGGGGTATTCCAGGCGTGAAAATCTGCATATGCAAATAAAAAGTTTGTGTAATACTTGCACATTTCATCTCCTTGCTACCTCTGAGTTAGTAAGTGTGAAAATATCTCAGTGCAAGGAGGAAGATGCATGCACCCTAGGTGAACATTTACTTGTTAGTATGAAAAAACATGTGACAGATACAAGGAAAAAAAAAAAGGTGGCTAATTAAGGTAGGTCTCTCCAAAATTCATGACTTTTGAGGAGAAAGAGCAGAATGTGGAAAAATGTGTGAAAACTTACGTTATCCTTCCTTGAAATACAGTCTGTTCTGGGCTGATCCTTATTAGAATGTAAAAATGGAAACACTAAGGTGGCGTTTACGTTCATTAATTAAAAAGGGCCTCACTCATAGGAGAGTGCCCCGAGAATGCTAGAGGAGTTTTATATATTTCTGGATACCATCTTTGGTTTGAGGACCATGTCCCCCTTCTACCTTTGCGTCTTTCTTCATTAGAGATTATTTGGAAATGACTCACGTTGCCTTTGCCTGGCTGAAATGTGGCAGCGATGGAGTGGAGCCAATGGAGGGGTAATTTTACAGCCAGCAATCAGGAAAAGGAAGAGCCCTTAGCCAGGGGACTCAACAGTGCCAGGAGGAGCCATTATTCTATTATTATTTCCAGCATGGAAGCATTGTTTTAAGTTACATTAAAAACATCCTTTACATTTCTTTGTTATTTGTGTTGTAAATTTTCCATATCAACCTTTCCAAAAGAAAGGTGTGTGAATCTGTAATGTATATCCAAATGGAGTGCTTGGGGTGTATCTTGCTTTAGAAATTGTAGGTTAAAGGGAAACCTGAAATTAACAGTAATTCCTCTGACTTAGCCTGGAAGTTCACGGAGATTGGCAAACATGCAGTGAGTTCTCCATTTCTTAACACTTGCTGGGAACAACGCTCTAGACAGCCTGTCTCCAACAGGCACTGCCTTCCCATTTTTTTCTACTATTAGGGACTCCAACCCCTTGCGATTTAAGGGCCCAACCCTGTAAGCTTTCCAGGTTTTCCATTTAGATGACTAAAGGAGAGAGAATGAGGTGTATATCATTATTCATGTGCATGGATTTGCATTTATCTCCTGGAGATTGTGTGTGTGTTGAAGCCCATAATGGATTTGCATGATGTTTCGGGAGATTTGGTGTAGATAGTTTCCTTGTTTTCAGTTACTCAGAAGTCCTATGGCAGTAAATATTTTATATTCAATACTGCTTTAATTCCACTATGTACAGGATGTGTTGTGAACCAGTACTGAAGGGATCCATATATTGAATATTATTATCACTTTTTTATTAATAGACTTTGGGGAGGTGAAGGCCTTACATCTGTAAGGCAAGTGATATTTGGCATAAATGCAAAAGATGAAACAATATCTCCCAAATAATTCGGGCAGTCTGAGACACGAATGGGAACAGAACCCAAATATCCTAAATCCCAGCCCAGCGTCTTAATCCTGAGCCCATTTTTTTCATTCAAAATTAAAGTTTCCATGATTATTATTTCTACTGCCAGAGCTTTCCAAGGATTTAAATGTGACCTAATTTATTAAATGCTGTCTTATGTGCAAGACAGAAGCAAAATCCTTACCCCAGGGCACTCACTCAGTGGCCCTGATCCTGCAATCTGATCTCTGGAATGAATGTCTGAACTAACACAAGCCATGCTGCCTGTTCAGAGAGTTTGACTGGGATTTTAATGGAGAAGAGACATGTAGATTGCAGGTTGTCTGCAACATGCTCAATAAATTTCAATACATTACCACTACTTTCCCATGTTGTTATGTGTTTCCCTGAGTCCTCTGTGAGCTTTTGTGTAGCTGTTGCTCAGTTACCTTAAGTAGAGGGTGAAGTTTGGGCTGAACTGCTTTTTTCCACTATGTATAAGCCTTGATCTGTGGCACTACTTAAAGATGCTTTGCGATGCACCTTGAGATTAAAGTGCATTGCCCCTGCAGTGCATTAATCTTGTCTGGCCCAGAAAGGGGTTGTCATAGATCTGCTTTTGAAATCAGGACTCCCTCATGGGTTTTTCCAAGGCATCATCTCCATGTCATTGGGTTGGCAGGATATGAAGCTGAGGGTCTTTTTGAAGTTTTCCTTCACACCAAGGGGTGTAAACTTGTCGTGTGGGAATCATGGTAACTTACACCCTCTTCTCCCCGTGCGTTCAATGCAGGATAACTTACTGCAGTATTTGAATATTCCAGACCTTTTTTAAAAGTAAATTGTTTGATTTGTTATGTTGGAGTATTAAAGTGAAGAATGGAATCCAAATGCTCAGAACATGTTTCTTGCAGAGGACTGAAATACGTGGGCTGAACTTCATGAATTAATTAAACAGTCCTATAAACATCTATTCCTTTGCAGCTACAGACAATAGTCTTATTTTAGGAAACACGATCATGTGGTTCGTCAAATATCACTCATGCCGGTATTATTTAGTTTTTGCATAATTGTAAAGCAAATATCGCTTTAAACTCTGCCTGTGTATCTCACATTTCAATCTCTTTTTTTTTTTTAAGTACAAAAAAGTTAGTTTCCTGCATCAAATGATTTGTTATTGGAAAAGCAAAGTAACATTTCTTTACTCAAAACTCTTCTTCCTGCAAAACTGTGGTACATAGAAAATATTTTCCAGCTTTCAGAGTTTATTTGATTTTGAACACTTTTGGTTATGTAAGTTTTAATAAGTAGCTTTGGTGTACCCCTAAAGGCACACCCCACACACTTATGTTGTGTGACCTAGGGTCACAAGTAATGGCTGCAAGCTAATTGATTGAGAAAGGCTTGTCTGACTGGGCCCCTTTGAGTCCTCCCTTTACATTCCTAAATTTCTGTAAAGGAGGCACTGGCAGCTTCGCCTGGCGAGAGGAGGGGTTGGGGGAAAGGGAGGAAGTTTCTCAGTTTCTGATTATGCGCAGAGTTTCCTTGTACTGAGCTTATGTTCTCCACCCACTACTTAGTAAGAACTCCTTAACAACTTAAAGCTTTATCCCTGTGAGTACCAGAAAAGTGATTTGAGTATTTATTGAGCAGGGAGAACAAACTGCTTGCTCCAGGCAGGGAGAAAGCTTATGGAAATGATATTAGACCTTCAGCAAAGTGCACAGCTGCATCATACAGAAGCTGAGACTCAAACTGACAGGCAAATAAGCCAGATCACGGAAGGGGCCTCTGTGTGGCAGCTCTGAGCTACCAAGTGTTGGACAACTAGGCAAAAAGTGCAATGGAACAGGGCAGAAAATAACACACTAACTTCAGGCAACTGTTGCTTTTTCATGGTGAGTCCAGATTTCCAATGTTGTTTGAAATGTAGCTATTTCTGTTGTTTCTAAAAACCCTTCCGTTTTACCACAGCAATCCTTTTGCGAAGCTCATTGTGTTACAGATTATTTGTCCGGATGTGCACTTCAGTTCTGAACGATACAGAAATGTACAGGGATAGTCCTTTCCTTGCTGCTTGCTCTCTCTTTTGCTTTTGCTTGCTTCAGGAGACAGGTCCCATTTCTAAAAACACGCTGCATGGCTTCTGATTTGGAAAGAAATAGTTTTGCAGCTAGCACTTGGTGTGCGGCTGCATATAGGTGAATAAGTGAACATAATTTCTATGCACAGTTTTCTGCAGTTTGAGCTTTGTGGCACCTCTCCATTGCTCCTTATTTCGCTGCCTTATCTTGAGAATGTATGGCACGGTCACTATGAAAAGAGCTTTGTGTTTGAATTCCTAGTGAGTCGAAGGGTCAGGGCCTATGAGTTATCTGCCTGCCAGCAAGACTCATTGCTGTGTCCCTTTATTTTTCAAGCTGAAATAGAAAAAACATGTGTCCTCATCCCTTTTTTATAAACGTATTTTGAATTCAGGTTTTACATGCTGGTTTTGTGTGCTTTGTTCTTTTGACAAACTTGGGTTTTGGGGGGAAGCCAGTTTTATTCTCTCCATATTTATTTTATTTACTCAAGCTTTCCTGCAGCTTTTTTGCATTCCTTTGTTGTGATGCACATAAATTTTTCTTAAAACAACATTCAGTGATTCTGATTTCTGCTAAGAGAAAAAGGATTTCTACTTGGATACATATTTCCAAAAATATCAGGGAGCTATCTAAATTTTTGGTAAGTTGCAAAGTTATACAGAAGATAAGGCTTTTGTAACTTTTTTCTCGCTTAAGGAGGGAAACACAATACTTCTGGATAAGTTCTTGAACAGATTGTGTTAGATACACTAGTCATCTAGTGCAATAGTAATAAATATGATCTGAGCCATAATGTTATTTCAGCTACTGACTTAGTTTGAAAAAGCTACTATATTAGCACAGCAAGAGAATTAAACATTGCATGTTGACAGTAACATTAGAAATATGTTTGCAAAAACTGCTGAGTGGATGAAATTTAGAGCAATAAATCATCAAGGCATGTCAAAGTTACTCTGTATGTGATGTTTTAAGATGTCTGTGATTTAGAGGAGAAACAAGTCTGTTTTTCCTCCAGCAGAAGTGTGATTCTGTACAAAATGATCTTCATTGTATCTTTCTTTAAATAAATAGCTTTTTTTTCAAAAAATAAATAACCAAAGTCAGAAGGTGCAGGAAAAGTCTCAGAATTATGTAGCGGTTATTTGGAGCTAAAGGGAAAATGCTCATTTGATAGAGTAATTCTACTACGCAATGTAAGAAGTTGGTTAGATGAACTCTACACAGAGGGTATGTTACTACTTGTTTCTTGACCTAAGTTTGTATGCTCATCTGAAACTTACTAACAATTAGCAGAATGCTTGTTTTTACAAAAAAGTTGATGCTTCAGATCTGAGTTGATCTGATGTTGCAGTCCCTTTCAAGTGCAGAAGTTCATGTTGTTCACCTATTGTGTCCATTTTTATTTGCCAGTCTGAGATCTTGAGTTTGCCCATCAATAGTGAAAATAGTTTTTAAAAAAAAAAAAAAGAGGGAGGGAAGATTGTTTCAAAGAAACATTAACAAATACGGAGTTGAAGTTGATGCTGCAATGTAAGATGATTTAAATGGACTTCATACTTCTGGTTTTCTTATTGTGAATTGGATTCCTATCTATTTTGACTTGGGCTAAACCTTAGATTTTCTACAAGAAAATTCTTGGCTGTGTCCTTAGTGCAGTTAAGGGTATGCTTTTCTTTTAAGGATTTCAGGGTTCACTTTGAGGGAAAGAAATGTGTCCTCTTATATAACATAAATGTATGATTTTCTTCTTGGTTATGCTGCAATGGAAGAATACCTGCTGAAGTGCTCTTTACACCTTAAAAACTGAAAGTAAAAGAAACTTTGAGGAGATGGTCTCCTTCCAGCTTTGGTGGCCTGGACTGCTGGAGAGCCAGCCACCTCCTGGTGGTCGCAAGGCACTTGGGGAGCAGGGGATGGTGGGTGCTCACATGCGGCCACCTCCTCCATAGGCACACAAGCAGAGGACCAGCACTTTGTGTGCCGTGGGTTTTCCATTGGCAAAATAAGGCACCAGTGGTGTTGTGACACCAGATTACAGGATTATGAAACATTTCTTCATGCTCTGATGACCAGCCTGATGAAGGGGAAAGGGCTTAATGAGGAGGAGAAGAATTTACTGAGGATTTTATGTCTATATCTATCATTAAAGGGAGAATATCTGCCCCCAGTAGCTGTGTTCTGTGATTCATGGAAACCCCTACAATAATGATGCGAATGATGATTAAATGTGCTGTTCTTACTGACCGTCTCAGGACTGACACAATATAATGTGACTGGCAGGAAGTTTAAACATCAATAGTATATCTCCAAATACTACTACTTTCTCTTAGAGAAAGTCAAAGAATCATGAGCTCAGACTACAATAATTATACTGGTTTTACATTCTCTCTGACACCAGTTAGGGAAAAAAGTAGTTTTGAAAAGGGTAAAACACAACTACTTTATAGCTTTCATTTCTTTGAAAGGTTTGTATTTAACATCTTTAATGTTTAGTCAAGGAAGAACTAGAGTTGTTTTGCAAATTACATAGAAAAGTGATTTTGGAGGTTCACTTTTAGGTTTGTTCTGTTGTTCTGTGTGGAAGAAGGAAAAACTTTATTTACTAGACGTTCATTTTATTGACATCTGTATATTACAGAAACAAGTCTCCATGGTACCTATGGATATCTTTACTGTCACATGAGAAAGGATGGAAATTCAAGACTAACAGTTGATTTTTCTGTCAAAGAGAGGAACTAGTTAGTGCTGTCACGACAAGGTGATGTCTATACCAAGAGATGAAGGAAAATTGACAGGAACAGGAGTATTGCAGCACTCATGCTGTCACTGAATTACAGTGTTGGTGATACAAATTAAAAATAAAAAACCCCCCACCTATTTTATATCCTAGCAATTTTGAAAGAGTTTATTTTTTAAAGAATTTTAAAAAAGAAAGACAAAGAAAAATTTATTTCATCTTCTCAGCTACAACACATGATCACATTTTAAAGTTCTTTTGCGACTATAATTACTTGGGCCTTAAAATTCTTTGATCTACAAGCTTTATGGATCCAGGCACCATAGATCTGTCAAAAAAAACCAACAAAAACCAAACAAAAAAAAGTGAGAATTGCCAGCATTGGAGTTCAGTAAAAAGTTGAGGGAGCAAGAAACAGAAGATGTACACATGCTTTCCATGCAACACAAAGAAAGAGAGCAGAGACCTGATCTTTGGAATGCCCAAGTTGACTTTCATTTCATTTTTACTCTCCTGAAACATATTCAAACCATCAGCAGAAGACTGTCCCAAAAGATGATGATGAAGGTGAAAGAAGAACAGATAAAAAGAGAAACATTTGTCTCGTGAAGTGATTTAAGTTATTATAATATGTGGGTAAAAACAAATAGACACAGAGAACACGCAGAAGTAATTGGTTATGAGGATAGGAGCAGTGATAAGGGAGGCAGGACCTTAAGGAGCAAAACAGAAGAGATCTAAAAGTAGAAGAAACATGGCATGAGAGAGGAAACTCAACCTATCTAAAATGGTCTGTCAGTCACTGATATGAGCCTGTGCCTTGTCAACTGATGTGCAGTCATCTGGCTTCAGTAAAGCAAGAGGCAAAACACTGAGGAAAAAAGTTGGAAAAGCAAAGACAAAAGTGTTGTCTTTCTCCTGGTTTGTTCAGGAGCATTTCCACTGCTGGCATTCAGTTTCATACCTGAAGTAATAAATTCACACAAGAAAAAAGGCTGTTCCTTCCAAAATTATGGTCACAGCATTTCAGAGAGGGGGGATGTGTGAGGGAGGGAACCTCTCTTTTCCACCTCTTATATTTACTTTGCTCTGTCTAGCAGCGAAGGTAGAGGTGAGGACAGATGGTTACATATGTTGTGACAGGTTGTTTTCTGAGCACAGGTTAAGTTTCTTTTTCAGCTCCAACAGGATTCCAGTAAGTTTTTTAAAAGTCTTGTAAAACCCTTTGGAAGGTCTTTTGGCAATTCTGATTCTTGGGTCTGGGAAAGATGCAAGCCACTTGCAGCATGAAACATAAGACAATAGAAAATAGGAAATCAGTGGAGTGAAGGACAAGAGAAATGGCAATGGATTTTTCTCTACCTCTCCTCCGACCAGACCATTCACTTCTATATTTTTTTTTTAATCACTCAGGGCTTTATCTATGACTCCGTCAAAGATCCTACTGACTTTGGTAGGGATTGGGTGAGCCCTTATATTCAAATCACTCATCCATCAGTCCAAAACAGTATTCACAATGATTTGCAATATATGTATGTGGTACCCGTAATGGTTTAAGATTTCTTAGTAATGGAAACTGGAAATGACACCCATACCACACAACCAAAGTAATACACTGTAGTGCTACCTCCAGTTACTGAAATACCTACCTCTCCTTTAGAGAAACGTCTCGTGATTCAAACAATAACTAGATGAGTTTTCTAATTCCAATGTTACCTTTAAAGCCCAAATGTGATATTTTAGTGTTAATTATATAATCCCAGTTTATTAAGCAATATGATAGAAGTAGGTAAGAAATACAGCTTCAAGTACTGCAGAAAGCACCTTCTTCCTCTTTTAAGCCATTTTGAGTGAGTGTTCCATTCATATCACAAACTCTCCACATCTCCTCTTAACCCAAAAAACGTCCTATGGACCATAAATGTCCTGTGGAAGACGTGCAGGCCCTTTAATCAGTCCTGTTTTGAACAGTGCATGCTTAATGGTGTCAATGATAAAGCAAAATATAAACTAAAGAGAAGGCCCTACCATGAAGTATATGTCCCATCACTGTTGGTAATTTTCATTATTTCCAAAAAGCAGCACCAGCTAAAGACGTCCTTCCAAGAGTAGTCCTTTGTGGCAGAGCTGGCTGAAGGTACCCCAGTGCTCCTTCACTGCCTCTTCTCCCACTTCTCAGCTGCCCCTGTAATGGTATACGTCCTTGGAAGGCTACCTAGAGAAATGGATCAGAATTGACCCTGGTTAAAAATAATGCTGAAAAAGATTGTTTTTAACCTGGATTGATCTGATTCATCATATACCGCACTGGCATTTGTACTAGATCCAGGGCTGTGCAAGCAAAAGAGTAAAGCTGCAGGGAGGGACACACAGTACTTTCCTTCACTGCTAACTAAAAATGTCTAGGTTATTACGGGCAGGCTAGTGGAAGTGCCTTCGAATAGCTATGTTTCCTAAGGCAACTTGACTTTGCTGTGCCTACAGAGTGAGGATCAGTGTCCCCTGAAAGTATCGACTCTGGTTTTGGTGTATATTTTATGTTACTCATTATTATGACCTGGTTGCCACCGAGCATCTGTTATTTCAGCCTGTGTATAATAAATTCCTGAAATAAAAAAATCTGTGTACCTAGTAGGGGAGAGTAAGTTATAAAGAGCAAATGTGGAAAATGCAGGAGAAAGTGATCAGCAAGGAACTTTATTCATAAAACATACAAAATGTGACACAGCAGAGTGACAGAATCAGTCTGCGTTGAAAATACCTTTGTGTTTATCATGTGGAAATCAGACTGCACTCTGTATTGGCCCCATAAAACTTCTTTCAATCTCTGGCTGGAAATTCACAAGGAAAGTTTTTCCAGAAGCACCCAGTGTAGGCCCAGCTATCCTTCCACTGAAATCAATGAGAATTACGTCAGTATAAAGCAAAACCTGTATAAAGTGATAGTTTGTGCTAAAGGAAAAGGTAGGACTCTTCAAATTCTTTCCTTTGTATTTTTTTCCTCTTCATTTACAATCTACTGCCAGCCTCTGGAAGAAAACACAAAATTTGGCAGGATCTGGCCTTAATCATGTTTTAAGTTATATTAAACCCTTCACTTTCTATCACTTTGCTAGTTTTTTAACCGTATTTTTTGGCCTGAAATGTTCCATTGTATAGTCCCAAACCACAGGTGATTTTTTTTTTCTTTTCTTTTTTCTATTTTTTTTTTTTGGTTAAAGGAAATATGTTAAAATTACTTTAAGCAGCAGAAGTGGGAATAAATTATATTTTCCTGTTAAAGTGAAGTAAGCAAAACAAACTCAACATAAGTCTTTGAAAAACAATTTTTGAAACAATGTGATCAACAAGTGGTTTGTGGACTATTTTTAAAGGGTTTGAGGTAAAAAAGAATCTAAATTGTTATATACTGGAGATGTTACAGCTATTTATTACATGTCTTTTGGCAGTAAGTGTTAGGGTACACATGTTTTTTTTATTTGCTATGAGGATCATATGACAAATTGGGCATTGCATAGGTATAGCACTGAGTCTCCTGACCTTAGAGACCACGATGCTGAAAGAGCTTGGTGTGAGCACGTATACAAGGTTAATTTAGCTGGGTACTGAGAAGTAAAAGCACAGGAAGCTAGATTGCCATCTTGGGGCATCTCACACGGAGAAGGAATGAACCCTCTCTCCATCTTCCAGGTTCTTCAAGTATTATTAATACTCAATTTTGATGTAGATTATTCATTTTAATGCTGCTTTTGGCTCTGTTTCCAAGAATTGTTTTGATTTCATTACTGAACCAGAAGTTAAGAATTGCAATCAATTTTTACTAGAGTTTTTTTCACAAAAAGAAGGAATGCTGCTATGAGGCATTCTGAGCGAATAGGGCTTGTTCAAGTTTCATATGGATGTTGCTATATAAATTCATATGGCTAATAATACAAGGAGACGTTTTTTTTCATGAAGCCTTCCTAGACTATAATTTGAGCAGCAGCAGGCTGCATTAATTCAAAATCTACGGATGTGTTGGGTTTTTTTTTCCCCTCTTTATCTTGTGCCCCATATAGATCATTGCAAAAATTCAACAGCTTCTGCTTCTTTCCTGACATTACCACCAGGCAATTGACAACAGTGCTGTGACTAGGTGGTAGACACAACTCAGCTAACTGGCCGTCTGGCTGCTCTCTGGCAGGCCAGGCAGTGGCCACCTCCCCCATCTTACCTCACAGCTAGCACGATTCTAAGTTTCTTTCTTTAATTCAGCCATTTATATTCAAAAACCTGTTATTTTTAAAATAGCATCATGCCATATACTACTAGATTATGGAGTGTATACAAATCTTATTTTTGCTGTATCAGCGGGTCATGGCAAATGTAGCTTTTGAATTGTTTTTTAAATAGAAATATAGAAAATTCCATAGAAAACCACTGAACCAATATTTAATTATTCTGGTTAATATTTAGGTATCAGGGAACAGTGTGATTGTGACACACAGAATCTTGACTTTGTTCCATCTATTACATCTTTTATTTTATCTTATTAAGACTTCAGTTGTATTACTTTTTTTTTTTAATGGCACGCTTAATTTCATGTATTGAATCCACAGTACTTTTGCCTAAAATTTGGCCAAACCTGCCCCCCCCTTCCCCGACGTACATCTTTCTGGGGAAATAAAAAAAAAAAGATGATGAGCTGATGAGCAAAAGCAATACATGACAGTCTATAGGGAAATACATATGTTTTTAGGGGAAAGGGAATTTAACTACATTTACTTTATGTTATATTTAGTAATATTTATTAAACCAAATTATGCTATTACTGTAAACATAATTTCCTTGTGCCTCAATCTTCTAAGCGATAAATTGAAATTAGTAAAATGGTTTATACATCGTCTGATATTGTGACTGCAAAGAACTCTTCAGTTATTGCGGATGAACTCCAACAGGGAAAATGTGACAGCAGTTGTTTTGACCTGGCCAAAACTGAACCATCAAAAACTTTAGATGGAAATTTGACTCTTTTACCTGAATTGAGCAACATATGATATCTACGTATAGTTGCACATCAGCCTGGTTTTCAGGTAGGGGAATTTGTTCTTAAGACAGTCCAGTTGTGAACTGTTGGAAAGAACTTCCAACTTCAGACATTGGCTTGGTTGAACACCTTGATTTCAGTTTAAATATTTGAAAAGGTAACCATTTAATGGGGGTTTAGAAACAGATATGTAGCAAACAGTGGCGTTGACATTGTGTCCATTTCTGTCATTCTGGGTTTACTCTGAGTTTACTCTTTAGAACTTCATTAAGAAGTTCTAAAAGTTTCAGGCTACATCTGGATTTAGAATTCTCGAGGTGTCATCTAACTTCTTTGTACCTTTGGGCAAATCACTTTAAACATATAATTTCTTACTGCTAAAATATTTTTAGTATTTCTATTTATTTTATAAATTAACGTGTTCCTTTTTACCTCCAAGTACATTAATTTGATAATATATATATAGAAGTGAGTTTTTTTTTGTTTTTAACTTTGCAGGTCTAATCTTCTGTGTTCTCTGTGTAATTATTTACATCTGGTTGGATGTGTTTGTAGGTGTTCATTGGTTTGTCTAAAGTCAGGAAGTGAGTCTACTGTATTTTAAGGTGCTAAGTTTGGTGCATGTCACACTTAAAGTAAGATGCTAGATTTGTGCCATATTGAAAGCAGGGTCACTCATCACAGTTCCTAAAAATGGATTTAAGAGCCTAACTTAGAGTCTATTAAAAAACCCCAAACAACCCAAACCGTGGCCTGGCATTTCACAGAGCTAGTGAACTGTCACATTATCAACAGTACTATTCTTAAATATTTGTTATTACTCTCACTTTCTAAGAAAGTGAGACTTCTACTAAGGTTTGTCTGTTCCCTTTTTTCCTTTCCCTCCTCCATGGGTTTCGAACCCTTTTGTCTCAGTTAAACTTGAAAGGTGAAATTCTCAATGAATATCATGTTTTATGAAAATCTGTGACTGTATGGAGGAAAGAAACCCAGATCGGTGCCAATTTTGAGGAAAAGGCAGGCAGAACATAGCTGTTATACATTCTGTTTGGCAGTGGCTCAGTGGCCAAACAAAATGTGCACAGTCCCAGACTAGTCACAGCACAGTTTCTCCTGCCAGGTGATAGTGTAATAGGCAATGTGGAGAGATCTGGCCATTTGCAGTGAGAAGAAAGAATGTGGAGTTACAGAGCAAAGAGCATAAATCTGTAGGAAAGCAGGTTTCATTCAATCTGTTGCTTACAGGACACCTTGGGTTTGCTATTGCAAAAGAATAAAGGACCAAATGCCAGAAGATCTTAAAAGGATGTAAATTGCTTACTATAGGCAAACAAGAACATCTTGTTCGCTGTTTTTTCTATTTACTGAGCATTTTATCCTGTATGGAAAAAAACTCACATACTACTTCAGTCATCACAAGCTGCACTGAACACATGAGATTCATACTGATCTTTCATATGAGATGCCCAGCTGCAGTTAAATTCTGTATAAATAATAAGAAAGGGATGCCGAGATACTAAATATGATAATAAAAGTTAAGTTAGAGGAATCCTACTTTTTCCAACTGGGAATTTAGCCAGAACTTTGTTCTTTTCTTGGCTCTGTTGAAGTCAGCATAAACATGTTTAGATGAGGATAAAAGCTTGATTTTAAAGCAGTTCAGTATTTTCTGTTTGTTTACATTTAAAATGTCTGTGTATCCCATCTTACCTTGGACAAATTGCCTGCTTCTGTAGATTTGGGATTACCTTTCTAAAGATGAGAATGATAATACTGAAAATTTTAATGCTTGCCTATTCTTTTAATTAAAATAATATTTATAAAGAGCATTTTAATTCTCAGCCAAACAAGCTGCATCAATGGAAATGAATCACCGTTGCCTTTTATGATTTCATTGATTATATGGATACAGTTTTCTAAAATGTTGGAGCTAGTGTCTAAGATAATTTTCCTTCTCCTAAAGTCATTCAAGATAAGGGAAAACACCAACTGATTTTCATTAGTATGCTTTTGTTTTATAAGATGAATGAGTGCCAGATTATGATCAACAGCCATCACTCATTTATTTATTAGAGGAAAATAGAAACCTGTGACATTTAAGTATCTGTTGCCTTTTACAGACTGTTTTAGAAAGGTACTACTTCTAAATATTCTCCCAGGTATTTTTCAAGATAGGAATGTTACCACTAGCAACAGGAAATCTTAATGATTCAGGTCACTGCAGACAGAAGTCCATTCAGCAACAAGTTTTGGATGGAATTTGTAGCTGAATTAAAAAAGTTATTAGCAATTAGGATGTAGTCTGTACTTTGAAATGCTGAATAACAGAGGGAACACTATATACATGCTTTTTAAAGCAAAAAAAAGTGAAATGTTAAAATCCTGTGTTTCAGCAACAGTGCAGATTTGTATGTGTTTAATATAGTAAGAAGTTTATACCGGACCCCTTTTTGCCCCAGTAGCCCTCTCCTCCTTATTCATTTTAAGTGATATTGCATGCAGTTATAATCCTGAAGTTTGTCTAAGGACTTTGTTTTTAAGGAACTGTACTTCTAATTTGGTGTGAATTCTTTGTGGTAGGGGTAATAGACATGAAAGTTCATGGTTCTGTGTGATAGTTTTGGTTCTGCCTAGGAGCAAGTTTTGCAGAAGCCTCATTGTCTGTCAGAGTATGCTATGGGAACCAGCAGGAAGAAACAAACAAACAAACAAAACAAATTAAAGCAAACAAAAACACTCCAGCTGATCATGCTAAAGATATTTTAAATTAATGATAAATTGATAGAACAATAATGTGAGAACCAAAATACAAAATTCTGTTTAGAAGATGAAAAATTTGATTTAATTCTTTTGAAGTAAGATTTAATTATGTGTTTAGTTAGATTTCACAAGATGGAAGCAAATTTCTTTACTGCAAGAGTGGTTAAACATTGGAAGAGGCTGCCCAGGGAAGTGTTTCAGTCCCCATCCCTGGAGGTATTTAAAAGACGTGTAGATGAGGCGCTTAGGGACATGGTTTAGTGGGCATGGTGGTGTTGGGTTGGTGGTTGGACTCGATGATCTTAGAGGTCTCTTCCAACCTTAATGATTCTATGATTCTATGTGCAAATGGGGATAGATTTTCCTAACAGCTCAATGTGATGGAAGACACTAAGGCAAGCAGTCAGATTTTAAAATGCACTTGGACCTCTTTAATATACAGACAAATAATATATAAAATATGTTTTAAAATAGCTCTTACATGTCTTCATGGGAAGTGTTGAGGGCACAGCGCTTCCAAAAATGGCTATTGCGTAGGTGTCTGAGACTGTCATTTGGCAATACATTTGCAAACTCTTGTGCGTCTGAACCTAACTGCCAGCAAAAGACTTCTCTGGCATTTACGCACAGTAGCCGTTCTCTGGTATCTGCTGTGCATACAAGTTCAGTGCTCAGGATGCCAGTCTTTTCCTCTTTTCAGGGCATTTAGAGTTTAAGGGACTTCCTAAAGCTGGTAAAGCAAAGCATAAAGGCTACTGTGGAAGTGGCATATGAAGGTCTTATTGTTGCTCCTTTTTGTGTATTTCTGAACACCCTTTTTGGTGGGTAAACCATGGGGATTCTCTGAGGGAAAAGATTCTTCAGTACATGCAATAGCAAATTATTGCTTCCAAGCAAGGGATTTTTTTCCCCTTCAGGGCTCTCCCATTTCATGTCCGTTCAGTAACCAGGGACCAGACCAGTAGTGTGCTTTTCCTTTTAGCAGCATGTTGTGATGTTAGAACTTCCTGCAAAATCATGTGTTTCATATGGTTTTTATATTTTAATTACATTTTTTAAAGTGCTTCCAGATGTAAGCATATATTTGGTTACAGTTTACTGCACATGCTTACGCACTGATAAACTGGTAAGGCCTGCATCCAGCAGCCTTTAAATCAATATGTGACTTTTCATTGACTTCCAAAAGCTCTGGTTTGGGCTGTTGGACTCCTATTGTTGGTATAGTCAATGGATTCAGGTCGCCAATTTTCTCGGAGGTGTTCAGTAACAGTTAGTGCAATCGTTACAGTAGCTTAGTAATGTGGAGAGTCCTATTGCAAGAGGAAGTGTTTTTCCTTTTCCTCCCTTCTCCACGAATCAGACATCTACTCATGCTTCAGTTGGCTCTTGCTAAAGACAGGCGAAGCACCCAGTCAAACAGAGAGGCTGGGTATGTGCTTAGGACTCCCATACATCCATGCAGGAAATACTAATGCATGCACAGCAAGACTAATGTGTTCTGGACTTAGGAAATCCTCATGCAAATGCACTGTATGTGCTAATATAGGAGGTAAAATGACTTTATTAATTTTCCTTTTTTTCCCCTTCTCTGATTGGGAAATTCATGTCTGTTCACGGCATCCCTTCACCGGAGACCCTTGCTGCTTTCCCACCAGGCAGTCCTTCTGGGCACAAGGAATGCCCCTAAGAGAAGCAGGCCACAGGAAAAGGATGAGATAAGTTTCCTACATAATGCAATAAGTGACTGGAAGCGCATGTGAGGTAAGTGAAGCACATGTTGCCTTTGTAGAAGGCTCAGTCCTACTTGTGCTTCACCCATTTTTCCTTTTGAAGCAGGAATCATTAGCAAAGGTCCCCTGTTGCTAAATCAGGTTCTGTAGGAGGTCAAGCAGACATGTATGGAAAGCTGAAAAACGTAAAGCAGCTCTATGTAGCACCCCTTAAGTGTGGCTGGTGGGAGGTAGGTGAAGCTGCTTATTTCATTGCACAGAAATCCTCTTGAAAGTCTCCTGGTTTGTGGTGTGTGGGGGTCCCTTGAAAATCTAGTGTCCTAAACAACAGGAAAGCCATGGGATAGGTACCTGATTGCCATGGAATAGATTTCCTGGAAGAACTGGAGGCTTTGGGATAGATAGACGTTCTCAGCTCATAGGTAGAAAAATCAAGAACTTGGAAGCTTGTCACAAAGGTAAAATTGGAGTATTTTGCAAGGGCTCAGTGAGTGAAAGCTGAGAAAAAGAAACTTTACTTGATATATTTATTCAAAGTCAACAATAAATTGGGAGAATCGGGAAGAGATTGATGCTGAAGTCTGTTCAGGTTATACCATGCAGGGGCATTTGTCGGTAGCTTGAGGAAAATCTTGGAGAAAAAGATTGTGCAAGAGATGCACAGAAATGTTCGTCATTTATCTGAACTGCTTCAAATGTGGTAGAGTGAACACAGTCTTGACTTAGAGGCTGCATGCTGCTGGAGTTTTACAAAAAACAGATTTTATTTGGTTCACTTGGGGCACCCCAAATGCTGATAAACTGGGAAGGACTGTGCCAGTACTTCTGTCATATGGTGACAGAGGAAAACATGTACAACAGAAATGTACTGTGCAATGAATCAAATAACACAGTTTCTATTCAGATCACAGCCCTGCGGGTAGATTATATATAGAGTAATTTTAGCCCTCTTAGAAGTGTGTTGCTAGAATTGCTCTATAAAGAGGAGAAATAACAGAAGCCTGGTAATTAAACATGCTGAATTAAAAAAATTTGGAGGGAAAATATTTATTGCAATAAGATTGAAACACTTAAAATCTTTTCCGTTAGAGTCTTACACTAGCCTTTGTGCACCAGTGGCATTTAAATTAAAACCAGTACATTTCCATAAATAGAAAAGTTGGTTTTGATGAAGGGAGAATTTTTGATGAAAACAACTTCCATTTGAAATCCCTGATTGCATCTATAAAGCAACTCCTTTGAACAGTATCCTGCTGGCATACTGTTGATGACAATAAAGCTAAATATAAGTACAGAGAGATATCTGCAAATGTGTGCGTGCATATATATATATTTATATATGTAACGGAAAATTGTAACTAATTGGGAAACTCGGCTTATCTAATTCAAATGCAGATGCGATCTTATGATCCCTTTCCCCCAAATCTGGTCAAACAGATAGATTTACAGTTCCTTGACGGTGTAGACAAATAAGCAGTGCCCATTGTACCACACCCGTTATGATCAGATTATAAATACAACCCTGCCACAGTACACATGCTTGTATGAAGACCTACACACAATTGCTGAGAATGAACATCTTGGATGATATGTAGTGCTAACATAGGCTGGAAATCTAAAATTTTCACAAGAGGAGGTTATTTTTTAACGTTTTTTAACCTTTTTTGCTGTTTCTTGTAAGAAGTATGTCTTGGAGTCATTGTTTCACAATACCTGCCTTTAAAAAAGAAAAACTACTGCTTTTTAGTATATATTTATTCACTACTTTTTATTATATAATTATTCATGTAACTAAGATTAGGATGGTTTTGACCCATTGAATTGTTCCTGCTGTACCTGTTTTTCAAATTCTACAGCAAGGAAGCAAAGTTGATTTGCTTACG
>NW_008825109.1:12752360-12774304 GCF_000699105.1 Pygoscelis adeliae
AAAATACTTGTAATAAAGAAGGAAACATTGCTGTATGAAACTTCATCTTTTTTAAAGGTGAATTCTGGTAAAATAACAAAGACAAACATAAACTGCAAGACTGAATCCATCACTGACATTGCCTACTTGTTTAGTATGTATTCAGAGAAACCTATAAGGTCCTTCTTTTAGTGCTTTCAGTCAGTTGTAGTTGATGGCAAGATCCATTAGAGGCTTTATTTTCAGATTTTTTTTTTCATTATTCTGCTTTTACTCTCTTGTAGTTACGAACATATCTTATTGTGTATTCATAAGGAGCGTGAATTTTAGTCCAGTGTATGATGTCTTTGATAGAAGCCGTAGAGCATCTACTATTCTATAAAGGGACTATATTTAGACTGTGAAAGCAAGTATTTACTATTACTCATCTTGTATATTTTTAAGCATGTAAATATTTTCTATGCTTCTGAACTTGGAAGTAATATATAACTTGGGACAAAGAAGTTTTGCTTACCTTTTATTTTCTTTACCTTTTAATTCCAATAGTAATAATTTTCTAAATTTTAAATACTTTAGTTATTAAGCAATATAATTTTTTGCAAGTGATTTACTGATTGCAGCAAATGGCTAAATGTTCTCCTGCATCAACACTACTGCAGGTGTACAGCAGGTGGGAAAAACATCCTGAAAGACCAGCACTAGGAATCACGGGATCCTTTAACACAGCTCTCCCCAATGCAAAGAACTTTTAAGGGTAGCATTGGCAACTTGGAGGGTGCATTGAGGTTTTTGAGTCCTGAGATTGTGAGATTAGGTAAAAATCTTAATTTTCATTAAAAAAAAAAAAGAAGAGTGCATAGTCCAAATTATTATAGAAAGAACTATAAAACGTGACTTCAGTATGAATTCAAGTAATCAGTAGAAGGTAAAGTTTAAAAATCCACCATGTGTTTTAATTTAATTTAATTTAAATTTTTAATATCACATTCCTTTTAAGCCTTACTCTGAGTTTGTACATGCCAGAGTTTTAGCTTCTATAGAGGCATACAATATGTATGTGTGAGTATACATATAGAAAAGCAAGAGATCACCTCAAAATGTCATCTGATTTCTCTGGTCCTTGCTAGCTGAAGGTAACTGAGCACATGATAAATGGAGCAGAAATCAGAGAGCAGAAAATGGTAACTGGCAATTTAATCAACAAATAGACCACAGTGTAAATACCTGTTGAAGTTTGTAGTGCCTGGGATAATGGGGAAAGGGTTCAGTGCTGCTGCTTTGTAATGCTTTAGCAATGCTTGTAGCCATAAACTTGCCTTAAAATGCCAATTAAACAGGGTTTATGACTGCTTTGTGTTACTGAAATGATGCAACAGATCAGCATGTATCAACAAAACTAGCTTATTGTTTTGCCTTTTTTAAAAAACAAACCTGAATAACATAAAGTAATCTGAGTTCCTTTTGTCTAAAAGCAACATGTCCCACATGCTGTATGGTCCTCTCCCTCCCTGTAAATTAACCACAAAAGAAGTCATTTGAATGAACTAATTGGTTATAGGCTGTTTGCTCCATAAGGTCCATTTGAATCATCTAGCAGCCGGAGCATATAGATGCTGGAGACTCAGACCACCATCCTAGCCAGGATGAGAAGTGGTGCACAGCTGGGGAAGGCCCTGGGCTGAGGGCTGGCAAGGAAGGTAGGCAGCAGCTGGAGGGTAGAAGCACAGGGACCTCACAGTGAAGATTTAGATGAGGAGAAAACCTGCAGCTGAGAACAGGTTTGTGAGGATTTACCTGTGTGGTAGCTGCTCCTACGCAGACCTTTTCCCCAAAAGGTTTTATCTGGTCACTTTTAAATCTTCTCATCCGCCTCTTTTGCACATCTGTATATACCAGTCTAAACTGTGCAGTGTATGCCATGTTTTGTAGGCCGTAATTTTACTATATATGTTATTCTTTGCCGTTCCATTAATTTAATATATAAGAAGAAAAAAGGCGTCTTTAGTAAGTGACTCACCAATACGGGAATCACATCATATTAAGGAACCAGTATTTCCATGAACAATACTTTGCAACTGTAACTTCTCATCAGAGCTTTTAAGACTGTTTTACAAAGTCTATTGAATTATATAAGCCTAAGTCATTGTTACGGGTAGTGAGTGCTTGTAGATTAAAAAGAAAAAGCAGAACAAAAAAGTTGTGATCATTCAGGCCTTCTATGTGTAATCTGAATGAATTCCTATTTGAAGTATGATTTTCAGAATGCAAGATGCAATCTTGATTTAAAAGGGTCAAGGACAGAGAACCTGTTATCACCCTTGGGAAGGTGTTCCAGTGGTGAAGTACTGTTCCCTGTGTATCTGCATCATATATCTGATCTGAACTTGTCTGCTGGAGCTTGTTTGTAGTGTTGCCTGTTACCTGTAAGAGCCTCCTGTCAAAACTCTTTTAGACAATGATCAAGTCAGACATAATATTCGTGGGATGAATGGAGCTGCACTAAAGAGTTTCTTCCAGTCCTTTATGAGGCTCTTTAGTGAGTTTCTTGAATTGCACACACCAGACATCGAAACAGCCTTCCAACACTAGATGCTTGAGTGCCAAGTATACAGTTAATCCAAGCTCTCCAGTCCTGTTCAGGCTTCTTCCACAGAGGCCTCCAGGAACGCATTTTTCCCTTCATCCCCGACAGCACATCAGGAGCTCATGTTCGGCAGAGTCATGTCCACTTTTAGTGCCAAGTCTTTTTAAGAATTGTTGCCCCCAGCATAAACTCTCTTGCTTTGCCAAGAGGACCCTGTTCTCTTGTTTAATTTATAGATATATAAATTGGTTCTCAGAGTGAAGTGACTTGCCCAGATGCTTACAGTGGCAGAGCGGGGGAGGAACAATCAAACTCCTAAATATCATACTATGTCCTTGCCAATGGAGTATTAATTTACTTGTTTCTTCCCCTGTACTTTATGTTCTGTACGACTGTATATTTTCCTGGTTTCCCTGCATGGGCTGAGGCTGTACATGCTCGCTCTTTTAGATTTGGTCTAGTTTCATCTGAAAAACAGAGTATACTTTAGGGATTACAAGGTGATAGTGCTATTTCTAATCATGTTTATTATTATTACTACAAAATCTTATCTATAGGGTTAATTATTTCCTGTAGTTGTGTGATGAATAAAATATTCATCTCAAGTATATTATGAAAGGCCTCCCATCTCATTTAACTTGGGATTACATTTCTTTCATTGCTGCTGGGCCATGTTCAGGGCGGTACTCTTCCCCTGCTTCCTCTGGAGAGCTGATATCATGCTGGTTTGTAATATTCATTAGCAGCCCAACCCTTTTTCCAGGGATAACCCATAGTTATGCCAATTTCAAATGCTTCTGCTTTTAAAAAGTGCATCAAGAAATGAATTATTTCAAGAAAAAGGAGCTTAAACCTGAACTCTACTTCATGGGCTGAATACAGAGGAGGAAGAGGGAGCCCCTGCCTTCTTGAAATAGATTAACATTACCAGCATGACACCCTTGCACCAAGGGCAGAAGCTATCGTTTCCCTTCTCAGATGGTAGAAGGCTATTCCCTGGTGCTAAGTAGAAGAGTAAGACTACTTTTTTAGGAATACTCTGTCTTTAAATGCTTCCATTTGAATGGAGCAAGTGCTTTATTGAAAAAAAACCAAAACAAAACACTTCATTCCTTAGGGTATCAAACGGTATATGAAAATAAAAATGAATCCCATGAAAACCTGAACCAACTTGAAGTTAGCAGGTATTCTCAACAATTTCTTGAACCGTTGTTCATCTTCCTTGCAATGAAGGTGGCATCTTCTTTTATTTTTAGTCATAATTTTCTCTTGAAATCCTTTGCTAAAGCAGTTGTCTGGTGTAAGTTATACAGATTGTAGGTCTGCAGTCAAGCGCAGCCGTGCTGGGTCTGACCAAAGGCCCAGGCAGTGCAGCGAGCTGTCAGTGGTGGCAGAGAGAGCTGCCTCCTTCATGGCAGGCAGCAGTGTGGTTGATGTGATGCGGGTGGAGATGGCAGTGACTCCCTGTTTCTGGTCACCTGGCATCCGTGATGAACTTTAATGTCTCCCACTGCTGGAGGGGACACTTTGTTGCATGTGGCTACGCACTGTCTTACAGCAGGAGGGTTGAAACATCACCGGGGCTACTAGCTTGCACCATGAAGGAGAATATCGGCATGGACAGGGAGAGCTACCGTGTTGAGGGGAAGCAGACAGTACAGACAAGTCTTCAGGGATGTGAGGCTCCTGGGCCATCATGCAGTGCCCTGGAGCAGTGTGGCATGGATGCTCATCATCAGGAGTTCAGATCATTTCCTCTGTGTCCTTCAGGTGGTGACTGACAGGGCCAGTGGAGTGGTGACAGTGCTCTCTTGGGGCTAAGGCACATGCCATGCTGGGTCTGGAGGAGACCCCTGGGGCCAGGCCCAGGGCAAGCTGCTGCACCCCTGTGCTACATCCCCTCCGAGGGTGCTAGGCTTCTGGGGGTGGCAAGGCGCCCATCAACCTTGTGATCGGCATCAGGCCTGCAGCACTGTGGACCAGACTGCAAGTGGCTTCAGCAGCCTCAGTGGGTGGCCAGAGGTGGTCACAGCACGTGCTGGCACGTGCCGGTTCCGCTTGGCCACAATGTGGGGAGAAAAAAAATCCCTCTCCGCCCTGCAGTGCAGGGGGCCAAGCTCCCCATGTCCTTCCTCCTGCTCTGACCTGGACCCCTCTCAGAGGGGAACACAGTGAGCAACACAAGGTATTTTAGGAAGACCAGCAGACAGACTCTTCCTCTTGTAAAATCTCTCAGTTTCTGGGCTGGCTGGTGTGAAATGCTTTCCTGTGGCAGTTCTTGAGTTAAAAAGCAGATGGTGTCTATGTGCAACGGTGCAAGTGCATCAGAAGCACTTGGAGGATTAAAATGATGACTCATTGGAGCAAAGCAGGACAGGGAGATGAACGACCAAAAGAGATGTCTTTAGTCATTACAAAGTTGTTGGCTTTTTGGAGGCATGTAGAGATGTATTTTACACTACTCAGAAGTGCTAAGTTTTCAGAGTTTTAAATCTGCCCTTCACTTTATATGGTAAGCTAAGTAAAAGACAACCTCAATTATTTTTATACTTTAGCTTTTTGTTTTGTTTTTCACCTACCATGTAATGAGTCCTTATGAAATTAGAAAAGCAATCCTTGTCTGGCTTGGGTAAATAGAAAGATTGGCTTGTCCTTAAGTGATTGATTACTTTTAAATTACTGTGAAAGCTCCTTTTAAATAGGTCAATGTAAGTGACAAAGTAAGCAAAGCTACTCCTTTTCCCCTCTTTGTTAGGGGTAGCTTTAAAATTTTTGGCATACACTTACGGTGTGGAACTTAAGATAAGCACCTCTAACACACTTCCTAAATGATACACAGTTACTGTGAATGGAGTAGACGTGATACATGTAATGAAGTTTAACAAGTTTTCCAGTTTTCCTTTTAGATACTTTTTTTTTTTTTTTGGCGTTGTAACCTCTGAAGCTCAGAGCCGAAGTGCTTTCTGCTTTAGAAAGTGTGCAGGGGGGTGGGGTGGGGGGTTCGTTTGGTTTGGTTTGATTTGATTTTAGGGAGAAAAGCAGATGTTAATGATAGCATCTCTGATTCTGAGACAAGGGAGAAAAGTACAATACTTTAACAGCTTTTTTTTTGACACACTTTTTGAAAATTTCTGCAGCTGAAACAGCTGGGGAGAGGTGAACCAATTTTGGCAGGCAATTCTGTAACAGTTCACAAAGAGGCCGAGTCTGATTTTAGTGCATTGTAAACTATTAAGCATGGACAGTGCAGTTTAATAATAAGCACTCAAGCTGCTCAGGTAAAAAGTCTGCTGAGCATGCTCACAGACTAAGTTAGCTGCATGTTGGAAAGTCAGAGCTTGAGATATCACTAGGAACTAGAAAGATAACTGGAAGGAGGCATCAGCAGCTAATGTAAAGCATACCAGGGCTCAGGTAAAAGTTTTGTTTTTTAAAACTGAGCATTGGCCTCCTCCCTACAGTGTATCATAGAATAGTAAGTGGTCATATTACACTGCCTATGAGCAAAGTCCTAACTCTGCAGGACAACCTATGTAGTGACTTGATTTATGAAGCCAACATTTAATAGAAGAGTCAAGTATATCTATTCATACAACCTAAAGTTTCTTCACCATTTGACTACGTACTGTTCACATTCTGTGACAGAGATTTGCTGCTATGGAATAATTTGCACCATTTAAAGTAATCTGTATAGTAACCTGTCCTTACATCTAAGGATAGCACAAAGTTACTGTTTTAAAACTAAGGAAAAGTGTTTTCTGGAACGAATGTTCTAAGGTCTGTTTTCTGAGCCTGTGTGTGTTTGAATTCTGTCATAACACCAATGAAGTAGAGGAGCTAGGCCCACCCATAGACCTCATGATATGAAAGCAAATTTTACTGTGCTGGTGTACCGTAAAGGTTTGAAATCTTTGGAGAAGAACTGTCTGACAACTCTAGTGTAATAGAAGATATACATGTACTACCAATCATCAGAAATGTGAGGGAAGCTAAAGCTGCTGAGACTGAGATAAAAATCAGTACAGTTGGTTAACCTCACTGTAGGATCAGAATCCTTGTTCCTTTGCCATGTATTTCTTTTCTTCTAAATAAACCCTAGCACAACTTCCTCCCTGGTCTCCCACCAAGTCTCTCTGTTGTTCCTGTCCATCCTGTTTTGTGGGCAACACAGGTGCCTAGCGGCATTTCTTCAGAACTGCCTCTTTGGTCATTGGTGTTTCTTCTCCAGAGCAAAGCTTGCTGACCCCTGAGTCGCCCAGTACCTTTCCGGAAGAGACGTACCATGACAGAAGGAATTTGTACAACTTGCGTCTTCACTTGTTGCTGCAGAGGAGAGCTTAAATCCGTGCTGTGGGAGCACTTACAAAGGGCATGGATGGGGACAGCTCAGCCCAAAGCTCAGAAGGCATTTTGTCAGGCCAAAAGAAAAATAAAGTGGCTGCAGCTCACGTGGGCCTCCCAGAGGCAGCTGAGGCCTGACATCTTTGGCCCTGCAGCTTGCCAAAGAGCAATTGGATGCAGAATGAGGATTTAGGAGAATGAAGAAATATTTGGGGAGTGCAGGAGTGGAATGAGTTTACTTTACCATGTAACTTGTTTAAAGGACACAGTTTGGCAGCTGCAACTGTTTGCAGCATGCCCAGTTGGGAGTCCAGGGTACCTGTCAATGCATTTAGTGGTTCTCTGCCTGGCTGAAATCCTAGGTTTGTTACAGATGTTTGGTATACAGATACCTTTACAAATTACTTATATAAAGTTCAAGCTGTAATGCTGGCTAGCAGAAAAGAAACACTTTAAAAAATGTGTTTGTAAAAAGCTAGGAAACCACTGAATATTAGTTTCAAAAATCTCACATCTGTATGGTTTGACTCACACAGCTGATGGTCCCAGGTTTTTTGTTCATGTGCCTGGTGTTGCAGTGGACTATGCCAGAAACACGAGGGCTGCCCACACCAAGAAGTACCATTGGATCCTGCTGACGGTAGGATCCAATCACCCTTGAGTAAACAGTAGTAAAGGTCCATTTGTTTGAACCTCTTATGTTTGCTTCGTATGTCTGAAACCAAACTAAAGATTTGGCACTACAGTTTCATTACATCTTCATGAGAACAGCTGCACTATGCTGAAAGCTTATCAAGATCTTAAAACTTTAAATGTAGCTCTTCAGAGTTAACCATAATTAGAATTTAATGCATCAGTTTGCTTGTTTACATTAGCAAATATTAGAGTGCAATAGAAGCAAATCTGAAAAGCAAAACATTTGGTGGTGAGGACCTGATGTCCACACCTGGGGAGACTTTTGGGAGCTTTACTTCAGATTAGGTCCAGTCTGCTTCTGTAGACTGAGTGTTCATTTACGATCAGAGAGTATATTGTTCATAAACAAGCAGCCCCACTCTTTTTTTACTCTTATTTTTATTTAATATGTGTTTTTTTTCCTCTGGCAGGAGATGCATATGATGTTCTGATATAGGTTTGGGTTATGTGCCTGACCTATAGTAAGTAGCACAATGAAATGCAGATTAAACTTATGTTGATTCAAGAGGGTTTTAAAATGAGATTCTACTTTACAAATACCACACATTTTGATGAGATTTCGCTACATATTTTACTGAAATTAATGTTTTAGGGCCATGGAGATTGCAGGCTGAAACAGGTTGCAGGCCATCTGCTCAATATGTTTTCTGTGATGGCAGCCAGTTCCAGGTGCTTTGGAGTTTAGAATTCCCTGTATTAGATGGCTGTGGAATAAAACAGCCTCAGGGCAATGTCTTTGAGGTCCATATCATGTTCTCTGTTTGTTATATTACCTTAAGCAAAAATATTTTGAAAACATTTTAGCCTGAAAACAAATATGGTTTACTTCATACATACCAAGACATTGGCAATACAAAGGACCTCTCTATGGCTGAGCTTTAGGTACAGACAACTTACAAGCTTCACCACAATATCTTCAAATGGCTTAGAGCACACTCTACAGAGATGATCTACAAGTTATAAGTTTACTGAAATTGATTTCTAATTTCTGTAGATCAGTTGAATCAATTTGGAAGCCGCCTTGTCTGATTAAAATACTTGTATTTTGATAATGATGAAACAAGTTTCTATTCATCTAAATTTTTTTCATTTTGCAAGTAGACATGTCCCTCAGCAAGTTATTTGAGCTATTGGGCCCAAACCAACTATGCAAACACAGTATCCCTCCTTTACCTCCCAAAATGTTTTCCCATTTGTAGATATTGGTGAAATAAAGATTTACGCTCTATGCCTGCCTAGAATTTTTGTAGCTTTTTGCAGTCCTTCTGCGTCAGAAGCTATCTTGAATCTTTTGGATTATGCCTTCTAAAGTTGCAGCGAGGGCATTTGAAAATAATATTTAATACTTGGGGAAAAATACCCCATATCTCCAGTGAGATGATCTTGTAAGCAAGTGCAGTGTTAATTTTTTTCTATATTTTTTTACTATATATAATATTTCACAGTACACTGAGACTTTCTATATTTAAACGATATTTGTATACCTTCCTTTGCCACTGGCAACATTTTTTTTACTCCTGTTCACTTCAGCATGCATTTATGAACAAGCACATTTCATTAGATTTCTCTTTGACATTTGTATATTTTTTAAAAACTGGAAATGCAGTAACTTGTCACTCAAACCCCTGCAGAAGACCTGGTTTTGCTCCATCTGTTCCTCCCAGGTTGATAGGGAAGGGCAGGATGGCTGGCTGCAGGGATCGCTTAGGCAACCTAAGTCGACCCTCACGAAACACGATGCCTGAGACAGTAGTGAAACTTTGCAGTCAGAGGACAGGGGTGCCATTTTTCCTTTCTCCTCCTTCCTCTGCCTTGTGAAAGTATTGGACAGCATTCACAGCTGGCTTAGCTGTTGACAGGGAAGAGCTGTGGAAAACTAAAGCAGCTGGTTTTTTGGAAGCCATTTTTTTTTGTGAAAATGGGGCTGAATGCAAAGAGTTTACATTGTGTTATGAGTATGGTATATAAACCAGAATGAAGCTGAAAGTTGTGTGTATGGCAGAACTGCGTACATCTCCACCCATCTTCCTGTTCCTATTATCCAGGCTCAATATGAGAACATCCTGACAAAATCCAGTTCTACCCAAACCTTACATTTTTGTGTTCTGTTTGAGTCTAGTTGATGTTTGTGCCTTCAGTAAAATACTCTGCACGTCATCTATCTGGGCCATTTGTTTCCTTGATCTGTATTCCTTCCCACTCTTCTCCCAGTAAGTACCCTCAGACTGTCCTGAAACCATTTTAAACTTCTGCTTTCTCAGAAAATCACTCCAGTGGTTCTTATTTCAATAATATTAACAAAGCTGCCTTTGAAGAAAGGCAAAACCTGTGATAAGGAGCAATGCCAGGAGTCTTGCTAGTTTCAGTACTGAAACCAATGTGAAAATGAAATTACTTTACTTTGGGACAAGATGGAAGAATAAGTTTTTGCAGTGTGAATACGTAAGTAAAATGTGTGGCAGATATACCATTTCATTCAATTAAACAAATAAACCGAAAAGCTCCACCTTCTTGTCAAGTGACTTTTTCAACAACTGACACTTTGAAATTCAAGACAGTGGATTTGTATTCATGTGTCTCTTACCAAGCATGTATATTTTGAATTCTCAAAAGCAATAATACAAAGGTGAGAAATTAATAGCTTGCTTTGGGACCTTTGCTGTGGGTTTCTTGCAGTGGATTTTGATTTCTTTTTGATATATTCAGGAATGGTAGGAGGCAGCAATTGGTAGAGAGAGACTTGAGCAGAGACAAGAGGACCTCTCCTGTCCCTTCCACAAACTTTTAGCCTGCTTCTCTTTGGGAGCAGATAGTTGATTCATGCCCATGTCATGTACTGTCTAATGCTGAGCTGATGACCCTGACTGCCTCTACATGCTCCCTTTTAAGGAGACCGCACTTCTTAAGGGCAGCGTTGAATTGGAAACAACTTTATGGACTTGCTTTTTGTTATGCGAATTAACTACTTGAATTACTTGTCTTTCTACTGTGTTTATGGACTTGCCTGTTTCTTATATGAACCAGTTTAATTAGCTGTGTCAGTTCCAGTGCTTGCAGAAAGATTTACAATGGTTGATCTTTGCTGATATTTCCACTCCACAGTCTGCATTATACGTAGTGTTAGCACTCCACAAGGGAACATACCTAATTGGAGATCATGCTGTGATGATTTAAGGACTCTGGCATTTGTGTGCATGTGTGTTGGTGTGTGTGTCTTCCTTTTGCTTAGAATTAAATGCTATCTATAAAGACTATAGCTATATAAGAAGTACTATAGCTATATTGGAAGTGATGCTATTTCAGATTAATTCTCCTTCAATTTATTTGGCTTTAGTTATTGGTTATACATAGCTTCTTATTTAGTGGGAATAACATCTGCTGAATATCATAAGAAAAATGCTGATTTAAGAAATACATAGAATATTTTGAAATATTAGATGTTACAGTTATTGCTTTATTAATCTTTTATGTTTCTAGCAATATTAAAAGTTCAGATTGTTGTTTAAAAGCTCTTATAGGTTACTTGAAATATACCCTCAGTTTAAAAAATCAAACAGAAACACTGGGTTTGTACAATGTTTTCCATCAGAATTATAAATATTTTTCTCACTTTTGATTTTTCTTCCTCTTTGGCCTTTTGTATGCCCCTCATGTCAGCTTTCCTGATGATTGGGTCCCAAAACAAAGAGTTTTGTTTTTGAAGGTACTTGAGGAAAAATGGTTATATTGTAGCTTCTTATTTTGGAGTCTGATTTCTCTGCATTCTGCAAGACTCATTAGCTTAGACTATGAATTGTTTGAAAGAGATGCTCTGATATGTTGTAGAAAGATTATAGGCCAATTTATTTATCTTGTAACTAAAGAGATTTCATAATCAGAATCTGTACGGAGACAATCTTAATCATTATTTCAAGTGATAATGTAAGTATTGTTCTCCTTAGTGTAAAGGAATAAGTTAGGGAATTTTTCAATATTAAATTAGGCAAGACCTTAAACAACATGGACTTTTAAAACTATTTTTTTGCACTGAGGAGAACGTTGCTTTTTTTCTGACCTATCATAACTGCTATTAATTTTGGGGTAGCACATCTCACCTACTTTGACATGTAAGTTTACAAAAAGAAATATGAGGAATCTGTGTGTTAATTGACCAAGTAGATATGGGATATTTTAATATTCAAATTAATTGTACTCTAGTAGCCTTAGAACTATCTGTGCTATGAGACGGAAAATGAATAAATAGATGCAAAGGAGTATTATCTGTGTTTTCCCAAAAAGAGGGATTTTGAAGCAATGTGAAAATGCCCCTTTCCTAAACAACATGGACAGGTGAGTTCAGCCCAAGGACTTGAAGGTAGTTATGAACGCAACATTTGGCATGTAACTTAATAATTTAATGTTGCCAAGTTAGCCTTTTGGGCACAATAGTGTTGAAAATTCTGAAGGCCTCAATTCCAGCATCATTTAAATTAACCTCCCACTAATGTGTTCAGCTAGATCTCAAAACAGAAATCATACAAAATTAACAGACCTCCAGTCAAACTTAGTAAAACATGTGCTTTTCTAACTGCTTTTTGTTGCCTTCCTTTTCTAGGTCTTTAGGGATTTTACACTGCGTATCTGCAAAAACCAGTCACCATTTAAACACTAAGTCTACAGCTTGAATGGTAAGGGGTAGCTGCATTACTGTGTTGTTATTACTCTTTAGTGTGAAGCTGATGGCTTGGATGAAGGAAGTGCAATTCCAGTTTCTTTGCTTGGAACTTTCATGCTTGAAGTCAATATACACCTGAAAGAACTATTTTTTAAAAAAGTTACAGAAGTAAAGCACACAGTTTTTAAACACTTCCACACTTATAACTATGTGCTTGTTGCTAAAAGCTGTAGAGACTCTTCAGCTCCCATTGACCTCACTGCTATTCCTTGGACTTTGTACATAGGCCTTCTGTTGTATAGATTTCTATTTTTTAACATATCTAACATTTTAAAATATTCAGTATTTGGTTGCTTAGAACTCCTATTTTGTATCGTCCTGGCTTACAGTGGTTTTGCCTTCAGGCTGGCAAGTGTTGTCTATGAATGATGCCTAGCATTATCTACTCTAAGATCCTGCTTTCAATCAATTTCTGGCAAACCGTAATTTTTTAAGTTAAAATTATTCATCTTCTTCACTATTGCCTTTCCCTTTCTGCCAAAAGGATTCAGAAATTTAGAGGAAACCCTTCCTTCCACTAATATTCAGGCAACCTCTTCAAGAAAGTGTCTTCTGCCCTTCAGTTAACGTAGCAGGGCAGAAGGGAAGGTGCCTTTTATAGTACTACAAAAATCGCTCAAATTTGGCCAGGTTGCAAGCTTTCAGAATGCTTCAGTTTTTACATGCTCAGTGGAGAGCTCTAGACCTTCACAGCTGAAGAGTTTGTATTCTTTCCACATTAAATAAACGCCAACTTAGGACTGAGCGGAATATTATTTGCTGCTTCAATCAGAAGCTGCTTCAGGCAAATTTGGATTTTGGTATAGAAGCCCCAAACCAAAAGCAGGTTGACTGTATCTTTCCTGGGCTCTCAGTAACTGTGCTTCTGGGTCTGACTCGAGTGCAAACTAGACACTGAAGGAGGTTAATTAGGTTGGTATCCTTTGAGAGATATTTATACATGGAAAGCAGGCCCAGAACTGGAGGTGTGTTTAAGAACTTGACAAGTACGAGAGTGCATCAAATTAAAGTTGCCCTTAGAAAGAGAAATTTATATTTATTACAGTTACTCTGAACCAAAAATCAGATTGCTTTCTACACAATTAATTGTAATTATTTATAGCACAAAATTAATTGTAATTATTTATAGCACACATTGAGTGTATATTTTTGTTTTGGGGTGGTGATAATTAATGACAACATTGGAATAAAATAGTACAGCTTCAATACACTGAAGTTTGAACAACTAAAAAGCAATAATGTCCATGAGGAGTACAGATTGTTCCTCATTGTGTTTCAGACCCATTAGGAATTCACTGAAGGAAAAGTAGTCCCTGGATTTCCACGGGGCTCTGCGCCAGTGCTTCATAAAAGTGCTCTAGGCTTTCTTATTTCACATATCAGTAGGTCTCGGAAGGGCTCAGTTGGTCTCTTTTAGGTTTCAGTGGGTTTCTGAAGCCTTCAGAGGCATTGGCATTTTTCATATCCACATTTTGGCCTGAGCATACTAATGGTGAACTCTGACACCGGTTCTCCAGTCTCTCCAGTGTAGCCAGTATACCAGTCAGGGGGAAACCGAAGAAACAAGGTTCAGAACCTTCAACTATGTGTTGAACTTATGCCTAAGTGAAAGGATGAGCAAAAGATAGAATAGAAAGGATAGCAGAGATAGGCAATGGCAAAATTGTTGCATAAGTGATTACAGTTGATTTATTCACATCTGTTACTGCATAAATTAGCAGTATGAGTAAGGGACCATATTAGAGGTTTAGAGTGGAATGAATCAAATGAGAAAACTTCACAAAAGTATCCTAAAAATATTATTAAACATCCATAGATAGTAGAGGCTTTCAATTGATTTTCAGTCTGACCTTTGGGTTGCTTGTATATGAAGCCTCTGGCTACCCAATCTATCTTTGGATCCTGTTTCAGGACAAGCTGGCCCTTTCAAAGCAGGATTCTGAGATATTAAAGATAGTCTGAAACATGCAATTTCCTAGAGAAGTAGCCTGGGAATACAAGCCCAGCAGAAAGCAAACAAGGAAGGCTGAAAATTAATCTTTCGGAGGAAAAGCCCAGTAGGAAAGAATGAAGATGCCCATCTTAACTCCCTAGTAAAAGATGTGCAGGATGATGCCTGCAAGGGATTGCTAGGCAGAGGAAAGCACATGGATGATATTTGGAATGTATTTCTCTCAAACAAAAAATGTAACCTAAAACTCATGCCCTGAAGAAAATTAACTTAACTCCTATAGCTCATAGGAACTCTCTGAAACACTAGCCAGTGAATTAAACCACCGATTTAGAGGTTTCTCGGGTAGCTAAAAAATATATGAAGTCTTCAGGGCAGGAAAATCTTTTCTAATACATTTGTATGTCATCAAGCACAGTGCCAAGAAGTGCTGGTTCCATTTATGCTAGTAAGAGTGTAGTATGAAAACTACTTTGGAAATCTGTAGTTTAATTTCCTTTTAGGGTCATTTCTACCAAAAAAATATTTTATTATGTAATTGGTTGCTTTTTTATTTTTATGTGGTTTTGGCCCTTGAATTTGTTGGAGAAAATGCATGATGGTAGCACCAAAGTAACAGTTCATATAGCATCTAGGATCCAATGTAAAGAGATACAGCACTTCTGCCTAGCTGGCACCTAGAGCTCAAAGGATCAGTAAACAGTTAAAAATCCCTTTTGTGTGCGGGAGTGTTCATTGCCAATATTTGTCTAGGGAAAGGGCCCGGAACAGAGGAGGGGTCTACAAGAGGATTCAAGGAATGGTGAACTTCAAGGAAAAATAAAGAAGCATGTGAATCTATTTTCAGACCTGTTTGTTCCAACTTTTTTCCCCTGTGAACAAGTAGCAGAGCACTCTGAGGAGTTTGTTCTGGTCACTGACTGCTCTGTCATCAGTCCCAGTGGGAGCAAACCTGAACGTAACTGGAACCAGTTGAGGTGCTCATGGAGACAGTAACCCTAGGTCTAGTCTGAGGGGAGGAGGTCCAAGCATGTCCAGCCAGAGGTAGATGTCAATTTGAGGTCCAAATCCTGGGGTTGCAGGGCATGTCTGTACTGTGGAATTGGTTAAGGCGCAAAGGAGGCACTGCTGCCAGTATATTATCCACCCAGCGCAGTGCCGTGCAGGCTTCCTAACATGCTTATGGCAGAAGGGAAGCTCTGTTTATATAGTGCCAAGGCTGAAGGGAGGAAAGCTTTTTTTTTGCATTGGCATTATATGTATGAATAAAGCCACAGCACAACAGCTGAGCTGATTTCAAATGTCTGCCCAGCACATCCCCTCGCCCTTTCGGTTCTGCCATTAGTCACGGTGGCCAGCATGGCGTTGTACCTGCTGGTGTTAGTATGCTTACTCAGAACAAATGTTAGAAGTATAGTGCAATAACCAGCTTCACGTTCTGCCCCTCCCCATGCCACCACCACACACACACGTATGTCTGCTAAATATTTTCAGGGTTCTTCTCTGGCATTAATAGCTTTTTTGTTTTGGTTTGTTTTGGTTTGCTTTGTTGGTGTAGGTTCTCTTAATATTACCGATGTCTTTTGTAGTACATCCAAGAACCTTCACCAGGAGTTAGATAACACTTGGTTCTGTACAAATACCTGTGAGAAAAAAACCCATTGCCTTGACAGGGTAACAATCAAAGCTATGAAAGACAAGTAACTTCAGAAGTGAAAAGCTTGCCATCGTATCTGTGTGATTTGTTACGTACTTAATAAAATAGATGTAAAGTAAATGTCAGTTATGTAAATCTTCCAAACCAGTCTTTGATGACAAAGGTAGCTTCTTGCTGATAGTTTTGCAGAGATGATTCTCAGTAACCGGTTTGAAAGAGGAGAGGTTCATTGTCTTTTATGACATGCATTTTTTTATTCTTTTAAGTTTCAAGAAAGAGCAGTTGCAAGCTCCTGTGTGTACTCCACATATGTATGCTTGTAAAGTTGCCTACAGGTTACATTCTTAGACTTTCTGCAATCATGGTGATCACAGCATCACAGTATAAATGAGGCTGGAAGGGACCTCTAGAGGTCTCTAGTCCAATGCCGTACTCAAAACAGATCTAATTAGATCTGGTTGTTCAGAGTTATGTCCAGTTGTGTCTTGAATTCCTCCATTGGATTCCGCCATGAGGAGATTCCACAGCCTGTCTGGAGACCCTGTACCAGCGTTTGACCACTCTCGTGGTAAAACAAACAAGCAAACAAAGAAATAAAAGTCCTTATATCTAATCAGAATTTCCCATGTTCTGACTTATGTTCGTTGCCTTTTGTCATTCTACTGTGAAGCTCCAAGAAGAGTCTGGCTCTGTCTTCTCTGTGTCCTCTGGTCAGGCAGTTGTAGACAGCAATAAGGTCTCCCCTGAGCCTTCTCTTCTGTGGGCTGACGAGGCCCAGCTCCCTCAGCCTCTCCTCCTACGTCCTGGGCTCCAGCCCTTCAGCAGCTTGGTGGCCTCTGCTGGATTCGCTCCAGTATGTGATTCAGATCAGAAGTCTACTTTCATTTTTGTATGTTGTTTTTTTTATGGATGAGTCGAGTCTGTCTTCACTTTACAGCTTTCTCTTGTAGCTGTGTATCCACTTGTCTAACTCCAAATTGGTTTTGATTTCTTTTTTTCACCAGCCTGGATAATTTAATAGAAATAGTTCTGGTGGCTGAAAACAGTGAACATGCAACTGTGTTGTGTTTTACCATGAAGTTTATCATAGTGCCTAACGTACAAAATCAGAGACTGGCTGAGGCAGAAAGGCATCTCTAGAGATCACCTGATCCAATGCCCTGCTGAGAGCAGGGTCAGCCAGAGCAGGTTGCTCAGGTCTGTGTCCAGTTGAGTTTTGAATGTTTTCTAGGATGGAGACTCCACAATCTTTGTGGACAGCCTGTTCCAGTGTTCAACCACCCTGACAATCATGAAGTGTTTTCTTACATTAAATGGAATTTCCTGTATTTCAGCTTGTGCCCATTGCCCCTCGTCCTGTCAAGAAGATTCTGGCTCCATCTTCTTTACTTCCCCCATCAGGTATTTATACATGTTGATAAGATGTCCCTGAGCTTTCTCTGCTCCAGGCTGAACAGTTCCAGCTCTCTCAGCATCTGCTCATATGACAGATGCTCTAGTCCCTTAATCGTCTTTGTGGTCCTTTGCTGGACTCACTCCAGTATGTCCCTGTCTCTCTTGTACTGGGGAGCCCAGCTTGGGACCCAGCACTCCAGATGTGTCTCACCAGGGCTTTGCAGAGGGGAAGGATCACCTCCCTCGACCTGCTAGCAATTATTATTGACCCAGGATGTCAACGTGTTGCAAGGGCACGTTGCTGGCTCATGATCAGCTTGGTGTCCATCAGGACCCAAGGTCCTTTTCTGCAGAGCTGCTTTCAAGCCTGTCAGCCCTCAGTGTGTATTGATTATTCCTCCCCAGGCTCGGGACTTTGCATTTCCCACTGTCGAAGTTCACAAGGTTCCTGTTGGCCCATTTCTCTGGCCTGTGAAGTCCCTCTGAATGGCACAACTCTTTGGCATATCAGCCTCTCCTCCCAGTTTTGCATCAACAGCAAACTTGCTGAGTGTGCATCCTGTCCCATCACCTGTGTCATTGAGGAAGATGATTAAAAAATATTATCCTTGGTATCAACCCCAGGGGCAGACCACTAGGGACTGGCCTCCAGCTGGACTTTGTGCTGATCACAACCCTTTGAGCCTGGCAGTTCAGCCAGTTTTCAGTCCACCTCGCTGTCCACTTATCTAGTCCGTATTTCATTACTTTGTCTATGAGGATGTTATGGCAGGCCATGTAAAATGTCTAAAATCAGGATAAAAGTTCACTGCTCATTTCATCGTAGACGGCTCTCAGGTTGGTTCAGCATGATTTTCCCTTTGCAGTCCCTGTGCTGACTACTGCTATCATTTCCTTGTCTTTAATATGTCTGGAATGTTTTTCTGGAGGATTTGTCCCAACACCTTCTCCAGCGACTGAGGTGAGGCTGACTGGCCTGTAGTTTCCTGGATCCTCCTTCTGGCCCTTCTTGAAGATGGGGGTGACATTTGCTTTCTTCCAGCCCTCAGGAACGTGTCCCAGTTACCACAACATTTCAGAGAATATTGAGAGTGCAGGGACATCAGCCCACTCTCTCAGCACTCATGGGTAGAACCCGTCAGGTCCCAGGGACTTGTTTATGTCTACTTCAGTTCATTTAAAAGTTCCCTAACCTGATCCTCCTCCACTGAGGCTAAGACTTGCTTGCTCCGTGTTTCCCCTCATGTCGCAGGGGCCTGGGATTCCTATCCTACCAGTAAAGACAAAGGTGAAGAAGGCATTGAGCACCTTGGCATTTTCCATGTCCCCCATCACCATGTACCCCACTCCATTTTAGCAGCAGGCCCACATTTTCCCTTGTCTTTCTTTTGCTGCTGAAATATCTGTAGGAGCCCTTCTTGTCGCCTTTCACATTCCTCACCAGATTCAGCTCCAAGCAGGCTTTGGCTTTCCCAGCCCTGTCCCTGCACACTTAGACAGTTTTGCTATTTATACCTTCAGTCAGAAAATATAAACTTGGACTGTCAGGAATATATGATGTGAACAGCATCTATGCAGGAATATATGATGTGAACGGATGACTTAGGTTAAAACTGAGCACCCCAAACCCCTCAATAACATAAATATGCAACAAAACAAAAATAGCAGTAATGACTGTGATCTAGAAACAAAAGGTTTTTTCCTAGGAAAAGTTTTATATAAATATTTTTTCTGTTCTGTATGCAACATGCCTGACCTGCCAGTGATAGGCAGCATGTTTTGTTTGTTATGTATTTGCCTTTGTTTCCTTCTTTGTCCTACTGTGTTGGTAAAGATAAGATTAACTTATGTTCCATAGCTCCTTAAGTAAAGTTTCTAGCTTTCCTTGATTATTAACAGTTAACGTTTTTTAGTCATGTGTTATATAAACAATGGCCAGATATTGGAGGAGGTACTAAGTGCACTTCCTTATTTCTTAAATATATTTGAACCACTTACAAATAGTCCTACCACATTTTGTTCGATAAATAAAAACATCTTTCTTCTAGCCCCAGACTTTGTAGGCAAAAATATAACCCAGATCACCTTTGAAAAAGGCTTTATCTCACTTTTCTAGAGTATAAGCATATGCTAAGAAGTGTATCCCTGGCGTACTGAAGTAGTCTCAAGTTTACAGCTATCTTTATCTGTTGTGCTTATATAAACAAATGTTGAAACATAGGTAGGTCTCTTGGCGGTCCTTCTGTAAGTGACAGAAGCTTTTAATCTTTATCTCAGTTTAATTTGTGTCCAGTATTCTGCATGGTTGTTTGATATTGTCAGCCCAATGCTGACGTTAAAGTTTGGTAATTCCTGTTTACTCATTATCCTCTTGAATGCTCTTAAGTGAATGTGGTTTCACTGTACTTATGGAGAGGATCAATTAAGATAATCTTGGATTAATCCCATTACACTCTTTGGTCTTGTTTATGGCTTTCTTTGTCATCAAATTCACACAAACTGTGAAAAGGCAGTATTCTGTTTGTGGTGCTGTCATTATCATTCATTACAGAATTTCCTCCCCTATAAAAATGTAAATGTATCCTTCATTGAATCCTACTGCTCACAGATACGCAAAACAGAGACATACCAAAGATTTTGTATTATGTTACTTTAAAAATACTGTCTTTTAGGTACTGCTCTTACACATATTAATATGTATAAGGTCACCTTGATACGCTTCTGTGAAATCTGTGGTGCTGCTAACAAAAATACCTTTAGTTTCACACTTAAGTTTTAGGAAGCTCAAGACTTTTAGTGGGACATCTAATTTAAAACTTTTCACTACTAATGGAGGTTAAAAAAATGGGGCTCTTACTCATCAGCTACTAGAGAGCTTATGAAATGAGTCTATGCAAGGCAACCTAATATAAGGTGCATTTACCCTTCTCAGTTCAAAACTATTAGCACAACATTTAGGGGATCATAAAAAATACTTCTTGTTGAAAGAGTGCTTTGATGAGTAAACCTGCTAAGAGCATAGAGGTGTATGGTACGCACTGTAATTTCAAGTTGAGCTGTAATCATATTTTTGATGTGTCAATGTAGGGGAGTAATCTGTTTCATTTAAAGAAAAAGCGAGTCTGATTAATTTTCACTGTGTCAATTGTTGTCACTAATCCAGAGTCTTTGTCAGCTTGCAGGCTTTCTTGTGTGTTGTGTTTTTTACACTTTTGCTTAAAAGGCAGGTAAGGTGATACCGTTAGCACTTTCTGCTCTTGTTTTTTTACTTGGAACAATAACATGATAGACTTTTAAAATAGCTGCTTTTAGCAAATTCTATTTTTCGCATGTGTATTTATGGGGAGACAGATGGCCAGAGAAGGATAGAATGACTTTGATTTATTTACATTAACCATTATTTTTCTTTTCTGTTTATGGTGTTGTCTTTAGTGTCACACAACGAATAAGTCTTGAAATTTATTCATGAAATAAAAACTTTGATATTCCTGGAGAAAAAAAATGAGTTGTACTCTCTGAAACATGGTACAAATGTTAAAGAAATGTAGTTTATTGTGCTAACGTTTGAAGAAAAAAAAAGCGACTTTGTGCTCTGTGAATATTTAACCAAAGGAAAATCTCTCAGGACTGTGTCATGTCCACAGTATGAGCTCATCTCCTGTGTTTTATATTTGGACTGCAGGAAAGATTCTCTCTCCCAACTTTGTGCATATTTCCTAGTGGAGTATTTTTGCTGCATTTCTTCTTACTCATATCACGTGTTTTTAAATTTTGCATTCTATTTCTCACTATTTCAGCCTAGTATTTTGTTGATATTTCTTAGCAAAATTTCATACGGAGTGAAGTAGTAAGTCTGTGGTAGTGAGCGGGCATGTTGTCCTGAGGTATACAGGGAGGTAACTCTACCGCGTGGCTTGGACTTGCAGTGAATCCACATTTAACAATATTGTTGTAAGTACCTGGCATGCAGGAATATTTCAGGATTGCGTCCTGCAGGCAGTCAACACGATAAAGAGCATTAATTCCAGTAAATGAACACACACACGAGGACTAAGGGCTCTGGAAGTTGTGTACCGTGTGTGTGTGTGTATGAACACATTAGAATGATTTTATTTCCTAGACTTTCTCTTCAGTATTTCAAACTACTGCAGCAGCAGGAACTATTTTGTGAATTCTAACTCCAGTATATAAAATAGGTGAAGTCCTCCGAGAACTAATATTGCAGAGTCCATAGAGTCTGGCACGGCTTATTTGTAGATGGAATATTTTAAAAATAATTAAAGCTGCTCTTTTTCTTCGTTTCAGTAAGAAGGTTTTGATATTTTTGCGAAGCTTGAATTTTGACAAAGGGGCAAAACCCAAATTGTACATTGCTTTTTAAAGGATTAAAAAAAAAAAAAAAAAAGTGTAGCGTCAAGAGCAACTCGGTCTAATCCCACGGGGCAAAAAAAAAACCCAACCGAAAACCAAGCAACCAAGAATTGCTTTTCTCCCTCCTCCTCCTCCTCCTCCTCCTCCCTCGCCAGCCAGAGCAGGCCGAAGTATCCCCTCCGACGATTTCCACAACCTCTGTCTTGCGGCACTGGGGGCCGCAGAGGACGCTGAAACGGGCGCTCCTCGGGAGCGA
>NW_008825109.1:12774567-12776006 GCF_000699105.1 Pygoscelis adeliae
GGCAGCCGCAGGGCGCCCGCGGGCCCCTCCTCGCAGCCAGCGGGTGCCGGGCTTTCTCCTCCGCCGCTCGCCTTTTTCCTCAGCGCACGGGGGGCTAGAAAATCGGAAATGATCTTAATTAAATGTTTTCTATACGGAAACAACCGGGCCCTTTGAGTGTGAGGCGAAGGCAGCAGACCTTATCACAAAAGACAAAAGCAAATATTTATCAGGGAACAAAAGGTGTCCACGGTTGCTTGCAACGGGGGGGGGGAGGGGGGAGCGGATTTTCCTCTCTCTCCTGGTGAAGACGTTTAACAGTGTAAGATGTTTATCGGGAGTCCTTGTCGAATTTCTTTGTTTCCCTGCAAGATCTACCCATGAAACTGGTTTTCTTTCTGTGAAGCAGACAATGAAATCCATGAGTTAAACTGCAGAGAATGCAAACACCTGCTTGTCCCCCTGTTGACTTTGCGTTTCAAGAAGAGCTTTGCTGTTTCACATGATAATGGTTAGGGGGTTTGGTTTTCTTTGGGTTTTTCTATTCTGTGAGGAGAGAAATGGTCATCTTGTCCGTCTTCCTTTTATGTCGCTTCTGATGCAGCGTTTGTCTCCGTTAAAGGAATACCAGGTTGTCAAATAAAAGTGTTCCTTCTCCCACAGCATGGTGTGCCTCATCGAGGGAATAAGCTACCAGATTTTACCACTTTGCCTGTCCGGTGACTGCTTATTTGTGTATGCTTATTTTTTTTAAATGCTGTGGTTGATAAGCTACGTGTTTGACAACTTTACGTTTTAAGCTATGAACGAGGGGGAGGAAACGTTAGAATCTGTGTAACTCTACAGCGCTTTTGCCGGTTCCCCTTAACTGTTTCAGACATGGGAACACAGTATTTCAGATGTACTTGGACGCCGATTAGTCAGTGATTTCACATACGTGTGTCCTTAACACACAATGATGTTAGGTGGTATTTGAAATGTACAAACGCTTACTTTTATGAGTATTCATCCCCAAAAGCTAGGTCATCAGTTGCCTACAAAATCTTGTACAAAAGTTTAAGATTTTATGGTACGGAAAAACACTTTCTCCAAGTTGTGAAGAGACTAGTTGTGATTAAATGTATTCACATGGCAGGTGTTCAGCCTCATAGTAAGTATTATAAGCTGATGTTATTGCACAGATTTCTGACACTGAACAACATAATTCATAGCAGTGTTTGTGATCCAGTAATTGGGTTTTTATTGTAGTTCACAGGATTTCAGGAACACTTTAAAAGACTTTTCCATGGAAATTTATAATAGAGCTTTACAACGATGTAGGCTTTTAAGTACGATGCTGTAGAGGAAACATACTGCGTCACAACAGAAGTGTTATACCCAGTCAGGGCTTGTCTGCTGTTTTAGTATATTTCATAAATATTTGGGGGGGGGGGGGGGGGGGGGGTTTGGTTTTTTAAAAG
>NW_008825109.1:12776019-12778777 GCF_000699105.1 Pygoscelis adeliae
CCTGTTTATCTGAGAAAATGTATTCGAGCCGATGGGACTCCTGGAAGCAAGCACTTGCAGAATCGACACCTATCTATTTCATGTACATAATTAAATTTTAAGTTAGTAATGTAAAATAAAGCTTTCTAATGTGACACAGATTGAAGTATTGTTTCTTGTTTCTTCATTCATGACAGTAATATTTTTCTCAAACTTCTCCATCTCTGAAACTTCACCGAACTGCCTGCTTTTGAAGAACACTTCCTGGGTGTGTTTGTGAATTATTTTCCTTTGCACAGAACTTAAAAGGATCAGTTTTAATGCAAGCAAATTATTTTAGTTCAAATTTAACTGAAGAGCTCTAAGATAAAGATGCTGTATGATTCTTTGTTTTCATGTATCTATTTTTATTCTGATTATAGAGTTTGCATTCTATTTTTCTTGAATTACTGAGTCCAGATAGTTTGATACAGTTTCTCTTTCCTTAAAGTTGTATAGAGAAGCAGTAAATTAGGTGGTCTCAGGATGTTCTCAGAACAGATAGAATTACCCTTTTTCATTTTTGCTTGGCTTTCTCAATTCAGAGTTTTTGTCTTTACTTTCCCACAGGTAAAATTGTTCTATGACAACTTGCAAAATTTCTCTGTTATACTAAAGCTTTTTGTATTTCTGATAATATTGGAGTGCGTACCTGGAAACTAACACATAAATATAACAAAGTATATAGTATTATGATTTTTCCATTTAATTGAACAAAGTGATTATCTAGGCTACCTTGGCTTGAACTACTATCATTTTCTCAGGCTCTCTGACAAGACGCAAGTACTCTAGCAGAGAGAGATTTATTCTTCAGAAACACAGAGTATATTCTGTAGAAATATATTCTGTAAAATATTAAACGGCATATACTTTTGGACTGCCTTTGCCCTCAAGATAAGTTTTCTTCTTAAAAAATAAACTGGGGCTGCTCCAGCTTTCTTTTCTAGCAGCATATGCGTTATTTGAGAATTTTATTATTTTGAGTTTTATAAATACTGTACTGAATTGGTATTACCACAGAAGCAGGAGAGTAAAAAAGAAGGGGGGGGAGAGGGGGGGAAGGAAAAAACTCTGAGAATATGCCCAAGTTTATAGAAAAAGCACACCTTTTAAGATAACTTACCTTCCTGTTTACTTCTATCCGATAGCATATTCATAATATTTCTTTTATCTATAGATAAAAAAATTCATAATGGTTAACATGGTCAACATCTCAAAAGTAATGAAAACTGTACTGTTGTTGAAGTGAATTCACTCCGACATTGGGAAGTAGTTAATGCATTGTTGCTTGTGATAGCAGTGCTGACCATTCGACAGGGTGCTTGGTGGTGAAGAACCAGCTTTTTTAATTTATTTTTTAATGCGAGCAAAGTATTTGGAGATGAAAGGGAAAGATATTAAGAGTATTTTTGGTACAGTTTTGTACAGATGGGACTGTAATTGGTGACATGGGAATAGTGTATATATACTGAAATATTTGAAATGCTAATTCGTTTTTGCTTCAGTTTTCCAACTGCCAGCTGTAATTATGGATCTCATTTAACAGATGCTAACACAGGGAGTAACTTCGCTCCTGGAGTAATCCCACTGAGACATGGAAGTAAAGTTAAGGCTCAGGTACTTAGGCATTGGTGTAGATACAGTTCTAGGAATTTGCTGGATGCTGCTATTAATGACTTTCTGGTACCTAGGTCATAAACCATTTGCATTCTGAATATATTTTGTTACGCGTAAGCTAGATCATTCACTAATTTTCTTTATCAAGATTAATGGAAGCCTTTAGATTTAAATTTGCCACTGTTTACAATCCCTAAAATTTCATTATTTTTTGAGAGAAGGGGCTGAATCGGAAATCTTTTCTAGCTCCACAGAGCTCTCGTAAAATTTGAGAAGTATGTGGAATGGCTTATGAAACTATTTCAGTTAGTTTTATATTATTTTGCAATAGGATATATTATATACATAAAATGTTCTAATAACAGTAATAATGTCACTAAAATTCCTCAAATCTACTTTTTGAATTTTTTAAAACGTCTGAATAAAATATCTGTTTAAAATAAGTTCTATACAAGCTAGGGTTCAATTGGCAGAGTAAACTGAAATAATAACTTGAGGCTTCCATCAGCATCTTCCTTCTGTGAAAATGATACAGACCCACTAAAAAGACAATCTGTTTTAGCCTATCTTTATTTATTGTTAAAATATAAAATCAACTAAATACATAAAGTTTTTTTTCTTTAATTAATATTTAAATAGATGTACTGTTTATAGTTCCATTTTTATTGAATGGAAAAATTGCATTTCGCTTCAACGAGAAACCCTATTTTTTTCCATCCAGTTTGGAAACTTAACGTTGAACTGTCAGGTCAAATGAAATGTCTTTGTAATTGTAAAATTAAATATTATTAATATCCTGGATGACTTCTTCAGTCTCACGGGACTTTTCTACAAGGACGTAGTAGGAATGGATCCAAAAATGTTCTTTATAATATTAATGGAAATTACTTTATATTCTTTGTCGTGTAACAGGAAATATGTTCCTTTTGTAGCACTTTGTGGCTGTTGAACAATTCTATAAGATTTTGTAGTAGAGGTACAATTTTGTTTTAGCTTCAGAAATTCTAGGACAGGGTAATATTTTTTCCCCTCCTGTAAGGACAGAAAATCCTTACAGGACAAGGAAATAAAGGCACGAAGGAATGAACTACACAGCAGAACAAATTTTCCTCAACTTCTGAAG
>NW_008825109.1:12778922-12801878 GCF_000699105.1 Pygoscelis adeliae
GGGGGGGTTGGGTTTTTATTATTATTATTATTATTATTATTATTATTATTATTTATTTCTCCCCCCCCAAGTGATTTTAAGATGCTTTAGAAGTTAAGGAGAAAACAGAAAGCACATTTTGAAGCAACTTCTGAATGCTTCAGAATAAACGAAAGAACAGCCTGATTCTGTGCTTCCTTTTGAAACTTAGGCAAAAGTATTTTTGAATTTCTTCAGATGCCTTTTTTTCTCCTTGATTTGAAAGCACTGCAATTGAGTAGTGATTTGTTTTGATAAGAACTACTATAAGTGTAATTATAAAAGGGTGAGTAGGGAAGACAAAAGATTGTATTGATTCAATATTTTAGAAAATCTGAAAGATTGTTTTCTTTACATTTATGCTATCCTTATGTCAACGCAAAAAACGAGGATGTGATTAATGCAGTACTTAGAAGGTTAAGGTGAAGTTTCAGGCTGGATTTGAAAGCAATAAAAAGTGTAACAGGAAACTTGATATTGCTTCACGTTAATGTTCAGGGCCAGATCATAACTACTGGAAGGATAAGAGAGTGTGAAGTCATTTGCTGTCTGGGTTTATGTGAACTTGTCTAAAATAGCATCTGGGGGAAGGAAGGAATGCTGTACACATTGCTAAGGGCTTACACATTAAAAACAAAAACAAAACCCCAAAACTTTATTCATCTCATTAGTTAGATCAACACAGCAAAAATGTGCTAGGTACTGCACAGAGAGAGATACCACCAATGTTGGCTTTCTGCTGGGAAGCAGTTGAGTACATGTTTATTTCCATTGATAGGAATAATTTGATTCTTATAAGGTACTGTCCATGGATCAGCAAGATCACAAATTAGCAAAATCAAGAGTATACGATTTAGTTAAACTTAACTATGTAAAGGAAGGAGCATGCCATATATTCATTAAATCTGTAAAACATAGAATGAGTGCTCAATAATATTGCTGTCTTAATTGGTAGGTGCCTGGTGCTTGGGTTTTTTTGAAAGTACCATGGAAGAAAAAACATGCTATTTTTTAGGAGTTAATAGGGATTGATTTAAAAAAAAAAAAAAAAAAAAAGGCTCCTTGCTTTGTCAACCAATACAATTTATTTGCTCTATTTTTTGATGCGTTTTTCAAGATTGTTTCCTGTGCAAATTCAGAGATGGAGACTGGGACTGAGGTGGCTGATTATTCACACAGTTTTATGGAAGATAGAAAAACCTAATTTTCAACCTTTTGTCCCTCACATCTCTTACTATTGCATGTTCTTATTTTGACACTTAGTTATTAGAGCCATACAAATACATGAGAGGTCTCCATCTTGCCACAAATGTACTGTGCTTCACTTTATACAGTCATATTTGTTTTCTTGATGTGAGTGGAAGGTGGCAGCAGTTTAATCAAACCAGTGTATGATGGGCTCTGAGAGGTTTTGACCTTTCACTTATTCCTTGAAAAGAGGTACCCTTCCCATCCCTGTGCGATGCATGACGTGGTTAATGCAATACCTGCACCGAGTATGTGCTGTGCCGACGTCTGGAGGCTTGCTGGAGTAGAGGGATTTTTTTGTCAGGCTTATCATTAACTTCACAGAATAAAACAAGAGTAATAGCTATATGTACACAGCATGCATATGATGGAGTGTGATAACATTTAAAAATAATGACGAGCGAGACATTACTAAAGCATATATGTGTGTGTCTATATACATATACACGTATGTATAAACATGCCAATTGCTACGTTAAAAAGCTGTTAAAAATCAGACTATAATTCTGTTTTCCATTACAATTAATGCCTAAGGAACCAGGCTGTGTTGAACAATTTTGCTTAGTGATGGGCAGCGTAGCTGCCTTTTTTAATGGCAAAGCTCAGATTTTGAGCTATGCAATCTTCCAGCAGAGGAATAGTATTTACCTATAGCATAATATTAGAGTGCTGGGCTAGGGTGTCGTTGGTTGTTTGTTGGGGTAGTAGGAACAAGTGTAAAACTGTCTAGGAAGCAGCTCTTCTGGGACACAGAGTAAAAAACGTCTTTTGAGTGAAAGGAGAAGGTGAGTGAGACCTGTTCTGTGTCTCCCTCCTGGGCTGCTCTGCGCCCCGGCCATGTGGGCTGCCTCTCAGCTACCTTCGGCCACTTTCAACAAGTCTCTGTCTCTCTCTTCCTTCCTACCCCATATCTGCAGCACCTGGATACAAAATGCAAGAGAATACACGTCTTTTTGGTGAGATTTCAAACCGGTCTTGACCTATTTAAGTAGGAAGGGAAGAGACTCTGTATGAGGAGCCTTGGTGTGACCTTAAAACTGCAGGTGAGAGAGAGGATGGTTTTGACGAATAGGCAAGAAATCAGGGCAGGAGAAATTCCAAGGTGTTTGCCTAGCTGTGAGGTGGACTTTGTTTTTAATGGTGGGAATGAAACAACAGAAGAGGAAGGATTCAGGCATTCATTTTCCCTGTAGTCTGAGTAGTACCAGAAAGGTGTTCATGTTCTGTATGCAACATCAGGAACAGAATAAATGTATTGGGTTTAAGGATGTTGCTAGTATCTCTGTTGTAGTGAAAGATGTTTGTTAAAAAACTGCATGTTGTGGATAAAATTAGTTTTAAATTGATTTGTTTTCAAATTGGTTTAGCCATTCAGATTCAATTTTATCTAAGACATTGAGGGGTTTCTAGACAACTCTTTCCTGCATATCACTACGGAGCTTTTTGGCATTATACCTAAATTAACAGCATGCTGCGTCATTAAAAAATAAAAAAGCTGCAATTTTTTTCTTGGCATAGATTTCTGCAAAGCGATAAAAGTCTCCCTATGTTGATTACAAATATTGTAAGATGTTTACTTTGCTCTATAAACTTGGGGCATTTCATGCTTGGATATATTATATGTTGCCTCTTAAGACCTTTTCCATTTTTCTGCTTGTATCTTGTTTGACCGGGATGTCAGTTCTCATGTGCAAGAGAAATTTTTGAAGGACAAAACCAATGTGCCCTGTAGAGAAAGTAAAGGCAACGAAGGCAGTTTTAGGCACATTAGTTAGGAATCTTGGATTTAGTTAACGCCTACTCTTTTAGTGATGGAAAGTTGCACAGTTTCCGAGTGCCCTCATTTCTCCATATTTAAAACAGGAATAAAATTGACCTGGCATGCAAACAAGTAATGCTGTTCTGTATTTGTGCATTGAAATACTAGAATTTCTTTGCTATTAAGTATTTGTTCATTATTAAGCCAAACACAAGTTTCTCTTTCTCCAGTTCTAATGCTTGTGCAGAGAAATCCCCAAGCCTCATACATTGTAGATATTCCCAACTCTTGAAAGTATCATCTGAAGAACCACATGCACCTTCCCAGTGTCGTGGTTTAACCTCGGTTGGCAGCTAAGCACCACGCAGCTGCTCGCTCACTCCCCCCCCCTCCCGAGGGAAGGGGGAAAAAATTGGAAAAGCACGTGAGAAAACTTGTGGGTTGAGATAAAAACAGTTTAATAATGGAAATAAAATGATAACGATAATAATATGATAATAGTAATAATACACAAAGCAAGTGATGCACAGTACAATTGCTCACCACCCGCCGACCGATGCCCAGCCAGTCCCCGAGCAGCGGCCCCCCCGGCCAGCTTCCCCCAGTTTATGTACTGAGCATGACGTCACATGGTATGGAATGTCCCTTTGGCCAGTTTGGCTGTGCCCCCTCCCAGCTCCCTGTGCATCAGTCGGTAGAGCATGAAAAACTAGAAAGTCCTTGGCCAGTGTAAGCACTACCTAGCAACAACTAAAACATCGGTGCCTTATCAATTTTGTTCCCATCCTAAATCCAAAACACAGCACTGTACCAGCTACTAGGAAGGAAATTAACTCTATCCCTGCTGAAACCAGGACACCCAGTGAGGTCTGTGCACCCCAAATCTCTTCCTGCATAATCCCATATGAGCACAAACCCTTCCCAACCAGAAGGTGCAGTCTTCAGATTTTATGAATTCTAAAAAAAGGATTACAGTTGGCTAAAAGCTTCTCAGAAATGTTGATAAAATTGCCTTTTGCTGTGTCTGTAATAAAGAGTCAAGGATGGGCTACTTCTGCCTTGGGCAGGAGAGGAGCTGGCATTGGACTTGTTCTGTGGGACAGTGCAGGGACTCATTTCTCAAGTGTTAGACTTTAGCTACTCATGTGATTGCAGGTCACACCCTAAACCCTAGAGCTGGCTGAAAGCCAAGAGTTTCATTTCATAATGGTTTTGTGTTGTTTAATTTTGCTTTTGCATTTCATTGCAACAGAAGCATGGCTTTTCATGCCTTTTGGTGTAGCACATGGATAAAGGGTGTCGCACATGGGAATATGAGAACCCATCCTGGAATAGCTGGTGGACTGGAATCCTGAATGTCTCTTGCTGTGCTTGAGCAGAACAGGGGTGCGAATCTCCAACTTTTTTTTCTGTTCTGAAAATGAAGAAGTTCTACTTTATAAAATGTGTTCTTATGAAAGGCTCATATTTTTGCTTGTTTAGCTAAATTTTTTGCTGGTTCATTGTTGGTAGCATTCAGTGGATAGCTTTTACGCCGTAGCCTACTGCTATGCAGAATTATTTTCCAGATATCTTCCATGTTAAGTAATACACAATGTCAGACGGAATTGACATTTATGAAAAATAGAAATATGAGTGCTAATGTTCCTACTGTGAAATTCTGGATGCAGTTACAAGAAATTTTAATCAGCCATTAAATAATCGATAGTTACTTGTTCACAGAAGGTTTTTAAAAATTTTAATTTCTTTGGATTCAGGATGTTGGAAGTTACAGATATCATTTTCAACAGGTCTTAAGGAGTTAGCAGTCTGACTCCCATTGAATTTAAAAGTAATTTGAACACTTTATGGCTCAGGCTTCCTTGAAAATCCCAGCATGCATGGGTTGGATCAGTTGTTCCTTTACTACTGAAAGCAGTGAATTGTGGATTCTAAATTTCTAGTCCTTCAGAAATGTGTGGATCTGAATAAGCAGAAATGAAACATCCTCAGTTAAACTTTGAATTCTTAGAAGACTTTGTAGAGGGAGTTTTAAATACATCACAATGAGTAAATTCAGTTTCATTGTTCTTCTTGTTCACCTTTAGCATCCATCTCATTCTGTGAAAAAGACCATGTGTTCTCAAAGATTTCATAATGTTGTGGTTTAACCTCAGTCGGCAACTGAGCACCACACAGCCGCTCGCTCACTCCTCCCTCCCCTCCCCCGTGGGATGGGGGAGAGAACTGGAAGAGTAAAAGTGAGAAAAACTCGTGGGTTGAGATAAAAACGTTTAATAATTGAAATAAAATAATAATAATAATGTAGTAATAATAATAATAAGAATACACAGAGCAAGTGATGCACAGTGCAATTGCTCACCACCCGCCGACCGATGCCCAGCCAGTCCCCGAGCAGCGGCCCCCCCGGCCAGCTTTCCCCAGTTTATGTACTGAGCATGACGTCACATGGTATGGAATGTCCCTGTGGCCAGTTTGGCTGTGCCCCCTCCCAGCTTCTTGTGCACCTCCAGCCTTCTCCGTCAGTAGAGCATGGGAAGCTGCAAAGTCCTTGACTAGTGTAAGCATTACCTAGCAACAAGTAAAACATGGGTGCATTATCAACTTTGTTCTCATCCTAAATCCAAAACACAGCACTGTACCAGCTACTCGGAAGGAAATTAACTCTAACCCTGCCGAAACCAGGACACATAACTTTTTCCTTTTTGCTAGTTGCATAATTTAAATGAGAACTCCTCTGCACTGGGAAAGATTTGTGGTGTGAAGACTGTTTTCTTTACTGAAAAGCACTTTTATTTTTTTCTATTCATAGTGCCAACAGAAAAAATGTACTTGCCATCTCTGTCTCTCTCTAGAGATCTAAATTTATCCTTGGGCTGTTATCTTGAATTGCTCTGGAAAATATTCAGACTAACTTACTACCCAGTTACTGTTTAGTTTATTTTCATAATTTTAAGTTAATCAGTCTGAATTTTCTGGGGGAAATGTTTTAAGTGAATAAGCTTTTCTGAGTGTGCTTGTTACCTTCTCTTTTAGTATCATCTGTTCAATAATTCAGCCACCCATCTCAACTCCTTGGCTCACACTGCTTCTAGATTATATATATAGTCTCCATTAACTTCAGAAGAGGTTCATGCGGATGCATGTGAAACAGACTTGCAGAAAAAAATTATCTCTATTTATTGTGCATCGGGTCTTGGAGCACACGAACCAATTTCATTTCACATGAAGCTAATGTAGGAGATGCTCTCCAGTCGGGCATTCAAACCACAGAAGCAAACTAGAGTTCAAATGTTCGTAGCGTGGACTTCTGGTCCTCAGTACCAAGATGTAGTCAGAATCACCTGTAGCCTGGTGGTTAGGGCATTTTCTTGAAAAAGGGCTTGTGTGTATTGACCCTTTCATGCACAGAGAAGAAATGGCTCAACTTTCATACTGTCTGAGCAACTGGTCTAATAATTATATTTCTGTATTTAAAATAAGAAAAAAGAGTTGGAGGAACTAGCCAACAGCGTTGCCTTTCCTCTTCCATAGTTGGCATGACTTTTAAAGAAAAAAAGGTAAGCTGGAAGGAAACACTGCTGAAATCTAGCCTCAAGAGAGGTCTCTACAGGCATCTTCTCACTGGTAAAGGTGCCCTTCTACAGTTCTGAATAAAACATATGAGAAGCGGGATTAAGTCCTGTCCTTAGTATTCCCTATTGCCTAACTTGAGACAGTGGTCTGATAAGCACGCCAAGGACTTTTGTATTGTCTTCTTCCCTCCCTCCCTCCGTCCCTCCCTCCCATCCAGCCTTTACTTCAGTTTAGGGCAGAGCTGAAGGACAGCAAGACGAAGGAGGAGGAGTCCTCCTCCTTTTCCCTGGGCTGATACAATCTTTTCCATCCCTGGACTTGGGAGCATTTGAGCTAGTGGCTACCACTTGCTGTACAGTGGCCTCCCAGCTCTGGCTTGCTTGGCCTCCTGTGAGTCCAAGTGACAGGTGTGAGTTAGCCCAGCCTGCAGTGCCAGGAGGAGACCTGAGATTTCAGGATATTTGTACTGGGTGGCTCCTACAGATTGAGTGCGAGGCAAATTGAGGGTCAAACTTCAGGTTTAGAAATGCATAGTCCTAGGCTGGACGTAGCCTTGGTCTCTGTAGGATATAAAGGCTCCTGACTAATCGTAAAATAGGAGCAGCCCATTATTACCGGGTAGTAGGATGAGAACTGCAGGTAGGGCAGTTTTCTCCACTTCAGAAGCATGGGATGTATTTAGCATGGTTAGGCAACAGTTGTGTTAGGTTTTGAATCTGCTGTGGTAAACCATATGTTCCCTTGCTAGATTCTATCACGTAACCTCTTAAAAAGTTGTTGAATGTCCTTTCTTCCTTCTGTTCTGCTCCACAGTTCAAACTAAAACATGCTGCAGAAGGCTGTCCATTTTGCCAGAAGTTGGCATTTTTAAAAGCAAAAAGTGGTAATATAAGAGTGATTCATCTCTGAAGACACATTTCCTTTTGATAGTTAGATAAGAGTAGAATAATGGAGCTCTTTCAAAGTATTTATGCAAAGCAGCATGTTATTAAGCCACAAATATAGTCTAAATTCAAAAGACAAAATTAGGGTGCTTAACTTCCTCTGTTTGTAGTCTGTTTTGTATATCACAAGAAGACAGCTGTAGATCAGAACACAGACATGCTCCTGGCAAGTGATGGGTGTATGTGAGCAAGAACTTCCTGTGAGATATTGACCTGGTCACGGTCAGCTGCTCTGAAATTTGTTAAGTAATCTATCTAATATGTCTAAGGAGTAGCATATCAGAAGCAATCCATCCAAATGGCTCAGGAAGATAATTAAAAGGATAATAAATCCGATAATTCTCTGTGATCTGCTCTGGTGTGAAGCTACTGGGAAAGCCTTGTACAGTATGAAGATTAATTCTAGTACACATTTGTTAGGGTGACAAATGCTCTGCGCCAGAACTGTGGCTGGTGCAAAATTCATTTGAAATTCATTTTCAAACTTTATTTTCTGCAGTAATCTGCTGTCATGAAACTGAATGTCAACAAATGGCAATTGCTGAGGACGTTTTCAAAAGGGAAATAGACCCAAAGTTTACAGAAGGAGTTTTCCAGCTTTTTTTTTTTTTACTTTTGTAAATCTCCCACTTAATTTCTGTCTAGCAAAAGAAACATGTCTGTCTTTGATATTGTTCTAATTTTTAAACCATGGTAATTATAACAATAAACCATTCTTTAAGTATAATACAGTAAATACAAAGGGGTAATAAATGTGTTGAGATAGTTAATATCCTTACCAGATTAGGAACATTAGTTATCAGTCCTTTATGAGAAGGGAAAAAAACCCCCGCTGTTCAGGCACAGTCCTGGGAGTCAATAATTTTTTTGTTTCATTGGACTGTGGTAGGTATAGAATCAAGTATATAATCTAGAAATGATGCCACATATAGTTTGTTCATTATTTTTCCAGTTACACTGGCTCAAACACCTTTAGGAAAGAATCCTAGCACTACTTCTTCTGGCTCAATGACATGAGAGAAGTGACCTTTCTCAGGGCAAATCGGCACATCTAGGAAATATTTTTGAATGTTTGACCATCTCAGAATTCTATTTGTGAGCTCCATTCTAAAAACGTTCAAAGGTTTGGGGACTAGCTGCATCTTTTCGAATCAAGTCCAGAGGCTTTAAAGATCAAAAATAGTACTTTAGCCGTCTAGATCTTGGTCAGTGAAAGAAATTGGTATTTATTTGAAAATAAAGAACAGAAAGAAGGAGTTGAAGTTTCAGTTTATGAAAATAAAAGCAGAGTAATTATTAATTCACATAAAACACTATTTTCACAATCTGAGTCTGCTAAATTGCAGCATTTGGATTATAGACTTTTTAAAACTTTGTAGATTGTGATTTTTTCTCACATTCCTAAATTTTTGCTGCAAAAAAATCTGACCATAAAATCAAACAGAATACACTTTGTCCTCTTTGTTCATATTGCCATACCATCATAGTATCTGCCTTTCATGAATCTAGATAAGGAAAAAATTATGTTGAAAGCAAAGTAGATGATGGAATACAAGCACCCCCTACCCCCAGTCAGTGACGTCTTGCTCCTCAGAAATACAGGCTCTGCTGATGCCAGCTCAAATTGTTGCATTGTTATAACTTCAAGTCAATGATGTCTCGTCTTGATGGGTGCCAGTTCTGGAATGCATCTCTGAAGAAGAGAATTCAGCCTGACTTTAAATGGCATCTTTAACCATAGACACTTAGTGTTGCACCCGTTCTGCTCCAATTAGTGATATTTCAGTGAAGATAATAGGTATAATTTTGTTAAGCCTTTGCCTGCAGGCTTCTTGGTGTCTAATGGAAGTCAGCTCAAAAGTTTAGGTGGCCAGTTTTAAGAAGTACAGGTATCTTTAAGCAAATTCAGCAATAAAACACATGCTGGATGAAACCAAAATGGATTTCAGGCAGTAATACTGGTGAAATAAGGAAGTAAAGAAGAAGTCTTTATAAGCTTAGTGACTTGCTTCTTGGCTTAGCCAGTAGTTATACTGTCAGAATTGTCTTCAGAAACACCAAAATGGCACTACCCAAGTAATTCTGGAGATTGTATTGGAGCACTGTCATCATTTGTATTACAAAAATGTCAGGATTAGGGAGGAAGTGTTTCAGGTTCTGGTTTCTAGTGTTTCTTACTGTTGGGAAAGAAAAAAAAGACAATGGGAAAATAATACATGAAAAAGAGAAGTTAGAACTTAGCCTATTGCCATCTGAAAGGAGAAGGGAGAAGACACCACCTTGGTTCACTTTCTGTATTTCATAAGCTCTCAGCTCTTGTTCGTTCCTTTACTTTCATCACCAGACTAAATTATCTGCTGTCAAGGCATTGAATTCTGAAGGAGTATTTTGGCAAAATGATGCATCAAGGAGGCTGTAACGGTGGCACAAAAGCAAGGATAGGAACATTTCCTTTTATCCAGCAAAGAGATACTGGTTTAAGATGTTCAAACTATTAACATAGCTACTTTTGGAAATAACCAAAGATGGCTCATAAAATATTGTCTTAGTTTGTCAATAGCAAATTCAGATGTTGTGTGTTTATTTTAGCATGGGGACAAAGCTAGGATAAAACCACGTTCAGACTAGTGCAGTAGGAACTTTTTTGTCTGCTGTGCTTTTATTAGGCCACAGATTCATCCCAGGTCATTAGAGTTCATCTTATCTATACAAGTCTCTTAGAATAAGGTGAGATAGCACTAATGCAAATTAAAATCAGCTATTTATGGCAGTGTAGAAATACAAGTTATTTTTGATTAGTGGCACAATGTTTCATTTCTGCTCAACCCCTCTCTGTGAGGATTATTTCCTAACTGGAACAAATTCAGCTGCTGGGTTGCCTCATATGAAAAATGATGCAACATGGAGATGATACATTTGAGGGCTCATGTTTGTAGGCAATATGTTTTTAATGCTTATAGGAAATACCAATAGATAAATAAGTAAACAACTAATGATGCCAAAAGAAGAAAGGAAGGATGGTGCTTTCCATAACAAATTGATATTCAGAAGTGTCACCCCAAGTGGACAAAGATCAGGGATCAAGCAGACTAAATGAATGTTGTAATTTTCTGTCAACTCATTCAGAAGCTGGAATGGGAACACATTGCAATGTCTTGGAGTATTGAAAGTCCAAGGCACATTAATAGCACATAAAGCTTCCAGATTGTGTATGAAGAAAAAGCTAATTTCTACTTTTAACAGATTTCTTTTTTCTTCTTTTCTGAGTAGGCTCTCTTCTGTTGAATTTTTTTAGTGCCAAAACATTTATAATTAATAGTCACGAAGAACTGCAGTTTGTACTCTCAATTTATGTATTTTGAGACAATAATCAAAGTGACAAACAATGTTCTTAGTTGTAGATGTCATAAAATCAGTCACCTTTGCTCAAGTAGTTTTGAACATTGTCATTCTTCATAGTCATTTGCTGGGTCTTTCACACCAATTCTTGGAAAAGGGGAAGAGCACTATAATGTCTATTCAGCCAATGATGACTTTTCAGTACTGTACAGAATGTATTTTTCAGAATATCCACTTTTCCTGTTTGTATCAAATTTTTTGGACAGACCTGCAATCTTCTTTTCTTTTCTGCACACTTTGGAAAAAAGAAGACCAGCCTCTAGTTCCTCAGGTGCTGCTCTGGTGATTGGCTGAGAAGATGCAGCCCTGAGAGCGTAGTGTTGAGGTTTCCCTTCTGAAAGAGAAGACATAGTACAGGACTGGGTCACTAGCTTGTTTGAATTTAGGGCTTGGCTGTGAGCAGAAACATTGCATCTTTCCTTTAGAAAATGGTTCAATCCATAGAATTCTTAGGTGGGGCTTGAAGATTTTATTTAACTGTTTATGTTTTACTCTTTTACCTTAATGTGGAAGGCAGCAGGACATTGATATGTCATAGTAATTTGTTCCTATTACACTTACCTTAAATAAGAGGTTATTCTCATTCCTTATCCAAGAGAAGAACTGTGATAGCATTTAGCGTATAAAGTCTCAGTATCATAAGATTTTGTTTTGGTATTTTTTTCCCCTCCCATAAGCTCTGTTGTCTCTCACAGAGTTTGGTTTGGTTTTGCTTTAGGAACAAAATTTTTGATTTCCATTGTAGCTCTACTTCTGACCCTCCACAAGATGTTGATTTGAGATAGGTGTGCTATAGTCCCTTATTAAAGACTTACACTTTATACTTTTGAACATACCTTATAATCTCTTATTCTATGGACTTTGATATTTTGTCTTCATCATTTATATATTAAATGCCAAGTTTGCTCAGCTATGAAGTAAAGAGTGCTGGTAGGACCCTGTTTCAGCTTATTTAAAGTAGATCTGACCAGAGTTCCTTGACACAGATGAATTTGTATCAAGCATTCTGCATAAATGTTTATCCCCTGAAAGCTCTGATTTTTTTTTTAGGGCAGTAGTACATGTTTCAGGTTATTCTCCTATGCCTGTTACTAAGATTGACTATCGCTGTGAAAGTGAATAGGGACATTGTGTTATGCAAAGTAGTTGTAGAGATATTCAGTATGTGTTTTTTTCTTTATGGTACATAGTTATACACTCTTTTATCACCACGTTGAAACTATGTGTAGTGAAGGAGGCTGCCATACTGTGGTACAACTATTGAGTTTTGTATTGAATGGCTGCCAGTTGAGGGACTGAAATTTCAATTTATTCAATAAGCCACATAACAAAACAACAATGTCAGCACCTGACTGCATTAAAATCTGTGTTTCAAGGGTTAACAATGTTATGCAAAAAGTAGTTGAGACCCAATAATTTTACCTGTGCATGGCTTTGCCTGTGGGGATTTCTGTGTATGCTAGTAAAGAAAACCAATTAGAAGCATGCCACGCTTGTTTGCTTCTTTGGACCTACTCATCTACAGTATATGCAAGGCTGACATTTTGAACCATAGGTCTTTTGAGGTTTAGTCTTGTAATCGTATATGTATCCTTATAAGTAGATACCCAGGCATGATAAACACATAGACATAATTCAACACTTGAGGTTAGTGAAAGGGATGTATACTATATTGGGATCAATTGCTTTGTATTTTTGCGTACCTAAAATACATATTACTTTCGTTTGAAAAAGCAACTTTCCTTGGAGAAATAATTATTTAATTATTGGATACACCAATTATAAGGAAAATATTTTATTTGCATTCTGCAGGTAGGCACTTGGTTTACAAAAAACTTAGAACAAAATACTGAAAATATTTATTTTCTGTCTTCAGTCACTAAAAGAACTTCAAACTAGAAAGACACTTTGTTACAAGACATATTCTTCTTGCCTTAAAATGATATACCTTAACTGTGGTCTGCATACCTTTAGTTAAAACAGAGTGCTTGTGAGGTTCTGCTACTCCAAACAGAGCGGGTAAGGGATATATGATGTCATTGGTACTTTATACAATAAAGGATTAAATTAGTCTTTTGTAAACTTGATTGCCACTCTATTGAAGTTACACATGTTTACAAACTATCTTGAATTTGGCTCAAAATCTGCTGATGACTGTGAAAAGAGAATGTCTGAAAATAATGTTTATAAATTTTACATATTTTTTAACAGGGTTTGTATTCTTTGGGGTCTCAGCTTGTTCTTTAATAATCAACTCCTCCTCCATTTCCCCTTCCTGTGCCTGTTCATATTGGTTGTATACAAGTCCATGTGGATTTAGGAGCAGAAGTTAGTTTCCACTTTGGGTAATGCATTATCAGAAAAATTAATGAAATTCCAATAATATGACCTTCAATTTGACGTAGATAGACCTCTTTAGTTCACTTATGTCTAATACTATAATGCTTATCTTCACACTTCTACAATTACTGCGTATTTTGAAATGGTTACCATGGTATTCGACATTCTATTGTATACTGGATATTTGGCAAATACAGGAAAGCTCATAAACCAAAGTAATAGGGTCTTTACTTCTAAATGGTGAAAATCAGTTTTTCAAAGAAAGGCACTTTGTTATATTTGTAAACTGGATCAAGTTTATTGATGATGATGCATAACCCATAAAAACATAGCTTGAACTCTAGATGTCAAGCTGAGTTTGCAAGATTGAAGACTGGTGAAGTCTTTTTTTTTTTCCCCCCTTGTAAAACATCAGACTTAATAGGGATGAATTGAACAACGATAATCTTTCTTAGAATTACACAGTACAATGTTTTTACAGAGTCATTGTTTCTGAAAGAACTGTGCATTGTCTTCATGTTACAGGCCTGGAAAGTAACATTTTCTGTAGATGTCAGCTTCTGTCTGGTGTGATGCCCTATTCTTCTGGTGGTGCCACATGCAGCACTGAGTAGTACTGGCAAATGGAAGAGGTTTCTTGGAATAAGGTAGGTTTCTTTCTTTTCCACAAGGGCACGACTTGATGAAGTTCTTCATAATTACCTTTCTATTTAATATAAATTAAGTCAAACAGGTATTTTAAGTCTTCTAAATTTTGGAGAAATGTTACTGACCTCACAGCTATTGCTGCTATTACTTGGTTGTACCTCTAAAATTACTGGCAGAAGGTATTTTCAAGGTATCACCATTGCACTGCAGCAAAACCCACCATTCAAGATCAGCAACAGAAACTAGGAAATAAAAGGATATATTTTAATTCCTATCATTGGTTGTGAGAAAAAATAGTGTCTGTAATATCAGTGATTTCTATAATGGACAAAAGTAATTACTTGTAGTTTTAAAGACTATTGAAATAGCAGCAGAAGAATCAAGTGCATACGGTCTTTCTTCAACATGGTGCTGCAAAAATGGGTTAGAGCAATCTGGAGCTAGGAAAGCAAAAAAGTGTGTATGAAAAGCTTAGAACTGGGGAAACTGGGAAAGAGACTTTTGCTTGGAGAGGACCCTTTGATTAGCAAACCCTGAAGAGGTGCTATAGGGTAATTGTAGAAGTATGACAATGGAGGGGTGCAGCTGTGAAAGTAGAGTATTGTGCTGGATCCATGTTTCACTTCACCTTGACTTGTCATTGGTTTTGGTGGCATCCTCTGTGTTGGTATCTACCGAACAGAGCTATTAATGCATCCAGGTGTTATACTGGGCTGCAATGTTCTACGAGCTTTCATTAGTCTCACAGTTTTGTTCCAAAGCATTCTTGGGATGTTGTGACTGTTACCTGTGACTACAAGTATACTCTGTAGTCCCTGTGCATGTGTTGTCGGAAATGGCATATCTTAATTAGCGCTCTGTAGCCGAGGTTATTTCGTAATAGAATGGTTTAATGAGAGTGATTTTGAGAAACATTTGCATATTATTTATGCGCATCATCTCCGGTCAAAGTGCAGCGCAATGAATAGATACTGCCTAAAGGCATTGGTTCTAGTTTACTATTTTCTCACTGGTAAAAGACATATTGAGGTGAGAGTTTGTTACTTAAATATGGGACTGGTAAATATGACACAAAACCTGCAATAGACCCACAACCATCTGGAATGGCAGCTGAGCCCTTGGCAGGATACTGTAGGGTATGCAAAATGCACTAGTTGCCTAGCTTAGCAGTCCTACCCTTTATGTAAAATTTCTATTGCAGGGAACTGTACAACCTGACCTGATTCAGACTGATTATAATCCCAGATTCAGAGGTAATGTTGTGAGTGGGAGTACCTGGAGACCTGCAAGGAAAAAAGAGTTGAAATGAAGCAAGTAAGGCAACCACTAGGAAGATGTAAGACAGTAGGGGGGCTTAATTTATCTTATTTTCCATCGATTGCTTTTCCTACTTCTACTCTTCATGGGCTAGCAACTCACCACTTTCAAGTGAGCGACATCTTTTCTGAGTTGTTCTGTCATGCATTATTTCACAAAAAGAAATGTATTAATTGCTGTATGCTGTACTGCATCCCCTCATTGTGTACCAAGTGTAAGGGAAAGTATTACGGTTGGTGTCTGACATGTGGAACTAATTTGCCTCCCTTGGAGTTCAGGGAGAGGTCTTGGCTATTACAGTGGAAGAAAACATTACGAATTATAGTCACCTCACTTCATGATGCTTCATTTGTAGTTTCCATTTGTGATTATATACTATGAATAAAATATGGGGACGATATCCCGGCCCCACTGAAATCAGTAGGAGTTTTTCTCTTAACTTCAGCTAGGCCATGACCCTGGGAATCTCTGCTGGCTCCTGGTGAAGGATTTGTTCTATTCATGCCTCTAACTAGACCTCCTCTGAGGACTTAGTTTTTAATATTACTACCAAATCTACTTCTTAGGTAATAATTCTCTCTTATTGAAGTTTATTTGTACTTGATTTGGGGGATCTGCTCAAAGAAAAACACGTTTCTATACCTATATTTTTCTATCCTTATATTATATGACAGTATTGTTAGGGATAATTATAGACTGACTCTCAGGAAATACTATCTGATAAAAAGAGAGAAAGGACTTCAGAATAATTTCCCAAAGGATGGGGTGGCAATCCTACAGGTAAGATACAATATAAAACTATTCTGCTTGTTGAAGGCTATAAAATGGACTGCAAGAAACAAGGCTTAAGTCTGAGAGGAAAGACTAGATCACTTAATAGCTCTTTAATATCGCCAGTTTCTACGATCACAAACTCTTGCCTTGAGCGTATTGTGGATTTCCCTTTACCAACTGTTTTGATTTGATAAGCTTATTTTTGCCCATGGGTGAAAAGTTGTTCTTAAGTATTATTCTTGCTTTAGTAATAGACTCTTTCACACTCCTGCAGTTGGAGCGTGTATCGCCCACAGGTCATTCATACCTTACAAAACCTTCTACTAAAGGGCATCAGAATTCTTATTTCGTACATAATTTATCTTTCATATCAGCTGATGTGCTGTTTATCTGTTCTTTGCTCTACTGTATTCCACTCATCGTATAGAGCAAGCATAACAGTATATTAAAATTGGTATGTGACATATGGAGCTAAATTTTGATGGTCAAAAAGATGAATGCTACATCAAAGCTTTTTCTGACTCTGGGATATTTTCTTAATGCAAGTATTAATTGCTTTGGAAAAAGGGACAGATGTAAATTGCTGGGTGTGCTCTCATCTGACATCTTATTTGATTTCTCCGTTTCAGTATCTCAGGTTCATTAAGCTCATTCATCAGCTCCTGTTGGAAGTTCCATTCTAGTGGTGGATGTTGTTTTAGGAAACTTACAATGTTTTTAATGAAAAATCCCTCCCAGTTCGGGCTGGGTCTTTAGAATTACAGCCGTAAAATGTTTGTGCAATGTATATGTGCATATGCATATGTATGCACATGTGTCTGCTTATGTTGGGGGTTTGAAGCTGATTGGTAGAGATATTTAAAAAATCTTCTCTTCTACACGTTCAGGCCAAAGTGTCCATAAGAATGCTCTTGTTATGCTTTGTTATACAAAGGTATGCCAGGAGGGAAGGCCATGAAAGTGTTAAGCTATTTATTGCCTAGTCCTATGGTGTTAATTTACCATTTCATGCTCCCTGCATTTCGCTTCATTCCTTCAAAACTATGTATAAACCATACTTTTCAGCTTGAAGTCCCTCACTGAGACATTACCCCCATAGATAAGTATCCTTGCATTGGCACTTTGTCTTGTTTCAGATGGTTAGCATTGCAGTGGGGGTGGGGGGATAAGATTATTTTCACGGGGGAGGAAACATGACGTCTGTCTGCCTGCCATGGGTATTACTGCATTTAATTCTGCGTGCTCTTCCCGGTGTCATAGTTTGTTACCTTCTCTATTGAGTTGTTAGAGATCTTTAGGGTAGTGATGTTGTATGCATGTCTATTATATAACTAATAAACCAAAATATTTAATCTTGCTAGTTCCTGTTACTTTTCGATCAACACGCTGAATCAGTATTAAGCCTTTGCTTTGTTAATTAACTTGCCAAAGCATACCACTTATTCAACTCGTATAATACCAAGAAAACAAGACCCTAGTGTTCTTTTCATCAGAGTTGTCCCAGATTTTCAAAGTATTTGAAGTACCCTGGAGGTAGATAATCTTAAACTAATTTGTAAAGGAGCCAATATAAATAAATCTATTTTTATACAAGATTTCATAGTGATAAGAATGTTTGATGGAGGGAAAATGATTCAGTGCAATTTGTAACTTGGAGAACATAATACATTTGACTCCTTTTTCTGTATAATATGAAGAGTTCATATGTTGCACAATGTTCATTTTTAATTAAACATTTTATCATTGCACAGCCTTTTATTGACATTCCTCATAATAGGGCTGATAAGATCTTGACCTACTCTTCAATAAAGCAATGTATAACTCAATATTCTGGCACACACTTTTCCCTTCAGAATTAAACACAGGATTTTCTGATTTAATTTAAAAATCTTATGTACTTTTATTCACATTTATTTACTTTAACTTCTCAGATTTATGCCCTTGTTTGACTTATGCAATTTGGATGCAACCATTTCTTGAACTATTGCTCCTGTTTGCTTGAGCTTTTAGCTAGCTGGACCATTTTATTGAATTTTTCCTTCTTTCTTTTCCTTTTTAAAATTTGCAATAAAAAGTGATTTATCACCTAATCTCACTTCCTACTGTACCTTTTGAATCTAATTTTGATTAGTTGCACTAACTTCACTCACTACTGCCTTAATCATAGGTTTGTAGAGCTTCTGCTATCACAGAAATTCCTTCAGATACTTCATGAGAAGAGATTCCTGAAGATGTCCCCAAAGATGAATTGCGAAGTTGATCTCTGCCAGTAACCTTAAAGAGCCCTGTGATATAAAGCTGCCCAGGATCACGCGTTTAGCCATGATAAACATCCCTGTAGCTTGGCAGGATTTTCTCACCTCCAGCGGAGCTGCGGCAAGGGGGCGGGAATCGATCCCTTCAATTGGTAGCGGCTGCTACGGTGCCTGCTGACCCAGGAGACAGAAGTTGGCCATAGAGCAGCATCCAGAGGCAATAAGCCTAAGTCTCTTTTCCAGGGTCTGCTGTCTCCTATGTTAGGTTTATTATGTCAGAAACTGTAGTATTCCTCTACATGTGAAAACCAGGACTCTCTAACATTTTGCTGCAGCAAGTCACCCCTTGTGAGTTGAGCACCCACCATATTCACCTAAATAGGAGTTATATGTAGAAGATATGACATCTGCTTACTTGTGGACCATCAGGTGTTGCAGGACCCGCTTTCTCAGTAATCTCCTGACCTCTTGCTATATCAGCTGTCTCAGACGATAACCACTCAACTGCCCTGTGCTTCTCTTTCATACTTCGGAAAACCAGCTCTGGGCATTTGCTGTTCGTCCTTATCCTTGTATCCCAGATCTGTCACCATTCACTGTAAATGTATATTGATTTTAGCTGATAATTTTGAGATAATTTAATGAACTAATTTGAAAATACTTTATGTAATACATCACAGAAAATGCAGAACTCTCTTGCACTTTAGAAAGAGTTTTAAAAACTGGGGAACACTAAGCTCCGCTATTGAGGATGTATTCCTTACACCCTCCCAGATTTCCGATCTTGCTTTGTCAGCATAGCAGAAGTTAAAAATCACATAGGGCCTCTGAGAGTAGGAAGTTATCATGTGCCAGATGTGTATCTTTCAAAATTAAACCTTTCAAGCTTTTTTGTTGTCAACAAGGTCCAGATCATCAAGGACAAATAGGTATGTAATATATTGAACTAAGTAGTTATTAGATGCTTGAACTAAACTTAGATTTCTGATTTTGTTCCGATTTTTTTTTTCTTTGGGATGTTCTCGCCCCAAAACCTCCAGGAAAATATACTGCCATGTTATTGGAAACGTAGACGTTCGTATTCAGATTCTTTAGCTGTTGGGACACAGAAATATTGGAGAGCCTGGAAAGTATGAAGGTGTGTGACTTGAGAGAAACAGTGCATTGTGTTTTGTTAATTGTTCTAGAAGGTAATTGTTTAGGGAAAAAGGAGTAAGTCTAACAGCTTATGTAGCAGATTCATGGCTAGCTACACCTAGCCAAGTTGGAGAATAGTATCAAGGGAAACACAATCAAGGTGTGCTTGGGACATCTCGGAAGCTGTCAGCACAGGTGCCAAAGCTATGCCTCTCTGTCTTTTCTGCCACTGCCATCCATGCTTGCTAGATTAAGCTAAAACAGGTAAATGCCAGTAGAAGCTTATGCCGTTGTTTGCTGTGCAAGCATATGATTGATAAATTAAAGGTGCAGGGCCTCACCATCCACAACAGAGGAGGGGGAAAGACATCTGAGAAAATGAAAAAGCTGATAAAGTTGTTAGTCGTATCCATCCCTGAAAGCTCACTTGTTAAACCAGACCTAAGTCATACCAGATGAAGCTGCCCGTTACATCAGAGATACTGGACATCGCCACTGAAATAGAGATACCCAATTTTAATCAGATTGTTGGAGCAGGGAGACTCAATTTATGTGTAGGAGGACCCTGCTCTTCAGAGGCAGTGATGAGAGAGCTCATGAGCAGGCTTGTTTGCTCTCCCTTGCTCCTCCCACCCTGGGCAGTCCTGCAGCTGACAGGAAGAATAGGAAGGAGTAACATGGGTATTTTGCTCGCTCACTTTGTTTTTTGGGGTTTTCTTGGTTTATACCTCTGCAACTTTGGGCTGGCTGGCAGTGCTTGAGCTAGCTGAAGAGACTGTGCAAGCTAGGATGGTGACTGACATCTTCACAGATGCGTTGGTATAGGTTTTCCCCCAGCTTTTCACCACTAACTGTCCTCTAGGTATTTTAAAGGGCTTTTAGAATTAATAAAATAAGATCCTGCATTTTGAACATACTTAAAACATGTTAGAAAAAAAAATTCTGTTGTATTTGCCGTTGAACATTTATCTAAATGGCCCCTTGTATGTAGGGGACTAATAGGAAGATCTTTTTTTCCATCTTTAAACAGAAAGTAAAGTAGAATATTTCTAGAAGAATGAAAAACCTTAAAATCTAATCCTAATTTCATCAATGTAAATTTTGATAAGTGAAGTATTTTAAAATGCACCATGTAGTATATAAAAGTTTGTTTTCATGAGCACTACTTTAAAAGCAAAAGTTACTGTGTTTTTACTGACAGAACTCAAAGAAATGCAGATGTTATTTCTCCAATGAGAAATATTTTATATTGATTAATTAAATAATAAAAAAAATCCCTTATATAGCTGTGGTTTTGATATTCAAAGATACACCCTTGCCAGAGGGAAGGTGTAAGTGTAATTTAACTAAGTTTGTAATCTCATTTCAAGAGAACTGTGTTCAAATTTACATAAATTAGTATTTTAAATCCACTTCCTCCATCACATTGTTTACATTCTATATACAGCATATAATCTGACACATTTAGCAAGCCCATGTAAGTACAAGTTAGCAATGGGCCACACCAGTTGAGATCAGGATGACCTAGATAGGTAGTTCTGGCTTTGTTGCATGCTGAATTATCAGCTCTCTAAAACTCATAAAAATTCACAACCACTTCATGTAAAGTCTAATTTGCTTCTGTATACACTTGAGACAGGAAAAAAGTGTGCTTTAAGAAGAGAGGAGTTACGTAGCATTGTTGTTCCTGTGTATATTTGCTTAGAGCTTTAGATTTTGTTGAAAGGGAAGTCTGTTGACTATGTGCTTTGGTTACATTCAGTTCCTTAAGAATGGATGTGTTTTGTTTGTCAGCTTGTTACCTGACAAAATAGCAGTTAATGTTAAGTTTAGAGAATGTTATTGGAATATTATAAGGGCATTATTTAAAATGAGTGAACAAGCCTTATCTTGTTGATGTTTTATTGGGGTATACCCACTGCAAATTTCACTAGTTTATAGAAAACAGTTTAATGATTCATGAAGTACCAAAGTTAATTGTTAATATACTGATACCAGATTCCTATAAAGTAAAAAAAAAATCTATTAACTCTAATAATTTAATTCTATTACATTATTAATATGGACATTTAGGGTGTTCTATTAAATAAAAAAAAAAAAGAACAAAACCACCTCAGTATTCAGACCTTTTTAAGTTCACAGACTGTCATGTAGAGAATACATACTGTACGTAGAACATGTATATATAAGGTAAAGTAGAAATAGGTAGGTAATGAGGAAAGCTGGCTGTTTAGTCAAGGCATTTAGCTAGAACTTGGAAGATGCAAGTTTAGTTGCTGAATTTTACCATGCTTTTTCTTGAACTGCCACGCCAGATGCATGCTTTAATCTCCTAGGAGAAAATAAGTGAGAGTTTTACCGGATCATTTGGAGGAACCTGCATTTTACTCCAGCTTCCTTTTTTTATGGGATGAGGTTAATTTTCTACTCTTTTCTCCTCCTTTCCTCTTAGCTTTATTTTATGGCAAAAGCCTATTACAACCGTTAAGATTTGTTATTTCAAATTGGATAAAGACAACAGATTTTATCCCTGCCATTCTTTTGGGGGAATAACGATGAGAGTATTTAAAAGAAGATGAAAATATTTATATTTACTGATGGGACTTCACATTCGTAGCTAGTTCCAAGGATATATGTTATATGTAGGAAAGAATTGTCCAGAAAGTACAGGTATTTTGACAAAAAAAAAACAACCTAATGAGAGGACTCTTTACTACTTTCACTACACTATTTCCATTGGTCTTGACAGAGGTTCCCTCAGAGTACAAAAGATTAATCTGAGGTTATAGTTGGCATGTGTTTTAAATCGATAGAGGTAAAGAAAAATAGTGAGAAACGTACTCTACATTGTACTGAGGTGTGTATATATATATGATATGTCATTTTTATGCAACTTCCTGCTATGATGTTCTCCTCCCCCCTGTATCCATGTGCACACTGAATTGCAGTTCTGGTCTGGCTTTAATGAAAGGACATTATTCTGCTCTGCAGTTGCTCTCAGTTGTATTTAGTGCTCTGATATGGCAGCTTTCACTGTATCCATAAAATATGAGTAAGCATCAATAAGCTGTCTAAGAGAAAGGAGTTTTAAGGAGGTATTTGAATGAGGAGAGGATGACCGTACAAAAAAGGAAGGGGAGTTCTCTGAGTTTACACTCAGGCACCGGAGAGAAAAGGTCATTTGGGCAAGAAAGCCTGTAAGCATCCTGTCACAGGGTTAGATGATATGTTGAAATTGTAAATTGCATGCGGCAATCGGTGTGTTCTGTGAGTGTGCACATATTGGTGTAATGAAGGTATCCACTCATCCTCTGCTCCCTCTGCAGCTGTCCAGGTATTCACAGCGTGAAGTCAAAGGCCACGTTCACCAGTCACAGATTCTGTGCGGAAAAAAACAACCTGCAACAAGTATTTGCAAGAAGAGTTGCACTGGAAGTCCCATTTGAACAAAGCCTTTTAACTGATGTGAAAGTAGATTCCTTAGGCAGTTGCAAGCATTTGTGGAGAATTAGCAAACAGAAAAGGCCTTCTTGTCGACATG
>NW_008825109.1:12801889-12817373 GCF_000699105.1 Pygoscelis adeliae
GGGAAAGAGCACGATTTTGTGAATTAAGTGACCAGTCACGCATCGTGAATAACGAATAGTGATTGTTCGTATCGGTCAGTTAAAAATTGTGTCATAGGGTCAAATATGTTTGCATACACTGCTCAAGGACTTGTGACTAACAAAGTAATTAATAATACCCATGACCTATTTGCAGACACATGGTGAACAGATTTAAGGGCTCAATCCATCGGTTATGTTTCCCAAGGAGCAATTTCACCAGCTCTAGCTAAAAATGTGTAAAATCAAGACTAGAACAGAAACAGTTTCATCATGTATTAGCAATGTCCATCCTCAACACCTGCTGCGATATATCTTTTATTGCTGTGAATATAACATACGATGGATTCTGTGCCCGGTTCTGTGATCCCCCTCAGTCCAAACCAGCAGACCCCCAGGCCTCCAGAACCTTCAAATACCTGTATTGTTTTGTAATTAGCTTTCAAGTACGAGATACTGTCACAATAATGATATCCTTCTACTAATGATACTCAGTAATGATTCAGTCAAGCCCTGTTCAGAGGCAGGCAAAGGTCTAATCTGCTTTTCCGGGAGTTTGTACTTACTGCAAGGAGCAAGTCCTTCGAGGTCACCGGGCAGAAGCAGCAGCTTTGGTGAGTGAAGTGCTGGGCAGGATTGGTCCCAGAGACACAGCTTCCATAAAGCTTTTCTCATTCCAGCAACTACTGCAAACAGAAACATCTTCCCAATCGAGGAGGAGGAGGAGGGAGCGGAGGCCAGGGCTGGGAGCACACAAAACTCAGAACTGCAAGATTTTAAATTCCATTGTATATTTAGTGCAGTTATTGTTCATCCGGGGCTGATGTGCTACTCTAAAGAAGAAGTGAAAACTGCAGCAATCTCTCTGAGTCATTGCATTTCACACAGGTTTTACTTGAATACTGTATTATACTTTGTCCCTAAAAAAAAAAAAAAAATGTTTTTGAAGAAGTAGTAAAGGGGGGGTACTTTGGTTAGAAAACAGGGTGTAAACTGTAAGACCTCTAGTTGGTAAAATCTTTAGTCTCTCTTGCTTTTTGTTCTGTAATTGATTACTAGCACCCCCTTTAACCCACCTTAAAGGGCAAGCAGGAAATTCATGTTTTCGTTCATCAGCCCATCCCTCTGAAAAGCGTTCAATATTAAAACAGTTTGCGAGGAGCAAAGGCAGAAGAAACAAGAGGCCCAGTTAGACCGTGGCAAGGTTAGGAGATGCATGTCTGATGCCTGCAGCAAATATCGGCTCTTGTTCCTGTACAATTTTTGCATGGGGAGACCAAGTTAATTGGGGTATGGCTCTGTTCTTTCCTTTATGTGTGACCTTTTATTATCTCTGTGGCCCTGTAGTTCATGCAGTGTCATAAAGCTGTGGGAAAGTCTTGCAGCTAGTGTTATCAGCTGTTGGAAATTAACTTAAAAAATGAAATATCTGTGTTTCCTTTTGCCTGAAGGTGTCTGGGAGTCTGTAAACTGCTATGAAGGTGCAATTATTGTGGTTGTGATTTTGCTGTAGCTGAGCATTGCTTGTGCATCTTTTTCCCTTCTTTCTCTCCCCTTCTTTCCTCCTCCCTGCTTTTTAGTGCAAGCTGTGGGCTGGCAATCAGGTGTTGTGCTGGGGGAGGGGGTTACTTTAGGAAGGGGGTTACATGGCATAATTCCCACGAATGTAGGAGGAGGATGAAAAAGATAAAGAAATTTTGTTTTTCTGAGCTAGAGGATTCTCTGCATGACTTCCCCACTGATGGGATCATGTGCTTTCAGGCTGAGATTTTATTAACAATTCAAATGGAAATTGAGGGCACAGGAGGAGCAGATTCTCACATAAACTTGATCTGTCCATGAATGCAGTTCTCTGTTTGCCCTGACCCTGCATGGCTTAAGACACTGCCTGTGAGGCCTGAGTGCCAGACACAAAGACCGAAATGAAAAGCAAGCACATTCCACTAGTCTGCACAAAGGCAATGGAGCAGTTTCTAGCCGTCTCCCCAGGGAGAGATCTTATCTCCTTGGGGCTAAAACCCTTTAGCGTGTTTATTTGTACTCTAGCACCCGAGGTTTATGAATTGATATGGATGCCGATTAAATGCTGTAAGTTTCCTCAACGAGTCTTTTTGGGGACACGGAGGTGTTCTGCATGTATTTTCTTTCCCAAATACGTATCGATATTTATCAAAAGGTTGCTCCGGTTTCCTGACGAGCGAACGCAGACGAGCGCCGAGGGAGAAGGCACTCCAGAAAGTATATTAGTTAATAAAAGTCATCACCAGCCTTAGAAGAGTTCTGCAAAACTTTGGCTTTAAGACACGTCGCCTGTTTTTAATGTTTAAAACATTAGCGCAGACTGTCACCGATGCCGGATGCTTGTGCTTGCCAGCACTCAGGAAGGTTGCTCCTGAGTAGCTGTACCGATTAAATATTGTGTATACTTGGTTAACCTTGTGCTACGAAGCCAGCGGCGCGCAGCACTGGGGCAGAGGGAGGACGTGTGAGGCAAGGCTGCTGTGGCCACATCTGCACAGCCATTGCTTTCCACCAATGACAGTCAGTGGGTGATGCTGCCTGTCAGGGAAATTCTGCCGGGGATGGGAGCTGGGGGGTGAATGACGGGGGTTTGCTGCTGGTTTTTGTCATTTTCTTGAGACTGGAGGTGGGAAAGGCTAGGAACATACCCCAGTGCAAAAATATAATTCATATTCCCTGTCACTGCCTGATGTTAATATTAGCAGTGTCAGTAAATGCTGGAGATTCCTTAATCAAACTATTAAACATTGATATTCCTGGCTAATCAGGCTTCCTTTTATGAAAGCTCTCTAAAATGGTAGGAAATAAGTAAGTAAACAAATGTTTTGACTGTGGTAATTCCAAAGAGTCACAATTCTAATCGCCCTAGTTTTCCTTATTTTCAGTCAAAAAAAAAGGTGGAAAAAAAGCCCCAAACTAAAAGCCAGCAACTTTTAGGTAGGAAATCATGACCATATGTTTTTCCATTTTTCTTAAGGCGTTTAAAGGTTTCAAAACTTTTGATACTCCTTAAAGTAGTTAAATTAGTGGAAAGAGGCTAGCAAAGGATATTGATTCAAATAGTTTTGTTCCCTTAATTTTATGGGAGTTATATTATCCAAAATTAATGGTTGTACTTAGGCAAATTGTCAGTAATTGGTGACAAAATTGCTTTATTGCTTTTCTTTCATTTGATGCTAATTAATGGCCCTACATTATTAAGTTCAAGCCTCTTCTGCATTTTTCCTTCTCCGTAAATATTCTTAGTGGTAATGTGTCAGAGTAAACTTCTTTTCTTCAGTGTATGCAATAATTGCTTTATAGAAATGTGATAATAAACAGATTTCTGGCATAATTTTTCCTGAAATAATGTAAATGTTATTTGTTCAAGAGCTTGAAGTCATTTTGATATGAAAGAATACATTAGTAACATAATGTGTTAATTGATTCATGCGGTAAAACATTAGTTTTTCATATCAAAGTAGTCCTTAGCAACTTACACAGCAGTTACTTTACAAAATCTATCCTTTGTTTTGTTTTGCCAGATAAAACGCCCCTTCCTTCTCTCCTACTATTTTACAGTGTGTTTGACGAAACGGTTCTATTTCAGTGGACTAGAATAACACCACAGAATTTGTCATCATATTTTCTACCTGTTTGGGTATAGAGCAGTTTTATCTGTGTTTTCCAAATTATATTATTTTAATGCTATGTAAATATTTTAAAGTCTAGAATAAATGCAGTAAGTAAAAGCCACTTCTAGTTTTTCATACAAGCACTATGGAAAAACAGCTTGTGTGTGTGTGTGTTATTCATTTGTTTCCTAAGAATTTTTTTAAAAAAGGGTAATGAATATATGTCACAAAATTTGATATATTGAATGTCATATACCAAAGTAGAACAGAGAAGGAAAGAGCTAAATATTAAATGACTGTTAAAAGGGAGTTTTGATGGCCTTGTAAGAATAAATTAGTAAAAAAAAATTATTGAAAGTCAAAAAGACTTCAAAATATAGAAGGAAATGTTTTATAAGCTTTTATAGTTTCACAAATTATACTTATTTTCTCTGTTGTCTAATCCTGTAGCACAGAAAGCTGAGAACTGTATCTTTTATTTCACTGGTAGAGGATTGCACCAATGATGAAATATTGTCTCTGTGATTGTTGCCCAAGTCCTATTTATCTTTAATCTTAGTTATACTCAGAAAGTTTACAAAATTATGATTTCTTATTCCTTGAAGTGTTGTTTTCATCTTTTATCATGAGTTAGGTTTAAAAATTAATTTTAAAATAAGGTGTATAAATTTATAAATATTTCAACAATTATAAGGTGGTATGTTATTTAAATAAATCTTTAGAATCACTAAATTTTATAAGCAAATTCCTACCTCTTTTTGACATGATTTTTTTTCTTTAATTCCTTCCCCCCTAAAAGTGGTTTTGAGAAAAAGGAGAGAGAAAATTGACATTTGGAGTTAGAAATTTTTAGTGTTATGTAAATGCTGTTTCTTGGATTAAAGAAAAATAGTGACATAAGATTCTTGGCAAGTTGAATTATTTTAAATTTGTTGAAGGAATTTTATTTTATGTTTTAAAGCGTGCTTCAGTTATGAAAACTTTGACTTTGTAGCAGAGTCACAATGCACCAGTAATTCTGAACTCTATCCCATCCCCGATTTCCACTGAGGGCCCCGTACCTCCAAGTGTTTGGAATGAAATATGTGTAAATGTCTGTATTTCGAAGGCAGCTAAGCGAAGCTGTAGCTCTTTAGTGTCCCAGCAAAGAATGATATTTTGCAAAACAGCTTGAGCTGGTTTTAGTGAAGTATTTGTAGGTGAAAACTGCCCCATATAAAGACAGAAGGTTAGTGCTTGCCTCTGTTTCCACCCGCAATCCTTAGCTGGTATAGTTGTGCATATCCTACTTCTTTGTCCTTCCTGCACCTCCGTGTACTTTTACGATCTTTGCCCTGACTGTAGCTATAACTGTGAGTGTATATGAGGAGAGGTGTTCAGATTCAATAAGACGTCTATACTTCCTCACATACCGCTGCAGGCTGTGCCGCCTGCTCCTCTTGGTCTGTAGAGGTACAGCCACGCCGTGGCAGATTGCACAGTGCGGAGGCTCCTAGCTTATTGCCAGTGAGCCTCACCTGGTTTCAGGCATGGCAAAGCTCTGGACTGTCCCAGGCATGGAGGGGCGGCTGTGGTAGAGGAGCATTAAACCACTACCGTGACTCGGATTCACGTGGTTCAATGTGGGATAGGTGGGAGCTGGTCCTGCGCCTTGTCAGCTGTGCCCGCTGCTCCCTGCAATGCAGTCTCCATGCCCCAGTCCTGTGGTGGCCTTGCAGGGGAAGGGGTTGGAGCAGTGGCCTTCTGCCAAATTGTTGTCTCCTGGATGCCTGTTGAAGTGAACTTCGTGGCTCTCACCTACAGTAATGTAACTAAAAGATGGTAGCCCATAGCTTCATGCCGTATACACTCAAAATTCACTTCACCAGCGTGTGTGGGGGAAATGTCTGAAGTCTTTTTCACACAGTAGCGCAGATCACTTACTTTTACCTCCATTTCTGCATTTGCAAAGAGACTAGAGATGAATAATTTCTCAGGAGGGCTGAGAGTTTGTTGCCACTTTAAATGTGGAAGGTTTTCACTGTGAGGGAGTTTGTGGACCTGGGGAGATTCCTCTCGCCTGGACATCAGGGGACACACGCTTTCCAGGCAGCCCTGCTTTCGCTACTTGTAACATCCCTTGGCGTTTAAATACGTCTGAGGAAGAACTTGGTGCCTAACTCTGGCGGTTTTCTCATCTGCATGTGTGTCTGTGCTTTAGTTTTGCTTGAATGTGAGGATGATGGTATTGCTGGACTTCAAACATCTATCTAGTTTTTGTGCTCTGAATTTGACCTCTGGAGGGAGGTACATACTTCCTTGCAGTGCCTCCCACAGAGAATGTAGGTCCTAAACTTAGGTATTTTGAATTTCATCATAGATACATAAGTTAACCTCAGATAAACAGTATGAACTCCCCTCACAAGTAAATGAAAGGAAAGGAGAATAATTAGAATCACTAGAATTAGGCAAATAAGTGGCAGTCTGTGTTGTAAAAATGTGATTTTATCTTGCCAGAGAATCTGAGTCCACAGCATTCGCTTCTCGGTGCCTGAAGTAACATAGCCTTTCTCAGGCTGCCATTCAAGCAGCCATTTATGATGCTTTGCAGAATTAAACACAATGAAAACCAACCAAGAGGAAGGGATAGCTGTTTAAAGACGGGGATGGTCTGTAAGATCAGCTTTCCCTGACAAAGGAGGCCTTGGAATGACAGAGTTGGGAACTCATTCGTGTAGGTTATTAGGAAGCAAAAACTAGACCTCTGTAAATTGATGTTAATGAGGGATTAAATTAAGAGACTCTCATTTGTTTATGTGTTGTGGTGAAATACAGACTCAGTTGATAAAAAAATTTTTGTAAACCACTGAGAATTTTACCATGTGGACGGAGTTGGTTGAGGAGAAGGCTCTGCCTTCATATGGAAACTTGATGAAATTTGCAAATGTTCTTGGAAATCCCAAATCTTCTGAACATAATTTAAAGTAAAAGTGAAGTAAATACTTGCGCTTAGAATTGTCTTTTGTTTCTTTTAGCATCCTGGGGAGCTTTCTTCCAGTGATACATATTGCACTTGTCATAAATGGCATATAGTGTGTACTTGGTGTGTTTCTTCAGCTTTTGTCTATAGTTCTCATCAACTGGTGCGAGCAAGGGAAGAGGAGGGGAAGAAGCTTATTGTACTCAGCCCCCAGCTTGTACTGTCCCTTTCGTACATGGAAAATGTTATAGTTTTCCCTGGCTTCATAGACTGGGCACCAGAATAAAATCTGTGCTGTCAGCTCAGTTTACCCGTTGTAGCAATGCAAGCACTTCCAGAGCGGCATTCACAACATCCCAGTTCAGTTACCCAGATTGGGTACCTAAACTGGGCGGTTAGTTTCTGTATGCTTCCTCTGTGGTTGATAGAGAAACTTTTCCCAAAGACGTTCTGAGCATCCTTCTTTCGCCTCCCCCTTTTAGAGTAGTCTCTTTTTCTCACTGACTGTGTAGGCACCCTGAAGTTGCGGTATTATGACTTCCCTGAAACTGTGGCATTAAGACTTTCGCAGCTTATCTCCTTTCAATGAACGTTGCCAGCTTTTCTGAGAAATTAAATGATGGTGATGTCTAGTATTTCATATTGGCCATATTCAAATAAGGCATTATCTGCAGCAGGTGTAAGATATTCCATCTCTGATTTCTATGATTGGAAGGTTTTAGTGATACCCTAGTTATCTTCTGCTTTTCAACAGTAATTCTATAAGGAAAATATATTTATCTTAACAAGTTCTGATTGGTCTGGGTGAGTCTTACATGAGGAGACAGTCATTAGACCAGAAAAACCCTTTTATTTTTTTTTTTCTATTGATAATTTAGGATTAGATATTGTTTTGAAAGTTGAAGAGAATATACAAAAAATTTTCAATATACTTTCAATAATAGTGCCTATTTGGTGATCATTAGAGTAATGTAATTTCACATACTTGCTGTAATTTTGGTAAAATATTGCAAACTAGTTCCTTTTGGGTCTGGTGTGTGAATATACTTTCTAAAAAAAAGCAGTATCAACAGAAACTAAAGTTGTTACACGCTTAAATTTGCTAAATAGTAATGAATTGAGGAATTCTTCTAATTTGAGAAGACATGAGTGTGTCAGCCTCGTACCTCCAGCCAAGTTGTATTTGATTGTTGGTACAGGAAAAAAGATAAGAAAAAAAAGATGCTCTAAGACTAAGCATGAACGTAATAATGAAGAAACAATGCTACGTAGTCAACCAGGCATGAAGAATTATCTATTGAAGATAGGAGGCCAAGTGTCTCATCAGTTGGATTTTAATAATGCCTGGCAGAAGTGCTTGTACTTGTACAGCGATTGTTTTAATATCTAATTGAGTTTCAAGCTGAAATATGACAGTCTGTCTTGAAACACGAAGAGAACATTTCCTGTGATGCAATGTCTAAGGATTTCTTTACGTGCTAAACTAAGACTAGAAAATTGGTAATACTTGTGTTTTCAGATTCCAGGAGCCTTCTAATTATGCATAACTAAAGCTGTATCCTGTGCAGTTTTACTATTGTTAACTCTTTCCTCTTCCTGTCTTTATGATTCATTTTGTTTACTATATTCACTTGATGCAGCTTGTTCTTTTTTTTTTTTTTTTTTTTTTTTTTTAATACCGTTAGCTGTTTGCATTGGGCACTTTCATTTGCTTTGCGGTTAGCAGAATACCTAGTAGAATGTGCCCTAGTTCTGCCTGGGGAGTCTAGCTACAACAGCAATGCAGACTTTAAATACAAATGTGACTCCAAAGCTGACATACTAATTATGCTCCCGATAATCTAGCATTACCCTTACATGGTCAGGAGTACAAGATCATCATAATTGAAGGCTAGAAAAAAATAAGAGTTTGAAAAAAGCTTAAATTTTTACTTAGCATGCATACTGAAATGGATGCAATACACAAAATGTAGCCTTGTTTTGAAATGAGCTTTTTTTCATTTTATTTCTTGTGATCGATTGGTATGCGAAGCTGGAGCTTTTCAGGAAAAGTCTGGGATTATGAGTGCATCAGCCTCTGCTTTTAGCACAGCAATGAGGTTATCAATAATGCATTGGAGATCTCAGAATCCTTGAACATAGGGAAATCGCAGCTGGTCTGGGTTTATTGTCGAAATTGCAGATTTGCACCAAGAGGTCACGACAACTGCATGTCAGACGGTCACACACACACGCACACAGACATTATTCCTCTCGTTCCCCCAAGACATATCTGAAAAACTGCCACTGCCCATGTTATTTAGAAACTCTTCATATGTTTCTATAGTACAGCTTTAAAAGTAGCATATTTAATGCTGCTCGCAGCGGCCTTTTGACATTTTGGCCTTTCCCAGTATTATAAGTTTTATTGTTTTCCTGACAAGTTTATTCATATACTAACAGCTTGCTTGGCAGCAATGTTCAAACTCAATACTTAGGCTTTCTGGTCACGGTGATGGCTGGCAGTAATAGAGAGGGAGAATAAGTGAGTGTGGAAATGCAAAGCTGTCTCTTGTTACATTTTATCGATCTCATTCTGGTGTCATTCAATTAAGACAGAAATGTGATGGATAGCGTCTGCATAGATTTCTACTTTGCTTTCCAGCCACTCTATATAAAGCTTTTTGGGGGAGGGAGGAGGGAAGGGAGGGCGAGAGGAGGAGGGGGTAGCACATCAAAGATACAGTGTGATTTGAATTACAGATCAAACTTATCTTTTAAAAAAATCATTATTCTAAAGCTACGTTGAAAAGCAATATTAGCAGAGCTAGCATTCTGTGTTGTCCTTCTAATAAGTATCCATAAATGTCCGTCCCATTGTTCATTGTAGTAATGTTTTTTTTGGTCCAGATCTTGTCTGTGATTTATGAATAAACACTTGATTCTTCTGAATTTAGTACACAGATAGAAAGGGACCAAGAAATGAAAGGACTTACTTGGCTAAGAGATGTGCCTGCATGCTGTAGGGCAGTCATTCCAGATAAACAGCTGAAGATAAGAGTTGTTCATTTCAGTCTGTTGTTTACTTTAAATATGGCAAAAAAAATCATTGAGCAGTTCTGTCAATGTAATACAAAAATGCAGAGATTAGCTCCATAGGCTTAAGTAGGCCTACATCAATTCACAACAACTAAGCCTCTCTCCCAGTCTTCAAACTGTGGTAATTTCAGAACTAATAAATTACTTTCAATCTAACTCACAGTTTTTTGCCTAAAATGTGAACAAGACAGTCTTAGAATGCATTGGCGATTTCCAGAAGCATTTTTTGTCATCAGACCTGGGGCAGGCTCCCTAGTCAGGCAGAAGTCCCCTAGGAGAAAAGCCTTGGTAACTCTCACCTTCTGGTTTTCCTTCCCATCTTCTGGACTTAGAGGCAGCAGGGCTGTATGTCCAGATCTCCTCTGTTCCCAGGGAACTTACAGAGGAAGGGTTTGCAATTCAGAGGGCCATGTCCAGGGCAGGTTTGGGAATCTCTGCTCAAATGAGGTTACCTGGGAAAAAGCCAATTTGCCAGAACCAAAGTACTTCACAGATGTATATAGGCTATTACAACTATCATAAATAAAAAAACAACCAACCAAACAAAAAAAAGCAAAACAAATAGATTCCCACCAGCTGGCTTGATGAGCTTCTGGGAAACCTGGATTTCCATGGTCTGCAGCTGTGCCACATGCAGTATGTAAGGTTGGTACTCCCGGCTTTCCAGGCTCCTGACTTTGTGACTGGTGACTGTTCCACCCTTCATGGCTTGGCTGTGGCTCCCGAAGTCCCTTTTCCTGCACTGGGGAGCACAGGAACCCTAGGAGTCACCTTTTAACTAAGAGCCTTGGGGCTTTGATGTTTAGGACTGTATTTGCCTTGCAACTGCTGTTATTGAATCCACAGTTACAGTTTTGGGAGGCATTAATTACTCTGAGAGTTAATTAAGTTTTAAGATTTTTAAGTTTTAAGGTTTTAAGTCACACTTTCAATGTGACGAGGCTAAGATTTTAGAAACTAAAGAGGACATTTCCAGCCCTGTTATTCAGATAAGTATTCTGAGTGCTTTTTTGTGATTGCTGCATGTCTCAGGTTAGCAGTAGTTACTTTGTGCTCTGTAGAGCCTACAACAGAGTTATGGACCTGAGTATCGGATCCATGAACCTGAAGATCAAGTGTCAGCTGGGATTTGGGTTTTCAGAATTACAGAATTTCAGATGAGAGGTTGGGACTGAGATGAACCGAGGTTTCTCAGAATAGCTTGATCTTACTTGTGGTATTAATTAGATGCTTCTGCTAAATCGATCAGCAACGTTTATACTGCCATAAGTATAAAGTATCTTCCCTTTGTGCAGGAGTTCTAGAAGGGATCTGGAACTTGTTGTCTGAGGACTCTAGGAAAGTAATCATATGAGCAAGGTATGGCCTCCCAGGCATGAGGATGCAAGAAGGGCCTCGGGCAGTTCCAGTCACTTCTGGTTTTTTACCTAATAGTAAAGCTAGGCACATTCAGGACTCTCCGAATTATTGCTGGAGCTGCTCTTTGTGGACTGATCTAGACTGGGGAGGCTGCTTCGGTGAATAAGTAGCTATTTAATTCTCACTCACTTGCATGCAGTTCTTGGGGGTCTCAGAGGCACTGAGTATATACAGCTTTAATACTTGCTCCATTGCCAGTATCTTTGGAAATTACTTTTAATAAAAGGTAGTGGGGCGGACTCTTCTTATGTTCCTATCCCCCAAAAGTGACATTGTTTTTATTGTTAAAGTTATGGCATGGTATAACATGTTGCAGCAGACAGCATTGTTTGAGCAACATCCCCTCTTTGTTGAGGAGACTTTCAGTGCTGGACCATTTGATAAATCATCCCTTCTGCATTTGCCACTCAGGTACAAAATTAAAAACGTTAGTATGCATATAAGGCAGTGTTCCACAGATTTTATGGGCAGTCAGACAGCAAGAGGTTTGGGTGTCAGTGCTGTTGGTATAGCTTCTTAACATAAAGCAGTCAAAGCGATTTCCTCGTTTAACATCCTGAATAGGCATAGGTTTCTGTTTTTTTCTGCACTCCAAATAGAAGGCTTGCATTGCTTCTTCCTGGCTTTGCAGGCTCATGTAATGTAACATATAGAACCATTTTGCATTTTTAAATAGTATTCATTTCACTGCAGGAAGGAAAACACTTGTGGTATAAAAAAAGAAGAAAATAATTTTTTAAAATAATGTGACTTTGAGGGAGGAGATTAAGGGGCCTTGCTGTGGCCATGTGAAAAAATTATAGCCGATGTAAAAGTTGACCACAATGTGTTCTGGATTTTTTTTTCAGTGGTACATTTAAGTATAGCAGGTTCCAATAGCCATACATAAGCTAATGTTAGGAAAAGAAAGCCAACCAGTCTCCAAACTCAGCACTATTTAATAAGCTCTACAAGGCAGCTTTTAATACCATTTCTCCACCACAAACTTCTGTTTTCCCTGAACTGATGAAAGTTCATGGAGGTGTACTTTTGGATAAATCCAGCTCACCTACAGCTAAGCCTTGAGCTGAAACTGAACAGACATTAAGTTTGTAAAAGTTTAGTTAGATGCTTTTGTGTGAATTTTCACAGTTTTTGTAGATGTCTGCTTTTCATAGTGCCAGAAGTAGTACCACAAGAACAAGTTGTTTTATACGGTATTTTAATCTTAGAAGGGAACAGCTATAACAGCACGATACAAACTTGCTGTCTTAAGATGTCCACTTGAATTTCCAGTTTTGCTTCTAGATTTTGGAAATTCAGAGAAGGTTAGGGAGAAGAGGGAGGGAAGGAGAGAGGGAAGAAGGGTTTCCTAAGCATAAGCACATAAGTGGTTATGGCCTATTGTACATTTTTTAGAATTGAAATATTTCAATAGCTTGAAAATGAGCCAGACAGCCTGTGTATTATGAACAGGGGAAAAAAGAAGATAAAAATAAATAAAGAGCAGCTGCAGTTCTGTTAGCAGTGCAACAGAGTTAAAAGGGACCTGAAAAATTATAGCTGACATTATGTATACAAATCTAGGAGAAAAGAACCCTAAAGTATATAAAATCTTGTCATATTCTGTTCTGTTCTGAAGATGTAGGGTTCAGTGTTCAATTTATGAGCAACAATTTCTTTCCTCTTTCAAGTGCTTATGGAGAATTAGGATTAAATGCGTAAGACAAAAACCAAGGCAGACCTTTAAACAGCTTGCCTTAAAACAGAAAAAAATAAGTCTCTCAATATCTGAGTTAGTTATGTTTTTGACTATTAGCAGCTGTAGCAAGAATTTACCAGTTACCTGGGAACTGTCTAGCAAAATTAGGGTAGCAAATAATAGTGTTGCTTAAGAAAAATTACTTTTTCTTTTGGCATTATTTTTGGGCTTCTCAAATTTCTGGGTTTTACTTCTTCTTGATATTTAACTGTAGGCAGATTCGTAGACAATCACATTTTTCCCATGTGGAATTCACCTTTATTACTTCAGTGTGTAAAGAATATCCAAAGTATTTTCACATTATTTGGTAATTAGAGCTCTTTTGTGAAAAAAAGAGAGAAGTGGTCAAGGTCTGCTTGAATTTTAGAGACATTTGGTTCCAGAGTATGGTGAACATTCATTCAATCTCTGTGTGAAGGTGAAAGAATAAATACTATTTTTCTTCATTGCACTTCATCCAATAAAATAAAGATAGTAGCATAGCTACTGTTTTTGTCTTTTGATTTTTCAGTATTAAGTGTTCTTCCCCATTAATTAGAAACTGGACAGTCTTTCATAGGCAATGTTCCAACTGAAGAGGAATCAGTGGTGTTTATTCTTTCATTCCACCTGAAGCTCAGTATTTAACTCATGTACTAATTCTGGTTGCCAGCAAAAGTCAGATGGTAGATATAAAAAGAAGCATATGCTAGAGAAGAGTAAACTGAGTTTCATTTAGGAAAGCATCAATAAATAACAGTGGAATGCATTATGAATTTAGTCATAATAATGATTAGATGTGGTAATGGTGATTACCAACATTTCTGAAGTAAAGTCAGGAATACAGTCATGTTAACTTATAGCAAGACAAACAAAGACCTCCTCTTCATTGCATCATCTATTTCTGGATTGGACCAGTTGAATAAAACTCTTCACACCTGATTTTGTATATGCAATTTTAAAAATCAGTTCTCATAATTGGAAATAGAAAGGAGTAGTGGGGCAAGTCATATTAGCAATGTGGACATTGATAGTGATTTTGGGAAATATAGCAGTGATCAATTTACCAGTACTGTATCTTTATATTTTAAAAGGAAAATTGCCTTTTTAGTTGTATTTTAACATAGCATCTCTAATTCTCAGTGATCCATGTGTGTTTCTACACTGTACTCCAAGTGTTGGTAGATAAAGGGAGGTGGGAGTCTATGTGGTGGTGCCTTTGTCCTGCAAAATGGTAGTTCCCCGCTCCTGCAGGCGCTGCCGTGATAAGCAAAGAGGCTTGCAGGAAGGCAGGTAACTCTCAGTTTTGCAGGATAGCAGCTCCTGTTGCCGCCTGCCCTACCTCACTTGCTGGAGCCCCCTAAACAAGGAGCACGCTGCTGATGCACCTAAGCTGGAAAACAGCAGCGTTTTGTCTCTGTGCAAGGCTCCTCCTTACTTGTGGTGTGCAGAATGTAACATTTGTCCACAAACATGGCAGTGTGGCATTATTCTGATTAAAGGTAGTGTCCACTTTGAAAACTACTGTAAAGATCTCTTTCTTTTACAAAGGCAGGATAGACTTTTTTAGGTTCTCCCTTTTGTTGGCAGCTCTCTTCTAGCACTAGAGATTCCAAAAAAGGGAATCGCATCTTCCCAGGAAATGTCAGATGCAGAGAGTGAATTTGAAAATAAGATAAATAAAGATTTTTATCTTTATAGGTAAATAAAGTCTAGTTTTTACTAAAATGGATAAGAATTTTCCTGTCAAGGTCCATTTTCTTGTTTGAAAAGAAAAACTTTCAAGGCTACTTGCCCAGAATATGCATCACTACATATATTTCTTCTTATGTAATATGGAATCTCTTGAAGCTCTTTACAGTTTGTGCAGCTTAGGATAGCTTCTAATGATCAGTTTCCTGTATGCTTCCCAGAAAGAACGAACTTCTGAATTTCAGTTTTGTAAGGCAGTCCATTAAACATTATTTTTAAGTGGGGTTAGTGTGCAGCTGACTAGTGATTGTATATATTGAAATCACTTGTAGAGGGACCACAAATAAAAAAAATAAAATTTAAAAAAAGCACACTAAAAATTAAAACCTTTTCCTGACCAGCAAACATCTCGTTTGTTCTTGGAGGAAACAAAGAGATGAAGGCTTATTTGTCCTGTTGGAGGAAGACCAAATATTCCTTTAATTTTCTTCCAGAGAACAGAACTTTTAATTTGCTCTTTCTGAATTCATAGCAGTCTTTACAGAATGTTACATGATGTTCTTGCATGAACCCTGCTTAATCTTCCTTGCGATGCTGCATTCTCTTACATTGTGTAACGTCAGTCCCTTAGGAGCACAGGGTAACTGTGAGTAGAAGAATAGTATTACGTAGTTCTGGAGAGGTGTCCAAAATTATCAGGAAGTTTTGCCCATACCTTTTATGATTGCCCAATTCACAGAAATGCAGATGCTTTAGAATAAAAGTGTGGGCAACCTTAATGGCTGTTGCTCAAGAGGATTGCATTTCATTTTCCCAACAGTACTGCTGTCTCCTAAATAACTTCACGACTTCCTCACCATAAGACACACAAGAGCTGCAATGGTGCAGCCAGACTGCATTCTCCTGTATATTTACCATTTCAGAGTATAGAGAATACACAGCCAACAGAAAGGCAACTGGAAC
>NW_008825109.1:12817432-12832743 GCF_000699105.1 Pygoscelis adeliae
GAAAAGTGCTGGAAGGAAACTACAGCTGTTTCCTAGCTGTTGTCAAGAATGAGATGTTTAGTCCGAGGTTTCTCTGAGGAGGAGATGAGGAAGGGATTTTTTTTTCTGTTTAATTTAATTTTCTGCTACTCTGGGCTGGGTTCTGTCACTGCCTGCTAGGTGGCCTGTCTGTAAACTGGCGTGATGCTTCTGTCATTTGTAATGTGTTTTGGCATGCTCTTCTTAATTGGTTTGCTTTCCTGAAATTCAGGCTGTTTTGAAGATTTGTCTCCATGAATAGTGTCATCTTTCCACAATGAAATAAGTTATTCTTGCTAGTTTCATAGTGGTAGGAAAAAAAAATAAATCCATGGCCTTTTACTTTTCCTGCTTTCCTGTTTGGCTATGCTACAGCAACACCCAAGGAATCCAAGATCATCTTCTGAGAGTTAAAAAGAAAAAAAATTGTGTTTTTAATATTCGTCTCATATTTGGAACACTTTCCTTGAAATTGCTGAGAGTAGAGATTTAAGTTGTTTTTAAAAATAAGATTCTGTCAAACTGCTAAGCTAGGTAGCCAAATATATTACTGAAAACCTCCAATTTTGGTCCTGGACTGGATGAATTTTTTCTATCTCTGAGTATATATTCTAAATACTTCCAAGGAAACCTGGACAGCATACCAAAATATTAAGGACTGTGCCTTTTCAAAGAAAGGAAAGCATGAAATGAAAATAGCAGTTTTTTGTGCTCCCTTAACTTACACGTTGCTCGGACGGTGTACATTAGGTTTCTTTCAAATATCTTGGACTGGTGGACAGATGCATGGATGGATAGATGGGTGTAACCGTGGATACAAAAATGTGTTTATAGGATCATAGTCAATATTTGTGGTTACGATCATAATAGTATTTCACATTTGTATGTTATCTATATCTGTTTCTATTTTATGTAGAGGCAAAAAATTAATATGCAAAACTATTAGAAAAGCAGTCATAAATTTGTCTCTTTATGTATATGAGAATATATTAATTCCCTCAAATTAACTAAATACTTGAAGTCTGTTTGACAGTAAAATTCACATTGGTAAAGCTACAGGGATGACAAAGGTTCTGTGGAGCGTCTCCAGATAAAGGAGAGCTTGGGTGAATTCATTTCCATCATTACAGGTACCAAGATGCAGTCTCCTTAGGCCTTTCCTCCTCTTTCCTTTATTTTCTTTATATACTTTAGATGGTCATACCTAATTGATGGTTGACCTTCTTTATTGTCAAACTGGAAAATCCTGAACTAGTTATATTTAGATGTAAAATGATGGAATGAAAAATCTCTTACAGAACGGTTGATCTATAGCAATCAGACTCAAAAACTGTTTATTCTAGTCCATGCGAAAAGGGCAGTTTGGAGTTCTATATAACGATGAAATAAAATTCCTGGCTGTTCCCGGAAGGTTGCTAATGGAACGAGAATACAGATGCTGATATCATCAGGTGCTCCAAATGGCATGGATATCAGAGCTCTGGTCCCCTGGTCCAGTGAAGGCAAATTTAAGTCTGAGATCCTTAAGTGTTGATCCATGTTGTTCCTTTGTTGATTGTTTCTCTTTTCTTGATTAATTTTATGTATGAAACAGATCTTGACTCCCAGTATAAGTCCAAAAATATGAATAAAAAAGGTGTGGGTAGGAGTTTTCTAGATTATCATGATCTAATATCATTCAATATTTGTGGTCCAGGAAGGTAATACCTTATCATTGAGTTTAATCACATGAATATTAGTAATTCATTTCCTCAAAAAAATTTTCCCCCTTGCACGGAGTTTTGAAATGGTTTTATATAATCAAAGAGCATTAATGTATCTTTAAGAAACTAAATAATCCTGGAAAGTAAATACTAAATGACAGACAGAGTATTACATGAGTAATAATGGCATAATACTGTCTTTAACAGTCTAAGAAAATAGCATATGAATAGATGAGATCAGGACAGTAGTTTAAAGGCCCAGGGTTCTAGCAAGTGACTTTATCTTTGTGGATTTCTGTCTGAATTCAGAGTTGGCTCAGTGAATGTAGAAATATGCAATCAGATACTGCTCTACAGCTGCCCTGTTTAGGGGACTCAAGAGCATATCTTTTCTGACTTTTAAGTGGGCAGTAAATTATTTTCAATAACTCTGGCTCAGGTTGTTTCCGTAGGTAGCAGAGGAGAAGTTTGTAGTTGTTTGATCAATTTTTACCTGCTTATGTAAGTCATCGATCACTGACCTGTATTACATGACTTTCCGTCAAATAGAAAAGTAAAGTGGACTTTAACATCTTTGTGATGGTGGCATTTAGACATCCGTGAATTCTCAGCTAAACAGAAATGTCCATTTACCAAGGAGGCACGCTTCAACTGTTGGATGTGGTAGAGGTCAGAGAAGGGGATTTCTTCTACTGTGGTAGTTTTATGGCTGCTACAAGCTCTTTTTTGCGAGGCTCCAGTTCTACATGCATGCTTATACTACTGGTTTTGTTCTGGAGTATTTTAACAAACTTATTGATGTTAAGGGTATAATGGCAAAAAAAGGTGATTTCTTAGAAGGGACTTTTGGACTGTTTCTATAACACTGAGCCATCAAAACAGAGAGTTATAAAATGATAAAGATTTACTTTGTTCGAGGATTAATATGTATGTCTTGCTGCCTGTTGATGTGTGCTTTGTTGTCTTACCTCAACAAACTTTCCTAAAATATGGACCGTATTCTGCTACAAATGAGTTACTTGGTATGTACAAAGAGAAAGGGCTATAATGATTTGAACATGGTTTCTAACCTGGAAGGATAACTAATGGACGTAGAATAGAATGGAACTTGCTTTCACATTTATTTTTAAAATACTTCAGAGTGCATTAGAATAATGAGCTAGTTACTGATAATGGAATGAGAATAAACAAGGCCCATTTGTATGGTACAGCAAATTAGACGTCAATTATGTGGCAAAGCAGCACTGAAGGATGTAGCAGACTGGGAATTAAGCTGTAGTGTTAATTGATTATGAAATCATTTGATAGTCTTTGGTTTTATTGAAATGATTCTGAGAGTGCATCATAAACTTAAAATCCATTACAGGAGAAGCACGGCTTTCTGTCCTGAGGGGTAACCTCAGTAGTGGGCCAACCTCTGACAACAGTGAAAAACTTAGTTCAGTTTTTGCAGCTATTTTGCATAAAGTAATTAGAGGATTGTGCACCTTCCTGACCATAACTATGAGTACAATTTGGATCTACATCCTTTGGTTTTGCAACAGTTTAGTTTTGTTTCAGCTGTTGGTATAATGACAAATGTGCTCTTAGTCTTTTATGTATATATATTTTTCTTCCTCCTTAAATTAGAGGCAAGTGTGCCAAGTGCTTCTACTTGAAGAGGCAAGATGCTACAGTGTTAGCTGACTAATACTGTCCAGCCTCTGTGCAAGGTGACAGCTCCCCGTTTCTTTTGAATTTGGAGAACACTGCAGTTTTGGTCTGTTTTTATACCTCTCCCAAGGTTTTTGCCCTTGGTCTCTGTGGGAGATCACCAGGTGGCAAGATGGGCCACTGGCAACCTACAGTACCTTTGGATGTTCTAAAATCCACACTTATGCCAAATTTGGTGCCTGCCTCGCCAGACTACCCACTCCTTTTTTGTCCTGTGTTTTGGTGGGTCTTGCTTTGTCTCCGGCTCCAGTTCAGACTCCTAAACTAGCTACACCCTTTTCATTTTGGAGTTAGAGCAATTGCCATAAATCCGTAACACTTAGGTTCTAAGTGGTTTATAACCCTCTAACAGCTTTCTCTGTTGCTGCTTTTAGCGCAGGACTCCCTGTCTTTGTTAAGAGAAGGTCTAGGCAGGTTGGCAGCCATACTCATTTTGACCGCCTCTCTTCTGCCTCGGACGCGATCTCTTTTTGCTGCTTCCCACTTTCTTCTTCTAAGGGCAGGGGACCCATGTCTGTGGAGAAGCCAGAATGTAAAGATAAAAGGAAGATGAAAAGGGGAAACAGAGTAGAATGAAGTACAAAAAGCATAAAGGGGCAGACTATAAATCTGCGGCACAGGTTGGGGAAGATATAGGTGTATTATGTGGCCATTCAGGATAGCTGCACAGTTGTGCTCTGTGCAGTCAGAGTTTTGCTCTCCCTGGTGACATTTGACATGCAGTTTTATTTCTTTTTGAGAACAAATGTTGTCCTAGACACTAGGGTTAACCTCCATTTTGCTGGGATGTATCAAGAGGTTTTAAGTTCTGCTTAGATAGCTGCTGGGGATTGGCAGAAGGGATCTCATTTTAACGACTAGCTTGAAGAAAAGAAAGAAAGAAACCCTAGTAAAAACCCACCACCAGAAACTTTTGTCCCCCATAATTTCACTGAATAATGTTACCTTTGCATATGAACTTGTACTGAGTAATAAGACTCCTGGGTATGGGATAAGATGGAAGGCAATTGAGCCAGTCTGACATTATTTGGTTACTAGTGCATATAAATACTGTTCTAGTGCCACTTATACATAGGTACCATACATATCTTTAATGGTATTTAATTGAGATTAAAGAAGCTGTTGGAGTGGATGCTGTGAATGCATATTAGGAATATTACTTAAAACCATAAGCCTTGATATGATAAACCATAACAAGTCTGAAGGACTCATAATGGCTTATCATGTCAATAAAATGCACTTAAAAATCCCCAAGTGATTAGAAGGAGCCATTTCAGTCTATTATATCAACTGTTATATGCTGAGAGCATGAGAGATTTATTTTTCTTTTCAATCCTCTGTTTAAAAAAAAGAAAGGAGGAAATTAAATCATAATAAGCTATGTTCAAATAGAATCAAGGTACTAAAATAAACCCACAGAAGGAGATTTACAAATTAAGGAAGGCAGTGAAAAGTTCTCTCCAAGCAGAGAATACTCTCATGTTACACTTGGTCTCCCATTCCTGAGCATTGCAGGATGGTTAAAGGGTGGAGTGTGTACTTGCACCAATGCTGTTCCCGTTGAACTGTGAAGAAGCGCGAATTTAACATTTTGTGGCAAGAAATAAGAATCATTTTGGCCTTTGTACCAGTGATGACCTTCAGCACTTGCACACAGGGAAATCTGAATTGCCTTTACTACCCCATGTGGTAGTAAATGCTCAGCAAGGATTCTAGCAGAAAAAGAGGGTGGCGAAGTTTTCCTGTCCCAGTACTTTTCCTGACTGATTTTTCCAAACATCATCTTCAGGGGGCAGGCAAAGGGTAATGAAGTAGCACCCAAGCTCTTGGGGCGTCAGGGGCCCTGATGTTTGTTGGTATCACACTGACAGAGCTTCAACCACGGGCAACTGCTCTAAACCAGCTGTTTGACGGTACGTTTCTATACTGGAGACAGTCTGTTGACCTGTGTTTTCTCTGCGTGTTACTCTGCCTGTTGTCCGTTTGCTTTTTGTCACCTTGGCTGGCCTGTGAGATTCATGCAGATCGAGCAGGCTTTGGGAGATGGCAGGAGGGGCTGCCATAAGAGATGTCCTTTGGTGTAAGTGAGGGAGGAGCTAATTTTGGAGGTGATTACCGCCCTGGTCCAGTCTGCATTTTAGCCAGGGGAAAACCTGGTTTGTTAATTTACACAGTTGAGTCAGGAAAATTTGGAATTGTTTTCTGCTAATAATAAATAAAGATATCTTTTCCTGCTGCAAGGAAAGGTAACTCTCCTCTAAAAAGTGGACTTTACTCTTTCCCGATAAATCGTTTAACTGTACTGGCATCCCACATTTTTGGCTTCCTTGCTGCCACCAAAATTCACGCAGGGGTGAGGAGCCAGTGTGGATCCCCTGTATCGCTTATTTGTGGGCTCTGAACTTGTTTACATAGCCAGTCGGTAGCATTTCAAACAGATCTGAGCTGGCTCTCTGGGGCCAGCTTTGCAGATGGGTCTGGTACAGTCTTAAAATAGTCCCTGGGGGCAGATTGCTGTTAAAATTGGTGTTGCGGCTCCCCAGGCTGGTGCGGTAGTTGGAGAGGTGAGGGCTGCTGAGTATATCAGTGTCCTGCTCTCAGCTGGCAAACTTAACCTCTGCGGCGCCCACGTTTCAGCTGTTTAATGTCTGAATAGATGGAGAGTATCCTGGGAAAGTGAATTTTTCTCTCTCAACAGTATCCCTGCTATCTCACTTGCAGATATTACGTCTTTTAATGCAATCCTTCCAGATGATAGTCCAGCTTCATCTTCTCAAGGCCTGAGTCATGCTTACTCCTGCCCATATTGAATTAACCTGTTAGTTCCTGCGCCCCGTTCACATGCCCAGGGTGCCCCTGGGATGGGAATGCGTGGGGCTGCAGCTTTTGGGGGATTCTTCAGCGCCGCTGCTGGCAGACAGGCAGGAGAGAGAAAATAAACAGGTTCAGGAGGTGGGGAAAAATGAGCTGATGGAAGCCAGGGGAGGGAAGCAGTGGCAAGTAAACACAGCTGAACAAGAGGAAAAAGATGTTTATGTATGCTTATTTAAGGTTTGCAGTGGGGATAAATGCAAGTCTGTCAGGACAGTTTCTCTCCTCAGAGTGCTGTGAACCCTTTATCTATTTACGTGCTATGTGAGTAAGAAATTTGACATTATGCAATTTTCTTTATGACTGGAATGCATACAGTGAGGTTTGGCCGAGGTAAATTTAACTGGTGCATGAGTCCCAGTTTGAGACTCAGCTGAAATAACAAGCCAGAATACGCACATTCACATACGTACGTACACACATATGTACGTGCATGTGTGCATGCCGTCTTGTTACCCAAGAGAGGGTGCTGCTAATTGGTTGACCGCTTGGCAGAAACAAGAATTTAAGAGTGACTTAAAAACATACCCCAGATTAAAAAGGAGCTGGCACCCTAAGAAACACCCAGAGATTTCCTATCAGTGCCATCTCAAATTATGGAAGCTGGGGAAACCAGGGACATCGAAACGCAGCCTCAGTGCTGTTAGCAGACATCTGACTGCACATTCTGGAGCACTATTCCAAGATTCATTTTTCATTTTCTCTGATATGTTATTGGGGAGGGAGATATGTAGTTGAACAAAGTGATCAATAAAAGAACAAACAAGGAACAAATGCTAAGAATATTCAAGATACGGTTTTTACTTGAAAATCACAGGCAGCTTTATTCTGCAGAAATCTCTGAACAGAATATTTTTCAGTCTATTCTGTTCATTTACAGCAATATTCATTTGACAGGTTTATGTTTCAGGCAGGCAGAAGGAAAAAATAATATCAAAAACCCCCTACAAATACTAAGATGCAGGAGAAAATAAGTTGAGAAAATAGATTGGGAACAAAACCAAACCAGCAAAATACACCTGTATAAATGTCTTATAAATAACAGTACAGTTTGGAGTTTTACAGTTTTAAAATCTGATATTATGCCTTGATTTTAATATGTTGAACTAGGATTGTAAAAGTAATTATGAACATTTAAAACATTTATAAAAATGCCTAAATTACATCTGTCCAAATAATCATACGAAATTCTTTGAGTGTGCAGGGGGAGACATTGATAATATTTTGCAGTTTTTAAATACCTTGGCTTTGTGTCCTTTAGGAACCTCAGAATAGCATTATGAGGAACAGAAAAATGAGAGGGGTATATTTACAAATATTTGTAGGTTGATAAAATACAGCCTTTTAAGACAGACCGCTTAAATACATTATCTACATTCATCATGTGTGTCTGCATGTATGCATGTCATATGGTTTATCTAGCATGTAGTCCTGTCTTATTACAGTTGTAGAAATAATAGACTCAGTGTGACTTAGACACTTTCCTGCATAAAATTGTTCTTTAATACGTGGTTTGTGTTATTTAATGAAGAGCAATACTTATGCATCGGTGCTAGTATCAGTAAATTAGTGTATGCTTTTTTTTTTAATGCTTTGAACTAAAAACAGGCGAAGCTGGGATAAGTTTGTTTGTGAAAGCTTGTTGCATACTAATGAGAAGAAAAATCATCCCAGTCATACTGAATAAATTCTATAGATAGTATGAAGGATTTTCAGCGATCCATATTGTCCTTGGACTTGGCTGTTGCATTGTACTTTAAATGGAATTGATTGTGTGGTTGTAATGAAAGTAACAGATTGATTTCTATACAGTTATACAGAGTAAATAGAAAAATGTTCTTGTCTTGACCTGCATTCATAAACTAAAAATCAGTGGCTTTTGACCTAAACCTTAATAAAAAATGTAAATGTAATATAGGAAATTGGAAGGTTTCTTTAATTCTTAGAGAATTTACTGTTTATTGGGTTTTGTGGGCCTGCTTCCTTGGATTTTAATTGATTTTGTTTAGGAATTCTAATAACTGTATTGCATTTTCTCTTTGAGGAACTTGTACTTTTTGCTATTTGCATCTTTTGGGAAAACATATTTAACTATTTTCTTTCTTATTATTCCTTGTGCCTTGACTACATAGCGTTTTCCTTTATCTAGGTAGAATACTTATGATTTTCAGTACCTTCGCTGTTAAACATTGTTAACATAGCATCTTTGCGAGTGTTTGACCCATACATTTTTGGTTTGCTGCTGCACACTTTCATAGATTATTTCTAAAAGATAGTGTTTTCTGAACTGAATATGCAGATTAATAGCTTTATGTTGTAATAAAAGGAGGAAAGCTGTCGATTGAAATAAGGTGCAACATTCTTTCTATTTGAATAAACCCCAATGAATGCTTATATTATTGCAACTATTATCTCAGTAAAAGGCCATAGAGATATTTATGAGCAACGTTTATTACTCTGTATTTTGCATGTGTGAGATTGTGGTTCAGGCCCCGGTAAAATGAACAATCTAGCTGCTAAATTCTCTCATCGAGCTGTAAACTAGGACTACAATAAGAAAGATCAGAGTTGCTGCATTCATCAGTTTCTTGGTGAATTTTGTGACTTTGTTTTTGGTGCTGAGAGTTTAATTTCTCGCTGAAGTAAAGCAGCGCATTGTAACGATGCACAAACAAGAAGACCAAAACAATAGAAACCCTAACACACTGACGGCCACCGCTACTCCATTGTAGCTTCCAAAGGCACTCTATTCTTCCCAGCCCACTTGATATCCTGCAGGTTGTGGCAGTACAATTCACAGGAAAAGCTTAGACATTGAGCTTGCACGCTTCTTGACTCCATTTTAAACCCTTTGTTCACACCGGGGTGGCATTTTTTCACACCACATGTGGCAGCTTTGACTCCTATCCAGCTTGTCATATAGAATCAAAGTCTGTGTTTTCTTACATTCCCAGTGTCGTCTCCTGAGCCGCTATATTCTTTGTAGCGCCAAAAATACTACAAATCTTAATTTCATTCACAGTTTTTTAACGCTTTCTAGGGTATGGGATGAGACAACTATACCTGCACACTGAGATTTGGTTAAAATCAAAGCTGTTTGCAGGGGAGGGGGAAGAGCTCTTTTTTCCTCCTTCTCTTTTAAAAAAACTCAACACTGGCTATTAAAAATGATGTTGTGAACTTGATATACATTCAGTCAGCCTGATGTATGCTTTACAGAAAAGAATTAAAATAATGCGTAGTACTAATATTTTTAGCTTTGTAAAAGATATGAGTGCTCATAGTTTGAATCACTATTAAAACATTGTTTGTTCATCTCAAGAGATGTTTACTCTTTTTGTTGCATGCAAGCATGATCTGAGATGCTCTCTTTTCCCTACTTTTCCAAAGACAACCTTCATCTGCAATTTTGCTGAAAGCTTTATGTGCCATAATGTCAATAATAAACTCTACTTCAAACTAATTTTAAAGAGAATAAGAACATTCTAGCAATAGGAATACCCCTAAAATACACATTGTTTGAAAGTTTATTAGTAGAAGATATATTGTTTGAATTAATGTCACTCAGTGTAGTGAAAATGCCACTTGACTCCTTAAACAAATGCTTAAGTATATATTTCTTACTAAGAAACTTTAGGATGGATGGCAAGTGCAGTGTGACATGGCAACAATAACATTTGGATAAAAATTGTCACAGGAATTAAAGTAACTTGTATTTTACACTTTTTGATAGATTTTTTAAATGATCAATGAAAATAAAATTGTGGTATGATTTGAAAGAAACGTTCTCAGTTCTATATATATTTATAAATCTTTATGTTCATTGTTACTACTTCACTCAGCAGAAGATAATAGAATAATTTCTCCTTAGCACATATGCTAGCCTGTTCATTGACATGACACCCTAATAAATATTTTGACTCGAGAGCTGTTGTTTGTTGCTATTTGTCAGGTGGTTAGAATGGTCTTTTGGCTGCTGCTCCCTTTGCAAACTAAAATATTAAAATGTATGCTTTCAATCTAGCAGTTTTCTTATTGTATTTTGATACATTTTCTGACTGTTCATTCTTTCTTTAAGAGTATAGTACCTAGGTGTGCTTAATGCATGCTGCTTATTCACCAAATCTAACTAATTGCTTATGGTGGTTATGAAATACTTACATTGGTTTTATGCTTGCTTTTAAGAATGGCATGAAATCATATTATATAAGAGAACAGTTCAGTAACACAGATTATAGAAAGACAAAATTTCAGTGTCCTTTGTTGGTTTAGAAAATATAATTAATAATAATTTCACATGCATATTTTAATGCCATTTCCTTGCCATTTATTTGTGTAAGGTTTGGTTGAAAGTTGTTGAATCGTCTTAGCTGGTCTGATATATAGCAGCACTTGAATAACAGAAAGTCTGTTCCAATTTATTTTTATTTTATATTTCAGTCTGAAATCTGAAACGTATGAACTAACCCCTTGTAATAATTTATTTTCAATTAGCAGCACAGTTTTATTAGCTCTGACTGCTAAGCAGTTTTTGTGTGATTAAAAAGGACAAAATATATGAAAGCAAACATATAACTCATGGTTGTTTGGTTGGGTTTTTTTTGTCTGTGATTTTCAAACAAGACGAACACTTGAAAAACACATTTAGAATCTGTATCTAAAAATAGTTTTATTTTGCATACTAAATTATACAAAATGTATAGAAACGTTCTTTGAGAAGATCAATTATTACTTTATTAACACTTTCATTAAAATGGATTTTTTTAAAAGTTACCTATTGCTTAAAAAAGTAATTAATCTAAATGAACATTTCTATAGACAAAATGAGATACTGTTTACTCCTTTTGCCAAGTACCTTAGCAGTTTCTGCAGTTTAACTAGCTACACATGGCCAGACATTCTGAATGCAATTTTAGATCATAGAAAAATGGTTGTTATATGAAAATTGAAACAGTAAAAAGAGAAATCCTTTCAGAATGCAATACAGTAATTTATACTAAGCAAGTCTTTTCCAAAGCACTATAAGGAAACAAACATATAAAATACACATGCAAGCTTACCTATTTACTGTTTAAATATTAAAACAGTGACTCAGAAAAACAATGTACACACGTTTAGCAGAAAGTCACAGTTATCTACATCTAAACTTGATATCACACAGCATTTTTAGAAGACACAAGTATGAATTTCTCCGAAGCAATACAAGTTCAGTAAGTGTATCAAAATTAGTTTACCTACTTTCACAGAGCATATTTACTGAAGAAATGGCATGATCTTATTTCATTTATGTGTCATGAAGCAGAAATATAGAATAGTCATTTATCAATATCCATTCCAGAAAATCCCAACTTTTATTTCTTGGCATTTCTTACTTTTCCTCATGTTTCTTCAGACCCTCTTCACGTTAACATTTCTTCTACTTCCAGAAAAGAGGGGTGTGTGTGTGTGAAACCCCAACAACAAAACCCCCAAAACAATCAGGAAAAGCATAATTGGTTTACATTGCCTTTCAGCTTGTGGCCTGTCCTCATATTATTAAATCAGATCATACATACTCCCCTAAAATTCAGCTTGGAGTAATCCTCTGCTACTTAAGGCTGGATGAAAAGAGTACTCATTGTGAATTATGTTTCATCTGTCACAATAACCTTCTTTATTCTTTAGTGCACCTCCCCTTTGCCTGCGGCAATTAGAGAAAATAGGTATGCCTTGAAGTATGAGATAATGGTATCTCAAAAATATATATACTGATGTCATATACAGACAACACTGGGTAAGCAACACCCTGAAGAATATATAAGCCCTTTTTGATGCGATCTGAATTTTATTAGAACAGAGTAGAGGCAGGCATATTTTACAATGAGTAGGTGCTGATAGCTGTCACTAGGTTATTGTTTTTTGACAGGCAGTGGTCAGAGAGTTTGCCGTTCTGTTAAAAGAAGAGTAAAAACTTGCTTACCGACTGATTTCAAGAATGTATCATTTTCCACGTTAGCTACAATTCTGTCTTTTTTATTCGAAGGTGTTAGAGCATCTTTTTCTTCACTTCACCTTGAAATTCCTAGAGTTCTGTTGAACTCTTCAATTGAACACTTCAGCTACATTTTCTCAGTGGCTTAGCATAATTTTCATAATTTCTTGCTATGGTTTGGACATTTATCTACATGGTTTTTTAAATGAAATATATCTTAAAAAAATAAGCTGGCCAGTGAATATCAAAAATGTTTGTGCACTAGTACAGAAGAGTAAAAAGTATTTTAGAGCCCCCATGTTATCAGATGTTAGATTTCCAAATTATTTGCCTTTGTATATCGAGGGGAAAAAGGAGATAGGATTCTTTTATGTTTTAGCCACCACTGTCACGTTATTTTATCTATTACAATATCTGTCTTTCCTTACCACAATCTACTTTTTTTGTATTTATAAAAAAAAAAAAAAAAGTGCCATATTTGCTGGATTTTTTAGTTTTTGAATTTACCTTGGAAGCTTTCCAAGTTCACTTTTCCCCCCCTGTGTTATTTTTAAAGCCTTATGGTAGCAAACTTCCAGTCAGTATCTTTTTTGAAACCCCTCACAATTCTGGGCTATTCATACCGATTTAAAATCAGCCTCCCTTGCACTTTAAGAGGGCTGATGTTCAACTGGGAATGACTAAAAGAGAAAGGACCTTTAAAAAAATTTAAAAAAATTAAGTGCTAAATCAAGCAGATTACAATAAAGAGATTCTGTTGTGAGGCTGGTCTAACATTAGGACACCGTTATTAAAGTACCTAAGAAATTACTACACTACAAAAAACAATAATACTTGTGAATAAAGGAAGAGAGTTTGGCCCACTGCACAGGTTTGGGCACAAAAGTGCTTGCTAAGCTATCTATTTCACACATGCAACGACAGAAGGTTCGATATTCATTCGATCGATGACTGAAAAGGCACAATGGCAAAATCGGACGGACTTCTTTTCAAATACAGATCTCCGATGTCCCCCTACAGTCTACAGTCGCACGGCTGGTGGTGTGGCACAGACGGAGCAAGGGTTACATCAAGGCTGTTCTCTGGACCGTGCAAACAGTCTAGACCAATGACCTGCAGCATCATGCCCTTTGAAGAAGAGGCAAGTTCGGTCACGACGAAGAAAAATCAAGGCGTACCCCTTTTAACAATAGGGAGCAGCTCGTGGCTGCAAAGAGGTAAGCAGGGGTAAGCAAAAAAGGCATCTGCTTCCATGGTTACAGGCCAAGCATGGGAACCTTGCTTTTGAAGAGGGACGGTTCTCAGGCTCCCTCACAGGCTATGTCATGCATTATAAGCAACGGCAGGTTGAGCTGAAATCCGCAGAGTTATTTCAGAGTAAAATGATACGCGAGCACATGGCTGTTAGCAAAAAAAAAGTCACATGACTGTTTTAGAAGCAGGCTTGCACTGTTTCCAAATCGAGCTTTTCGTTTGGGGCATTTTCTTCTTCTTCTTTTCTTTTTTTTTTCTTTTTTCCTCCGCTTTTGCAGCAAACGAAGAAAATTGGGAGCATGTTTATACAAAACAAACATTTGTTTGATACACAAGATTCTGGCTGTTCTCCTTCTCTTCTAAACTGAAAAAAGGTCCAGGGTCGATGTTTTTTCGTGACAGGGCCACAAATCCTTTTGTTAGTGTAGCTTTAGCAAATGCCATTTAAAATAAGGTTTTGCTTTTTTTTCTAAGTGCATATTATTAAAAGTTTGACAGAGCATGAAAGTAATGAATTTCTATCTCTCTGCAATAACTTTTTTTTTCCAATATTTTGCCAGTTATTTTTCTTCCTTTTTTGGCTCTACAACGCTAATTTTCGAGATTTGCACTCCTATCAAGACAATTAAAAATGCACACAAAAGTCAGCACATAATAGTCTTACCTTCTTCAGGGGAAAAAAAAAATATTATCTGCAGGCTATAGGTAGTAAAAATGTGATCAGTGAATATAAGCCAGTGGTACAACCATTAATCTTTGAGAATCGTTATGTTTGTACTTTGTTTCTTTTTGCTTTGTTATTCCTTTAGCTGCAGCGTGTTACATTTCCTCTTGAAAAATTAAAATGCGTAGTGTATTTGCTCCGCCATAAGTGTGCCTGTTTGTTTTATTAATTGTGTTTATTAAATCTGTTCTGTGAAATTTTAACTGTTTGTGGTAGTTTGTAAATTTTGATGGCTTACTCTTTTTATTAGAATTTTACTGTTAAAATGGCTGCTTCAGGACCAGTAGCTTCTGTTATGTACTTACTATATGTTGTTCTGTTTTATTGCAAACTACAGCATTTGTGTTATTATCAGTATGAGATTAATTTTATTCCAACTATTTTTGTTAAAATTGAGTGTGGGGGGGAAATATCTGGTGAACTGTTGAACAGAGTTTGAAGTTTCAGGACCACTAATATTTCCTCCGGTAATTTCCATCAGTATTTTTTGCTGCTCTTTAATAACTGCAGGGTCCTGTGGTACTTGGCAGAATTTGTATTGCTATCCTATAAATGTAATTAATATTTATGAGTGTATCAAGGGGAGTAGTTTCTCAGAGTGTATTCTGAAGTTCCGTTGATCTACAGGATGGTTTGATTTAACTTCAGACTGGGGACTGCATATTCGAAATGAATGTATGTGAACTAACAGTAAGTTTCCTCTAAATAGTGATAGGCTTTTTTGAAAAAAAGTCTTTGGCCTACCCTGCACATTTATGGGCCAAAATTATCTAAGAAAACAACAAAAAAATGCATGGGACAATATAAACGTGCAATATAAGCAATTAAATATTAATAGCAAAAGTAGGAAGCCCATTATCTTAAAATGGTCATGATCTGGATTCATTGGATTCATTCTGGATAATTTATATCCTGCATATTAATTCAGTTTTCAGATAGTCTTTGACATGATTGCAAATTGTATCTTTTCTCCAGAAGGTCCATTAACTAGTCCCATTAGCTTAAGAGAATCTATTTGCTGGTCTTTTGTGTAGGCCGTTACACATAATATGACATT
>NW_008825109.1:12832812-12841833 GCF_000699105.1 Pygoscelis adeliae
AAGCTGTTCATATATTGACTGAAGTTTAGAAATTCATATACCGTGTGGAAGTGTTATGCCTTAAGCTTTATATAGACTATGTGAGATTCTCTTAATTTTGGTTTGTTACCTTCAACAAAAAATCAAAAGATTATTAAGTACTCAATCTTACATGTATGGCATAAACAGTGCAAAAGACAGTGCTGTTGTATTTGGTATCCAAATACTGCTTGAAATTCAGCAATCCAATGGCAACAATCACTTATTCTCATGCTAATAACATGTTAAGTTTTTATAAAAAAAAAAAAAGGAGAGGAAGAGAGAGAGATTTGCTCCTGGAAGGAAGATTTTTTTAAATAAAAAGCCTCCCTCTTGTTCATTTTCATGTAATTGATAAGAAAGTCATCTCTAGATTCACAACAGTCTGCACAGTGTACCAAGGGGAGGATCTGATCTTAATTATATTCATGATCATTTTTTGAAATAATTAGTCATCTCCTGTAAGGAGCTGAGGATAGAACATTGCAATGAAAGATGTATAAAACTTGGTGTTGAAGGGAAAAGATGTATTGTTATTAGCAATGAAAATATGATTGTGAAACCATTAAGTTTTATTTCTGTTGTTGTTGTTGTAGGGTGGATTTTACCACGTGTTGATGTGTTGCCCCAAAGTACATAGAGTCCTGACCCTCTTCTGTTGTTGACACTGAAGATCTGACAAAACATTGGGTTATACTGGGCTGTTGCTTGAGTGACGTGCCAACTTCGCACCTAGTTAGTTCAAGCTAAAGTTCAGGCTGCCACTTGGAGACATTTTACTCTCTTAAAACCAGTGGCGACTATTAGACTGACACTTCTCTTTATTTTTCCCCTTTGAGCCATTCATTTAGATGAAGGAACAAATAATCTAAACATCTTATTCCCCTTCTCGAATACCAGGGCTCTAAGGGCCTCAAGAAGCAACACTATATCTTCTAACCTCCATTGCGATACAGAAGCCAGTTCAGCTTCTCTGTACAAAGGAAGTACATCACTGGTTCTGAGAACAGGGAGGAGGAGGGCTCTTTTTATACCGGAGATGCCTCCTGAATGCTGTGAAGTTTTGTGATTTGCATAGCAAGGATTATCAGATGCAATTTCCTTCATAATCAATGCAATTCATACCCCTGTTGTGTTCAGAACTAATTCCTTTGTTTTCACAAGAGAGGTGGACAAAGATTTAACACATGCTGTAGACAAGGTTCGCTGTGTCATCAGTTTATTTTAGAGGAATTTTAGACTGAATTGCTTGCTTGAATTATGGGAGGTACTGTTGCGAAATGAGTGACTTAGATCACTTAAAGAATCACCGTCAAAGGTATCAGCAAAAGTGGTTTTAATATGATGTTGTAAAAGTACGACTTAACAAAGTCGATGGCAACACTCGAGTTAGAATGATTCATGGAGAGACCAGAGACACAAAAGATAAGGAAGACCCTCCCGTTGAGTCAAGAGGTTCAGAGTGGACCCCCTTGCTTTCTAAACTCCTTCTCAGAGAGGAGTCTAGGTATGGCTAGGTCCAAACCTAGTCTCAGACTTGGTCAACAGTTTATGTCTAAAGGATTGTACATGCAGTGTTTCATTAGCATCAATTCAGCATGCAATCAAAGTTACCAAGACAAAATCAGAGTTATCATACTACAAGGTTATGCACGATATAGTCGCTTACCAAAGATCTGCCACTGGCAAAAGGTCTCTCTGCCTCGAGGAGCAACCTTGAGAGCTGTCACAGCTCAAGAGGAGATCACTGCCATGCAGCCACACTGCCTAGCAAGGAGAGCTCAAAGAAGGCTTACCTAGGCTGTCATATTTATGGGATAAGGTGGTTGGCTTGTAGTCAAATTACATGCAATGGAAAAGGTATGCATGAGACTCCTTGTACCCACAACATTCTTTGTTCCTTGATAATGTGTCTTGGAAAAGCCACCCACTATTCACGTGTCAATCGCATGATCGGTGTTCCAAGCTCATATGCACGATGCTCACTGGGTCACTCTGCTCCTTTGTGGGTTTTCAGAGAACAGATTGGAACTCGAGGAGTTCTTGGCCTGGCTATGGCTCAGGCCTTTACCTCCTTTGGACCCTGTACCAAACTACCCTAGTTTGGTTAAGGGGTCGAGTGCATCTGTCATACTCCACCCCATGATTACAGTCAATCCACTTTATCAACTCATAGAGTGGTAGTATGGTTACCTCTTGCCTCTATGTCATAAATATGTGGTGTATTGCAGATGAGTGGTAGGAGTCCAATTATTTCATAAGCTGTTTAGTTTAAGTGTCATAATGTTAGTTATATACAATTTTACATACAGAATCAGTTGATTGTATATGTCCTACATGCTGGATTGATGTAATTTATTTCATTTTTTGCCAAACTTTGATATATAGAATGATTATAAGCAATAAATTAGGTTAAAATTAACAAAATTACAATTGGATGCAGCATCAAATTCAAAATTCCAGTTGCTGTTGGTGACCATCCGAAAAGAGTTTCCCACCAGTAATGTTCTCATCTTTCTTCACTCTTTCTAGGAGTTGGTGTAGCTTCTCTGCATCATGATGGACAGTAATCAGGGTTCTTTGTCCATTGTTCCAAATTCGTTTTAGCAATTGACACAGGTCATCATGCTGCAACAGTTTTCTTACCAATGTGAGATTCATTCCAATAGGGGTAAGCAATAAACCTTGATACAATGTACAGTTAGATTGTAGCAATTGGTGGGTTGTGACAGGAGCTGAATAGTTAAAGTCGCATCCCATGATTTCGGTAAAATTACAAATACAGATGTTTGAGTGATTATATGTCTCTATAGTGGTGTTGTCTATAAATATAGAATCACAAAGAGTTCTCATTCAAACACATCCATTTCCAACATATATAAGTACAGTCTCAGGGGTTTCATCAGGATGTATTTCAAAATGACAAACGTTTTGTTCAGTGTCAAGACAAATGTCTTGGGCCTTAGTGGTATTACTTTCACAAATAAATCCCTGTTGTTCCCGTACAATACATGCATCAACATCAAGAGTTTGCCATTTGTTCCCATTTTGTTGGACCCATGCTCTATGTTCTAATGGATAGAAGACAGTTCCATTATGATTTAATCCCAGCTCAATGATTGGGTATATGGTGTACACCGAAGCATTGCGTATTGTTAAAACAAAAGCTGTGGCTTTACTGTCAGTGGGGTTGTAAGTGAAATTAACTAGACACCACCAGGATTGGAAATCCCTTTCAAATTCAGTTGTGTTATCCCAGATTACCTTTCAAATTTCAGTGGGTAAGGTTCTTCACCTTCTCTTACAATTGCTGTTACAATAGATTGCACCCATAACTGAGAAACTTGTATGGTGCAGAATGTACTATAGGTACCATATTGATTAGCACAAATAAAGGATGTGAGGGTCTCCACCCTGTGCATTGGGCTTGTTGGCATATAAGCCAAATTTGGTCCATGCTGCTCATGATTGCTCCTGCGAGAAGGATAAACAATCCTTCAATGGTTGACCCAGTCTCCAGGGGAGGTGTGCTGATATTGTTCCTGGTATCGTTCCTGGAAAGGGAAAACAATAGAAGCCTCGGTGTTTTTTTTCCAGACGGGTTACCCCTTAGTGGCTCGACTTGTTTAACTGCTCAGACTAAAGACAAAAGTCTCTTTTCCCACTCAGAATATCTCTGTTCTGTCTCTTTAAATGCAGTCAGGTTAAACACTATAAATGTCTTTTTGGCCCACTTGGCCCAGTCTGGAATAGACTGCAGTAAGTACCATGTTCTGCAAAACCCCCTTCTGCTATAATAGGGTCGTGGGGGTGTACTGGCTCCAGTGACTGATATGTCTTTAATTCCTGTATTAGAGTTTTGATTGCACCTTCATGTTCTGGCTTCCATTTCCACGGTTTTCCCTTTCATAAAAGTGAGTACGGTGCACGAGCAATGATAGAAAATCCAGGTACATGTTTCGTCCAGTACCCTAAAGTACCCCTAAGTTGTAATTCTTTCCTAGATTGGGGCATCTGCAATTGTTCTATTTTACTTAGGTGGAATTGTTTGGGTGTCCGGTGGAATTGCTGCACTACTTGCAATCCATCAAGTACCTAAAAATCTTACTTCTCTATTTGGTCCCTGACATTTTTCAGGTGAAACTTCAACTTCCACTTTATATAGTGCCTGCCACGCTGTTGCTGCCGCTTCTCCCACTTTTTCAGGGTCCCTCAAGCTGCTGGCCACACTTCTTTTTATGCAGCCCAGGGTATGATTGGCTTTCTGGGCTGCAAGAAGATGCATCGTCCTAATGCAGAAAGCAAGTTTTTCTAAAAAATGGTAGCTTTTACCTGTCTAATATTTTCAGAAGGGCATCACAGAGATCCTTCTTATGCAAAACATGCCGCCTTATCACCATTTGCCTCCTCTTGCTACATAATGACTTTACAGCAAATCAAACAGGACTTATGAGGGACCAGAGTGTGTCTAAGCTACTGTTGGTCTTGGTTTTAAAATATTGTGCTGTCTGGGGAATGACTACATTTTTTTTCTTATTTGATTTCTTTCAAAGAGATAGTCATGAAAGAGGGAGTTCTCAGGATAAATATTGGCTATTTTATATACAGATATGCCTTTGGTAGAATTATTACATCCTGTTTCAGGAACAGGTGGAAATTTTCCCTGTGTTTGCATCTGTTGAAGAGCTCTGGAAGTTTCATATTACTGACAAGATAGAATTCTAAAGAAATCTTGTAATACTTGTACGCTCATGAGTAAAGAACCTTGCAAACTAGAGCAAGCATGCAAAGTTTGCACTTAGCAGTATGTGAAAGAATACGTAGCAGAATGCAAAATGAGAACAGTCATTTCAAAAAAGAGAAACTGAAAAGGTCAGCATATATGCTTAACAAATGCCACTGTCAAGGACATGTTTATGAGAGTTCTGGCCTAAGAAAATAGAATTTTTGTAGAGAATGGAAAATCTGATGATTTTTGGTTTATGAGGGGCATGATGGTTGATAGTTTGACATTAAAAAAATGTCTGAAATTACATCCTGAACAAAATCTTTCATATTTCTGTGAAACGACATACCTTTGATCCTGCTGTGACTGGTATTTTGGGTCTGAATGCATGTTGTGTGAGAACCCTAATGGTATTTCTTCACTCACTAGTTCTGACTGGGTGATCTCACTTTTAGGCTGCAATGTTTAACAATTTTAAACAAATATCTTTTTCCCACAGTTTTATTTGAATTTCCTCAAGATGATACTGAAGTCTGTCTGTTTTTTATTCATGGAAGAAGATAATTCAAGAAATCCTCTTCTGAGCCAGACTAATGGTCCACCTATCCTGGTACTTGTTCTATGACAGTGGCAACATGGCATGCAATTTAGGGAGACCACATGGGCCTCTGCTTTCTGTGGCCCATTTCCCTTGTACTCCCTTGGCACCCATCGGTTTTGGATTTGTGATGTTAGAGGGTACATCCCTACTTGTATACTTCAGTATCTGTTTATGGACCTTCTGTCCATCAATTTATCCTTGAGCCTGAATTATCTGGAAGTTAATCCTTTTGGTAGTGTGGTTCAAGGAATGAAGTTAGTTGTTTGCATTTCTGAGAGTTATGCTGAGTTGTTTCTGAGCACCAAGTGGGATGAAAAGTATTCATACTGACTTCTGCTATGGTAAATAACTCAGTTTTGAATTGTTCATGTTTGTGTGTTCAGTAATCTTCCAGATATTCTGTAATTTGTATTTAGCTTGGGATTGACGGTGGTTTGGATGAAAACTTTCCCCAGTTATCCCCTGTCATAAGGAATTTTGTCCAAACACTTGTGTCACATGAAGAATTGTTCAAATGCTTGTATGTAAACAGGATTGGTGAGACGTGAAGAAAACCTTCATGAGTACGTATTGGCCAAAACCGGAACTCCCGAGATACTCAGTCCAGCCTGTTACTTGCTGCAAAACCTCTGGGATAAACCTATTTATCTGTACTAGCACTTCCCTCACAAAGCAAAGAAATACTGGTATAGTGGTAAGACTTTTTCTATTGTATAGCTCACATTTGGAGGATTTAAGGTAAATTCTTAAGATTCAGCAGTAGTCAATTTTAAAATATTAATCCACTGTGATATCATACAGTATGGTAACTACATTGATTTGTCTACGGAAGTGAGGGAGAGTATCGACTTCCTTCTGATTTTAATTTGTTCTTTGTGGAGCAAAATTCTGTAGTTGTTCCATTGGAGAAGATGATAGAAATATGTATTTGTGCTTGTTTGTTTGATTTTAATGTTTATCTTTTACTGTTCAAATGTTTCAGGCTTCTTGCTTAGAAGATCTAGTTAAGGAGCTTTGGTAGAGATGATATTGCTGAAAAGCATCCTACCTACTTCCCCAAGTCTACATCCTTTTATTTATGATTGATCAAAATTCAGCATCTTGTTTTCACTTCTGAATGTTACAACAATCTGATTTCCTAAAATACCTGTTGCTCTTTCTCATGTTCTAGTCTAGAATATCAATTGTCGAACTGTATTCCTGTCAAATCATTACACAAGCACTTGATTTTTGAGGGGAAATTGTGCTACCTCTAGTTACTGTGGGTTTTAAAGGTGTACTAGAAGAGCCATTTTCAATATGCAGTTCAAAAGTACTGTCAATTTGGAATAATCCAGAGAAAACTTCACAACTCAGAGACTGTGAGGAACAGAAACAGGATGGAAGTCTGAAAGCATAAAGTTATAGCTGTGGTTATGATTACTTCTTCTATTATCTGATATTTTGTGATTTTTAAAAAGGAAATGAAGGAGCTGATTATATTAATAAACCACAAAATAAGCTGTTCAGTTGATCCAGTATTTGTTTAGGCATGGTCAGTGAAGAGTATTTCTAGGGTACAACAGATTTCATCCAGTCAGAATCTCTAAAAATAGATCAGATGAATCATGCTGTAAAGTGTCTCTCTAATTATAAAAGGGGCCTGCGGTGACTAGCTCAGAGGTGCTGCTTGAAATTAGGTAAGATGAATTTCATCCAAAATGACTGAGACACCAGCATGTATGTCCACAAACCAGGTTTATGCCATTTTAAAATGTTTCAAGTTAGATCTTTCAGGTAGTGAAATAAAATTATTAATGCCTCCATGTGAGGCACTGCAACAAGCTCCCCAGGAATACTGCCTAGCGTTCAGAGCACCCAGGTGTAGGAAGCATGAATTTAGCTGTAACAAACAGAGAAAGGCTAGTAAAATGAATAGTGAGAAAGGAGAGATTATTGTGAGGATACTAAAGGGTTTATTTCTCTTCAGTAAAATAAAGGCCAAGAGAAAAGATGCACTGCGGGGAGAGGAGAATTGGAAGCAAAGGAGAACAATCATTTAATCTGAAGAACAGAGCTGGGACAGAAATAACTGGCAGAAAGTTAGAAGATTTCTAGCTATCAAAGCAGTAACGTTCTGGAGAAACCTCCCAATAAGGTGGTCAGGTTTTGTTTTTCCACACAACGTCTAACTGTTTGCAAGGTGGAAAATGATACATCTATGAAAGGGAATGTGAAACATGGTTGCCTCTGATAGCAGGAGTCTGGACTCGATATGCCACCACTTTGATCCTAGAAGGGGACGTGTATGCATGACTGCACTTATTGAAGTGACAGTAATTATGCTGTAGATATGCCTATACTATCAATGTGAATATGTTGTGGTGCTTCTTTAAACTTGTAATTAATACTAATTGAGCTCTCAGAAACTGAAGGGTTCCTCGTTTAAAAATCCTGTGCAATTGCTGAATGTAACAACAGTATACTAACTTATCCCACTTCCTGAAAAACTCCATGTTAATGAAAGGAAGGCGCTATATGCGGTCTGTCGATAACAAACAGCTCAGAGGATTTCTTGCTGCATAAACTAAACATCTTTTGCCAGAATAGTGCTTCTGCTACATATGTTTTCCCTTGGTATTATATTTATTGTACTAGAACTGTGATTATAGGTTAATACTTTTTCTAATAAATTCTTCTAAACACAACTCTGTTTGCTGTGAAGATGTTAGTACAAATAAGAAAAATCACAGGGTTTGTGCATAAATTCAAGCTATATGTTTTCTAACTATCTACAATGAGAAAAAAGAAATTTCAGGTGCTAAAACTCAGTCTAAAAAATGGAGTTTGTTGCCACTTTATAAAAGTGATAAAAGTAATGAAAGTAATAAAATTATGACTTTATTTGCATAGATAGCTCAGCACACAACTGAATGTGCAGCCAGCAAGACAGTGCCCCCAGTTTGTAACATGATGAAAGGCTGTGGGGCCTGCAAGAGAGAAGATGATGGGGGAGTAAAATATTTTTCCTTCTCTGTGGCCTGCTCCCTGCCTGTGTCCGCTGCAGCCCTTGGAAAAGCAGGGTCTGAGGGCAGGCCCTGCGCGGGTCCACTCTTCGGACAGGCTGGGTCGGGTGAGCGAGGGGTCAGGCACTCCGCCTTGTGGTACTGGCTTATTTTGTTGCTTAAGCTGCTGGTATATGACAATTCCTGCAAATTTGTTAACCTGTTGAAGTTCATCAAGCCTTGAAAAAAAAGGTTCCTCTTTTTTGCCTGTATATTTTGTAATTATGGGATATAGCATTACGTCTTTCTTTGAAACGGGGTTAATTTTAAAACAACCAGGTGAAACTCAGAGACTCAGCTAGTTTATTGCGTGAGTCCCGTACCCTTCTTTTGATGTGCTGCGTCTCTTTCAGGTGTACAGCTGCCTTTCCGTTTCACAGCGGGACCGTGTTTGTGTTTGCTGCTTCACAAGCTGCAGGTAAGCCTTGGGACCATTACCCAAAGTTTCAGTTGCCAAGTCACCGTGACCAACCTCTGGCACATGGTACTGCAGGAGGTGCTGCTGCTCTCCGTCCCATGGCCGCTTTCTCGGGACAGAGTTAGGAGACACTCCCTCTGCGTTTGAAATGGCTCCCGAGGAGCGCAGTCATGGCACTTAACCTCACGGCACATGGCTGCCGGGGTGCGGGGCC
>NW_008825109.1:12841855-12847812 GCF_000699105.1 Pygoscelis adeliae
CATGGCCGCCAGCTGGGACAGGCCCCCCGCCAGCACTGGGCCAGGCCAGGCGGGTGTCCCTCAGGCCAGGGCCCAGATGCTGGGCCCCGCAGCAAGGCCAGGCTGGGCCTTGCTGTGAGGGAGGCAGGGTCAGGCCCGCTGCGGTAGCTGGCACCCATGGCCCCAGCCCGGCTGGGATGGTGCAACAGGGCCCTGAGGCTCCTTCTCTGGGGATGTAGCTCAGTGCTGGCAACACCAGAACTGAGTATAAAATCTCAGTGCCATTAAATTTGATGGGACCTTTGTCATTGTCGTCTTCACTCGGCTGAAAATTTCCCCATGAGTTTCTAAGGAAGGTTAAATGGCAACCCTCTCGCTTGTGGAAAGGCTGGGATCGCCTTGATGTGGTTCAAAATATTTTTCATTACAGATGTGACTAATTACTTCACGCCTTTCATGGAGAGTGATAGTGTTTCAAATAAGAATGTGCCATTGGACCATTTAGTTTAAACTCTTTTAAGTTTTTGTATTTTGTGCTGTTAGTTCCTTGTATTTTGTCTTTGAAGCAGGAAAGGATTTTTTTTTTATTTAATCCACTATTTATCTTCATAGCAAGAGTGATTAATTCCTGAAACAAACTGTCAAAAATTGTGCCATTTACCTGATTTAAATTTGACTGGCTTCAGCTTTGAGCCATTGTTTTCTGCTGGCACTACTTTGCAAGTAGCCTTGCAAAACTACAAGGTAGTTGTTTTCCTATAATCACTGCTACATACTTGTTCAAGTCAGCTAAAATAGATCTGATATCTCTTAAGACTTTCACTGTAACTTTTCCACTATTCAGTTTTTGTTGCTCTTCCTTCACCTCTGTCTATTTTTCCCATATCCTTTTCAAAATATGCAGGAATTTCTAAACGTTTAGGATTACTACTGATACTGCGACTGGAGGAAAAAGCAGTTGTCTGTAACTCCTACTTTACTGGCCCTTTGAACGTCGCAGGGTTGTGCTAAACTCTTTATGCTGGGACCTTATGTTGAACAGTGGATCCCTGTGCTTACTCTGTCCATTTAAAAAATGACTCATTCAGTTTGTCTTTCTGATCTAAGGATGGATTTTGGGTGCGTGGTTATTCACACAGGTTTGCGTTCTCCACTTAAAGCCATTTTGTCTAGGTTCATACTAAAAATTCCTTGCTACTTTTACTTTTCCTCTTCCTTCAGATGTTAGGAATAACTTATTTTTATGGTGGATTCTGCTCATACTTCCAGCTGATGTGAATGTGCAATCTCAGAAGACTATCAAGCCATAATGAAAAGTTTATGAAAAGGTCTTTTGAATTATACTATATCTAGAGGTCGTCTTCAGTTCAAATGACATTGATTTGGGATGCTGGGCATCTAGTACACAGTCATGTAAATTGGACTTACATTTTTAGTTTATGTAGAGGAGCTGGTTATGAAAAGCAAAATATTCAGGAATATTAGCCATAAGTGCGAAGGACAAGTATGGCTGGCTGCTTAATGTTGAATTAGTAGAAAGTAGTCAAATCACTGTATTCTTGAAATGCAGTAATTCACCAGCGTATTTCAACTGGAGCAGGTAATAGAGGCCTAGCTTTTCTATGAAGTAAATTGAGCTTCATTGCAATGGCACTCCTAAAGCCAGGCTTGATGGCAACGCTCTTTGGCTTTCCTTCACTTTCCTCCTCTCTCTTCCCAAAGGATTACATTTCCTCCTTTTACTGGGAATCTTTTGTTAGGTCTTGGTTCCTTTCTTTCATTTTTTATTTGTCTAAGATCAGTTTCTTTTTCGCTGTCCTTGTTTTCTCTCAAACTTCTGTTTGTCCATAAAATCCGGGTAATTTTTTTTGCTTTATTTTGTGGTCTTTTCTTTCAGAAAATTTTGCTCGACTTTTTCTTTCTACCTAAAAACTAAAAATCATGAAACAAAAAAGGATCTGAAACTGTGCTTGTAGGATAGTGGAAGCCAGCTGTCCAAACAGACTGTGTATTTGGTCATAAATTTATTGAAAGATGAGTGTGTTTTATTAATAAGAATGTGCATTTTTGATATTTTCTTTGCAGTTGGCATACAGCTGAATATAAACCCACTTAATCATTCTGAATACTAATATTAGTAGAATAGGAGTAAAGTCCTCTTTTTATAATATATGACATTTTCTTCTGGAAAATTTCTTTCAAAAATAAAGAGAAGTTAAAGAAATAAAAGGCAAACAATAATCTTTTGGCTGGAATCTATGGATGAGTCGCTCCTAAAGCTAGATATCCTACAGAGCACTCCCCATCCACCAGACTGCATTATTGTTATGGTGCCTGGTCTATGCTGACAAAAACTTTCCTATTCTTAACTAGTAGAAGCAATTGTAAGCTCCAACAGTAAAGACAATTTAACCTACATGTAATATGGTATGTGCTGCCTGCAATATTTTTGCTGTAGATGATAGCCTGAATTTTTCATAAGTCAAGAAGTCTGCACACTGTATATTTTTGTCAAACAATTATGCGCAAGATGTTTTCCATTTTTTTCCATTCTCTGGAGTCCTTTAGTCATTTTAATTATTAGCATGTATTGTAAAAGTTTAAGTTTATTATGCAATTGAAAGTTACCCAGTCATTTCTGTTTGGGAATTATTCTTGGAAAAAGACAATGACTGGAAATAACACCCATATTTCTCAAATTTGACAAAATTACAGTATGCTGAAAAAATAACAATATGGGATGATACATGTTTTAAAAAAAAATTTGTAGGATACACTGATCAAAGTTGAGCTTAGCTGTTAGTAGTAAACTTTATCCTCCAATTTGTCATTAAATAAAAGGAAACTGGAATAGCTCTCCATGTTGAAAAAAACAGCATTTCCCTCTTATGGAAAAACCCAAATATAAAGAATGCCATTGTTTGCTGCACATGTGGCAACCAGTCTGGTTTATATTAAGTTGAAGTTACTGCCATCTGGTGGGGAAAATAGTATTATATCACTACAGTTAGAAGCAATTCTGTTACGGTTACTTCCTCTGTATGTATGTGAATATTGCGTGCACCTGTGTGTGTATACACACACCTATATAGAGATAGATATAGATATATCTATATATAATATCAGCATTTGGGGCTGATTTTAAAATAATTTGAAAATATTCGATGATACAGAAGGGCCTGCTGAATCAGAGATTAGTCAAGGGTATGAAAATGTGTGAAAGAAAATAAGAAAAAAGTAAGAAGTAGAGCAGATGTGCAAAATGTGTGCTGTGGTAGTGCTAGTGCACCCACATTTCTGGCCTAGATTAACATAGATAATCATGTACAAAACTTGTCCCCAGAAGATTCCTTTGTGCTTTGCACAGCTGGAGATTTTATGTTTTGTGCAGTGGTCTGTGTAGCACTTCTTACGTTAAAGATGATCACTAATTATTGCTGCAAAAACATTTGGGCTGGCTCTGCCTTAGTGCTCCATTCTTTACTTAGATTTTCTCTTTGGTGCAGCAACTTTGCTCTTCCTTGAGTCTTGACATATACTTGTGTTAACCATTGTCTGATTCTTGAAGGATCAGCCCAATAGGAATGGATTTGTATGAGTAGTGCATCAGAGGAGTCTGTGGGGCATCTTACACATATAAAATTAATTAGGTTGTTTTCTCAAGGAGCTAACACTCTTATGTTAGATGTAACAGTGCAGTGAATGATAGGCAAAGTGGTAATAGAAGAAGACAGATTCAGTTGTGGGAGACAGCATCAGATGCCTATCTTTAGTAATAAATTGCTCGGTAACTATATGAGAATAATAACTAGTATCCAGAACTTGTTCTTATTTCATTGTTATAGTGTCCTGAAGATTCCAAACAAGATTAGGTCTGCTTTATGTACAAATATTAAATAGGCTTTGCCCTTGTTGTATGCTGTGTTTTCTTCTGGTAGAGAACAGTGGAAGTGGTCCTTTGCTCTTAATCTGCATAATAAATTGCCATTTTCTCTACTAAGAAGGCATGTCTTATTAGGTTTGTATCAAAAGTGTATCTTTAACTGGCATCTTCTCATGCTAAGAGTCAAAGAAAAGTTAGGGGTATCCAAGAGTCTGTTTTCAAAACAACAGGTGAAGGAGGCCTACAATTTTGTGAATTCCTTCATCCTTGAGTCTAATTAAGCAAAAACCCTAATGATACTGACTTTCTGTACATCTCTTAGACATTACTGAATGGGTTAAGCGTCGTTGCAGAAAAAGATATTTCTCATCTCTCATCATTCTTGTTTATTTTGTTTAAAATTCTTTTTCACTTGGTTGGTTTTTGCTGCCTGTTGTAGTTTTTTGTTTGTATTTTGTCTTTTTCCTTTTTCTGAACTCTCTAGGAGTCGGAATCCTGCCCAGATAACATCTTTCAAAAGGAAAACCATTGACCTTGTAATCCTGTCATTCTGCTTTTAAGACTACATTGCACATGCAGGTGTCTGATTTCTTCATAGGTTTTAGAGGAAGTACTTTTTCATGACTTTGCAATGTAATTGCCTAATTGTTTTTCAAGGAGAGAGATACTTTTCTCACGGTAAGACTCTTACTGGAAAGGCTAGAGCGCTGGGTGGCACATGACGCCATATTAAAGAAGTGCCTCAAACTCAAGCCCACAGCTTGAACCATACAGTGCAAAGAGCTCTCTGACTCAGTCTGGTTTGCACAAGACAGAAAAGTGGAACAGCTTTCAGAAGGAAAATAATCCCTGGTTCCCTCTTCCAGCCTTAACTCTCAACATAAAGTTTACTTTGTGCTGTATGACAGGAGTACCTGAGTTGACTAGCTCTTGATTACAAAACTGGCTGCTTTTTCTTTTCACTACTGCTGATAAAATGACTAGCAGATAACCAACCGTTCTTTGAAATCCTGGTGGCACTGAGATGCAAGCTTTCTAGAATATCTTTTTGTCTGTCTGTGTGTCTTCCCCCCTCTTTCCCCCTCTTCCCTCCACCCCCCCATACAGCTTCACATATTTATTTATAATCCCCTGGGATTAATAAGCAGTTTGATAGCTAGAAGGTAATTGCTCTCTGTGCTTAGGATAACTGAACTGTAAGAGAAGCTTTTGTAGTGAAAGATGGCATACTGCACAACAAGGTTAGAAGGATGTATCTTCTGAACCAAAAATGACCATCTTCTAGACAGTTTGTTAAGATGGGATAGGGTTTAATGTTATATGATATGAATTATACATTACGGTGTGGAATGCATTGAATTTTCTCAAATTTCAACTCTTTAAATCAAAATTGATTATAGGCATGTCCTTACTCAATGAGAAGTTGATACAGAAATGAGTGAGTCCAGCTCTTTGACTTCATTATGCAGGAAATCAGGACAGAGCATCATAGTGATCCCAGCCAGCTTTGAAAGCCTATGAGGATGTGGATGCGCCTCTCCAGGAACAATCTGCTAGATGTGATATTTGTATTTGATATTTGAATTTCCATCCTTGGAATTGTTCAGGACTTGACTAGACAAGCTGCTGAGGAACCTGCTCTTAGACCTGCTTTGAGCAGGAGATCGGATTAGATGACTCCTAGACATCCCTTCAAGCTCATTTATTCTGTGATTCCATGATATGAAATCTAGGCTTCTAAAGACAAGATGTTCCCAAAGAAAGAGATTTCAGTACAAGATCCTACTTCTTATCCTGAAGGTGATGAGTGGCTGAAGTTACTTTAAAAAATTGACTTCATTTTGAGGTAGAAAATCACTATAATGAACTCAGTTTATGCACACGGGAACTTTTTATCACCTTTATAAAGCTTGTCTCCTCAGCCTTTCTAAGGACTGTTCTGGGTGATGGGAGCCTTTTCCTATGGAAATTCAAGTGCAAGGCACAATTCTTTTACGTGGCTTTGTCTGACACAAACATAGAAGTATGTGTATGCATTTATTAAAATGATAAAATAAAAGAAACCTTATCAAAACATTATTTTTTACACATATTT
>NW_008825109.1:12847852-12905130 GCF_000699105.1 Pygoscelis adeliae
CTATCTTCTAGACACTACTTCTAGCTCTTAATGGGCTACTGAGGGTACTTTGATAACCTGGTGCTAAAGGCAGTAAAAAGACTGTACCTCTAATAGAATACTAAATATTTTTAACAGTGTTTTATTTGCTTTTTAAAGCAAAATAATTTAAAAATTTCATAACTTTCAGACTGCCGGTACTGTATCTTAAAATCCTGTGTGTTAGCAATCTGAAGATTAGTAAAATGCAAACAAGACTTTCTGAAATTCTTGTGCCGTCATCTCTGGCTTAGAGGGAACACCCTCTCTCTGGGGTAGAAAAGTAATTTAGTCTAGGACACTAAGCAATTTTGGCTGCTCTTGAACAAATATCTCAAGTAAAACAAACTTTTATGAACTTCATGCCGTTCTTATTCCTATATACTGGGGGAACTTCACAACTCAGGTTATTCAGAAGTGTTGGTTAGTTGAGTTCAAGGAGCACTTTATAAGTTGACATCATGTTTGCTATAGCTGTGGTTAGATTACACTTTGGGAAAAATCAGTTTCAATAACGTGCCACTATGTTGATATTCCTTTTCCTGTTTGTGGTTCTTCCATTTAGAGAGGGATGCAGAACTGATCCACAAGAAAGCTGACCCATCATATCTTTGAATTTAGTCTCAACTGATAATAAGCAAAGAAACGCCAATGAGCTGTGTAGTGTTTAATTTATGTATAACATAATTTGATCAGCTGCAATACGAATATCTTTTGCAGTGGGTAGCCAAGACAGCTAGACAACTGAGCTACAATTATCATTCAGTATTTTGTTGTCATTCAGTTTTTGGATTAACCATGCCACAAATGCAGAGCCAGTTTGGGTCCATGTTTTTATATCTCAGACCTCAGTGCTGTATTAATGTGGTTATATCAACTCTAGAACCACCTTAAGTCCACAAACAGATTAGCTACTTTCATGCTGCATAGAGCTCTAACTAGTAGACCCTGTATAAACCCAACAGGCTCCATGCAGACCTAACTTGAATGTCCCTACACCACTTTTCCTGGATGATGAACACAGAAAATGTATGCAGAGGCAAGTCCAACAGGATTATCAGTTTGGACTCAACGTCAGCTGTCCCAAACCCACAGTGAATCTATTTGCAGTCACTACCACTTCTCCTGCTCCATTTCCAAAAGGTTTTATTAGGTCAGGTGTAGTAAACATGCAAGCACTGAGAGACAGCACTGGGCTAGAGCTGGTAAACTCCAGGAGATCAGACTTCACTGCAATGCCTTTTCTCTGCACTCCCCAAACAGCACAAGAGCACTCAATAACGAGCACAGCACTGAACCCGCGCTGGCAGTGTCTGTTTGAACTGTATGGTGCCTGGCCCTCCAGGAAGCAAAGGCTAAGAGCAGCACTGTACTGTGATGGATGCAGAGCTTTGCTGTGTCACAGCTAGCTGTGTGGAGCTACACCTCGGTCTTGGCATTCTCTCTAAAACTATCTATGTTACCTCGCCACCATCCTCTCCCTCTCCAGCCTCCCAATACCCCAGTTTCTGGGGAATCCAGGCTCCTGTTACCTTGGACAACAGAGAACTGATGATGCTGCAGTGAGGAGGTAACTGAGTGGCTATAGTAATGCAGCATAATAATAAAATCCCTATGTTTTTAATATCTATTATTGTTAAAGGATTGGCTTTAATTTTGCCTGATTTTTAGGTTTTTATCTTAATCTAGAATGGTCTTTATGCTTCATATCGGTATTTCATTTCTGTACTGCTTTAAAATTGTTGAACAGAAGATATAGGATTGCTTGTAACATCTTTTACGCAGGTTATATTATGGCAGGGCCTATACTTTCATTCTTCTGGGCTCTTACTTCCCTTCAGATTACTTAACTGCTTAGTGGTGTTCAGAATGAGAATTGCCTTAATGGACATTTAAAATATGCAAGCTTTACTTTCCCTTATGTTTTGTGTTGTTTTGTTAAGACGTTTTAAAATCTGCCCCCGTGATGGAGCAAATGTAGTTCTCTGGAATGGAATTTCAAAAAAATCAAAGGGAGTTAGACACCTTGTTTGGAGTGTGTTTGATGTGTTGGATTCACAGCTGCATGTGCAGCCTCAGGAGAGGGCTGGGGGCTGGAGGAGGTTCTGGGTCCCCCAGCACCAGCTACTGCTTCACATCTGAGATCCCCATGGCATGGCAGCACAACTCCCTTGTTTGGATCAGCCCTGTACTTATCCCCTAGGAAGAAATTAATCTGTGTTTAGAATGGGTGACTGGTGCCCTGCAGAGCTGGGTCCTCTTCCTGTGCCTGGCACACCACTCAGATAATGTATATACTGTATATACATCCTCCTGCTCAGATGGACCTTTATAATTTGTTCCTTATTTCCAGAGTACTTAGGGGAGGTACTTGTGGCTTCCAGTGCAGCACCTGGGAACTCTCACAACTCCAGCAAAAGACAACTGGGGAGATGTGTTTTGAATGTACAGAAACAGGTACTCTGAAAAACATCAGTCCATAAGAGGTTTGTTTTGGGTACCCAAAATAAACTGACCTTGATAATTTTCTGCCTATTAATCCGAAACAATGCTAATGGCACTTTTCCACGCAATGATCTCATGTACGTATGTGTTGTGTTCTTTTAGATAAAATTATGAAGGTTTGTGGAGTGCTTGGATGGTATAGCATTTACCAAAAAACAACCTTTCAGAACTTAATAATGTAATGTTAAGTTTTAGGTGACCTGAAAAGTACCTTCGTTAAAGGAGATAAAACATTGAGTAATGAGATCAAAAAGATGTGCTGAAAGGCTACTTAGACAATGACAATTGTCCTTTCTGAGCATTGAGTGATATCTGTTCAGATTATAAATTAGGTATTGTCATATAAAGACTGTTTTGTAATGAGAACATAAACCAAGACTTCGGGATAGTTTCTTGTTTTTAATGTGCTTTCATAGTAATATATATATATATGTATATATTAACGCAGGTACATACCAAATAACAAAACCTCATATTTTGAAGCTACTTTGAGCTTACAAAGTTGAGTACCAGAAGATAGCCTATAAATACATGCATACACACATCTGGAAATTAATATGTAATATATATATATTTTTTTAATATATTGAATGCTTCAATGCACAACAATTTTTCTTCTCATGGGTACTATATTGGCACTCGAACTTGGATATACTTTCTAAATGTTCTGTGTACATAAATATTGTTCCAAGATCCTTTGGAGTCAGGATCTTGGAACAATATCTTGTTGTTGGATCAACTTTGCTAAGCAGGCTTCATTTTGAGAATCTTTTTAGAGAAATGATGGTTGAATATGATGTCAGATGAAAATTTGGGAGAAGTTTGTTTGGTTGGGTTTTTTAGAGCTTTCAAGTCTTCCAGGAAGGTTATGTTCCTTACTGAAAGATTTAGTATTTTGATTTCTGAATCATCTTTAAAATTTTGTGACTTAATTCAGATCAGTGTAGTTGTAGTGCAATGGACATCAGTAGAATAGCAAAGTGAAAGGCATTATTAATTTAATTTTAAAGTGGTGTTTTCAAAGTCAACATGATTATGCATATATACACTGTAACGTCAGCACACTACTAAATCTCTATAAACAAATGCCTCATAGCTTTTTATTGTGTGTTATGCCTCATCCACTGGCATATACCAGAGATATCATTGTCCTATTCAAGAATGATCTATGTAATTATTATTGATACGGCATTCCAACTTTGCAAAACCAAAACGAAGACTAACACACAAAGTAGGTCATGAAGAAAAATGAGGAACCGTTAACAGAGTTGGACATTAGGTGAAAAATCGAGAAAATTTATAACCAAATAACACAGTAATGGGAAGTAACACAGCAATGCTTGTTCCAAAGTGTACTAATGCAGACTGTCAGCATAGACCACTCTGGAGATCCACATCAGCGAGACCTTGCCCTAGAGGGTGAGCAGGGAGCTAAAAAGGAGGACAGCAGGAACTCTTGGGCTAGGAATATTACCTCTGCAGCAAAAAACTTGGATGTATTTGAGCATATAGGTTTGTCAAAGCCAGAGAAGAATGCCTTGACATAATCGAGAAGTGATATTTTGGGAACACGGGAGAGGCATTTGATTGAGGTTGTAGGTGGGAAAGGCCATACGTATGGCTGATGACATAAAGAAAGAGCATTCTGCCTATGAAGACATAGAAGGAAATTCATGGGTCCTGTCAGTGATGGCCAGATGTTAAAGGTTTTAGAAAGATTGAAAAGCATTTTATGGAAGGGAGTTTTGTGAGACAAAGTCTCAAAATTTTGTTTTAACCATACCCAGCTTGAGTTGATGGCCAGATGTTCACAGAGAGATAACAGAAAGGTAGTATGAGTTTAATTTGGATAAAAGGAATGCTACTTCTAAAAGATTAAATAGAAGGGGGATGGCATGAGTATGTGAGTTGTAAGCTGGCTGTCTCCATGTATACTCTGCAGAGATGAAGAGTTGTGTATGTTTGCTTTTTCACTGATGTGAGTGACATCTAGTTCATTTTTGATTGATCTGCTTGGAAGCCAGGTGGAGTTTGAGAGACATCTAATAAAAATGGATTCATCAATACTTGTTGTATAAGCTAAGAAGTATTTACACTGACTAAAAAAAATCCCCTCCTTAATGTTAGGAAGACTAGACAAGACCATTTGAGTAAAACTGTCTCCTTGAAGAGTAGATTCTATTGCAAAAGAAATTCTGAATAACTGCTAATGACAAAAGACATGAGATTGTTTTAAACCTTATGGTATTTTTCCATTTCACTTTGCAATCAACTTCATTCAGAGCTGTTGGGGAATGGTACAGACAGTAAGATGTGGGTCAGTACTCGGTGGCAGTTTGAAGGAAGAACAGAGCAGGTAAGTAGCAATCTGATTTACAAGTCATTTTGTGTTTTCATGTAGATAGCCAGTCCTAGTCAGAATGGGAAAATTGCCTGGTACTGACATTTATGCAACCCTTTCAAATGGAGTACAAAAGATTGCTCATTTTTTTCCAGACTATGTTAGTGTAAATGTTAGAGAAGAGTTGCTTGTCTATTTTCAGCAAAACTAATTTTCCAGATCTGAGCTCTGTTGGCTTCAGTTATTGGAAGTGCATACCAGATAACCACAAAAAGCACAAGAATTCAGTGTTTTATAAGAAATCAGTTAGTATTCATTTAACTGCATTTGGTTTCATTTAACTATATATGAAAACTTTGAAGCTGAGGCTGATAGACCAGTACCAAACTTTGAATCTTGTTCATCTGTGTTAAACATATATAAACTATATATAAACAACTGGGCTCATTTTTTTTTTTTTTCTTCCCTCCCCCTCCCCCCCCCCCCCCCACATAAACTAGATACACCCAATAATGATGGCAAAATGTCTGGTCCTGGCAAGACTGGGAAGATTACTTTGTTCCTTGTTATTGCTTGGCTATCCAATTAATTCTCAGCATCTAACCAAGTATGATATTCCACTGTAGCAAAGCAAATAACAGTCTCAGCTGCTTCACTGATGTTTCTGTGTTCCTGTGTTTAAACAGATTTTCAGTATAGTACCTTAGAAGTAACTGGAGTTAATTTATGCATGTATCCTCATGTGACTGTTCAGAAAGTAATTGAAGTAGCTAAGGCTATGGACTGCTTTTATAGCCTCTGTTTGGTTTACAGAGGTCTGTTTAAAGCAGTGGGCAGTGCCAGCCAGGATGCTCTCTGAACTCAGTAATTATGGGGAGGTTGGCTCTCTAAGGGAAGTAGTATAAAGACCATGTTGAAGAGACAATACGAACTGTGAAGAGTCAATATAAGATGTCAATTGTACGTAAAACCTTTTTTAATTTGTTGTGTCACTGTGCTGTGGTATGATATACAATTTAGTGGGGTCACTTGCATCCTAGAGCCTGCTCTTGGCATTGGTTCTTGCAGGAGTCAGCCAGCTGCAGTCACCTACAGTAAGAAAGAGGAAAAGACCCTTGGCTGTTCTGCGTGAGGGCATTAAGGACATAAATACAGAGACTGACTGACTGAGCGGCAGATGTATTCTGGATCACTTCATTTTATGAAGATGGGATTGTTCCAGTTTTAGTTTTCATCTGTTCCCCATCCTTTGTCTTCCCAAATTTTTTCGTATATGTAGACGACAAACATTGTCCAGAGGGCTTTGGAAACATATCTCATCTTTGAACTCTTTGTTAAGTACAAGATGGTCATCTGAAACTGACTGTATTAAAGCTTTGAGGATACAGTGTTTAAAAAGAGTAGGTAGGAAGAGTGATGAAGAGGCAGAACTAAAATAGAAAATAGCATACTTCACTCAAATCAAACACAGTGAAAAATTGAAACAGGAATAATGACAATCATGGGAAAACTGCTGTTTAGAAATGAACAACATCAGCCTGGATAACCAGGAGTAAAAATTGAAATGTAAAAACTGTGTGAGATTAGAAACAAACAAAGAGCCTTTTTCTTTCTTTCTTTTTTTTTTTTTGTTGAAGTCCTTGGTATATTATTGATGGGATACAGCTAGAGATCACACAGAGTACTGGTGACTGCCAAGACGATCCTTGAGGAAGAAGGTAGACCTGAGGCAGAAATTGATTGTGATGAGGGAAATAAAAGAGACAGACCGTCAACTCTTGATACAAATGTTTTTAAAGGCTTCTCCGAGCACTCTGACAGTTTGCTGTGTGTTCCATCTTCCAGACTTTCAGTGCAGGCTGGGGGTTGCCTATTTTGCGTTACTTAAGCTATTTGTGGATATTTTCCCCCTCTATTTACACTAATCTGCAGGACAGAATTACTAGTCCCATTTTATTGATGTACAGAAAAGGCAGAGAAAGAGAGAGACCAAGGCCAAGATCTTCAAAAGTACCCAACTTCCATCAGAAAAGTTTTTGGTACCTTGCTATTTTTGTGGATCTGTGGCCCAGGGGTCAGCTCATAGCTGATAAAGTGATCTGGGCTGGAACGAGGGATTCGATCTACATCTGCCATTCCAAGGCTGATACCCTAACCATTAAGACCTCTTTTTGAGTTTTTGTTGTGTTGATCATATAATCTTCCTAAAAAATTTGTTTCAAAGTGTTGTAATTGGTGTGCCATAATTGTAGCCATTTAATTTGGCAATTGTTTTCTAGATGGATTTCCCTAACGTATATAGCAGAAATTTTTGCCTAAAGAATTAATTCAAGAATATGTCCAGACATGAATACAGAAAAAATTCCAAACGGAGAGAATCAGTTTTCCAAAAGCAGACTCTGATCTTTTCATGTTTCTAACACTGTCCACCTCAAATTAATTATTAAGTTTTTACAAGGCAGTGTAATGTTATTCCTGACAAAACAGGCAGAACTACCTGACTTTTCAATAAAAAAGTTGCCTAATGTAGACAGCTTTTTTATTATTTTGGGGAATAAAGAGCAACTTTGCCACACCTTTATTGCCTGTGCAAAACACATTGTTAAACTTTTAGATGAACACCTGAATCCACTTTAAATTCAGCATGGGCCCTTTTACAATAATGATGCCTTAATATTTTAAGTTTCCTTAAATTCCTTAAGGGCAATTTCTCCTGAAGTGTGATCATTATGGCTAATAGTGATAATTATGAAATTTGTTACATTTGAAACACTAACTTGTTGTACATAATGGTTATTAAAATGTCTTCTGTAGTATACATGAATTGTAAGGATGAGTGACATAGCTCACCTAATAGCTATTTAGTTGCATTTCCTAACAAGAGATGTAACCATCTGAAAAGGAATTGCAGAATTCTAGTTTTCTTTGTTCATAAAGTTTGTTTCCTAGAGCAACACAGAATTACTACAGTTGTATGGATGCTGTACTACATTCCAGTTAGTCTGCCTTTAATGAGGAGAGAAGGAAGGATTGAAGTAGTGTGATGAGACTTACCGTGCAGCAGATACTATTAACTTCTGAGGCCTTTATCTAACACTTTTATCTTCATTCTCCAGCCCAAAGCCTGCATAGCCATCTCTGGTATGCAGTGTTTCAACCAGATATCTGAACTGCAAGTCTTCATCCAAACATTTTGGTGCTGAGCCAAAAATAGGTGCAATTAAATCAAATGCATGCTTTTAATTAAAATGTACATCCTTGAAACCGTACAGCACAGACTGTGGTAAGTCTACATACTTTACCGTGGAGCATCTATAATAAAATAACATATTATACAATGTCTTCATGTCTGCACTGTGCAGAAGATAGTCTTTTGCTTTCAGATATGTGCATTTGGCTTATCTAATGTAAGAAAACGTCTTCTCAAGACAAATATGCCACTGCTTGCTTTTTGAAAAATACTCACTGAAGGCATGAAAGGGTACAGAGAATGTTTGCCCAGTACAAACAAATTTCTTGTTACAAGTTCTTTGGCTTCAAAAATCAAGCAAGCTGGTTCTATACTGGGATTTTGAACCTGCCAACTCTGACAGCTTCACATAATGATTTAACTGTTGTTTGGTGGTGTTACAGCAAACCTCTGCTTAGTTTACTTTAACCTTGTCCTCCAGGTGAGATTCAAACAATGCTTCCTCTTCAGAGGTGTATCTGTCAGAAATTAATGTGAAAGTCAGATTGTCTATGCTCCAATAGAACTAGTTAAATATATTTTTTATTACAGGTGAAAAGTAGGTAAGATTTTGAGATTATGAATAATGAGACCAAAAGGAAAAGAGCATTTCAGGCTCTGCTGTGTAGAGATTTGTGAGGTTTTGTTTCATCAATATAATGTATAAAAATATTACTGAAAACTACACAAAAAATATAATTATTTGTAAGTGAATTCAGATATTTTTCTGCTGATTACTCTAAATATTTTGTTTTATATTCTGAAGAATGCAGGTACGATCCTTTCATAATCAGAACTTCATTAAAATACTTCTTATGTGTGCCATTGGGTGGGTGAAGGAGGGACTTTCTATGTTGTGGAAAAATTTCCTTTTGATGAAATTTTTTTTTTTTTACTTTTATATTTAAAAGGTGCTGTAAACAGGATTTTATTTGCAGTTGTGTTATATACAATAATAAAAATATTCTGGGCAGCCTTCTATAGATTTCAAATAAATGTTTCTTTATTTGTAGGTATTTTATAGCACCCTGAAGTGTGATTTACTTTCAACCCTTTTGAACACTAAAGAAATGAGCATGCTAATCATAAATCTCATTGTTTTAACTTTTCCCATTTTGTAATTAACATATTTAAGCTCTTCTCCATAATTTACTTCTTCTAGGTCATTTTATAAAACTGTTGGTCAGTATCCTAATCAACACTGTTTAGTATCTCTGATATGTAAAACAGTTGGAGACCAAGCCCTTAGACTTACTTTACAATAAACACAGGGAAAAATCCTCATCAGCCAAAAGTTGTTTTTTGGTTGTTTCTTTTTTTTTTAGTTTTAAACTGACCAGGCTCTTCCCACATGGGTGTGCCTCTAAATCCCTTCCAAATTAAACACAGAGATATAAAAACAGCATGTAAACAATAGCAATAAAAGTGTATCTTATTTATCCCTTCTTGCTTTTTACTCATAAGAATTCTTAAGTGTGGCCTTCAAATGTTTTATGAGAAAGAAATGTGCTTAGATGCACAGCCTGCTTTCTGAAGTGACCTGGATTGATCACAGTTTTAACTGTAATCATTTAACAATAGAACACTGGTTCCTAATCTTCCTTGAAGATGTCCCTCCCTTTGGAGGGAGCCTAATTAGAGGCATATTTTATCCCATCAGTTTGTTCCCCCAATTCTGAGGAAAAAAATTTCAATTGTAATTCAACCTGCATTTAGAACTTCTGATCTCTAAACATATGTAGTTGTATAGCTTTTTCCCATACTCCAAACTGGTCCTTTAAAAACTGTTCCTCACCTATCCAGTGACTATGTTGCCTATCTTATAATTATTTTTTTAAATAAACATAATATCTCATAATAATGATAGAAATGAAAATAAGACCCATTCCTAGCCATATAGATCTGAACACATCTTATAGCTTCTTATGTATAAAACTCAGCCATGAAATTGTCAATCAACTTTAGAAGCATTAGTTTAATCTAACTGTAATATGTCATTGCAGCTAACATCAAAGGTATGAAATTGGTTGTAGTATTTCCACTGTATATATACGTGTGTATTTGTCTGTAGGCAAAACCTACATGGCAACTGAAGGTTTCCAAGGCTTGGATTACTGTTGTTTGGGTTTTTGCCTCCTCAAATGTGATATGGTCAGATCCTGTAATACTGAAGAACAGCAGTGAGAAACAGAAGCCTTAGAAAATGTTGATGAGCATGTAACAGAACGGGCAAGATGTACTTCCTTACCGTGACCACCATGGTTTGCCAGGCTGGTATAGAAGTGGAGTTTTGGAAGACTGTTGTACAGTTACCACTAGTTAAGAATAAAATCACACAAGATGCAGAATAGTCTCAAATATTATTCTAAACCCTTCAAATGGTACAGCACTAGCCACAGTATGCTGGAAGGAGAAGGTGAATGTGCATTATATTATTGCAACTTTTTAACAGAAAGTGCCTAGAGCTGACAAAACAGATTGGTGTTTTTTAATGAAAGTGAATACAGTTAATCTGTGTATACTTTCATTGACAAGGTTCTGCACTTAGGAGTACAGCACAGATGGTATAAGCAATGAATACTTATGTCTGACTGTAATTGATCCTATCAACAATGACATACCTTTAACTGGGTTGTATCACTTTATGTCACATATGGTTAATTAAGTAAGAAGGGCCCAAATACACTAAGGAGATTTTTATGTTTATACTTAGGAAAACAGTCTAGACAGGTGTTAATGTAAATGAAGTTAGTACTTGTCAAAGGTGAAATTCTCCATATGTAGCCCTGCTTCAGTCTCCAAATAAATATAGTTTAGCTATGTCTACATTAGCAAGTAGTGTGGAGCAATAGGACCTGATCTGCAGAGTGAAACAGTTGTTGCTGAGGATCCCACTTCCCCACCATAGGGATCTGGGGGAGCAGGGAGGTTACTTTGGACTGGCTCTGTTCTGGTCCCATTGACTGAATGCCCAGAAGTGACTGGAGGGCACTACTAGGTGCAGTCTTGGAGGACATCATTTGGTTTAGATTCATTCCTTGTATTTAGTACCCTGATGTGTATTTTGGGGAGCTACTCTTTTTTACCCATAAAACAAAGCCTGCCCTTCATTTCCAACATCCTTCAACCTCAATTACAAGCAATTTGTTTCCTTAGATAATCCTCCTAGCATGCTTCCTGATTAGCCATCACAGTCACTAATTGCCTTTCACTATATGTAGATGTCTGCCCCATGACGGTGTAGTAGAGTATCATGTAGTAGTGTTTGTGTTAAATCATTTCTTTTCACGTGCATGTGTTTGGATTGGCCCTTAGTTGGGGAGTCTGTCTCTTATAAAAATGCTGTTGGAAAATTACATGTCCTAAATTCTTTCCTTTTATGGACTGTACTTTACAACACGGAGCACACCTTCCCTTTGCTTCCTCCAACATGGAAAACGATATGACAAAACAGAACTTGAGGTGGTTCCAGTTTTGGTCCTGGATGTCTCCATAGGTATGAATTCTTCATATCAGCTCTTATTTTGGTATTCTAGCTTACCTTTTTCTCTACTTTTGAAACTTCCCACAATAATTTTACCTTCAGGTTGCTGAATGTGTAGTTCTACTTACACATCAGAACCCAGTGGCCACTGGGTGTCCCAGAACCAAATCTCAAACATTTTCTGAGACGCACTTGCAATAAATGCTCTTGGGGGTTAAATGACTGCAGAACTACATATTCTTCTTGGTTGATGGTTCTTCCAAAACAAGTATTCCTACGAGGATTCTTTTCTTTCTGAAAAAAGGAAAATTATTCAGGCCCTTTCAGACCTCGCATGCTACTGTTCTAGAAGGAAGAAAGTTTCATGCTACGCAGCCCTTCTCTTTAACAACCGGGTGTTTTTTCTTTTTTTTTTTTTCTGGTGGACAGCATTTTTTTTTTCTCTGGTAGGTTTCCCCCTGCTTTCAGAGCAAAATCTTGTTTCTGTCTCTCTTTATCCTTAGCCCAATTGTATGTTCTGAAAGAGATCTCTGTTTCACCTCATGTGATTTTTATCAGCTTCTCCCACTTGAAAACATTGCAGCTGCTTGAAAGCTTTAATTTGTCACTGCTGAAACACATACTTTGTGGATGTCACGCCTAAACTTTCCCATCCATCCCAGGTGGCTGTGTAATTTCCACGTTTTGATTAGCATCATCAGTTTTGGAAGCAGAAATGTTGATGTCATTCTTAAGTTAACATCATCTTAGTTGTGATAACCATTAGCCTGCTGCCAACATTTGGCTGGTCCAATATTTCTTTGAACATTATCAACTTTATAAACTGATATGAAAAAGGTGTGCTAAAAATTATTTTACTAACACCTTGAATTTAACAGTCTGCTTATTTATAAAGAGAAAACATACAGTTGCTTGGTATGCAATTGGTTAGGATTGCGTTCATTTTAAAATATATAATATCAAAAGCATTGTAATTTAGGACACACAAGACTATTGTGTAACATGGGATCTTGTGTATACTAGACAGCATCAAACAGTAATTGAATAAAAAACTCAAACTCCTCCCACACTTTAAGAAACTGACATTAAGTCATTATAATAATTAGTCTTGTAATGGAAGGGTTTTTTTCCCAAGATAATTTGTTTTTTAAACTAATTTAACATGTTGAAAAGTAGTTGGATGTGTATTTCTCTTTAACTTAAAGACTGATTTAAACATCACAGAACATTGGTGCATGATTTAGAAATAAAAGAAATAAGCCCAACAAATGGAATAGGCACTTAAAGGCACATTTTGACTCCTGCTTATTGTAGACTCTTTTAGATTTAACTCTCTTATTTTCATTTGTGTTTTTATGCTTAAAATTGATGCAAAAGTTCTATTTTTCTATTGCTCTGTAAAAATATCTGGCATTTTGTAAAAGCTTGTTGTAATGTTGCTTATACATAGTAAAAGAATAGCAAGTGTAGCAACCTAAAAAAATGGACTGAAGTAAATATAGTAACAGCATTAATTTCCAGGTTTAGTGGGATGTTTTAATATATTGTTCAGATATTTTTCAGGTAGCTTCTAATCAATTCTTAATTGGACTACTCACATACTATAAAGTATGTACTAAAGTATCTTGCTAAATCAGAGTTCAAATTAAAAGGTTTGGGAAACCTGTTAGTAAGTCCTGAGCTCTAAGTATTTCAAAACAACAATAACAAAACATTTCCTTTATATGGTGTTACTGTAGGGCCAATCCTTCTGTGCTTTGTCCCCACTGAAGAAGTATTGTGTCTCCACTGTGTGTTTCCAAATAACTTAAGCAACAATATCAGCCAGTACCCTCAGTATAGTATAACATTATTTCTAAAGGAAAGGTTTATATATACTCATAAGAGGTGGGGTGAAAAAAGAGAAAAAAAATAAAGAGAGAGAGAGAAAATTAATCTGATATAATTTTTATTCCCTGGGAAGTACTTTTCTTTCCTCCTTAAAGATTACCACTTAATTTACAAATTCTTGTGAGTTATGATCTTTGGTACAAGAAATTAGTTTGTAGATAGAGCAACAAAGACACATGAGACAAGTTTCACATTTATATTAAAAGATCACTATTCTGTAAAATATTTTGTTGTTCACAAGTAGCAAATTTACTCTCCATGCACATTTTATCAGATAGCACAAAGAAACTAAGAAAATGTTATCAAATTTGAAACCAAACATCACTGATACCAACCATACTACAAGATTTTCTTCATGGTGCTCATGAAGATACAAATGATGAAATACACTGCAAAAGGACAATCTGTAACAAGAGCAGTAGCTTCTAAGTGAAAAGCTAAGTCTGGGGAGGTCATTGACAAGTAGAAGAAAAACAACAAGCATGTTTGTCTATTAAGCATATATTATGATTTATTTGATGCAATTTAATACTTGTGTTTCTTTGGCTCAAGTTAGAAAGAAGGGAAATCTGGGAATTGCATCAATTTTTCAAAGAAAAAAAAAGTTGGATCAAGCAGTCTGGCTAATCTTAAATACTCTTCCATGTATCTGTTAAAGATGTAGTTGATCTGAAATGACAAAATCATGAATTTTGCTTTGTCATATTTTCTGGTTTTGCCCATTCTGTTCCAGTAAAGATAGAAATATTTTCCCAGTATTGTATGTATTGTGTTAATAAGTAGATAACTGATAGCAAAATATGGCAAGATTTTTATATACTCTCATGAAATTGCATGTGTAGTTTGCTTTTATATATTTTTGTATAAAAAATCTCCTACTTAATTATTAAGGGATTCACATTGATCGAAGTGAGAAGATTCTTTAAAGAACAGATAAAGAAAAGAAACAAGTAAATAGAAACAACGTTAAGAAGAAACTAAAAGACATCTAACTTTCATAGTTATTGCTCATCAATTCTGTCTAGAAAAGAGAGAAACTGATTGCATGTGGAAATCTAAACAATTTGGTTAAGTATGAAATATTAACTGCTTAGCAGGCCAAGAGAAGGGCAATATAAAGCTTCAAAGCTAAAGTAACATTTGCAAGCATCTCATCCTTATTCCACCAACAAATATTTTTTAAGGTCATTTTAATGTCAATTTAAATGAAAAAAAAAAACCCCAAAAAACAAAGCCAAAAACCCCAAACGCAAAAACCTCTGATTAACAGTAACTGGTTAGGTTACAATAAGATTTTCTCAGACCTTTGACATGAAATTTCATCATTTTTAGGAAAGACATTTTTGTAAAAATTGATATCTTAACTCTCAGGCTCCTCATTCATAAGCTTCTTCACCATTCCAGCATATCTTCACCTTGAGTCATTTTACCTTGCTTACATTTCCCACCTTGTCACTGCATATATCATGGCACCTTTTTTGCTCTGCCAGTGCATTCTACTCTCTGCATAACTTGCTTCCGTTAACAAGAATGCTACTCCTGTGCAGCAAGACCCTACAATCTCTTCTTTGAAATACTTTTAAACTCACCTATTGCGCAGCCCCCACCAAAGTGCATAATCTCATTGAAAACATTGAACTGCCATTTACTGCAATATTTGACAATTCTTTAGCTACTAATTCTAAAGTGGTCAGTTTTATAGCTTTGTGATTCACTGGGATTAAAATTAAATTGCACAAGGAAACTGAAAGGCCAAACAAACAAAACTTTTCTGTTTCTCAGTTTCACCACTAAAATTTGAAATGACTTGGTTTTATTGGTCCTGATTCTATTCTGTGACCTCATGATTATAATCAGCTATCGAGCCTTCTTGACTATGATCTACAGGGATAGTCCTCCAGGTTCTTCATTACTAGGCTTTCCAGGACAACTTCAGTGTGTCTGCCTCCATGCTGAAAGAGTACATCTTCTGATTGATAAGTAAGAAACTCTCAACTCCTGTTTATAAGACTTAGTTGGGAATCCATCAACCCTGGTAATGCCGCTTGTATATTTTCCAAACAGTGAACTAACGAAGTTTGGCCTATAGCAATGAAAAAGGAGTTTTATAAAATTTAATACCAACATAGATGCTCCTTAATAAATAAGCAAAGCCCTCCTCTGCCAGCTGCTTTCTAGTTTGAGAAGTAGTTTGAGAAGGAGCTGGTTTGTGGATTCTAGCAGAAAAAAAAGTATTACATAAATCATATACAGTTGACTAAATCACTAAGGTTGCAGCCTAAGCACTTTTTTTTTTTTTTTTTTTTGGTATGAAGAGAAGTAATTTCTGCTATAATGTTAGTGTTTCAGTCATATCTGATTCTTATTCTTTGTTTACTTGAAATAACTTTTTTCAGACTACCATAGTCTTCTGTCTTTTATTTTTAAATATCAAATGAAGACTAACATAATTCAGTACTCAGTATAGGAAAGAACACAGTAATGCTACATTTGGAAATTGAATTTACAGTTGTTTCTTTTTGTCTAGTTCCCTTCCTTCCACCCTATTCACCCCCCAGTCCCAGTTATACTAAACTGTTTATTGTTAGATATAAAATTAAAACAGTTAGTGTTTATGGCTTAAATATAAATTTGAGTGAGCTACAACATCAATAAAAGTTTAGAAATTCACATTTAAATACTTTAGAGTTTGCATAAAACCTGGAAAATATCTTTTCAAGATACTGTTGGAAGAATGATCCCAGAACTGTTTGGTATTGTTAACTTTGTATTGTTGAATCCTGTTTGATAAACCATCAGAGAACTTTTTTTTTTTTTTTTTTTTAAATGTTGACTCTTTTCATTCAGAGTGGTTTTGGTGGAGGAAGGGCAGGAAATTCTGGGGTTTTTTTTTAAGTTTTCTGGAAATTCCTAAGACATTTATCTAATTTTAAAACTCAAGTACAGTTGAATCATTGAGACTGCTCCATATGAATTTTGTGACTCACAAAAGGAATGAGAAATGTAACATTAGTCTTAGAACTAAAACATCACTTCTGTTTGTGATTCTGCATTTAGTGGACTTTCTGTTTCAGCTTCCATTATAAACCATATTTGTAGAGGTTTAAGAACCTGACTGAAAAAATTTGCTTTGGGTGAAAAATTAACATTAAAGCTCTAGTGCTTGGAATGAAGTTGCATTTTCCTCCCAAATTTCGAAAAAGAAAACTTTGTAGGCATTAATTCTGTATTAGCTTAGGATGTTATTTAGTGTTTCTGTAACTCAAAAAGATATTTATGAACATTGATTTTTTTGTTTGTTTTACCGCTTGAATGATTTCTTCCTGTTTCACTCAGTATGGTGAATAATCATCAGTGGCGATGGAAGTTCCAGTCATAAATCAAGAGAATGAAAGATTTTAGTCTTAAGGAGTTGCCTAGCTGTTAAAAGACTGGAATAACAGAGCTGTCTTTTCTTCACTAGATACGTGTTTGGTACTGCAAACAAATGTTTTCCAGAGAATCAAGGGTAGAATATGATCTTCACAGAGCTGTCTTTGCAGTTGCATTATTGCAATATGTTATTCACCAATGCTCTTAATATGCTGAGCAGTCATTACATGTTGGGGATGATCTGTTTTTCAAACGAGTGTAAAAATGTCTGAAGTTGGGTTTGATCATATTTGGACATCTTGGGAGGCAAAGGCAGATCCTAACTGGTTGTTCACTTACAGCACAAGGATTTAGCCCTTTTCATTGTTCGGCTGAAACAGTTTGGATTTGCTGTCCAGGCTGAAGTGCAAACAGATGAGTAAGGCAGGAAAGGAAGAGAAAGGCAGATTTTTAACTTGACCTGTATCCTTCCATGAACTAATTTCCCTCTTCTCTTAATTTTATTTGGCTGTGTTTGATGACCAAAGAATGTGGATCATCCTGCTGGCAGGAAATATAAACCACTCTCATAGTTATATGCTACAGAAATGATATTGGGCTGGTAACATTAGTGTCCTATATTTTTATTAAATCAGTGCCCATGAACTCTTCCTTAGTAAATCCTCATGGAATTCTTTTAGTTTGTTTCTTCCCAGAGAAACTAACCATGAGTTATCATCGGAGGGTTATGTGCTAGAATGAATATCAAATTCATAACAGATATTAAAAATGTTTGATATATTGATTTTAAAGGAATAACCTTTCTAGCAACATTTCTGAAGTTTAAAATTCATGATTGTTATGGATTTACTTATTGATTTAGTTGCTGACCTTCAAAATATCATTAAAGGGAGTTCTATTAGGAGGGTAATATTCTGCAGTAATCAAGGTGTTATTTGGGTTTGCTTTTTACTGTTATTGAGGGTTTTTTTTTAAGTTTTAACTTCACTGTCTAATCTTTTTATACATGACGCTGCCATCAAGTGGCTATTGAGTAAAACATCTGTTTTATCCATCTTTAATTTAAATGTTAGTCTTTTTTTTAATTAACAGCTTGGTTTGGAAGGAGGAAATATCCTATGCTTGCTAACTGACAGAAACAAATTCAGTTTATTGCTCTCTGGACCAGATTTGTAGAGGTAGATGCTCAAAGATGCTTTGAAAGATGCTTTAAAAGAATGGGATTTCAGTGACATCAAATTGTGTTGGTGTTGATTTTTACATCAGCTTCAACAGGTGTTAGGAACCTCTCTGGTCACCTTGTGAACTATTCTGAGTGTCCACTTGCATTTTCAGGAACTTAATATGCAGGTAAATCTTCCCTTTTAATGTCCCATTTTAATCCTTTCTACCAGAACTCCACAATACAGATGTAGACTGTAAACTTGGGCAAGGATTTTAAGATGCTGAATCTAAGAGGCCAGAATTAACATGGTTCTTAAACTTCAAGAAATTTTTCCTCGAATCAAGAAGCTGATGAATAAGTAAAACCATATCTTTATGACAGCCCAACAATTGTGTCTTGTAAAGTAGACAAAACCTTAAGATTTTCAGGTTTTGGGGAGGTAAAGCTAATACCCCAGTGCCAAACGACCATTTGCAGTTCCTCACAACCCAAATATTGGCATTCATCAACAATTCTCACTTCACTTCCAGCAGTATGGGGCTGTTAACCAATTTTAGGCAAATAATGATAAACACCCCCATTCTCCTGAAGATTATTTGCCTTCCTTCACCCTCTAGAAATGATAATAGAAAATCATGCGCGCATTTGCATTTGTATTTACTGCGTTTGAATTAAAGCCGCAAACAGCTCTGATTCACTAATAACTGATGAAAGTGTCTCATTATTGAGCTACAAAACCTTCAACAAATTAATGGAAATTGCAAATCACCTTGAAAATTGCAGGCTTTTTAGTCCTATATTGGGTACTGAGAAAACTGCATAAATAGCCTTGTTGTTTAACTCTTTCTTTTGAAAAAATACCTTTCTTATTACATTTTTTTAAAAGCATGGCTTACTGATTAAGGCATGGCTAAGCAACTTCTTCAATTTTTTGCTGTGTTTTGTTTTCTGTACATGAACATTAAACAGTATCACTATTTTTGGTTCCTTCCCTTTTATATAATATTTAGAATCATAGACTCTCTCTGCCTCTGATGCTAAGCAAATATTTTGGACACTTTTCTCTCATGCCCCAAATGACAGTACAAGATTTAGCATGTGCTGGTTCTTTTCTGTAGTGAGATAATGAATTTTTAAATATATACACCCGCGATGTTTTCCTCCAAAATTACAGCTTAATTAGAAGAAAATGTTTCATGAAAAGGAAAAAAACCACACTATATATTTGTTTGCTCACTATTTGTTTGATTTTTACTGTTTCTGCATAACTCTGAATCCAAAACTAGTGCATGTCACTTGTCATGAAGAAAGATGTATAGGAGCTGATCTCCAGCTGGTATAAAATTTCATAGCCTCATTGTCATGGAAACCCACTCTAGCAGAGTATCAGATACATTTCTCTAAAAGGTAGAGTGATTTCTACAAAGTGCTAGATTCTTTCATATCCCACAATTCCACATTACAGCTGCATCTCTGAGCTAAACCTGATTGATTTAAAGGAACATATTTCAGCTTAACATAGATTCAAAACAAAAATCAACGGTTTGTAATTTTGCCCATTTTTGCTAATGTTTGAGTCATCATTAAGCTTGTGATGAGTAATTTATCATAGTTTTCTGCATTCAATAGATTAAAAAAAATTTATAAGGCACAGCAGACAATCTTTTTACACATAAAGCTTCATATAACATTTGTGCTAGTGCAGTGTAACTACGGAGGAAGAGAATTTGCACTCAAAGACATTTTTCTGCTATATTTGAAATCACTTTGCTTATAGGAATACTAAAAGCATTTGTGTGCTGAAACGCCCTCTAGGTATTAATACTAAGAGAAATTCCAAAACTTAATGAAATCTGTGAATCTCCAGTGACACAACTGCTGCTATTAGTTGGCAGGTGCCTTTTACTAGAAAAGCTTTTCTATGATTTTCCAAATTGGTTTCTTTCTAGGGCTGGATATCCTGTGAGATGTCCATCATCAGCTCTGTCCAACAATGAAACTTGAAGTAGCAAAGAAGCAAAGTTTCCGTTTCTCCTGCCCCATGGTTACAGGCTCGATGAACGAGGAAAAAAAAGTCCCTTTCATTTTCTCTTCCTCTTTTTATTCCTTCTAACCCACCACCTTATGTTTTTCTTTTTGTACTTTCTTGGTATTATTATTAATGTATCCACAATTCTTGCTCGTCATTTTCATTCCACTCCACCACCCCAATTTAGGTCCTTTTACCCATGAGCACTGTACTGAGGTTTGAGAGCAGTTTGCTAGTCTTTCACACCAAATGATGAAAGATCAAGTATTACTCCTTTTCAGCTTCTTCAAGTCCAGACTATGGGGACTCGAATAGTCCCCCCAAAAAAGGCATGAAGACATGAATATTCTTCTGTTTGAAGCCCAGAAAACAGTTTTGTTTCCTTCTGTTTCTTTGTCCTCTCTCGTGACTGTGTTCTCCCTGCTGCTCAGTCAGTTGAGCGGTGGATACTTAATGCTTTTAAAACAGCATTTGACTGAAGAAAATGAGTCAGCTTGCTATCCAGCTCTTCTCATGGACTTGTCACAGTTTTGAAGTAGTGTTTGTTAAACATACTAAGCATATGTAGAAACCACATGCACCTGGAGGTACCATCATTTTCAGCATCAAGTTGAGTGCAGGTGAATTCAAACTGATCGTAGTCTGCTGTCTATCTTTTCTTCTTACTGTGTTTTTAGAGAACACAACGTTTGAGAAAGTTTTGGCATGCACCAAAGTTTGTTGAACCCATTCTTCAAATATTTGCTCCTTAAATATTGTGATGTTGTAGGGACTATTACGTACTAAGATTCTACATTAAAAATCTGCACAGAGTAATAAACAAAAACTGTATGTTTGATTGTTCATGATACTTGATTACTGATGAGACTAAGGTAATAAGCGTGTGTTCCCCACCAGTACTTGCATACAGCTCTCTAATACTAATGGAAACTATATGTATTAAGCAGATGTGACACACCATACCCATGACTTGAAAAAGGTTTCTGCTTTGCAAGGCCTTCTCCATAACTAAATTCCAGTTTTCAGGGTTTCATGTTGGAATGGTAATTTAACTTCATATAGTGTAAATGTAAACCAACTTATGATGTGACTAACTGAAAATTACTTTTCATAGCTGCTACTTTTTCAGCTGGGATGCAGGAGTTGCCTTGGATTAAACTTGAAACTTCTCCAGTGACAGTAAAGTGCTGTCTAAAATAACTAATAAAATGCAGCTGGGAGTGGAATAAAAGCTGGTTTTAGACATAAGGAGGCATTTTATCAGAAAGGTAGTCTCTATGCAGAGGTTAACATTTGTATGAATAACTGAAAGGTATCAAATAGGATCTACCTAATTTAATCTATGTAAGATATTGTATTTCATGGAACTTTCACTCGACAGTGGCAGTTATGAAAATTTAGAACATCAAAATAGTATGACAAAACTTATTAAGTACATTTTCTAGCATAGTATTTTTTGTTGTTTTTTTTATGAAAAAGAATTATCAAATATATTGCTTTCCTCTACTTTGTGTTCTTGTAAAATCTACTCTGCTATATCACAGACTTCTAACCAAAACCATGTAATGATATGATTGTTTACCTAACATAGTCAAGAGGCTGTATCTGATGGTCTTTTCTCTTGGGCCTTCATAGATGTGCAATAATAGCAGATAAAAACTAACCTTCATTATCTAGTGCTTCTTTGTTTAGGTAGCTGTTTGACTGGCAAAGAATAAAGGATCCTAAAGATGTTCCTTTTGTGTCTTGTATTGGGTTTGAAAGGATAAAACTCTAGACAGCCAGTTTTGCGTGAAGAATACAATAATAGTTTTGTATATGTTATTTCAGTTACATGTTATGTTTTGTCTACAGGCAATTTATAGGTGGATTTATAATTTGCAAATAAAGGCTTTCATTTCCAAAACTTCTGGTGTAATAGTTTGGAAACCCAGCTATTTTGGTGTCGGATGTACAAAAGTCTGAAGAATTTCTCCTGTACTACCAGCTTTGGTTTAGGTTGTGTCTAAGTGTGTAGCAATGGAAATGGCTGCTGAGCAGGATTTTGAAATCATCAATGTATGCAAATCCCACCTGCCTCTTTCTTCCTCTCCAGAGCTCTGAATAGAACCCAAGGCACAGATTTTTAGTCTCCTGGTGTAGCTAGTAGGCTCTTCTGCTTCACATTAATAGTCAATACCATCATGATTCCTAAACGAGGCAATTTCAACTGTAAGTTGTTAAAAGGTTGGTAAACAGGCTATTCCCCAGACAAGAGTAATGCATGCATCTGTGCTGTGTCAGCTGTACTTAAACAGGTGAGACTGAAAAAACAGAAAGTAGTAACTTCTCTCCATTTTGGTTGTGTAGGGTCCTTGTTCTCTGAGGGAGATTTTTGTCTGAAAGGTTTACATTAAAAAGTGAAAATATTTAAAGAGTCAACACAGCACTGACTTAAAGGCATATGCATTGGCAGTGATTGGTTATTTAAGCTTTGCAGTGAAGCAGGTAGTTTAAAACTCTAGACATTAGTGCTTAGGACTATCCTCGTGAAGCATGAACTGAAAAACTGAATCTGATGCCCTGCCTCTCCAATTTACATAAAAACAGCACTTAAACCAACCACAAATTTATTCTGGATATTCAATAGAGACTTGTTTAATACTTATTTCCACTGTAGATGAACATTACAGGTAATCAGAAATTGTAGTTCAGTTTACATTAATTTATGATGAAATGCTTTCTTTGATTCTTCCACCATTGCTGCAAAGGTGGATCTCAAACCATTTAGCAAGAATTAATAGTATTCATATTAATATATTATTAATTACTTAAAAGTTAATAAGAATATTATCTGCCTCACTTTTAGGGAAACTAGGATGTAGAGGACCGAAGGCTTGACTGTGCAAGTCTTTTCACATGCCTTTTGAGCCTTGTGAATTTATATCAGCTGAAATCTAGGACAGAGGACGTTAAGTTATATACCCAAGGTTACCCATTGAGCTAGGAGCAGGGTCAGAAATAAACACCAAGAATCCTGATTTCTAGTCACCTTGAACTGCTGTATCACATTCCTTCCTAGACTTGCTAGCATCTCGGTAGTATGTAATACTGTCAATTAGAATTAGTTTGCTGTCCATCTCATTTTTATATTTAGTGCTAAGTATGAAAGAGTTGTTAATGCCTGCTTAATGTTTGGAGGGGTGCATTACCAACAATCTTCATTATTTTCTTTTTCTTGTTTTTTTTTTTCTTTCCTTATCCTCTTTAACCTCTTGTTAAAGAAAAGAATAGAAAGTAAATTCATAGAAGATATTTACCCACAGAGGAAAAACTCGAACCCTTCTTCAGTAGCCAGAACTACATAAGAGATTATGGTGGTGGGAGAAGAGACCTAACCTTGTGTATGATCTCAGGGAAGGGATCTTATGTACCGAGTCTGAATTTGACTGACAAAGTAGTAGGATGATGTTTGAGGCAAGAACTGCCTTTTTGTTTGGCAACACAATAGGATCCTCTTTCTTGATGGATTCTCAGCACTACTCAGTATAATAAGACAATAATTGGTCCCAAAGATGGAATGAGTAAGATTGGATGGTGGTCTTTGGGGGCCCAGTTGTGTTATAGCTAATCTAATTATGTCTGATACTGACTTCTTAATACATATGGTAGCTATTTCCTTGGCTTGGAAGTAAGGCGTATATGCAAGCTTGATGTTTGCTTGGTCTCTGTTCTAAAAGCACACAAATTTATTCTTAAGAGAAACCCCAGCTATATCTGTCTCATGTCATGTTGTATTCTCATTCAAAACTAAAACTGATTTGTTCCAGAAGATGTCTTGAAGCATAAATATGTTGTGGCTTGTGGAAATGTGGGAGGTGTGATGGAAAGAGCAAATGTCTATAGATTGTACTTCAAAAAACCACTGCAACTTGCTACAGAAAAGACATAGTAAGTTATTGCTGCCTTGGAGCAACAATCCACAGCAGGCATTCACCCCTTTGCATGGGACAATATAAACATTTTATTGGATTTATGAGTATAAAGGAGCATCTGGAGATGATGAGATTGTGTAAGACTAATTTTAGAGTCTGAATTAAACTAATTCCGTAGCTACAAAAGTCACTGCCATGTTCTATGCTCTTGTTTAAAAGATGTCTATGTGCTATGGCAATACTAGATTTTCCCAGCGACATGGAACAGAAAAGTCTAATGCACTACTGTTGGTAGTGGTGTGGTGGGCACTGGCTTACTCAGCGTATTGTGAAAATCCTTCATGAAAGATATTTATGCAATCAAGTTTCTGAGGCAAGTTTCTTCTCAGCTGTTAGCATCTAGGTTCCATTTCATCACTAATAGGTGACTGTCTCTTGAACTTATTTATGTTTCTCACTTTTTAAGAGAAAGTATAGCATGTATTCCTGGTTGGGAGTGGGGGTGTTTGTTTGCCTTTCCTTTCCTTCCTTTCCTTTCCTTTCCTTTCCTTTCCTTTCCTTTCCTTTCCTTTCCTTTCCTTTCCTTTCCTTTCCTTTCCTTTCCTTTCCTTTCCTTTCCTTTCCTTTCCTTTCCTTTCCTTTCCTTTCCTTTCCTTTCCTTTCCTTTCCTTTCCTTTCCTTTCCTTTCCTTTCCTTTCCTTTCCTTTCCTTTCCTTTCCTTTCCTTTCCTTTCCTTTCCTTTCCTTTCCTTTCCTTTCCTTTCCTTTCCTTTCCTTTCCTTTCCTTTCCTTTCCTTTCCTTTCCTTTCCTTTCCTTTCCTTTCCTTTCCTTTCCTTTCCTTTCCTTTCCTTTCCTTTCCTTTCCTTTCCTTTCCTTTCCTTTCCTTTCCTTTCCTTTCCTTTCCTTTCTTTCTGCCTTTGTATTTTACCATTTTATTCCAGTTTAAAATAAGCATATTATAAATTAAACGTATTAATAAAATTAGTGGTGTGTGATGTATTAACGGAGTAGGTGGGGAAATAAAGTTCTTTGAAGTCAGCTTTGGTTTTAGAAAAATCTAACTTGCCCACCTGAAGTAGCTGAAATACTGAAATGCAAGTTTTGTCCTATGTTTAATTTCTTTTTTTTCCTCTTGCCCCCAGTGATTCTTACTGCTGAAAAGCTTCCAGCCTAGCAGTGATAGTTACTGAAAATTCAGATAGTGGAAGGCTCAGTAGGTGAACAGCACAGCACTGTAGGAGCTCAGTCTCCGATGCCAGAGTGGCATATATGAATGGCAATGTTATGTCATAGTTTTGGCCATCGTCTCTTCCAGAAGCAGCTGATGCACAAGTGGAAGCTGAAAGTTACTAATCACCTCACAGTGCTTGCTGCACAGTGCTCTACATGCATAATTTTCTGGGACCCTCTAGCAATATGCTCATGGCTTGGGGATGAAAAGGATAAAATCCTGATTCCTTTGAAATCAATTAGAGATTTACAATTGACTTGAAGTAAGGAATCATTTGGTCATAAAGTAGTGGGCCAAAATTATGGTACTAAACATAGAAGAAAAGAGGGCAAAAAGAAGTCACTCCAATTTAGTAGCTGAAACTAAAAAGCAAAACAAACAAAAAAAGCCTTTGGACGATATGTCCAATATGCTTTCTACCAGCTCCCAACAAAACAAAGGTAGTTCATGACCAGTGAAGGTTATTTCCTATGGATTCATTTCTTGAGGTTAATTGAACTTTGATATTTAAAACAGTGTGTGGGTCTGATGGAAGTTTTTACTGTGAAGTAATGAAGCAGTTAGAAGGTCTTTTTCTTCTACAGATTTTCCCTATTTGCTTGTGAGGATGCCAACAAAATTTCTCTCCTCCATTCATTTGACCTATATTTGATATGGGATGGAGATCTCAAAGCTACTGAGTTTCTCAAAAATACACCTGAAACCTCTGATCTTAAATTTGATCAACATTGGCCAATGATTTGAAGTGATTTTAGATGGCATAGATGCACACAGTGTAATCACATGCACACTCAGCTCCCTAACCTCAAAATCAAGGTAAAAAGAATGAATGTGTTATTTCTAACAGAGAACCCTTTTAGGACCAACCAGAGATTTTCTACAACAGGAACTGCAAATATGCTTAGCTGTACTAATACTTCATTTATAAGATAATAAGAATTTTACACAGTTTTCTAGAAGGAAAGAGATTTGTATTCATCAGCAAAGCTCTACTAGTTACCTATTCCAGTGCTTCCCTATGTTTCTTCATGCATTGCCTAAGGCTGACAAAAGTTCATTTAAAAGCAAAAGAAATGCCAGATACCACCTTCCTCTCCCGCAGCCGCCCTGGAGCAATTATGACAAGAGTATTTAACTTACAAATCAAAATGACACTAGGAGGACCCACCCTCACAAACCGAAACAGGAATAAATTTTTTCAGTTAGCTTTCCAAGAAGGAGAAGGTTGCATGAGCTTTCTGCTAATTATACTGTATTTGAATGAAAAGCCTTTGTGTTCCACCTTTAAGTGTATAGTCTTGTCTTTTTTATGTCAGTATTTTAAGTGCCTATCCACCATCGTTTATCCACATCCTGATCTTGTCCTGTCTTGGATAAGTTCCTTGCTGGCTTCACTGAGAACAACATTGTTCCATAGTAACATTGTTAGTAAATTCTCTGTCTGTTGATCTGGCCATATTACCTTCTTTTCTGCCTCAAGGAGCTGGCAAAGCTTCACTCCAGCCTACGTTTTGTTTCTTATCTTGTACTTTTGTTCTTTTCCAGCATTGCTAAGTTCAGTGTTGTTAATATCTTTCTAGACCTATCGCTGCAGTATTGCCTTTCTTGTCTGGTGCAACACAAGGTGTGAATTCACAGGGCACACACTCTCCTTGCTGAGGAGTCTCATTTTCTTTAGGGGGCCTGCAAATTCATCTCATGATAAATGCTTGCTGTGCTCCTTAGAGAGAGAAGAGAGGGACTGTAAAAACAGTTGGCTTTGTCCCACCTGTCTGCCATTTTAAGATTTCGGACTTCTCAGGTGTAGGTAACTGTCTTTCTTGTAACTTCCTCCTTAGCGTAAATGTAATTGCATGTTCTTTCTTGGTGTTTCAGACATAATGCAGGTCTCCTCTTCCATTTCAGTTCTTATGTTAGATAGGAACATTGGACAGTTGTTGTGCTAACCATTACTTATTTCATTTGTAATCCTTATTCATTTTATGGTGGATTATTTAAGATCTTTCCAGGATCTTTTCTTAAACTGTTAATATACTTGAGGACCAGTGAGAGGGGCAGGTAGTTAATGAGATTTGAGCTTGTGCAATATCAATGACTTCCACTGGTTTTTGGTAGCAGGCTGTTGAACAGCTCATGGAAATCGGTCGGTGCACAACAGCCTAAGACAGAGCAACAGGCTCCGCTTTCATGGTTTAGATATTATTTTTTTTCTTTTTTTATTTTATTTTGTTTTCCATTTCTGTTTTGGTTTTTTTTTCCCCCCATTATCTCTGTTGAGTATTAATACTGAATTTGAGATACGCAACAGTGTTTCTTGAAGGCATTCAGATGTCAGGAGCCAGACCTTCCCCTTGTCCTTTACCCCATATCAGGATAAGTCTCACACTTTTATATTAAATAAAAAGGGTTGGGTTCCCTCTCTATGCCTTTTGGTTTTAGGTGGAGGTATTCTTCTGATTTTTTTACTGAACAAGGAAATTATGACATGCAGTTTTTGGGAATAGCCAGCAACACTCCATGGCAGGGTGAGAGGAAACAAAGATTTGGTTTAAGTACTGTGCCTGAGTTTAGGTACAAATGCTGCAATACTGTAGGCGCTGTGTTGCGTGTAGGACTGTGCTGCACGCCCAGTACTTCAGAAGCCTACATTGGATTTTAACATCTGTATGCGCTTTGTTTCTGTTGCTGCAACTCTTCTTTGACTTTTTTTGAATTAGAAAAGACATGCCAACCTCCTTGCCATATACTTATTACTAATAATGCTTATGTGTTTTTTCAGTCTCATATACTTTCATATGTAAATTGGCTATCGAATTCCACCCTCAGTTTTAACCTGTAATAACTTCATTGCCTACAGTGCAATTTGCACTGGTGTAATTTAGATGAGAATCTGGATGCATATGTAAATGTGTGCATGTATGCACACATGTAATGCCTGCTTTCTTACATACATATATGCACACACTCTCACTCTTTCATTTTACAGTGAAAAATGAGTGAGAGGGAGAATCTGTTGATTATTTTTATGCTGAACAATTTTAGAGCAACTAGCAAGAGGAAAATAAATAATTTCAGGTTGTAGCTGGATTTTGGAGTCATGCATGCACGTGCACACCTTTATAATATATTCTGGTTCTTGTCAGTCCCAAGCAGTAACTTCTCTCCTTTCACCTGACTCACAATGCCGAATTTTCTGCGAGCCTCAAACCTCATATTTATTTTGCTTTGGGGAAAATGGAGGCAGGGATGTTTAAAAAAAAAAAAAAAAAAGAAGAAAAAAAGGAAGAAAGAAACCCCCAAAACAGCAGCCCCCCCAGCCCCTGCTTCTATACCACCAGTCCAAACATGGAACATATTTTAGCAGAAGTGCCCCAGCTCTATCATATGTGCTGTGCAGAGTCATCATGGCCATGGTGCATAGCTGAGAGCCGGAAAGCAAACAGCTGCTGTAGCCTGATTTGAGTTAAAATAGTGTCAGTGTTTAGTCTGGCGCAGTGCTTCAGGAGAGATTGGCAGCTGGGTCAAACAAAGTCATTCCATTGGCTCCCTTCCCAGTAAGCTTCTGCTAGTATTTAGGTACTAGTGCAGCCTAGGCCCCTTTTCTCAGGGATAGCCTAACATCTGACCGCACCCTCTTTGCTTTTTAAAAAATGCCTTTTCACTCTTTAAGATAAATCCACTATTATACAATCTGCCACTAATTGTGTATTAAGACTTTTTTCTCTCGAAAGCTGACGCATCCTGCTCTCAACGTGGTGTAGAAAGCGGGCTGTTACAGTGCTGGATTAATAAAAGGGGCCTTTATGGTTTGTGAAAGAATATCTCTGTGCTTAGGCAGGAAACTTTTTGATCCACAGAAAAGCCAGACGACATCTAGGTAAGGCCGTGTATCAAATCTGCTTTTATGGGATAGTGGTGCAGCGAGCGCTGTTAATTGCGATTGCTTAATGTTTGCATGCCCGTTTTGATAAGCTTTTTCAGAAAGTTTAGGAAATAGCTGCTCCCGTGTACCGAGCCCTTTCTCTCCTCCCCCCTCCTCACTCCTCCTATGCCTTTAACGCTTGCAAAATCTTGTAATGATCTGCTTAGTTTTCGCTGAAATACGCGCGGGCGCCTCGCTTCATGTTGGAAAGGGGTTTCTTGCAGAGGCGCACAGCAGAAAGTTCTGCTGTCGGACCCAACTGCTGTTAAAAGTGGAGTAGCTGGGAAGAATTTACAGGGAAAGCTTTCAACTGTTACTGACTGCCTGTGCAATCATTTAAAAGTAGTTGAAAACTGCTTTGAACTAACAAGGGTTTAATTACGGAAAAGTTTAATGTGGCGATGGAAGGAATATTAAGTAAGTTGTCTTTGTCTCATACTTTTTAATTTTAGTTGTTGCTTTAGCCTGTTGGGTCACATTTTTTGTCAGCGCTGAAGGCTGCCATGAATTGGTAATGAGGGCCCCTTTTGCACATGATTTTGGCACTTGGCCAAAATCAACTTCCCAACGGCAAGCTTTCTCTAAAAGAACCTGAAGCATTTTTTTGTGATTAGGAATCATGTCTGAAAGCTGCCACAACCAGTTGTGTAGGCATGTCAAAATGACTTTATACAGTATATCTGAAGCATTCAGGGGTGTGTGTGTGTGTGTGTCTGTTTTTTCCTCGTGTACCAAATTGTTGCTATTATCATACTGAATTTCCGCAGCTTACGCACCTCCAAAAACCAGGCTACAGGGAGCTAAGGCATAATGAGGATCTTTGGTACCTTTATATTTTTCAACATGCCAAAGCAGCCCTAATTGTCACATTTAAGCAGGATACAGTATTAGGGGTTGCTTAAAACCCTTGTGGACGTAAAGCAGATGAATCTTTAAACTTTTAATCTCAGTAAATTATGCTCAGTGAACAGTAAGTAATGACATTTTCGAGAAGTTTCTTTGTTTGAATTGCGTGAGTGAAGCTTTTTGATATAACTGTTTAAAAAATACATGCCTAGATCCACTGGGGGGAAATTTGCAAGGAAAATCTCGGATGTGCCTTTGGATTTATCCCGATTCCTTGAAGTCTGGGTATGGGTCTGATCTGTGAGACAGGGAGCAGGAGCTGCGTTGTCCTTTGTTGTTTAAAAGGGGGAAAGGGAGTTAGTCTAAACATTAATAAGGAGCTGTGAAAGTTCACATTTCAAGTGTGCTCAGAGTTTCAAAACTTGTGGAGATCATCACTGCAATAAATGCGTGATTATTCCTCGCTGATATTATATAAACAAGTCTGGCACTGTAAGTGAATACATTATTATTGTACACTTGAACGTTTTGTGAATTTAATCTGTATTTAACAAAGCAACCCAGCAATTGGAAATTAAGGACCTCCGATTACATGCTGTGTATACTCTACCCTAGTGTCTTTTCCGTGTGCATTCAATGTAAAGACAAAATGCGTTAGGCAGCATTTTTGTTAGGTATTTTTATTTTACATAACAGCACTTGTGGCTATAGCCGAGGAGTTGCTCGTTTCTTCCTGTATGTGTTGTTTGCTTATAAGCAATACCATACTTCAGGAGCAATATCAATGTGGAACAGCCTTTTCGCACCTTCCCCTGCCCCCCCAGCCTTGATCCCTTTTGCAGTAGTCCCTGCTGTTAAAATGGCTTTACAGGTATTGTCTTTCTTCTGTTAAACCGTACATTTTCTGTAAGGTGTATGTGTGTGTGTGTGTTTCCTTTATTACATAATGAAAGACATATAGCTAGATTGGGGAAAAAACTCGAGCTTTATAGACTCTTCAGTATCTGTACTTTCATATAACTTGCCTGGGAGAGTTTGTTCATTGTTACGTTGCAGGAGACTGAGTTACAATTCTCGAAAGTCTCCTACGAGTTTAACTGTAACACATTGTATTTACAATGAAAGAAAGCAGACAAGATTAGCATGTTGAAGAAAGTAGAAGGAGAACATCATTAGTAAAATAAAATGGATAGGACTTAATTGCATTTTTCTGGGATTTCTAAAAAGTTTTACAACAGGGAAAAATACATTACAGTTGAATCCTATTTTAATGTAAAGCATTGCCAGAAAATGACCATACTGGGCGCAAAAGTAAATGTGTTAGTAGAATTTTCGCAAATTGTTATGGAATCTATTTGCTGGTGCGTGGAAGTAATTTCTCCTGAGTTACTGAATTAGGTACAGTTAATTTAAAATATGCATATACACATCTAGTTACTGCAAAACTAACTTTAAAATGTTTTACTGTGATATTCCCTCTTTTACTGAGAAGGTTTTACGGTGAAATAATGAACACATGTTAGTGCACTACTTCTAGAGGTTTTCATTTCTGTTTTGGTTGGTGAAGGGTTGTGTTATAAATCACAGCAAGTTACGCTCCAAAAACTTTGTGAGCAGTTTCTAAATCCAGAGTCAATTTTTGTCTGATAACATGCCTGAAGTGTAAAATCTACTATATGAGGTAACAGAGAGTTTTGCTTAAAAACTGAAAACATTATAAATTTGGCTTTTGATTGCAGACACTAAATTAACATTTTCCTTCATCAAGAAATGTATTGTCTGTATGAACATACAAAGAAGTCATGTTTCCATCAGATAAATCAGCATTCTGTATTCATAAGTATTAAGTGTAAAGTTTAAAATGTATAGGCACCATATTCTGTTTTTAAATCCCAAACTGGTAGATTGAAGTTTCTTCTTACAGTTAGGTCGATGAATAACTGGTTAGTTACTTTTCCTGAGACTACAAAAGGTGAAGGATATTAAGTATTCTCCATTATGCCATTTTTATTTTTAACAGCCCTCAGGAATAACGTATCTTTAATCTTCCTACTTGGAGGGCTTTTTGTTTTCTATTTGTTTGCAAACATATCATGAAAGACTGCAATTATAAAGCTTAACTTTGTTGTAATTTTGTATCTTAGATTTTACTCCATAGAACTGTTGAACTCCCAGTTACCCATTTCAGTGCAGCAAACCAATTTATTCTCCATTTAAAATACAAATTCTTGCTTTGTAGTTGGCATTTTTAATGACCGTTAGACATTAATATTTCATGTTTTAGTGGTGCAGTGTAAGTGGTACATATTGTTATACACTTGAATAAAAGTTACAAATGTATTTATAAAAAACTTTCACTTATATGAAAAAAAAAAAAACCCTAAACATATTGTAGAACACTCAGTTTATCAAGAAAACATGAGGTCCTGTAAAAATAGCTTTTTTCCTCAAAAGATTCTACTGCGTGTTTTAAGACTTTAGAAATGAAACAGGGTTGTTTTGTTTTGTCTTGTGGGGGGGAGGGTTTAGCAAGCATTTCATTCATATAAACTAAGCACTTTGTTCTATATGTTCTAAATTCCAACAATGAGATAAATAAATTGCTGCATTGGATGGAACATAATTATTGAATTTTGGCAGAACTTCAGTGAACTCTGCCATGAAAGATTAATGTGCACAGTGCGCTCTTAGATTCTAAAGTAACAGAGTAAGATAAGGGGAGTGCATAACAGGCTCCAACCTTTGTGGTTTAGAGAAAATAGAAAACGATGGGCAAATGTTAACTTTTGGTATAAACTGCTAATGATAATGTTTTGTCATCTGGGTGATAAAAACTACAGGAGGAGACAAGAAAATCCAATTTAACACAAATTCTCTCCATTTCTTTCTTGCTCTGCTTCCCATTTTTCTGTATTAGAATAGCCACGATTGCTCTGTATTCTTACGAAAAGGAGAATGTAGCAGGCAGACTACTTGCAGTATCCAGTAATGTAATGTGCTAATGAAATCCCTCCATATCAGCATGTCATATGTGGTTTTTCACTACAATTATGATTTTGGTTTGTGATTATGCTACAGTGATTTCAGAATACAAGCAAAATTGCACTGGCTGGATAAAGGCTACATGTAGTCATACTAGTGTTTGTTATTACTCCCTCTCTCTTCTTTCTCTACCAAACCTTGGTAGTTTAAAACATTTGCTTCAATTGACAAATTGTGGTTATAATCACAAAATCATATTCCTCTTGGCTTTTAAAGAATTACCGCACCCAAATAATGTTTTTAATTGAGAACAAACATGTATTGTCCTGCCAGTCAAGCTCCCTTGGCAGGACCAATAGGATTGCAAAGACTTTTTAGTATTTTCAGTCAGTTTGCTGTAGGAGAGAATGGGCACAACATCAGCCCTGCTTGGGGAAAACGGCTGTGGCTTTATCAGCGGTACCCTGCTCCCAGGAGTAATCCCTCTGCCTGCTCAGTCTCCCCGACACCCTGTACCTAAGCCCAGGTGTTTTCCCTTTCGCAGATGTGTGCAGCCCCGAGCACCAGCCCCTTGCCCTGGAGCTGGTTTCCAGTGGGTCTCAGGGACAGCAGCATGATGGGCAGGCTCCGGCGTGGCTGCAGGCGTGCGGTCTGCCTGTCTGGGTAGTTATGGGGGTATGGCTCCAGTGCACCCAAAATGGCTGGAATCAGAGGGAGTTAGGCAGGGAGGATGCATCCATGGTGGTTTTTTTTTCTCTGTTTGTTTGTTTCTTGCTGCCAGACCATTAACCTGCTGCTAAGGCAGAGTGCGTTCAACTCTGTTTTAAAATGGCAGGTATCCAGGATCCTGGATATATTTCATGACTTCAAAGACATTTCTGCTCTCCTTCCCAGTCACATCCTTAAGCTCATGATGACAGCGTTATGAGTGGGATAGTTAAAGATGTATAAGAGCAAGGAGCTGATCTAGGGCCCGTTGCAATCAGCAGAGAGAATCCTCCCGACTTCGCAGCTCTTTGGATCCAGCAGCCTGTGACCTGGCTGCTCCGGGATGCCAAAAGCTGCCTCTTCCCCCTTAGTTCCTGGCGGCACTAGCGTGACTGGCATTGCCACCTTCCTCAAGCAGCTTCGTTGTCTTCAATGGCACTCCTTGAAGAGGAAGATTTACTGAGTAAAAGGCTTGAACATGCCTTCCTTGTGTTGTAAAGAAGCAGATGTCCGAGTGCTTATTTTGCCTATTTGCAGTCTTTTCCCTCGTCCTTCTCCCCATCTAAAAATTACTCTTGTGGCTGACCTTGATTATATCAATTCGTATCACCATTTCAAGCAGAATTCAGAAAGTGCATCTACCTGGCTTCTCGTGTATCCCTATTGAAGTGCTGCTTTAGATAGTGTATGTCCAAGATGAAATGAATTCACATTATTTTGATAATTAGACATAATTTTCTTTCAGTAAGGTTGATTTCAGAATACCTCCATCTTCAAACAAAAAAAGCATATTTTTGTCTTTTGCAGAGTACTGTAGAGTGCTTCAGTCTTTGTTTGCCCTGTATTTAGTTGGAAAACCTTTAACAAGTTACATCCAGAGTGTGCCTGTATTTTGAAGTAGACCACGATCCTTTTTTCTTTTAGGTTTAAGCAAGTCACAGAAATGAACAATTTTTTTAGCAATCTAAAATTGTTACCACAGATTATAGAGTAGGAGGATGAATATTATGCCTTCTTTGCACAGATAATAAATGTATTTGCAATGTGAAGTCAGGTTATGCTTTTACAGCAGCGGGGTTATGGACTGTTAACATATTCAATCTCTTAAAATATTACGAACAGTTTTGCAAAAGTTATATATACAACCCAGTGAACACCCCCTACATTATTTTAATGCATAATAGTTGGGTGAATGTTTAAATGCCTACCAGGTGTCACGTGGGATGCTCTGAGATGACAAAAAAAGGTACAATAAAGCAAAACTTGCTGTTCCCTCTCTGCTGACCCGCAGAGTCCTGCCTGCCACAGAAGCAGCAGCTCTCCTGGGTGGTGTGAGACAGCGGCACTGGGACGCTTCTGCGCCTCGGTGCAGCTGTGCGTAGTGGCGGGGGGAGAGCAGTGGGAGGGCAGAAGCGAAGCCAAGGTACTTGCGACTGTAGAGATCGGTTGTTGTTCTGCCTGGTAGACACGGAGCGTGGCGGCTGTCTTGGGATCCTGGGCTGAGGTCTGCTTTGAGTCTTTCACAAAGCGGGACGAGTTTCTTTCAGCTGCAGTCCCAGAGCCCTCGGCAGCACGCGGTGAAGTTACGTGGGCAGCGCAATGGGAGAGGGCTCAGTCCTGTGAGGGGTCCTCTGTGGCTTCATGAGTTACCACAGAACTTAAGTCCTGAATTAAAGGCAGAAAATATGAGACAGGTGAATGTGGTTTTTTGTGTAACAGTGTGGAAGCTTTTCTTTCAAGCATAGTAACTGATAAGCAGATTAAATTATGCTAAAGTGATGTTTGGGTTTTTTTTCAGTTGCCTGCACATTGTGCAGGTCAGCACAGCAAATTATCCTAAAATATAGTCTGTAAAATTGTGTACTTTACGTTTTGCAAAGTTACACATACTGGTGTCCATTTCTGACGAGTCTGTCCTGGGCATGCCGGGTCTCCCAAGGGCTGAGCATTACAAATGCTCAACCTTTCCCTTCCACTACGATATACAAAATTTTGTGTGTCAACATTACACTCTTCCAAAATATTAAAAGAGTGTTGTAAAGAAGAAAAGGATTCCACAGACATCTGAAACATCTTTTTTTTGTTGTTGTCAGAAATGAGGAACAGTGATGTAAAAAAGCTGTTACATTTGGGTGGGACAGAGGGGAATAGGGGAGGAAGGTTAAGTTTAGAAAGCCCAACCTAGTCATGTAACTCCCAATGTTTGCAACCTATGAAAATATTTATGACGGAATTGAAATGCCGTTAGGCTGAGAGATCGCAGTTGAAATTGCATTTTGTAATCTCAGAGCATGGCCGAAGAAGCAAAGTATTTGACTGTAATACTCCTGTATTAATAGTAGGAAAGAAACAAATATTGGAAAGGAATTACAAATACTTGCAAGGTATCTCATTTTGGGGGCATACATTAGTTTTCTAAATTCCAATTCCCAGACTGGTAATCATGATTGTTAATGTATATCTTTTATGACTTTCAGAGCAAGAGAAGCCAACATTAGGAGCATGCATATTGTGATATCCTCAGCGGTAAGTACCCTAACTGCAATCAAGTTTATTACATTTTTGTAGAGTAGAGGCCTTTTCAAGACCACACTTGCTGCAGCTTAGTCACACAACAGCTTCAAATGTCGTTCTGGAATAATAGGGTAGTAATGTGATATACTCTATAATGAAAATCAGTGTAAAGCACAGGTGGTTGCTAGCATTTGTGTGGTCAGATATAAAAGCTTCACTATGGGTACAAGCTACTGCTTTCCCACTTGAGGAAAGTATAATTAAAAGTGGTTTCCAGATGTGCTAGCACACATCTGCCATTTTTAAAAGTGAGTTTTGCAAATACAGATTGAACTGTGTTGCATTTGTCATTATAAAGCTGTTGATGGGTTTTCAGGTAATAAAAAGGTTGGAAGCATCAACACCCCCACTGTAAAACTGAAGTGTCTTTAGACAACAGACAGTAGCATTTTATGTTCACATTGTGTTCTTAGGATTTTCTGTGAGTAGTTCATAGCTGAGCTGTGGCAAATATGCAAAATCTATCTGGACAACAATTAACATTTATTTCATGAAAACACGAGAGGCGATTCCTTGCTAGCGATTTTATTTGCTACCAGATAGATGCAGCAAGTTTGGGCTTTTTTGTTTGTTTGTTTGTTTTCAGTGCAGTGAAATAAATGCTACCCTAAAACCCTAGATTTCAGCTCCTTTATCCTAATTTTTAAGATGTGTAAATACTCAGAAAATAAGAAAAATATAACATGCTGAAAATTGACCTTTAATTTGTCTCAGAACAGAAAACAGAAGAAACTCTGTACTTATAAGCGTACATAATGCATCCTTAGTTGAACTATCTGGAAAAAAATAAATTAGAACAAAATTCATAAAAGGTGCTAGGCTTTAAAATCTTGTTGAGAGGAGATTACAGATCTTTTGATTTAGCTAAATATAGATTTTTAGGACAAACTGTCCTAATATCCACTTGATTTTGTTAGAACTAGTATTTCCCTTGGCAATGTTGTTATTAAAATGAAATCCCTGTTTCAGAAGAAAGTTTTTGCAACACCAGAAGTTTTAGTTACCACTGCTGCTTGGAACAAGCACAAGGGAAGAATGCTGTACCTGCCATCTTCTTAACGATGCTTCTTCTAGCACTGCACCAATTACTGATACCTATGTCTTCCAGTTAATTTTTTAAAAAATGAAGTTTGGAACCTACTAGCCTGAGGGTCTTGGACTATTGACCAGGCTGCTAAATAATAAGAGAAGATTTTTTTAAGTTGCTGTGTGTAATATTGCCTGACCTTTGCATATATTTCTTTTACTTACTTCCACAGATGTGACTCGTAGCATTCCTTGTCAAGTGAGAGTCTAACACTTAACATTTTATTTTAGGGAAATACTGACATTGAGTAAATTAAATGTTTTCTAGATGTTTCCTCTTAGTTGGACTTTTGTGCATGGAAGTTGCTTTTTCCATTTAAATCTCTCTTTCTTGACTAAGCAGAATTGAAGCCCTCTTTTGAAGTGTGTGAATAATGGAATACTTTGCGGAAGATTGAGTTAGAAAAACAACTGCTCAGATCAAATAATTTTTTATATAAAACTTAACATGTAGTCCATACTTAAATATTTGGATTAACTTTTCTGTATGAAATATTGTAAATTGTTACAAAAGCATTGACAGATTCAGTGAGGGATTCAAAATGCGGCCTTGGTAGTAAAGATAGCAAACTGTCCTATGTATTCTTCTTGTCCGTAATAACATAATAACTCGGTAAGGTTCTAGTGCTGGTAAACGAGAGTGTTCTGGCTTGAACATTTTCACGTCTCTGAGACAGAGGGTCCAGATCAGCACGTGGCATCTGATCTGTGCCTGGGGCATCTTGAGGATGCAATGAAACAGATGATAATCAATAAGCAGGATGTTAATAACTTCAGAGTGAAAATGCTGATTTCAGCAATATTGGCTGCTGGTAGAGCAGACCATTTTTTTTACGTTGTAATGACTGGATATATTATAAATGTTCTATCTTGATATAAAGACTTCAAATCTGTGTTACCAGTGACTGTTTTACAAGTATGTATTTACTAACACATGCACATACATTTAATATTAAATTACATTTAAATCACTGTTTGCCCAGAAGGTAGGATTTTAACACCCAACTGTTATGTCTTTTTTTTTTTCCTGGCAAAATGCCATTCAACATCAAACTTAGAAATGTCTACAAAAATACAGACATTTAAATGTGAAAATGTGTAAACTGAACACTACCTAGGCACTTAACTCACAGTCTGTTGCAATTAAGACTTGTTAGTGGTTACTCCCCTGAACTGGCTATTCATGTTAGAGACCAGCCCTGGCCAGACCCACAGCCTAGCTTGCAGTTTTGTACATAACCTTTTTGTGTAAAGGGTCAATTTTCATAGAAGCTCAGATGGGTTAGACAAAATAAGTAGCTTACTGAAAAAATAGATTATTTAAATATTGGGGGCTTTATGTCCTTGGTAACTGCAGAATTTTGAGTGCTTGTTGATTAATCGTATTCTTATTAGTTGGAAAGTAAAATGCTGACCTGACGGGGGGAGATGTCAAAAAGTCTTTTGGGGTTGTGCATCAAGGGGCATGAAGAAGGCAGTTTATTGGATGGTGAAGATCTTGCCTTGACTGATAGATGCAGAAGACAAGCCACCAAGGACATATCTCCCCTCAAGTGCAACAAACCTGTCCAGTGTACTTAAAACAGCTGAGGCAATACCCTTCTGTGGTATAAACCTCTGCCAGACACTGAGTACAATTTTATAAGAGGCCAGTGGGTTGATGACTGTGAGTGGAGAAACTCTTATGTATATATATGATACCGTTGCTGTTATTTATTGCCAGTTTTGCAAGGACATCCTTTTCTGAACATCTATATCCTTGTTTTTGGTAGTATTCCAGAGTTCAGCAAGTGCAATGCACCCTATTTCACCCAGAAAAAATTTGAAAACCCCTGCTTTATGTTGCATTTTATCTCTATTTAGAACATTTTTTTGCCTTGGGACTTGAGTTGCTGATTTTAATACTTTCTTGTAGATCAGGATCTCTGCCAGCATTTCTTATGTCTTCCAGATACCTATTCTTCATCTTAAGTTAAAGACGTCTGTCTGTGGCTTCATAATTAGTTGCTATAAGAAAATAGTCTATAATGTTAGAAATCGTTGAGTAAAGCCTTGGGAAGAGTAAGCCACAGAAAAAGGAGGACTCATTAGTATTAAGACTATTTTTAAAAAAATATATCCCCAATGATGAAAAAATTCAGGGAGGAGAAAGAAAGATATATTCAAGATATTTTTTAAAAAATATTCTTCAAAAATTTCTATGAAATGACTTTACAGAACTTGAAGATGGATCAGAAATAATTATCATGTATGTCAAGAATTTTTTGAAGATTCAGAACTTTCTCCTCACTGAAAAAGTAAAAAAAGATAAAATATCAATTATTTTATAAAGGTTGGGGGAAGGTGAATCAGATCAACTTAAATATTTAGTATCAGTAATTTTGAAATATTTCATTTTGGTTTGATTTTCTACATACCTATATTAGTCTTTGGGGGAAAAAGAAAAAAAAAAAAAGGTAATTTTGAACTTTAAACCAGAACTTTTTCAGCTTGAAAATATCTAAATAGAATATTTGAGCAATTTCAAAACACTCTCTGTTCTTTTAAATGGCAAATGAATTGACACATTTCCTTGCAAATAACTTTGCTTTTAATGAACCAGCCTCTTCTGAGGAAAAATTGTCTAAAATATTTCCTGCTAACTGTATCATGTGACAAACACATATTTTGTACTTCTTTAATCTTTGTGCTTGTGGTTTTGTACAATGTGAAACATTAACAAATTATCAATTTAAGCTGTGAGGTTTCTTGTTCCTTCTTAGCCAGAATGAATTAAATGATAGCAGAAACATATGGAAAATCTAGTTCAAAGGCTTTGGCTGTGGATAAGCCTCATTTATGCATGTAAATAAGACCACTGAAACCACCAAAAGTTGTGTGTTTATTGATTTACTCAAGGTCAGCATGTTACACCATTATAAATATATCTTATATGAGACCCGCACACAGGTCATAACGCTGCAAATAAACTTGAATGCAGCCATGCAGTAAGTTGCTGCCCTGGGCTTTCATCTCCTTTAGGTTTTCCTCCAGCACCTGGGAAACCTGTGCAGTACACACCTGTAGCCAAAGCAGTGTTACGTACTGCAGCATGACTAGCAAGACAGAGTCCTTGGGAAACCAAAGGTGGTCTCCATGGAGGCCCCATATCCCACTGTCTGGCTGCGTGAGTCCGGTAACTTGCCTTCTCCCAGCCTCAGCCCTCTGTTTAACTGGGCTGAAAGTCCCTTGGCATTTTGCTGTTTCCTAATATCATCCTGTTGAAATGTTTCAGCATTGTTTAAGGAAGGCTTAAAGACACAGCTCTTAATAGGATTGTCATTCAAGCTAATTATACCATTGCTTTTTAAATTTCTTATGAAGGAATATCTGCTCTCAGCCAGAAATGTGGGCACTGTGCCTTCTATTCTTGTGCTGGGCTGTTAGCTGTGGCACTAGCACTGAAGACAAATATATCCCCTCCTCACCTGTTTTGCTAAGACCATTTCTATATTCGTTGCTAATCAAATGCTTCAGAATTGAGATTATTTCTGATCAGTGCTGATTCAACTACTAGAGACACTGAAGAGCGAATATATTCTAAATATTTATTATTTGCATTTTTCTGTGATGCAGTTAAGGGAGCCTTTTATTTTGAGCTATCCAGTCTCTTGTTAGAACTGGCTTCCAAGTTCAGATGATTAAAGGGATATCGTGTATATCTGAGAAATGAGCTTTAGCCATTTAGGAACAGGGCCTGAGTTTCTCTCTCTGTCAGTAGTTCAGTTTAAATGCACGTCTGCTCAGTGAGTGCAATTGCTGTTGACTGACACTCGCTGCTTAGTTGTGAGTGTGTTGGTAGCCTGGAGTGTGATACCCTGCTTTGGGCACTGTACAGCAAGAAGGAGGCAGAGTACAATGATGATAATTAGAGGTCTTGAAGATCTGATTTACAAGGAAAGTTTGAATTGAGTCATTAGCCAAATGTGTTAGGAAAGTCAAGAATAACTGGTGCTGCCTTGCAGAAGCGTGGTGGACTAGATGATTCTTTGTGTTCTCCTCAGCCTATATTCCCATTCCCTCCATCATTTTCCCCCTTCTCCTATTACTTCACCCCCACCCACCTCCAACACACACAGTTTTTTAACATTTCAGGGAGAATCTGTGCACAGAGCTTTTCATTATTAAGCTTGTAAAGAGTTGGTCAGAAAAAATTAACTTCTTTCATTATGATAACTTTTCATGTCTGGCAAACAGATTTGTAAGGCAAGCGCTACTTTAGTGGATGACATTTGGGAAAAGAAGTCTCTTCAGTCTTTATCATGGCTCCTTTTTGCAGTTGTGTTTCCTGGTACTGTGCCTGAATACCTGCGTTGCTTTCTGAAATGAGGAGGAACAACCCTCCTGGAGCTCTTGGTCCAGGAGAAAATTCTCTGTGCTTTGCTTTTTCTCCATCCATAGGTCCATTGTCCCCAGAGACATCTGAAACGTGCCACTGAAAATTCAATAGGAAAGCCCCACTTCAGTAAAGCTTAAATAAAGGGCAGTACTTACTAGTGAATTGTGGATAGATTAAAAAAAAAAGAAAAAACAACCAGAAACCCCAAACCCTAACAAATTGTATGTTATTTCAGCTTCAGGATGGCAGCTTCCTAAATGGCTAAGAAAGTGCCTATGGGAAGATCCCCTATGTATAGGATAGTTGAAGATAAATTGGGGTTTGAACATTGTGGTAATTTTGTTTGGATTTCACTTTAGCCTTTTCTTACCACTAAAAGAAACAGACATGTACAATGCTGAGAATGTGTGTCTAATGCTAAATAAATCCTTTTGCACATGTAAAAGATGAGTACATGGAGCTTGTGTTTTGCCAATGGATTCAGTAACATACTATGAATAAGCTTGGAGAACACGAAAATGACAAACTCTTGATAAAAAATGGTAAAGAGCAAAGTCTTGTTATGCTAGCTAGAGCTGCAGTAGACTACCATATCTTCCTTTAAAAGATGATGGATACTGAACACTGACAAATGCATCAAATACCATCAAAGTTATGTAGGTAGATAGGTAACTTGTTGTCAAAAGTGTTTAAAGTAATGTTCAGATTCTCTCCTTTGATGTGAGCTGGGGAGTTTGTAGGGCAGAGTGTGTCTCATAACATGGTGAAAACCACCTGTCTGTTTCGTCCTGAGCAACCAGGTATATTATTAAGTGCTGACTGTTTGCCTCAATGCTCTACAAGGAAAATTTACAACCCCTGTCTGCCATGAAGTTCTCAAATTGGAAAGCAAACATAGGCTGCAGACAAAATACACCAGGAAATCCAAAACAAGTCTGTTGTTAGAGCAAATAGAAAACATCAACAAAAATAGCTGGAGTAAGGGAGCAGAAGGCATGTTGGAGATGTTTGTTGTCTTTCAAGAAAATGAAGAAAATTCCAATTTGTTGTGTTCTGCATATGAGTGAAAAAAAGAAAAAGAAAATCCAACTATGTGGAATGCAGGAAAGAAGGTGCTAAAGTAAAACAAGAGTATAATTCATGATGGAGTAAAAACCACATGGTCTGAAAATATAAGGATGTGGGCAAGGTAAGGGTTCTAGAAAGCAAACTTAGGTAGAAGCAGGTTTCCATAATACATCCAAAATACTAGGAACTGTGAGGGTATGGAGTAGAAGGTGTGCACTAAAATTATACTTACTAAATAGTGTTTTCAAAGGTATACGGAACCTTTACAGTTAAAGACGTGTCTAGATAACATTAAAAGATGACCAACTTATCACCATGGTTGCTGGTCCATAGTTGGAGTTAAGTTTGGTAAAATTCAACTGGTTAAAAATTTATAGTAGTACCAGAGTATGTCAAGAAGAATCTTGAAAAAGAGATTTTCTCGTCAGTGACTGCTTTATTTTTAAGCAGTGTAATCCACCTGAGTGGTGTGGACTTTGAAAATCCACTCTTGTTTTTATCTTCTCATGTAGAAAAGTTTCTGTTCCCTTGGGTTTGGTTAAAAAAGAAGAAGGAAAAAGAAAAGAAAAAAAAAACCAAAACACAAATCTTTGCATGCATTACAAACAGACAAACTTCTCTTTCTGCAGCGTTTATCCCATCTGCTTTTAAGTTGTAGAGGAGAGCGTAGTTGCCTATTTCCTTCCATAAACTGTTTGATTCCTTATCAGCCACAGTCCTCCAATGTTTTTCCAGGGTGTACCTTCAGTTTTTTACCACTAAATTCAACACTTTTTTTTGCAGGTTTTAGACAATGCATTTGATATTGTCTGTACCATGATTTTTTCTGCTGTGTGGTTGGTCTGCTGAGGTGCTGAAGAACATCTATTTGAACACCTCAAAGATGATAAATGACGTTGAAATAATGATAGGGCCGATGTAGGAATTAAACAGTATTTGGCCTTTCTGCTGCCCTTCCGTGCTGGGCTTGTATTTCACGCAAAGTAGTACTCACCTTCTGAGCACAAAACAACTGATATTTTTGTGGTAAACAGTTATTTTTATATCCCTTTTAAAAATTAAGAAACTGGTGAGAAGAATTATTATTGCCAAAAATCCCACTGAGGATCAGTATCAAAGGAATCAGAATTTAGAAATCTGAGCTTGCAGTGGGAATTGAAGGAAACTCCACAAGAGTATTTCTACAATAGATGTCAGACTTGTGATGAGATTGTGAAAATCGAGGAGCAGAAAAGGAAACAAACAGGGGTCTGTTGTGACCTAAGTTATGAAAAAGGGAGGAGGATGGGACACCACAAGGAGGCCGATAATGCTAGGTAAGATTTCAAAGTTTTCAGAGCATACCCAAATCAAATCTCTGTGGTCTCTGACATTTTGCCTGTTACAAACAAGTGCAACATTACAGCTAAGAAGTGTATGTTGAAAAATCTGGTTTAAGCTGAAATAATTTGGTAGAGTGTGTTTATGAGTAATGAGCCAGTAAGCAGTGAGGAATCTATGACGCAGTCTAGAAAGTGAACTCACGGTGTTATGGTAGCATGGGAGACTGCTGGTGTACAGCTATCAGACCAGAATAACTGATGGATGAAATTAGAAGCGAGACTGCTGCTTTACTCCATCTGTGAGGTGGCATTTCCAGAAAACAATATCAAACAAGATTTTTGGTGCTAAGAACCTCAAACATGCTTTTTTCCCCAAATCTCGAGTTAAATGTCAATATTGCTTGCACATATACAATGTTTAAAATGTTCTGGAGTGAATCATGTGTCATCTCACAGAACATCTTCCAGCCAGACCGAAGTCCCTTTCCTCTTTATACACAACATGGGTAATGAGGCACGACTGAGAACAGGAAAACGCAGCTTTCAATGGGAAATATAGGAAATACTTGAAAAAAATTTACAAAACAGAAGGGGAAATGGGCTTTGAGAAGGGGAGGTATCAGGGCCCATTATCCTAGAATAAAATCCAGTACTAGTTCCGCAGTTTTCTGTTTATTTTCTAGTCATGTACACTCCTTTCTTTTTTTTGTTCTTGATAGCTATACATACTCAAAGCCTCACAGTTAAAACACAAAAACAGACTGAATTTTTTGTTCTGTTGACTCTGTAACAACTGATCTCTTCTCAGCAGTTTAATGTGACATCATAAAAGTTAGCAAAATGGACTATATAAGATAGTGTGCATCATACCCTGGTGGAAAATATACCAGAATAAAATTCAAAGGATTTATTTCCAACACGTTACTTGAGAAGAAGTTAGGAAAGAATAGTGGTCTTGTTATACAGAGATCTTTTCATTTATTTGGGTCCACTGATGGTGAAATATTTCAGTCTTTACCTCTGAGAACACCAAAGTGGTGACGAAGTGATTTTCACCACCTTATTAACAGCAAGCAAAGAAAAATCCTAACTGAAGTTCAGATGGACTTTGGCCTGAAATTAAGAATTCAGTTTTGAAATAAAAGCTTTCCGTGTGCGTTTCCCATGGTTTTTTCCATGAGATTTTTTTTTTTCTGTTTTCCTCTGTCACTTACTAGTTTAGCTACCTCACTTTCTTCTTTTACATTTTTCCTTAGAGCTCTTCCTTCAAAATGCTCAAAATGCTGCAATATAGGCCTGTCGCGCTAGAAAGCTGTACAGGTATCACACATGGGTTACTTCCATTGGCAACCTCTTCATCTGAAATCCGGTCAGGAAGGTGCTTTTCTGGATTTTGAAACTCTCCAGTGCTCACTGTAATACCACTTTGGGGCACCTCAGTTTTGTCTCAGGGTCACTTCTGCTTTCATCTCGGTCAGTTCTGCTCAGCCCCTTCCTATTGCTCATTCCCAGTGTTGCTCCTGCCTCTTTTTCCTTGTTGGAAACACAGGGTAACCTTTGCATCACACATTCACTGGACACTTGTCTGTTTGTTTACTAGCTTTTGATTGTTGCTTTTGTAAAGCTTTTGCTAAAACTGGTTATGAAGTGTAGTGTTTAAAAAAAAAAAAGCATCATGTCATAAGGTTCTTCTGTTCAATTAAGCTATTCCAAGTTTATATTTATGCAGGTGATTAAATGAGATCCTTCTGTGTTTTTCTTACAGTGCAGTGCTTTAGCTCAGCTGGGTCTGCCTTTACCCATGCAGCACATTATTTCCTGACAGCTTGCATTAATTCCTTACTCTTATAGTTCAGTCGTAGCTTCTGAAGAATTTCCTATGGTTTCTAGGATAGAGTCCACTTACTGTGTCCTCAGTGGAGGCAGAAAGAAGTAGAAATTAATAACAATTCATTGGAATCCTTTGATTTTGTGATATGGTTCTCAGGCATCCGTTCTTGGAGACTTTGGGGGCTATTTCCATCATCTAATGTAAAAAGACAGTTCAGAAAAAAAGGCAATTGGAATTTCCCTCTGGAAGAGCCCCTCTCTCTCCATTGATGGGCATGGAAACATGTCTTCTTAACTGAGGTGTTAGGTACCAGAAGTCAAGCAACAGGAAAATCATTGCCCTTTGTTCTGAGCTCTTGCAATGTGGGTTACTAAGCTTGAGGAAAATTAGAGGAGTATTCTCATCACTGCTCTAAAGCACCTCACTTCTCTTCTCCAAGGTTTGAAGTAGTTCCTGGTCTTCTTATGCTTTGAAACCTGCATCACTTTTTCATTATGGACAGTGCTACGTGACTCTAAACAATGATCCTTCTCCTGTATTTTAAGCTGGGAAGAACAAGTTGTGTGTCACAGAGACCATATTGCCCTATGATATTTGCCGAAAGTTTGTACACTGCAAAATTCTCACTTATGTATCTGGAGATACATTTTAGTCAGTTTTATTCCTGGAGACCAACTCTTAAATCATTATAGCTTTTATTAGAAATTTAAGAAAATGTCAATATCATATCTGAAGGACGAAACTAAATATAGAAGTCGGCTGGTGCCTTTACACAGTGCAGTGCTCATCATAAGAAGGATGCAAAAGCTGCCATTTTTGTGGGAGTTTGTTTCAAAAAATAACCTGAGCATATGAAATAAGAAAGTTGAAAAGGAGATTGTACTCAAAGGATTGTTCTTTGCTCTTCACACAGTACATAAAGTTCGTTCCTGCTTTTTTCTACTCATTATGAATACAGAAACGGCATCCTGCAAAACCTACTGTAATGCATTATTCTAAATGCCAGTCAGATAATATATGAAGAAATCTATTACATATCAGAGAGTAGGACTGGAGGTGAAAACCAGACATGGTCTGAAATGCCCTGTGTAGCTGAAGAATGGCATTTCACAGCAAGTTGGCCTCATCAGAAGCTGTGAGGACAAGTATTTACAATATCTTTAGACAGCATCTCTCTCTAGGCACAATGATTCTCTGTTTCTTTGAAACAAGCTGTAATATTACTTGAAAAGAATTATATAGTATTTCATATACGAAAAATTTATTTAAAGAAGCAATTTTTCTTTAGGTCTGCAGGTGGAAGGTGAAGCCAAACAGGACTCTGACAGGTGCAGGTTGGGGTAAATAATGTGTTATAAACTACAATTGCAAAATGATAAAGCCAACCATATAAAAATGTGGAAGTGGCAGGTAAACTGTATTCTTGGAAAACTATTGAGTCGGTGAGGTCTAGAAATATATTGCTTCAGCAGTGTTTCCTCGATTTTGTCTCATAAAAGTCAGTGTTTTTGAGTTAGTTTAAAATAATGGATATCCTGAGCTTATTATATGGACTGTCTGTTGGAAGTAAAATCAGCACACATTTTGGGAATTGGATTTTTACATTGTAATGTCATGTTCTGTAAGATGACTTTCAAGTTGTGCAGCATTTATACTCACAGGTACAGTAACTGCGTGATTGGGCAGTAGATAGAACTTGTAGCTGTACTATACTAAGTTTTAATAAATCCTATAGCAATAATGAAAACTGATCTGCTCTTTCATGGCTAAACATGGTTCTGGGATTTCAGTATGTTGAGAAGTATTGGCTTCACAATCAGCCATGTGTTTTTAATTCAGCAGTCTTAATTACAGGAAATTTAATGATAATGAATAGTAACAAAGAATAAAATAAAAAGAAAAAAAAAAAGACAAAAGAGAATTTAGTTTCCATCCAAAGGAAAGAAGCATTTTGGTAATAAATTAGTGCCTTTACGTTGGAAAATTCATTTGTTGTACTTAGAGCATACATGTTAACTGTTAGCAGTTGTCCTTTATTTGGTTTTTGCTTTCCTTTTTTATTTCTTCTTTGGTTTCCCTTTTACGGCTACAAATATCTATTTAATAATTGGAAAAACATTATGTTAACGTGTGATCCTAAACAGGAAGGCAGCTGGTGTCTTAAGAATTTGGTAATAGGATATCGGATTTTGTCACTGCTATAAAGTCAGTAATAAACTTAGGCAAAATTTTGGCCCTGTTGAACAAGAGTTTTGTCATTGACTTCAGCAGAATCAGAATTTCATTGCAGGGGTGTGATAAGCAAAAGCCTGAGTCAGAGTCTGTGGCACGCAGAGGAAAGCTGCCTGTTTGGTTTGGCTTGGCGGAGGCCTGAAGCCATCTCCTGACAACTGCTCGGTTGCCCATGTTTAGGCTGAAATGTTCGTAGTCCCTGTGTCTGCATCATAGAGGGATCCAACCTCTGCAGCTTGTACCTTACTCAGTAGACTATCTGATGGCTGAACAGGCAGAAAGGTACGTAGTCTTTTGTCTGTTTTGTTTGCTTTTGTTTCCCAGAAGTGTTGGAAAGGCAGTTTGGAGGAGTTGCTGCTGCTGTGCCCTCTCTGCTTTAACTTTTAGTAAATAAGACTTCAGTCTCCCAGTTTTGTAAGACGTCAAAGAATGAAATATCCAAGAAACAAATGTTCAGTGCTTGGCACCAAATTAAACATAAGGATGATAAAGTGTAGAATCCTAAGCCTGGAAAGTTGGCCAGTTAAAATACCAAATTATCCAATTACAAATAAAAGACAAATTCATATTTGGGGAACTGTTGAGGTCATTTGTTCATGGTGATTCATTGAGTGAAGGAGTTTAATGGCCAACAGCAGCAGCAGCAACTTACACTGGACAGATTTCATTCAAAATTATTTTTGATGTAGGCTATAATCAATTAACTATAGTGCTCCTCATGATAAATGTTATAGCTAAATTAATAGCTTTGCCTAATTGTTGGTAGATTTATTTATGGGCGGCATATCATGGAAACATACACAGATTTATGACATTAATAAAAAGGTGAACTGCTTAGTGATGCAGCTTGTCTGGTAACCATTTGTTTGGATATAGAGTCAATCAAATTTCAAAAATACAAATTTGCAAAAGCCTGCAAATTCCAAGTAATGTCTGACAGTCACATTCTTAATTTTCCACACCTTTATTAAAAATATCTTTTAAATTGATTTTGAAATTGACTGAAACTTCCTTTTAACTTCAGTGTAATTATGTTTTCAGTTTAAGAGGTGTTTCTTCATAGCCCTTCTTATGAAAAGTTCAGTAGCGGCAAAGGTGATGTTAGAAACTTAAAATGTTTATGTACGTTTTACTGTCAATGCAGTAAAATTTTAAAACCTATTTTGTAGTCCACAGCACTGTTTAAAGAACAAACAAAACTAAAGGGGTTGCTTTTCACACCTGAAATGCCTTAGGTTTTAAAGTAATCTCAGTGCTTAATTTCCTTTGAAACTTAAAAAAAAATCTAGTATTTTTAAACCCTGAAGATCTACACTGAATCTCACCCCGTCATTTCTGGTTTCTCTGTACATACTTACGAGCAAAGAACAGGACACTAAGATAATAAGTATTTTTGCCATCTTTTCTTTAAGTTAGTACATCTTGATTAGTTTCCTTATTTTGTTGTTCTTGGTGTCATGCCCTCAACTACATGCTAAAAATTAACTGGAAAGATAGGAAGGCATGTTTGTAAGCTAATGAACTTTAGCCATTTTAATCTCTTATGTTTAAATACAACACATTATGTGCATGATGTGTATACAAACCTGGTGTGATGCAGTACAGAAGATGGAGCCAGACACTTCTCAGTGGTATTCGGTGAAAAGACAAGAGGTATTTCCATTTTAAAATAATTTTTAAAACCACAACTTTTTACTGTGGGGGATGGTCAACACTGAAACAAGATGCTCAGAGAGGCTCTGGAGGCTCCATCCTTGGAGACATTTAAAACCCAACTGGACACGGCCCTGAGCAGCCTGCTCTGGCTGACTCTGCTCTGAGCAGAGTTGGTCCAGGCAATATCCAGAGGTGCCTTCCTGCCCCAGTCTTCTGTGTGAGTCTATAATATGGTCTTGGCCAATGTAAGAACTTTATAGGTTATTTTAAACTAATAATCTTACAGAAACACAAATTAACCAGATTCTGAAATTGTATTATTTGCCTTTCCATGATGTAAAATATATAGATACTATGTATTTAGGGTAGTATTTAAAACCATTCTTAAGCTAGAAATTGGTAACACTGTTACTAAATTAAAATCAAAGGTATTTTTTTTATTGTCATCATAAAATGGATGATTCTGAAGGGTAAAACCACAGAAGTTGAAAAAGCAGAAAATTCACAATGTTAATACCATGTTTAAAAACATGTCCTGGAGGCAGACATTAACTAGCTGAACAATATGTAAATTAGGAGCTTTTAAAATGCTGAGTTGTGCAAATCATTCATAAGATGTCTTGACTTTCCACTCTTTGTTTTTGTCTTTACTTCTGCTAAAAGTGTGTGTTCCCCCTGAAGTTGCCCCAGCCTTTTAGGAACTTTGCTCTGCCCCTGATCCTGTAAACTTTATAGTGCACATTTACGTGCATCTTGGTCAGCTGAAGACTTCAGTGGGGTTTAGCGTGCAGTATGGTGATGTTGCTAACATTTATTTCTTGTAGTGTGATGGAACTCACAAGCTGAGCCCAGAGCCCCTCACTGTGCTAGGTGTGACACAGCACGCAGCAGGAGATGGTGCCTGCCCAAGGAGCCTCTCCCCAAGCACGCAATCAGAGTGAACTGCACAATACCCTCCGCGTATGATATTAGTATCTTCCACCTTCCCCCAGCTTGCTAAGGGGCATTTCTGGGGATATCTTTCCTTGCTTTAATTATGATTTTTTAAGGAAACTGTTCTTGAAAGTAAAAGGGACACAGAAGAGAGGAAAATAAATTAAGGAAGTGGTCGTATGGCAACATTTGGAGCATCAGAATGAGCAGGTGGAGAACTGTGGCCGATGTCTAACATTTGGACAGTGTATTTGCATGCCAAAAACTGTTTTAAAAAAGATTAATAGTTGTCATGTACTTGCAGCAGTTGATAATGCAAAAAGTACAGCTTCTTTCTTTTTTTTTCATTTGTAGGCAGTATATGCCCATAGTTGTGTGAGGAGATCTGGCTTCTAAAATGGTGCATCATTACCTAATGTCCTCTTCAGTAAACAAAGAAAAAACAAATTTATAAGCAGTTCTTTTACCTTTAAATTAGCATTGCATTTTTAGTATTTGTTTGTTTACCTTTGGAAAAAAATACTTTTTTTTTTCCCCTGAATGATAGTTTAAAACAATAAACTGAAACTTTGAATAACATGCATGGACATGCTTTAATATATTCATGAGTGATCAAAATACAGTACAGAAATCACATATGCTGCTCTGCTGCAACTTTCAAGGTTCAATCCATCATTCTGGAACCCAGGGGGCTGAGATTTGACATCCTGCCTAGAAACCATACTTCAGATTGGCTGGAACTGTGCCATCTTATGTTCAGGTTAAAAGAGCAGCTGTAATTTGTCTGGCTAGCACTTTAACTATGCACAGCAAATCATAAAACCCATTTTCAGTAATAAACTTGAAGATAAAATAGGTCCATTTGCTTCATTTCCTGATCCATACAAGATTTTCATCATTTTGATACAATACCACTTGGAGTTTGATCTTACAATGATGTAGATTTCTGTAACAATCTTTCTCAGATTAGCAGTTTTATTTAGCACATATATACTATGTAGGAGATTTCTTTTTGGCATTTAGTGGAAGTCTTTTTCTATTGTTCTTTGAAACTGAAAATATGAGAATAATTTCATAGTAGGAGTTAAGTTTATATGTGATTGCCACAATAAATAAAACCTGATTGTACTCTTTTTCAATTGTAAATACCAGACGTGAAAATACCCTATCCTGTTCTTTTTTTTCCCCCCTCTATGTCTTAGTGTGGCTTGCTTGCAAGGTGGTAGCAAATGTAAATATTTCCAGCAACTCAATGAAGACGTTTTAAGAAAATATATAAATATGATTTTTATTTATGGTTTTGGATTGTATTGATTTTAGATTTCAACCTTTTGCGTGCACCCTTGTTTGCAAGTGTGACTTTGCCTGAGCAGCAAGGTCCAACTTAACTTGGGAGGGTAAGTTTTCTGTGTAACTTAGTAACCTAAGGGAGCTCCTAGGGTGGACTTTCCTCAAGGGGATGGGCCAGTGAGTCCAGCTGTGGGGAGCCTGACCAGAGGCAGCCACATTCACCTGTATATGGAGGCTATAGGCTTTGTTTCAACTCCTTTTGGATGTTGCACAATTTGGGTTCCAGCATTGACTTTCTTCTGATATAAGTCTGCAGAAGCTTTGTATGAAATCAGGCTTGTACACTGTAAGAAACAACTTACAATGTCATTCTAGTTCAGTAGTCACCTAATAGCTTGACCATTAAATAGATGAGCCAGCCCCCCAAATCCTTGGTGCATTCACTTCAGTAGCCTTCTGCCAAGTGCCAGATCTCTGTTTTTTCTTTGTCACAGAGCCATTTCTCTATCTGTGTTTCTACTAGGACCTCTCTTTTTCAGCTCCACAGGCCTCTCTCTTTTTTGGTATGTTTTCAACTCTTAAAGTTTGCTAAGCTAAAAGAAAAACGCTGTGTCACTCTTCCTAACCTCCGTCCCCCATTTCTGAGTTGAGGAGTTATATTCACAAGGTACATCTTGTGTCCCTGTGTGCTGCCTGTGCATCACCACTGTAGTTAGCACAAGGGAAGGTTCTTTCTCTTACCCTTTCCTCAATACCATGGGGCTTTTTGACACTATTGGCAAGACAGCTTGTCTGTGTTACTATATTGTTGTAGCTCAGCCTACCCTACTGAAAATATATTCTTTCAAGATGTTTCTTTCCTTTAAAATGATTTAGCCCTTTGAAAATGCCTCTGGATTAAGAATTTATGGGAGTATAGCATACTCATATTAGACATGTACTTTATTGGGGTAGCCTAGCTAGGGAAAATGAAATGTGTTTCTGTATATTCCATCTTCCTCTACTGTAGTTAAGTGAGAGCAGGCTGCAGGATAGCATTGTGCATCTTGGTGGCCACACAAGCACTTTGTATTCACTGGAGACTTGGAGGTACGACAGCTGCATATAAATATGCATAGTTGGAGAGATTCATGATTGTGCCTCATACTAGGGCTGATTGGCTGTAGTGCTGCCGCTGCAAATCAATGAGCATTTTCCTCATCTATCAGCTGCTTGCATGCTTGAAAGCAGACAAAATGGTTAAAACACCAACAGCCCACAGAGGGCTCCTGAGTGAGTGAGACTTGTTTGCTACAGCACTCAAAACATTTCCCTGAATCTACAGTAGCTCTCAGTAGATGAATTTAGCACTCAGCAGATTAATTTAGCTCCCAGTGTGCTGGATTTAGAAAGAAAAACTAATATAGATGAATACATTCTGTTCAGCCAGCATATTTTGTTTTGCAACAATACACATGTCTTATTTGAACTGCAATCTGGTTGGAAAGCATTTTGCGAATGGTGCATTGGTCATAAAAATGAGTCATGCTTGCTCATTTTTTAAAAAGCTCTCATCTAGTGCAGATTAAGGAAAAAGTTATTGAGCAATTCACTGGAGAAAGTATTGGAATTTTAGCCATCTCTGATGAGCTTTGGGCAGTTTTTTAAGGTAGACTTTAACATTGTGTTGCAAAAAAGCAGCAGCTGCTTTTCACTTTGTTACCTGTATAGCCTACTAGGTGATGTGTACCACTCTGCTCATGATTACTTCGTTCTTTTGCCTCATGGGCAGGGTTCAGGCAGGGTTTGCTTGGGAGGATTTGCAGGCTGGAAGCTGAAGACATGTCTAATGGCAGCTGGGAAGAGCTCTCGAGGAGGAAAAATTCAGGATACAAAATCCATTGTTTTATGACTTTAGTATAAGCTTTAACTTTCTTCCTTAACCTGGAAAATGTCACAAGGAAAGCGTGACTAGATTGCTTACGCATGGTAGCAGAGTGACTAGCTTGCTTATGATAACAGTAATGCGTATTATTTCAGGAGCTTGGAAACTGAATAAAAAGATAAAGATATAAAATAAAGATATCAAAATCTAGGAGCTGAGGAGATAATTTGACTGGCTTTATTTAAACATAAAACGGTCAAGGAAATGAAAAGAAAAATGCTGCAAAATGACAAGCTGGCTTTCTAAAGTAAGATCCTCAGTAAATGAGTCTCTCATATGAAAGACCAACTCCCAACACATCTTCCAGAGCACTTCGTGATAAAGTATTTCCACTACCAGCAGCAGGATGATTGTTATAAAACATTCTTTCAGTCTCTCAACAATTTTTTTTCAAAACATTAAAGAATGGGTTGAAGAGCAAATAGCTCCTTTCAATTGAGTCGGTGTCGTATAGTGCAGATCTAATTTACTCAGGAGGAGCTCAGCTGCGACAGTGATGGGTGCTTTATAGTAGTGATTCCCAATCCTATTTAATCAAAGGACTACTGAACCTTTTGGAGAACACAAACAATCCAAAGACCTTTTTCTTCAGTGATAGTGCAGTGGTTGTCATTTAGCAATAGATAAAAATGAAGCAAAACTTTGGATGCTCTTTTATGAGGTTTGTTTTCCCCACGTGTTTGTGTACTGGTTTGCATGTGCAGGGATGTGTGTATGTTGTCTTCTTTCTCGGTTTTTAAATCCTACAATATTTTTGGAGATTATCTTGTAATATCTTACAGACTACCAGCAGCTTTTAGTCAGTAGATCAAGGAGCACTGCTATGAAGATCACAGAAGGCTGGAGGCCTGGTTCATATGTTTGCTAGGAGTCTTGCACATCAAACCGTAAAGCGGTCTGTGCACAGTTGGTAAATGTTGCTTTTAGTAAAAGACTGTGAAGTGGAAATCTCTCAGGCATCATGTGGGATTTTACTGGTTCTCCTGTGTGGAGGATGAGGCACAATGGTGTGGCCGGAGGGGCACTGCGGGGAGGCAGTGGTGACTCACCATCCCTTCTGGCTCCTCTTTTCCAGGAGGAGTGGGAATTTGTAATGAGTAAATCCTCCTGCTGGAAGAGGAGAGTGAACCACCACTGTCCCACATGGACTCGGCAAGGCTGGCCAGGGTGTGGAGGCAATGAAGCTGGCACTGTGTTTATTCGCTGCCTGCATGCTCAGAAGAGCAGTAGTATGTGGTGCATATGTTTCTATGAGTACAAATTATACTTGCCAGGTCCCTGAGCACATCTCTTCCCCACCTCTGCCTGGTGTTTGGCTGCCTTGGCTCGGGACATGTGTGTCCAGTCTTTAAGAGACCTGTGAGAAACCTTAGCAGGGCTCACCCTCCTCTTCAAAGCTACATTTAGGCTCTGGCCCCGACACACCACACCCCTGGGCCCTTCTGGGCCAGGCACCACCCCGACCCCATCCCCATCCCCATCCCATCCCATCTTGGGAGCTGCCTTCCTGGCCAGGCCCAGGGCCTGTGGCAGTGACTGAAGATGGCTGGGCCGTTGCCGACCCTGGTCACCGTTCCCAGCCTAGCCTGGCCCAGCTTGCCTCACTGGGGGCTGCGGGAAGGGACTGGTCAGAGAGTGAGGGTACCGCACCGCCCTGGCAGCCCCATGGCCCTGGCCTCACCCCTGCAGTCCCACATCCCCCGTGGAGCAGGGATGGAGATGCAGAAGACGGTTCTTTGTTGCAGCCCTGCGTGACATTTGGGCCATACTGGAAGCAAGGGGAGGTTTCTGCTGAGATCCAGCTTTTTATTGGTGTTAGTTTTGAGTCAGCCAATCTTTTCTTTTCCTTGGTTATGTTAGGATAGTTTTGCAGGTAGATGGAATCTGGGAAAGCTAATGCTAACTCACAAAGAAGCAAGCTCTGCTGCTAGAAGGCCTTTGTGGATGTTGCAAGGTTGAGTACCCTAGAGCGTTAGCCTCCACAAATATGTTGGATAATGGGGTTTTTTGGTAATTAAGCTTTACTTTTGGTAGTCTGAGCTTTTGACCTTGCAGAAGGAAACCCATCTTCAGTGTTTTCTCCACTGCCATGGCAGGACACCTCAGCATCCTGCTGCTGCTGCTGTGAATCCTTACCTTCCACAGCCTGCCTCATTCATCTCCTCCTCCTTTCAAGGTTTCCTTGCATTCTTGGCAACAGCTACAGAGGAAATTAAAGGCTTTATTTCCAGATTAGCTTCGGATGTCACAAATATGGAGGCCAGTTTCTGAAAATCCAGTTCTAAAAACTTCAGTGTTTATTGTTTTCTGTGCTTCCCTGCCAAGATCTTCTCCCTGCTGTGGCAAAATACTGCCATCTGTAAGATATATCAAGCTAAATGTTAACGTGTTGGTACTTGTGAATGCCATACGCTCATTCATGGCCTTGTTATGGTTTAAGATCGTGCCAAACTTCATGGCATGCAGGGCCTTGTTTTGAATGTCTTTTTTTTTTTTTCCTTTTAATTCAGTCTGGCCCAGTTTAAGAGTTCCAGCTTGGGACACATCCGTAAATTGGGGTGATTTTATCTAGATGTACTCTTATACTTATATGGACATCGTGGCTTTAATACGTGCATGGAAACAAGGAATAATATATATTGGTAGAATTGACTTGCCTGTACATTGTAACATTATAGCATGTCCTCAGCAGTGTAGCAGTAGTGCTCCTATAACTTCTCATGTAGAATACTTGCTGTTATAAGATTCACAGAAGTTAATTGATCTCAAAACTTGCTTTTACTTGATCAATACAATAATATTTATATATTTATACAAACATAGTTTCATGATCATATTAAATGAATTAGGAACACAATTGGCTATTTCTTCCCAGGAGCACAATTGGCCATTTCTTCCCATTCCTGTGACCTAATTTTAAGCTGCTATTCTCAACATTCTTGACATTGTTTAGTAGTTTATAAATGATAAAGTCAACTAGACAACAGATGTTCAGATTTCCACCTGTGCACAAACTATACTTTGTCATAGGGATGGGACCAAACAAGCAATATCGGTGCAGTCTAAGTTGTTTAAATGGACTTCGCATCATCAAGTGTTCTTTCCATCTTCCCTTGAGAAACTTAAAGAATATAAACAATAGGCTTATGTTGATGATAATTACATTAGTCCTTCTCCACCAGAGAAGGACTGGTGGGAGATGTGGTGGTCGGAGGCCGTCTTGGGCTTAGCGACCATGAAATGGTAGAATTCTCAATTCTCGGTGAAGTAAGGAGGGGGGACAGCAAAACTGCAACCATGGACTTCTGGAGGGCAGACTTTGGCCTGTTCAGGACGCTGGTTGAGAGA
>NW_008825109.1:12906645-12930430 GCF_000699105.1 Pygoscelis adeliae
GATCGTGCCCCTGTACTTGGCACTGGTGAGGCCGCACCTCGAATACTGTGTTCAGTTTTGGGCCCCTCACTACAAGAAGGACGTTGAGGTGCTGGAGCGTGTCCAGAGAAGGGCAACGAGGCTGGTGAGGGGTCTGGAGAACAAGTCTGATGAGGAGCGGCTGAGGGAACTGGGGTTGTTTAGCCTGGAGAAAAGGAGGCTGAGGGGAGACCTCATCGCTCTCTACATGCCCAAGGAAGTGGTTGAGTCACCATCCCTGGAAGTATTTAAAAGACGGGTAGATGAGGCGCTTAGGGACATGGTTTAGTGGGCATGGTGGTGTTGGGTTGACGGTGGGACTTGATGATCTTGGAGGTCTCTTCCAACCTTAATGATTCTATGATTCTATGATTTGATCAATTCATGGGGTGTGGAAAGTATTCAGGTTGAAGCAGATAACCTGTTTAATAAATTTGCTGCTATTTAGAAAGAGTATTTGTTTGTTTTGAAATTCACAGAAACATAGATCTAGGGGTTGTACAGTTTTAGTCCTAGGAAACAGTAATTTTGTTTAATGAGGAACAAAAACATTTTAGTTCCCAAAGTTCTACTTCATGGGGTGTGGAAAGTATTCAGGTTGAAGCAGATAACCTGTTTAATAAATTTGCTGCTATTTAGAAAGAGTATTTGTTTGTTTTGAAATTCACAGAAACATAGATCTAGGGGTTGTACAGTTTTAGTCCTAGGAAACAGTAATTTTGTTTAATGAGGAACAAAAACATTTTAGTTCCCAAAGTTCTACCTGTCCACTGTACATAATTTTTATTTATGATTTTTGTCAACATTAGGCACATGACTTATAACAGTGTTCCTCTTCATCACCTTTTCCTCTTCTTTCCCCTGTCCCTTCCCCCCGACTTCAGCAGACTTACCTGTCTGATACAGATATTAACTTGTAATAACTTTGTCTCTGAGGTGTTGTACTGGCAAAGTCATAGTGGCTACCTCTGGCTGCTATCTCTGTGTAGGCAGTGTTTCTTCATGATATAGTAGAGCTGTCTCTTCAAAATAGGTAACAGGCTCTAGAATTGTTTGGTGCGTGGGCAAAATCCAAGTCCTCAGTAAAGTCTTAAGATGCAAAAGGTGGATGTCATTGTCCTGAATAGAGCAATGCTTAGAATTTTGATTTTTTTTTTTTCTCCATATTTGATGAAAGCTTTGGCAAAGGGTGTTGAGCAGTATGGTGTGATGGACAATACTTTCCTGAGGCAGATGCCTTTATAGCACAGGAAAATGGTCACCTCCCCACCCCCCCCCCCCGCCCCCAAGAAAAGAACTAACGATCCGTAGTTCATCTTAGACCTTGAACTTGATTTTAGTTCAGTGCTACATGTTGGATATTATCTAAGATTTTTAGTGGTGGAGAAAGTTAGATCGTTGAGACCAAACCCCGCAGCCTTGGTGTAACCTCCTTGACTGACTCAGGTCACAAGCAAGGCACAATGGTGCAGCTTGTGCTGTTATGCACACTGGCTGCTGCAGGGGGGTTGAATGATTGCATCAGCTGCCAGCAGGAAGTCGGAAGATACAAGATGGGAAGGTCTGAGGGACGATGCTGGAGGAAGGCTTCTGAAAAGAAACAAACATTTCTAGATACTCTAAATTGTTGGTATACCATGGGTTCATTTTGGCCTAAGTCCACAGCAGGATATGTATTTAATTTAATGTAACTCTGCTAGCATAACCCAAACGTATGCTGGATTTTTATAAATGTTGTTTGAGATACTCTTTGGATCCACAGTAGACAGGCCAACATCTCCCACATTTCCACATAAAAATCTGAGTTCAGAGAGATGAGTAGAATGCAAATATTTTAGTATGCAAAATGTAAATGGAAAGATAGATGATAGAAAATGAATAATCCTTTTTCACATAAAAATAAACCATACAGCTATAACCAGTACAAAAGACATTCAGAATTAGAGGAAACAAGATGGTACTGGAAATAGCATAGATTTTGCAGTTGCTTTGGAATTCTGTACAGAAACCATACATAACACATTCCTTTCTTCTCCTCCTTCTTCTGTTGTATTTTCTTTAACTGCATCTGGTAATAGCTATAGGGACATCAATTATTATTGTATCAAAGACTAAAATTAGAAGTGCTGCACCCAGCAAAATACAAATGGCTGAACAGTTTCTGGCTAAAGGGATATAGGGGGAGGAAAAGACACACCATTTCTTTGCCTTGAAGCCAGCCAAAATAGCTCATCTACGCACAGATCACTCCAAGGGCAGCAAGGGAAAAAACTACATACATAAGATTTGCTGAACCTTATCATTTAGGAAGTGGGAGGAATAGTCTGTAGATTAGCATTCTAGTCTGGGTTATCAGAGACTTAGCTTTGGTTCCTGAGTTATCACAGATATCCAGTGGTTAAGTAGCATAAGTAGTTTTCCTATGCCTCAGTTCCCTGTCAGGTAAAAATAGGGGTCTCTTACAGGGCTGTTGTGGGGATAAATACCTGAAGCTTGTTAAGTGCTTGGATTATTCAGTAATGAAGCTTCTAAGTACCTTGAAGCACTGTTTAGTCTGCAATGTGTATATGCTGTCTCCATGCACCAAGGACTTTCTTAATAACTTGCTCCACTTAGCTTGGAAGACAGAGGAACCAACGCACCTAAGAGGACCAAAAGATCAGCAGTGTGCTGAAGTGCACTTGTGTCAGAAACAAGAGACGCTTCTTGACGGAAGATAGTTCTTTGTGCTATGGCTGGACATGACCTAAGTAGAAAACAATCAAAATGCTTGGTCCAAGGAGATGCCAGGGAACGAGAGAAAGCTGCCTTATCAAATTCTCCATTGAGAGAGGAGGCAGTGGAGGAGCAACACAAGCAAGTACTTTATAAGAGGGAATATTTCTAGAATTGAGACTTCTTCATGGAGGTCAGACATACAGGGACAGGAACAAAAAATGGAAGAAAAATGAGGCAATAGGAAATAACAACAGAAGGATTTTTCTCTTGGTAGATTATATAGCTCCAGGCATAACTGGGGAGTTGGAAAAGGAGAGGCAGGATACGTTGGAGAAGTGGGAGAGAGTGACAGTAGCGGCTACAGGAATAGAGATGTCAATTTATTGTATTTGACTAGTGAAAGACTAGTGTTGTGGATGAAGTTGTACAGACAGGGGCGATCACAGAAGAATCAAAAATCAGAAGATTTACAGTTTGCAGCTAAGAAAAACATTTTGTGTAGGAAGATTTCTGTATTAGAATAGTCAGAGGAATAATAATTATTGAAATACTTCTCTCCAGCTGAAAAAGGTCTGAAAAGAATCTGTCTGTGTTACCAGAGAGAAGAAGGGTGCTATAGAGATAACATAGCTTTTTCAAGGTTAAAGGCAGAGGTCACGTTGGTGCTGTAAATTCCACTAGCTTCAGTTGTCTGCGTCAGGCCCCAGGAGGAGACCTCAGGCTGGCTGCGTGCAGTAAGCCAGGCTCTCACATGGGCGATGAAACCATGGCTTTTTTCTTAGTCGGGATAGTAAAAAGTGCATTGTAGGTAAGTGTTTGGCCATGTAGGCAACAGGTTCCTGATGTAAAAATAGTTATGGGTGGGAAATGTGACTTATGTGGAAAAATACTCAGGGATGAGATAGTCATCAAAAGGGAAAGCAGTGGGAATACTGAAGCTGTATCGGGAAGGATGAACCGGAATTTATCTAGGAACAGATACCAAAATTTTAATGTAGAGAATAATCTTTAGGATGAAGTGTAAGCACAGAGAGTTTCAGACTGGATTTGGAAGAGGAAACATTCATAGATGACTATCTTTGAGAATCTCAGGGATTAGAGTTTTTTACTTTGTTTTGTGTTTTTATTTTCTTTACTTTGTTAAGAACATGCAGTTTCATAGGAAAAAAAAACAAAGAACAAAGTGACATGTCATCTCATCTCATCTCCTGTATAACACTATATTTGGATAGGTTTGTTAGCTGAGGTTTTTGTTTGGTTTGTTTGAGGGGGCGAGCAGCAAACAGAATATAATTTTCTCCTGTTTAGTCACACTAGTGAAAAAAATGAGAAATTTGGTGTTTAGCTGTCAGGTCTATGTACTGTTCCTGTACAAACCTTGTTTAATAAGAATTTAAGTAAATACAAATGAAGTTTTGAAAGCATAAAGCATCTGGAACATTTTAAAGATGCACTGAAATATAATGTGATTAATTTCTATTGTGCTAATTATACCTATTATGAGTTAAAATGGATTCCACTTTGCAGCCATTGTTATATAACTTGTGGCTTTGCAGTTCTTTGAAATGCAGTTTTCTATTCATGTGGTATATTAAAAAATGTTACAAGACAAATTACAAAGCTTAACTGAAATAGTGCCAAAAGTCTTAAACAAGTTACTCTACTAGATAAATAAATAGTGTAATGCTTACTTTTTTTTTTTTTAAATCAAAAAGAAATGGTAATGTAATGAGCCAGGCCTGAGCGGGATGTGGTTTTTTTCTGTTTTATGATTTAATGGAGTTGCTCTGCACCTGTAGTGAGGTATCTAAGATCAGTTTGTGAGCTATTACTCCTGTGTAGTATTTTGCATGCAACAGTGCATTCAGCTTTATGCTGCATGGATTGTAAGTGTAGCATATCGCTGAGTTTGAATGTTCTGGCATGTAAGACAGCTCATAACAGGGGCAAGTGTCGTGGTAAGTTTTTTACAAACAACAGCATTCACAGTCACTCAGCAAAACAGAAGGTGAAGCACCATGTTGTACTTGTCCCTAAGTGTGGGTCTGGAAGAGGTGTGTAGGATGTCTTTGCCTATTGTGAGCCTTTGGATGTGGATGTCGGGTTTCATCCCCACAGGGAGACACTTTAGACCCTGGCAGAGAAGCTGTAGGGAGCAATAGGAAAGCAGAAATCTGCTGTTTGCCTATTGAAGGGGAATAAAAAGGCTTCTTGGGTGACTCCCAGGATGGTCGCCCGGCGGTAGATCTGCTCCAGGTGCCCCACAAAGTAGCTGTCATGGGGAATGAGTTGCAGGGGACAGTGGCTGTGTGGGAGTTGTGGCTGTGCCTTCTGATCCTCCTCCAGATGCAGTGGAGCTTTCACTTCTCTCTTTTTCCACTATAATGGGCTTACAGTGCAATCCAACCCTTAGTAAGTATATAAAAATTAATCCTGTTTTAAGTACTTTAGGAGAAAAAAGACTTTTACTTAAAAGACTTTGTCCTTTTTTTAGCAGTGAGTGAAACTACTGCTAACAAAATGAAAATAGTTATGGAAGCTTTGTTTTGATAAATTGGTCATTGCTTGTGTATTGTTGTAGGAATCTGACTGCAATTAGCAGAGCCAATATTTGAGTCCAATTTCACCCCTAATTCAAGAACTGAAGTGAACTTGAAGCCTTACAAGGTAGAATAGATCTTGCTGGGGAAAGAAGTCTTAAGTTCTCACCCCCAAATCAGTCAACGTTTGCAAGAACCTTGAAGAAGTCCAATTCATTTAATAAAGTGTTTGTTTCATTTTCTATATTATGTTTCTGAGGCAGAACTGTCCACAAAATAAAAATTACAACAAAAAGAAAAAAACCCATATCAAGAAAATCCCTCTAAATAGTCTGTGTTTGTTCACACAAAGACATGAGAAAAAAAGAGAGTTTGGTTCTGGTTGTACTTATGTACTTTAAATGCAGAAAATACCATGAGCACCTTTTTCCCCCACAAAAAACAGTTCAGTTTTAGTGGTATCTGAGGTACTGGTAGATAACTTCTTCAGGTTTTTTTGCATTAAATATGACTTCTCAGTCTTTTCAGATTAACCCTGTTCAGCTGGAAATATGCATTACAAAACAGAGAATTTTTTTAAACATTAAAGTTCAAAGAACTCCAACATTTTCAATAAAATTTAGAGGATTTTGTTGGCTATTTATGCATGCATTTATTACTCGCCATCTCCAATATTAGTAGTCTTTTCCTCCTGAAATATATAATCTTGTTTTTGAAAAATGCAAATAATTTTGAGTTAACACTTTTTTAGATTGCTTTATACTGTCAAGTTCTGTGCCATGTAATATGACTTCCATTTTGTTTTAGCTGCATGATGGGTTAAACAAGAACCAGTCTTGTTTAACAAACACGCTGTCATTCAGTTGTGAGGGTAGGAGTGTGTAAAAAAAAAGCTGAATAGTGCAAGCTCTTGCATCTTTGTTGCATTACTTCTATTGTGAACAGTGCAAATAAGTCTACCAGAGCTTTGTCCACTGAGCAAATTTAATCCATTTAGATAGGACTTCAGTGTTGGGGTGGCGGTGGTCTCTTCTAGGCACTCAGGTGCTGCCACAAGTGAGGGCTATCTCCACAGCTGCCTAGCCGGAGTCTCCTCTCACTGTTGTTCAGTGAGAACACTCTCACCAGTGTTCAGCTCCAGCCCTACCCCAGTCGTTGCAAGGACTAAACATCCTCCACTTTATTCAGCCATGTTTCTATTTCATGGGAGCATTAATTAGGACAGCCAGTCCATCTCAAACTGTGGATCTTTTCTTCGGTCTTGGCGGTGTCTGTACGGCAGCTATCCCTCCCAGGAGGTCTGAGTTAGAGAAAGCAGTATCTCTGCCTTGTGTCACTGCATGCTGAGGAGAGTCATCAGTGTCCTAGGAACATTGGGGTCGCCCTGGGAACCCTTCTTTGGCTCAACTGATTGCTTTCTAGGAAAGTGTTAGGGATAAAAACTGAGAAAATAAACGTCTCCACCCCCGCAAGAGTGATGTATCATGATATATCTGAATCCACCTTGAGAACAGAAACCTGATTCCAAGCCAGAGAGCTGTGGGTAGCTGACATGGGGGTAAAAAATGTTGCACGTTGGAAGGCAGGAATTTGCAGCTCTCAAAGTTCACTGGACACATTCATCGTTGTGTTTGTAACAGCCAAGTATTTTGCTGGTGTAAGAAGGTATATGAAGCCCATCACAGCATTATACTTAAAAAAGCCATAAAAATGCTGTGCAATGAAATATATGCTGTCCTGAAATGCCTTGATGCTATCACAAAGCTGTTCAACTGTGATTCTCCTTGTTTCCCCAACTTTTTCGGTGCCCCTTAGGCAGGCATATAGACTGATAGATTTCTTTTATCTGTTGACTTTACATTGTTAGCTGGAGGATTTACAGTGTCTTATTTTATGGAAAGACTTGAGTTTATAATCATAGAATAAAACAGTTTTTAGTACTTAAAAAAATCCTTACTTTAATTAGCCAGTGTCCATATCTGTTGGCCCTCAGTTCTTATTTCTTTTCCTTGTTTCACACAAATGGGTGTGGAATTGGAAGGAAGAAGTTTAGGCATTAAAATGTACATTCCAGCATTATTTGTGCTGACCTGACTTTAATGTCTACAAGACTAGGGTCAGAAAAACCACTTTAATTATCTACAAACATCCAAGAGCTATGGACAAGAACCCCAGACTGTTGCTTTTAGCTATTGATAGGGCTAACCCCAGCACTGATGATAGTGTGGCAAAATAAAGATCCCCCAGAAACCCAGTTAATGGCATCTTTGTTCCTAACCTGTGACTTCATAGAAGTCCAAATACTTCAGGTCTTAAAAATTAAAAATATAAAGCTGAAGTGAAAATAATACTTTGGAAGTGGGGATGAAACAAACTCTTCCCTTTTCATCTTTCCCCAATGATTTGCAGGCAAACACAACCCCAGGCAACTTCCAAACTTCCATAATTGCATTGAATTCCTTGTTAATTGGGCTTTTCTCTTGCTATTGAGTTCTTTCTTGAATAATGCCTGCTTTATAATGATTTGTGTGCAGACAATAAATGTAGAGATTTAATAGAATGAAGGCTGTGGCTCCATACAAAGATATTTAGCCCTTAACTCCCAGTGAAATCAATACCTTTGCAAATCTCGTTATAAGTGACTTAGAATTAATACACATAAAATAGGATTGCTATTAAATATTTAAAGGATAAAAAGAGAATAACAACACTGTTCTCTGAAAAGTGACTGTAAAAATTGTATCTTTAGAGTTGCATGATAATTGTCTCAGTACCTTGATGCTTTTTATGTCATGCCATATGTGCTCAGTTTGAAAATAAGAAGTTGGTGACTGTGTCTGCAGACTCTGCAAACTAGAAGGGAAACTTGCCTCATTTCCTGCTTGGACTTTATCACAGGTAAAAAGGTCCTGTCTTCCCCCATCAGACTCGTCATGATGCCTGTTCCTCCAGTGAGAGTGGGGATAACAATTTGTTTGTGATTCACTAGAAGGTAAAGAATCCAAGTTACTTTCTCTTAGCAATACAGAGATAAGTGGACTAAGGAGGGTGAACAATATTTTTTGTTCTGAAAGAGGCTGTGACATAATTAATGAAGGATGCGGAGATGCTGATGCAAAATGTGCCTTTTTTCCCGGAGTGGAGTCATATGTTCAGAGCTTTTGGCTGGTACAGGAGTGCTGGCAGCAATGCCTGCGTCAGCAGGGATGGGTGTCCATCACAGCTTTGAGATGTGGCCAGGATAAGCAAATTGCATCTGGTCTGTCATTAACCCACTTACTCTTGCTAGTTTTCATGCATACCGTGTTTTTACTGAAAGGCTACCCAAAAGTCTAACAAGGAAAGATGGTTTGTTCTCCAATGCTAAACAAATGTAACCATCAGGACCATCTCTGATGTGCTCGGTTCTGGAGTCTAACCATGAGTGATTGAGGATGGTGGGACATAACTGGTGTGGCTGGAGTTCAAATCCAAAGCTTCCCTTACAACACTGTCAGGAAAAGGTAGATGAACAGTCATCGGCGAGACTGTTGACTTTAAGTGCACAAAGTGGTAGTCTTTCTCAGGCAACCATGGCCTTAGTTAAACATGGAGAGACAGGCAGTCTCCTGAATTTCTCGCTGTTCTGAACACATTTGGACTGTTTGTCCAACTGATTGCATAGCAGTACGGGTTCTGATTATGTTTTCTGTTTTCTTTTTCCTTTCCCCTAGTAAAACTCCTTCCACTTCTGTTCTGCGTAGAACCTCAGAGTAAAGGATTATGTACAGCAAATCTTACAAAAGCACAGTGACCACTATTCAGTTCATCCTTTATCCTATCATCAGTCACCTTTTCAGTGTTTTTGCATTTGCTCAAACTCTCTTGCTGTTAAACCACTGAAAAGTTTCCTGCTATTAGATCTGAGCAGAGAAACTGTTTTATCTACAGTGACCTGCACAGTTGCATCAGTCCGGTGGAGCAAACCCAGTAACAGGACTGTAGCTTGGACTGAGAAGATAAGTCTCATGATAAATCTTTCTGAAATGAGACAGAAGTTCTCAAAAGTCACAAACAGGCAAGTGGCTAAGGAAATGGTGAGGATATGACTCTTTCAGCTCAAATTTGCTTTACCCAAATCCCGGTTTATAAATTAAGATAACCTAGTCTTGCTACATCAGAAGAATGCTAATGTAACCAAGAGGAAACTATATTTTATTAGCAGCATACACTCTAGGGTTTGCTGATAATTGGGCTCATCTGCCAGGGTTTGCAGTTTGTCTGTACCCTTCCTCGTTGCTGTTTATCGGTCCACTCCAAAATTCTCAGCATCATGGTCACTGGTTTCCCTTTTAATGAAAAATGCAAGGCACATTGGCCAATACTGGTATACGGAATGATGTTCCATATGCCAGAAACTGCTGTCTCAGGTGAATGGAAGAGAGGTGATAGAACTGTCTTTCTGTCTTATCATAGTCTTTTTCAAGAGTCTTTCATTGACGTTGTATGACACTTCCCATTATAAGACTTAATTTCCGGAGTCCAGGATTGAAACTATGTTTCTTTAGTCAGTTTCCTTGCTGTCAACAAGTATTTAGTGAAACACTACCAAATGACCCTTCTGTCATACCGGTTTGCAGAAAGGATGGTATGCTGTCAGTTATTTCCTGACCTCAAGGAGGACCATCTACACATTCCAGCACTGGAGCTGGTGGTTGTGGTTGGCAGCTATTGTGCTTCCTAACAGAATTTCTGAAGATTTTATGCATTCCCAACACCCTGAATAGACATTTATTTATCAAGAAAACCTGTGTTATAACATTATGGAAGTGGCAAAGTGGTGAAGTCAAATAGTACTAGTGTAGCTTGTGCGGCTTGACGTAACCATCCTCTGCAAATGCACTATGGGAATCTTTCCTTACTTGGTAACACACTTCTTTTTCATACTGTCCTTGATCCAGACAGTGAGCGGATGGGCCATCTCTGAGGGTGAATTTGGTTTGTAGTAAGGGAGAGTCTTGTTCAGAAACAGAAAGTGGAAAGTATCTGGTGACTGAGACCATCTCAGGACAAGAAAGAGAGTCTCACAACAAAGTTGATTAAAGCCCTGGAGAATAAAATTCAGTCCTCTGATTTACCGCAGAGTTCACATATCAAAGTGTGAAGTGCATCGCATCAAGTTTTTAGAGATGGTCAGCAATTGTGTGTTCCCTATTTTTGTAACCTGTTTGTCACCTAATTTGCAATGCGCTTGGTATTTATGTCTCCAACTGAAATCGTTGTGAGCAGTACCTTGAATGTATAAAGTGCTGTGTAATGCTGGGTCCTCTGAAAAAACCGAGCCCGTGTGACCCAAATTAAGTATTCACTTTTCAGCTTGATCTCTCAGCACCAGGGAACTCATCTGGAGCAATGTTATTCCTCCAAAAGAATTTGCTGAACTTGAGTTGCGCAATGTTTGCAACACAGTCAAAGCAATCATGATTAGAGTGTATGAACCATAGCAAAATACTGCAGTTTTTCTATCAGGATTTGAATACTACCTCATGAATGTCCCTCCAGTCCACATGTTAAGCAATGAAATGAACACAAAATATCAGTGTTTGAACTTTTTGAATGTCTGTTTGTACAAGGAATGAAGAGGAATTCCCATGGAAGAATGCTATGTGACTAAGCAATTAGCAACTGTAGCATATTCCATACTCAATGAAGAAATAAAAGTTGCACAGGCAGGCTAACATTTGGCCTTTTCCGACATTTATGTTAATCACATTACAGTCTTAATAATGTTCTTTTCACACTGTGTTTATGTGAAATGTTATAGAAAGTAAATGAAGTCTATGTATTCAAGTGCCCTGAAGAACATTTAATGAGAAATACATGCTTTTTTTTACCAGATAGACATATAAAACTGAGTATCCTTCAGGGAAATAATGATAGCGATACATTTGTGTTTGAATAAAAAGACACAAAAGTTGATACCAACTACATAACAGATACCTTTAATCCTTTTTGAATAGCAGGGTATAGTATGTCTGTTGGGTTTACTACTATTGTTTATAAATGTAATCCTGCCACACAGTCAGGACTCTTTTGGGAAAACAGTGACCTAACAGATTTTAAGAGGCTTTTTGTTTAGTATGATTTTGCTGCTTGCAATTTCTATATAATAGTAACCACTCATTATTACTTATTTGTCATCAAAAATATGAGAGAGAGAAATAAATTATAATTAAACTTTTTTTTTTTTTCTTTTACAGATTTCTTTTACAATGCATTCTGCTCAGGCCAGTGAATTTTGTTTAACTGACCAGGTAAGCAAATATGCATAGTCACAGTTTTTTAATAAAAATGTTTTCCAGACATTAGGCAACTAATTCTGAGAGATTGACGTTCTGCATTGTTGGAGAAAATTTTCAAAATCTACTATAAATATGTTCAAAACACTGTTGTCAGTTTCTAATTTAAAAAATCTGTTGCAATTTCCAGAGTTCTATAATTTTCAATTAGAAACAGAATTTATTTTCCAGATGTGCTTAATTTTATTCTTTCTCTCCCTTCTTCTTTTCTTTTGTTGTCCAGTTTCTTCATGCTTTGTGTTGATATTTGTGTTTTTCAAAGCCTTACAAGTTGAGCTTTTTTTTTTTGTTGGGTGCTATCAGTCTCCCTCTACCTACCAGGATGTCAGCATTGCAAACAGGATTGTCTGATGAGAACTCCAGAGATGGTGTTTTAACACCTCAGGAATGACACAGCACCACTAGAGTGGCTGTTGGGAAGTGTAGATGGCTTTAGAAATTTATAAACACAATTTCTCTAGATCTGAAATTAATAAAATGCAATTATGAAATTAATGAAAGTGCAGTTAATAAGCTGGTTTGCTGGGTATCAAAAAATCAAGGCAAAGCACCAATTTACAATCTTACTGTACATAGGTCAATCTTACTGTGCATAGGTTGGTAGGATGGCTTGTATGCCTTCCCTGTGGAATTCCAGTTTGATTGGCTGTTGTTGTATGCTGTAGGTACAGTTTGCAGAAAACACTTTTTTGGCCATCTCTTTTGTTGTTATGGGTTTTAATGAGGGACTTGGGCAATGTAATTTGCATGCAGTAGAGCTTTAACATTGCCTACACCCTATTCGATCATTTTTTGATGCTTCTTATAGAGTGATGCGATACCTTGTTGGGAGAGAGAAGGGTGGACAAAATGAATTAAATATACTATTTTGTATGGAATATTTTGTTCACAGTATACAGATATGGTTTGCCTTAGATTTAAACTTCCTGTGCTTTTCAGATAGATTCATCTTAGCCCTGGTTAAAAGAACTAAATAGAGACAAAATAGTAAATAAGAACATGGTGTTCCTATGTAAGTCCTATGTTTCATGTTGAAATGTTCCATATCTCTAATACTTTATCAGCACTGTTAACCTCATCTTTATTTTAGATGAGATGGTCTCTTACCATCTTCTCATCATTCTAACTTCTTATCATGGGGTTTTTCTGTGGTGCTGCCACCACCTAGAAAGCTTTCTCGATCTCAGTTCACCAAGGAGAAATTTCTTCTCTTTGGATCTTCTCCTGAAAATTCATTTCAAACCCACTGTTCCCAATACCTTTGTTTCCTTTAAAAAACAGATGTGGACATCAGCTAGTGCTGTCTTGGGTTGCTCTAGTTTGATATTCCTGTTTTTTTTCTGAAAATTAGTCTGCAATAAGTCTTGCAAGCAGGGAGGGAAATCTTGAATTAAAAAACACCTGGTGATTTCCAATGTTAATCCTGAGGACTTCTCAAAAGCATTTCATATTAAAAGTTTGGTGACAAGGGACAAATGATCAAGGAACAAAATAGGCATTTTTTTTTCCAAATCTGGGCCCTCTTTTTCTGGATCTTCGACAGGTCCAAATTAGTCATTTCTCCAAGGTTCATTACTCAGGGTTGAAATTTTTTTATGGTATTTTGTTCAAAACATTGCAAGATATGATTATCAACAATAAATAAATCTGTTAATAATATAATTTTAACAGCTCTAGCAAAAAGATGGCTGTTGACAATCTCTGTTCTTCTTCTTATATCAAGGTGTCTCCTGAAGAGCTTGTCATGTCACTTGCCTTTCAGATAGAAATTGTAATGAAATTGTAATGCTTAGATTGATTTGGAATAATAATTGGTTTATTCATCAGTATGAGAAATCTGAGAAAAGAAACCATTGTGGCTCAAATAACAAATTTAATTTCATTTTTTTAACAGTCTTTGTTTCTTTAAGTATCATTAATCATTTTTCTGAAACAAAAATCAATATAATTCAGTAAGATTTCTCCAAACCTATCTTTAACAGAACAAATAATTTTCTTTTATTAGAAGAATGAAGTCAAATTAATCTGGATCATCTAAACTGCATTTTTGGTGAATAAACTATTTTATCCCACCTCTTCCTTGTACCTTCCATACCCTCTTACTCTGACCCCCCACTCCCAAAGATTGCCTAGTCTATGTTTCTGGATAAAATATGTCTGTCAGTCAATGACATTTTTTAAGAAAACCAGTCCAAAGGCAGAGATTAGACCCCCAAAAGAAGTTTTGTAGTTACAAACCATTTGCTCTCCTTACTGGGTTCATTTATGGACTTTTTTGTCCTTAATGGTGATGATTGTAGCCTTCATGAAGTAGGAAAAAATGAGCTACACCAGATACTTCTGCTCCATGGACATAATATGTCTTTGTATGTATTCTGCACATTTCCATGAATTAATTGAATCTTGGCTTATGAACATGTCTGTGATGAGGTAAGGGGTTTGGCTCAATACAGGTGATGATAAGCAGCTCAACATGGAGGACAGTGCCGATCTTTTCTACTGGTTAATGAAAAAGGAGCTGATTTGGCACCTTTCACAATCACTCTACTGACTTAAAACATGAATCAAAGTATTTTCAAGACTATTTGTGGTTTTCATGAGTCCCCTATTCTCTTGGTATTTGCAGGGTAGGATGCTGTGAGCCTGAACGATTGCATAGTGACTGAGGCATTGGGTTACTATTGCAATACTGTGCAATAATGGAATTTTCTGTAGATATGGTCAACAACAATTCTTGCAATAATTAGTTCTCTGACAAAAAGCTGTATTTTAAAGTTTGCAACCCTACTGGTATTCTCAGAGGCATTGAAAGCCTGCTAAAAGTATGGGTGTATTATTAGTATACAATTTCTGTGCAGTACACAGATTGTGGACCAGACATTTTCTACATGGACATAGAAAATGCAACATGAAAATTATAATTTTTAATTCTTTCATTTTAAATCTACATTTCATGCACTTTTGAACTACTGGTGGCACCTTATGTTTTCATTACAAGGAGTGAATTTGGGGTCTATATGAAATATTAAAAACTCTAAATAGCTATTTTGGGGGAAAAAAAAATCTTTAAAGTATATGCCAGAAGAGCTCTGGTAACTGGCATGAAAGTTCGTTCAGAAGTTTTTTGTACTCCAAATTTTAGCAAGTTAGGACTATTCTAGCACATCAAGTTACTGGCAGACACAGAGCACATTATAAGGAACAGTCATTGGGAGTGAAAATTGGATTCACAGTTTTCACACAGGAAATCTGGTTGCTAGTGTTATGCTTGAACAAAACCACGGGATTCAGCTAATCACTCTCCACTCAGGTTTCAGATACATACAGAGATCTGTTCACTAACAAACTATAAACCAAAAGGTAGAAAAGCTAGAATAAAATAAACCAATGACACAATTAATAATTGCGTTTCACTTAAACCTCCTCTGAAACACCTGGTCCTGCCTCTCTCAGAGACCCAGTACTGGAGGTGTTGGCCTTAGGTTTCATGCCATGTGGCAGTTTATATATTGTTGTTATTTTGAAGTCTTGTATGGTATAAAACTGTGTGCTTGTTTCTGCGCACAGGAGTGAATTTTGTACAGAATCAATACAGATGAAATCATTTCAGTTTGCCCCAGAATAATTAACAACCAGCAGAAAAACAAAAGCAGATTCTCGACTAAGTGTTGGGGTTTGCATGTATCTGTACTCAGAATTCCATATATCTCTGGGCGAGTGCAAAATGTCCTTTCAAAGGCAGTATTGTTATTAAAAGAATGTGATTTCATTCATGTGCTTATAGTTTTCACTATTGAAAATAATGTGATTCAGAGATATTTCTCATAATGCCCAGCAGTAAATAATTGGTCTTCTGGGCCCTTTGTTTTAATTGATGACAAAAATATATGAATGTGTACATTTTGAGAGAGGCCTTAAATGAAGCCATTTGTTAGAAGGGCTGTTTCTTTTTCAGCTTGGGTGCGCAAGAATATGAAGGAGTTTAGTACAAGTAATAGTAAAAAGATTGTTTGTGGATCTCACTGTAACTAACACGGCATTTTGGTTTGCTAAGAGGGTATTTCTCTTCAGTTTATGTCAGTAATGGAAGCCCCCAGAACTCCCGTTAACTTTGTCTATAAATTTTCATTTGTGGCATTTTTATTTAACTAGTCCAAAATTCACTCCCATTTTCCCTTCTTACATAGTAATAGCTACTGGTCAGCTATCCTAAATCTTGTGGGTGACTTGGATGGCAAATCTCTCCAAGTTTTTTGCTGCTCTGGACTGACTTTCTTCGGGGTGATAGCACATATATCTGCCTTTTCCCAGCAGGAGGTTATACTCAGAAATTCTCCCTCACTTTGATCACACATTTTGTGCATGCTGAGTCAGATGCTGTGCCCACACAGTTAAAACACAACTTTAGTAATGGTGGATCAAGCCCTTCCTATGCAGATCTCACCTTGGTTGAGAGAGGAGCTGCCCCTGAGGAATAAAAGCAGTGTGTGCTACAGTCATCGAGAGTACTGATTAGAGAAGGGAAATCCAGCCTTCATTAGCGGATCGTGACTGTGGTCCCGGCCAACTGTGTATATTCAAGAAGTCAGGATCCTAAACCCTGTCTCCTTCAAGTAGCTCTGCCACTAAGCATTCTCTTGTCTTTCTTAAAAGAAAATATGATTTTCTGTGATCTTTTGAAATTAAATACAAGCCTTGGAACAATGGGTTCTAATGTGTGTGGAATACACAGCAACTCTTTTTGTGCTATGTGTGTAGACCTAAGAAAGTCTAACCAGATAGAGCGTCTAGCTAACTAACCAATTAAAATATTTTTAATACTCTTTGTGCAAAGCTCACATACTAAGTTGTTAGCATATACATATATAGGCTCCAGTCTTGGAGCTACATCCAGACAGAGAAAGCCCTTGTTTTCAGACAAGACAGATTTTGACAGATCTTTGTACAAACACAGGAGGCCAGTTTTAGGGTCAGGCTCCCAGTAAACTTGGCAACTCTTTTTTCCTGCCATCCATCTTGCAAAGTTTGATAATTTTGTTAATGCTTCAGCTGTTGGATGTGAGTATGAAAGAACTCCTCCTTTCACGCTCTCTTTAACTTTGTAGCCTTAGTAGTTACAGAGGATGTTTTCAAAGACTCGTTCTAACTTCAGACTCCTGGGTATTCCTAACGGTGTTTATGAAACCAAGAATATACAAGACTCAAAAGAACGAAGTCTTTTTTTCTTCCTTAAATCTCATCATTTATGCAATATTCTTACGATTGTTACTACAAGGAGAAGGAAGCCTGAAAAAATAGTTTCATACTTAATTATTCTAAATTTAAACAGTTTTAAAGCAAGTATTTAAGGCAATTAATTGCCTATTATGCCTTTGTTCTTCATTCTACATTTTCTTGTTTTCATAAGGAAACGTCAAATGAAACATAAATTATTGGCCACCTGAAGTAGACTATGTATTTCAGAAGAAACATCTCACCAATTTGATTCTGTAGAGCTTCAAATTTACTTTTAAAAATTGGTCAGACACGTAAGAATAGGATAGTGTATGTAAAATATTTTTTTCTCAAATACCTCCAGACAGTAGTATGTCAGAAGATACAGGAGCTGTGAACTACAAGCCTCATCTTGGAACAGTAGAGCTATAACTATTGTGGCTTTGGCATTTTCTCAAAATGAATAACTGGATGAGATACTAACTTGCTTCATGTTTTACAGTATCTTAAAAACTGTCATATGTCCAAAGGCTTAGTTTTAAGTAGTTTTTCCTGGAACATTTAAGGGAAATTTCATCTAAATGTACCAACAGTATTATTTCGTAGTTTGAACTGATATCTTCAGAAAGTTATTTTTATTACTGCATCTTTTATATCTGAAGTTATTTGCTCAATTTTCCTAATATATAGCAAAAATGAACAGCTGTTCTACAATCGTCTTGTGATTTCTCAACAGTTTCATTTTTCTAACCCTCTCTGGGGATAGTTTTTACACACTATTGACAACTTTGTTTTCTGATCTACTGGAATGCAACTAAGTAAATAATCAGGAAGAAAACTGTAGAAAGGATGAGGAGGAAAGGTTTGCTAAAAATGAGTTAAAATATTTTCCAACATTTTCACAATTGCCCTGCTGGAAACACCAGCAGCTATAATAAATTAAAGAAGTTAAATTATAGAGTTTTGTGTGCCAATTCTGTTTTGACAGTAATATGTTCTAAAGTTTTGTATCCTATTAACTCACAATGGTATAAAACAAAATAAAACAAAAAGCTTTTTAGCAAGCACATCTGATTCTTCTTGAATAGAAACTGCACTGTAAAGAAATTACATTCTAAGGAAGTTACTTATGTTACAAAGTGAAACATATGAAAGTTAGGAAATGGCAGTTTTACAGGTCTAAATCTGTTCTCCATGTATCACTGAATGTGGCAGGGGCCTGCCAGAAAATGACAGTGCTTGCGTGCATACTGATAGGTATGTCTCAGTTTCCTTGAGACCTGGTGATTGTAATGTTTTCTTCATGCTTTTAAGAGTAAACAGAATAGAAACCTTAAATGTTGCAAGATGTTGTTGCCTTTAATGGTGTCTCATGTAGTACAAGAAAAACATCACGTGTTTGTCAGCCTGGGCTCACAGGATCTGTGGTGCAATTCCTGCTTTCCACTGCAGATGGGCATTAACCTAAATTCCAAAATGCCACCATCTAAAAGGAAAGACTTTGTTCACATTGATAACAAGACCAGACGCATACAGCTTTGTGGGTTTTTTGGTCTATTGCCATTGAATAAGAAGCATAATCTTTTTAAAACAGAAAAAAAGTACAGCCAACATTTCACATGTATCTAATGATGTACTTCTTAGGGAAAAGTGGGGAGTGCACTCTTGGCAGAGGTAAAAAATGTGCTAGGAAGTATATAACATCAAGGAGTAAGGACATATACGGAGCATATGCTTTGCTTCATAATTCTTCCTCACTGAGGTTTTTCTTTTATTTTTAAACTCCTCAGTCCTATTTCTAAATTGTTCCGTACGCCTTTCTTTCTCAGCTCTTTTGCAGGTTGTTCATGGACTCTTAATATGTATATATTTATGTATGGACTTCTAGTACATATACAACAGGTATTATCCAGAGGAAGAAGAATAACTTAAGGAAGAATATATGTGGGGAAAGGATGGAGGGTGCCTTGGACTTCACATTGCAGGGCACAGTTTCCTGGGACATGATTGGTTTGGGGGTTTTCAGTTTTCCTCCACAAACTGATGTTTCTTCATGTCTGTCTGAGTTGTCTCGCTTTCAAGCCACTTCCTCAACTGAGACTCCAAATGTCTGTGATAGAGAGATGCAAGTGTGCTAGACTGGGCCCGTTGAATGTACAGATGCCAGACTTATTGGGAGTGACACTGTAAAATTAATATGTATACACTGCAATTTAAAGGATAATATTATGCAAATATTCCTAAGCATGACACGTTAAAAGGTAGTTACATTTTAGACACATCCATTAATATTTCCCCTTGAATATCAAGTACTTCTTCCCACCTGCCATCTCTTCCATGTTTTCACTTGCTATGATGGTTAGATGTCATAAAGCTGTCATAACGCTGTGACTAGGCTTTTTGGTTAGCAGAACCTTTGCACAATCTGCATTTACATTGTGCTCAACATTTTTAAAATGGATTATACATTTCAAAGTGTACCAAAAAGACATATTTTTAATAAGTATTTCTTCCTGTGGGGCAGATTCTGAATTGCTTTTGCTGTTTCTAGCATACAGCATTACTATGTTTTGCCCCTAAGCAGTATATAAAAAAAAGGCTTAATGGCTCATACTGCTTGTACAGTCCTGCTTGTACCTCCACTTCAGACTTACATTTATGCACATGATGGTGTCACTCACTTTGGAAAGGAGGTAGCGATTTTAGGTGCTCAGGGTTTGATGGTGGTGATATTTAGCTCACAAGTCACCTAAATCGCCATTTTAATAACACTGTTAAACAAGAATGGTAGATTTCTTCCTCCCTGGAATTTTATCAGCAAGTTAGTTCATACTCCCATAATAATTTGCAGCACATCTTTAAAACTTTAGCTCTGCTGTTTCATATTGAAAAAAAGCAGTTACAGTAATTTAAAAAAAGTGTCATGTATAGTTAGGCCATACCCTCCTACTCCCCACCCCTGCCTGTCTCACACAAATACATACTTCTGTTCATCTTAGTTTGTGAACATTTTCAGTTCTTAACACCTGGATTTAAATGCCAGAATTCCGCACTTGACAACTGAGCAAGTAGATGAATTGCCAAAGTTGATAAACAGTCACAGCTCTTGTTGAATCTTGGTAGCATTTGAAAGTCAATATTTTATTTTTCTGATCATGGCTGTCCATTAATAACATTGTACCTGTGCCCTTAAGTACTATGATTTCTTTTCCCCCATTTGAAGATATGACTGAAAAAAAACTTTTCTGAAGAGAGCCTTTGGCAGGTTGGTTTCTTGTTGTTGGTTAGATGGTGCAGAGGCTTGGTGATTTCTTTATAGGGAAGTAGCTACTTATTTTGTTTCCAAGTCTTACTGAAGATTTGAAAACCTGTTCCTATTATAATACCAGCCTTGCCTTTTTGGTGAGTAACAGGAAAGTCATGACTTCTATGAGCATCCCTTAGCTGCAAACGATAGGAGAGGCACATAAAGATCCATGTGTTTAATATGTTTCACCAAACAGTTGCCTCCTCTCCTGCCGTCCTTCACAAGGCCTGAGCACCACTTGCAGATTTTACCAGTGAAGGTACTTATTCATATGAGTAGTCCCATTATTTTCATAGGTATAAGTTAAGAGTTTAGATTTGTTTTATTGTGAAGTACTGTGTATTATTCTTCACGTTCTATTCACATGTACAGAAACCATCATTCTAGGCTACAATTCATGTGCATTCATTTAGACAAATCATATAAAAACAATCATAGTCTAAAAACACAACATTGACAAAAAGTATGGAATTAGGAAATCTACTGGCAGTGAAGGTCAGAAGTGTTACTTGGAGACTTAATAAATTAACAAATAGGCTTGGCTATAAGCCTGTACTAATAATGCATGTAGTTGTAATGGCAACATAATGAAAATATTAACAACATCATAGCTAGGTATGTTAACATTTGCAGTTTAAGCAGGATTAATATCCTCTTATGCACTTGAAATGATTGAAATTTATCTCTAAACTGAACAAAGTATATTTTATGGAACATTGCGTTTTCTAATATTTCTCCATCCAAATTCGTTTCAAATGTACTGCTCATGATCCTGCTCATTCCTCTAGCATAAAAAAAAAAAAAAAAAAAATCACAAGCTACACTGGAAAAAGCACAATTCGGAATAAAACCAAATAAAATTATTCTTTTACAAACAATTATGAAATACTTATATAGGATTACTGCATTTATATAAAAAAATTAATATAAATATACATGTAGGATATAGAGAAAAGAGTACTACTTACAATAAAATTTTATCATCTGATATCTTGATTCAGCAAAATGCATATGTTTTTTATTATACATCTGCTGAGGTTTCCATGTTTGTACTCCAGTTAGGAAGTAGGACTCTTTAGGGACTGATATCAGGAGAAGTTAAAAATTGATAGAAATCTTGACAATTAAGTACATTTGATATTTTGAAGAGAGAATAGCGAAAAGGGTAAGAAAGTGTTTAGATTAGATTAGATTAGATTCCAACAGGAAAAGGTAAACTGAAGTAAGAAGGAGCAAGTGGACGGGTGTAATCCAAATAAAACATTCTGGTGATGAGAAATTATGAAAGACAGGTTACATGGATTATAGAATAATTTCTTTTTCACACACAGCACTTTAGCAGTAACAAGGAGATTAATTAAATCTTATCTTAAAATAAACAGTAGGTATCTGTGTGGTTAAGTATTTGAATGGCAATTAAATATTCCTAAAAGTTGTACAGTATTGTCAGTATAATAGACTTGATTATACAGAGTAAAAGAATTCATGTTAACCATGCTGTCATTTATATAGTACATCATAGATGTACTCCTGGGAAATATGTTCCCTCGAAGCACAGAAATCCAAATTGGGAGAGAAGATAAAAATGAACAATGAAAATACTTTATTCCATATAGGAATATTATACTGCTCTTATAATCATAATATCTGATTACTTTCTGGTGGTGCATTAAACTATGGGATTAGCATCTGTTGCTTAGTGCTCTGCTATTGCATGATATTGGGGGAAGGAGGAATAGTGAAGCTGTGAAAACTTGCTTAAATGTTAACAAATTCTGCATGTGGAAATGTTAAATAAAAGAGGAGGAAAGAGCAGTAATGATGAAAATTATATCCAATTAGGTGAAAGAGAACACCTTTACATGTCTTGGCCGACACTGCAAAGACTTTTGGAAGTTAAGGCTAGTAAAGGGTTGCCATTTGATCCATGAAGGTTGGTATCTATTTCAAGACCAGTTCAGTCTGACAGACTGTTAAAAGGTATAACAACCTATAAAAAAAGGCCAGAGTTTTTGACTATTGGATTTTAAACAACCCAATATTTAATTTGGAAGGAAACAAATTTTCCAGAATATAGTATCTTTATAGCTCTTCTGGGAGATTATTGCCAGGGCAGAAGGAGTTTTAGAGAACCCTCCCTTTGGTAAACACTACTGTGCCCAACAAGGATTGCTGGTACCTGGGCAACCTGCGACCTTGTGCTCTAATTAAGTGATGCTGGGGAGATACCTAGAAAACCTGCATTCAGAATATACTCAAAGTGAGTATTAAAGGGAGAATAGGCAAACGCAATTAAGCTAAAAAATAAAACTCTGTTCAGTACACGGAAAAAGCAAGAAGCTGAAAATATATAAACAGTCAGGGGCTGAGAAGCCTCTAAAAATAATCAAACACAAGCTAGAAGACTATAGTAAAAAAGTATCAAAAACCAATTGAAGATACTCTTTCTATCAAATTTAAAAGGAATTTTGTATTTCAAAAACTTCTGCAATTCTGATATAGTTTTGTGTCAGTTTCTGCAGGAAGGTCCAAGAAAATTCTATTTTTAAAGTAATTGTTTAAATGAACAAAAAAGTTTCTGAAGAAAATCTTAAAAAATAAATATATTTAAAATGTCTGTGCACAGTATGTGTTTAAGAAATGCCCAACTAATTAAATGGATAAGTCTTTATTGATATGAGACTTTAAAATTTCTTGATCATTTAATTTTAATCCATGTCTAACCACTTACAATTCTGTTATCTGCAAAAATGGGTCTGAAGCACGTCGAGAACAGGATCTCCTTGCATTGTTTCTATTTTGTGTCACAGGTTATTTTGTAAATGTTGCAACTGTCTTTCTCATGGCCATTACAGAGTTCTGAGTTATGTCACATAGCAAATGGATGTTTCATTTTGCAACTTTTTCTTTAACTGGAAAGAGCACGGCATTTGAAATCCCAGTGTTCATCCTACTAAATACTTTAATTTGGAAAACAATGCAGGGCTTGAATTTGGACCCAGATATCATATAAAAATTGTGCTGGATTTTTACCTAAATCAGTTTATGCTGAATAATCGTGTTTTCACAAATCCTGGAAAGGCAAAGCTACGTACTTTCTTAGTTGTAATAGGCATTATTTACTGCTTTGAGTGACATGAGATATTTAAGAGTTCAAATAAGTAATTTGTAACTTTTAGGGGAAAAATATTGATAGTCCAGCTTGACTCAGACTATAGGTGGACAAGGTATTCACATCCGGGCATATTATCAACAGGCAGATGCCTCTGTTGTTACGCATCATACGTGAATAGTACCTCCGGGAACTCACAGTACAACCTTACCTGAAACTTGTATGGTTGCTGCCTAAACATTTTTGCAAACTTTATGATTTACATTGCACAACTTGACATCAGGAGCAGAATCTGCTTTCTTGAAGAGCAGAGCTCTCAATTTGCAGCAATTTATCCTTCCTCTCCAGAAGTGAGTATTCTGTCAGCAGCAGTTTCTTACGGTACTGTGGGGATGATGCCACAAGCAGAAAACAAGGGGTTACTTATCAGCTAAATAACTCTAATTTTTTATAACACCCACAGATCCATACTAGTCTCTCCTATGTCCTCTGCTCCAGAACCTAATTCCAAGGAGGGCTTCATGAGAGAGAGAAAGAG
>NW_008825109.1:12930452-12935392 GCF_000699105.1 Pygoscelis adeliae
AGGTGAAGCATTTACTCTGTCATACACTGTACTCAAGAGAGAAATACACGCGTTTCCCTACCGAGCAATATTTTCACAAGGATTCTTTGACTACATATGTGTCAGTGTGTACACACACACTATCGTATCTACAGAGTAGCTCAGGATGAGCCATGCACCTGTAGAATAGGAGTTACTGTTGGTAAGTAACTCCATAATATCAAAAGTAAATAAGGGGCTTGGTCACATCACATTGACTCAAAAAGTACTGACTTTTTGGGAGGAGTTGCCAAAATAAAGAAATTAAATAGTTTATTATAAATGAGTTTGAGATGCATAATTTTTCTCCCATAGGAAAAAAAAAAAGAGTTTTCAGAATGAAAATCACAAAAGGAGGTTTGAATGAAATAGTGCTGGGGTAGAAAGTCTTGTTTGGCAAAAACGTTATTTCCTATGATAAATTTGGTTTACAAATACTTAGTGATTAGGATTTACATTATGACTGACAATGTATACAAATACTATATTAATTTTCTTTTTCGTGATTAGGTACTTGTAGTATGTTGCCACATATTTTGAGATCAAAGCAGTACTTATGCTTATTTATTTAGATTGTTGGGGTATCCCGGGCTCTTCATTAGGCATCGAGAGATCCATCTATGTCCTGAACAAGAAAGATTGCTGGTACCATTGAAGACAGACGAAAATGGACAAATGGGGATGAAGTTCAGGGAAATGAGTAGGCATTATTCGTGATGAAAGCAACTTTTTGCCAGGTAGATAAGGAGGAAATTTATTAGGAGATCCCCAACATATATATAGGAGGAGCCACTTGGCTATTTATTTGAAACTGCTACAAGTTGTCAGTAGATACCAGCATAAGATAATGGTCTGAGGTGGACGATGACATATTGATGGATGTTTTGGTTCATCTTAATGTTATATGTTACTATTTAGGTCATCTCAAAAGACCTCAATAAAGTATAGGAGTTTTACTGCACTAGTTTTTTACGTTTACATAATTAAAATCAGCATCTGCTATAGGTGGCTTTGTTTTCAAGGCTCCCATACTCAAGTTCTTTATGCTTGCTTATATTGTTATGGATGGTTCCCCTAATTTCAGTGAGAAGGCTAATTGTAATAAAGATGAATACAAGTGTAAGAGTTTGCATGATAAAGGCCTAGAGACATTATACAGATCCATTCCTCTCCCAGAGCATGGAAGTAAAAGGTTCACCACTGGACATACTGGATTAAGGACATGGTTACTACATGCTTTGTGCACAACATTACATTCTATCGAGTATATATTGTCCAAATTCATATAGGAAATTGGCATTCCCTGTGAAAACTTATTTCTCTTAAATTCACAGTCCCATGGCTGTTATTAATCCTCTGAGGATAGAACTAGATTCCGTTTGCAGAATTTAACTGCATTTTAACTAAGGGGACTGTTTTCTGCATGTTACATTCTGCTTCTCTCCCGCTCGATAAAAGCTATCCAGAAATGCATTCCAGAAATCTGGTTGCTTGGTTTCATGCTCTGCAAGCATCAGTTACCATAGTGTTTTAGAAAAATACCTTTCCAGGAAGCAGACACGTAATCAAATATAGTCCACTGAAGTTGTGATGAATGAACCATCTGTTAACAAATTGAAAGTAACGTATTTGTAGATTAAATGATTAGTAACCTTTAATTTCCTGTTACAGTCGGAGAAATATAAAAAAGAGGACATGAGAATATCTTCAGAAGCATCCCTTTATGTACCCTGAAGCTGTCTTTGAATGTACCTCATTACAAATGTCTTGCGACAGTTTTATAAACTGACCCTCTTCAACAACCAAGTCTTTCTGGAAAGCAAACCAGACAGTTCCCTCCACCTAGACTGTGCACGTTTCTGTAGATACTCTACTTCTGAGCCACAGGAACAATTAATGCCTCCTGGTTATTAAGCCAGGATGTGCCCAGTACTGATCAAAAAGCGTTATATTCATATCAGATCACTCTTGTTCAAAGGTTGCTTTACATGTTGTTGTTGTAATAAAAAAATCCAGATTCTTGTCTTTGATCCCAAAGAACTAGGCATTATACAAATGCAAAGTAAAATCCCTTTAATGTCCCTAAGTCCATGTAAACATCTACTAGTAGTTCAGAACTCCAGGAAGATGTTGAAACAGGACTGAAGTATTCTTGTCTCAATTTGAAATAAGAAATAAAGGCTTTCTGCTTATTACTAGGAAAGATAAAAACACCTTCTAGGTGCATGACCCTTGTTGGTCCTCTGGAATCCCCTTTGTGCTGTTCAGGCATTCAGTATTGAGAATTTCAAACCAGTAACTAACAGGCTATGCTATCTGCTTTTGTTTAATGGTTCAGCATATTTCAGGTTCTCCAGTAATCATTCTGTGCTTATTTATAATACGTCACCCTTTCTCCAAGTCTGCAGCTTCGGCTGTCAAGTGTGAACTAGTGCCATCTCTTAAGCTCAAGTGTGTTTTCACCTACTCTATGGTAATATTGGCTGTGGTGCGGCTCCTGTCTCCCCATCAAGAAAACAATTTGATGTTAACATGAAATTCACAGTGTTACATATTCACTGGGGCAGCAGATATATGTAATATCATGAAATTCAATGAGCTGTGAAGTCACGAATCATATGAATTCATGTATCATTACTAAATCTGTGCATTGCTGAATTCATTTATTGAATATGTAGACATAATGTTTGGTATTTATTTTCTACGTAGCTATTCAGGATTTTCTGAGAAAATGTTCTTAATTAATTTGACAAATCAAAACTTTGGGACAATAGTTCTTTCTTTTTAGGAAAATTTTAATTGCAAATGTTTTCTCCAGTACAGAACTTAATTCTGATAAAGATGAATAATGATCAAGTAACCAAGGATCTGGTAGCTAAGATACTCAACCAATTGCATGAAAGCTCATCTCAGTGCTGAGTTGAGTGCCCTGTGCTGGTAAGCTGTGAAAAGTCTCATGGAAGGAAGTCTGGTTGTACACAGGAATATTACCAAAATGTGTAGGACAAAAACTAAAGAAATGCCCTTATGTGATTGCACAATGTGAATTTCACATAGGTAGTGTGGAACTGTAATTTGATAAAGATTTTGAGTTATGTGTCCTCTAAATCTTCTGAAAAGCAAGCTGATATAATTAGTAGCGCTTTACTCAGTACATGAGTTTTCCATTATTCCTGTGAGTTATCGCTTCCAAATAACACAATATCTCTTCTGTGATGACACCAACCAGCCATAGTGTGCCTTTTTGTTTGTTTGATTTTGTCAGAAAACGTTGATGAATTGAAATTCATTAGCACCATTTCCTTTTGGAAAAAAATGTCGGAAAAGTGCATTGTGAAAGATCCTGCCTAGACATTTTCAACAACTAAAGTTCATTTTTTGTATTTCAAATAACTTTTCAGGCCTGTAACCTATATTTAATTTATAAATAGTTCCCCTACCCACAATTCAATAACCTGTAAATTATACATGTATAGTGGAAGCAGGAGTTAAGATCCAGAGTCCTCTCTCCCCTGCCTTTGATCACTCATAGCCTGCTCAATCTTCTGAGAAGGCTCCATGCCTTTGATCTCCTCTGCCTCCGTCTCTATATTGTTCAGGTTATGTGAGGATGTTGATTATTTTTAAGTGTAGGTTTTACTCACAAATTAATGCCAATTCAAACTAAAAAAATTGAAAGAGTAGCCACCTGTACTAAAATTACTGAAGAAGTCAAAATCCAGAATGAGTATTTAAAACATTTTAATGTACAGTGTTAATTGCTCCAATATAAAAGTACCTAAAAATCTAGATTTGAAGGTTTGTGCTGTTTGGAGTGAGATTATTTTTCAGACTCAAAAATTCACAGTAGGGAAATTGAAAAGTGGGATATAGAAAACTGTTTCCTATCGAGTTTTAATTATTTTTGTTTCAAAACTAATTCATCCTTTAGTCTGCTGAATCAAAACCACACCTTACATTGGGCTATAATGCACATGTTCTTTCTTTTCAACTTAGAGTTATGACCTGACCAGGTTTTTTTTGGCTAACAGAACTCAACCTGCTAAGAATGTAACCCAGCAAAATACACGAACAGGGCCCATATTTTTGTAATTAAACTACCAAAATGTGTGGGGTGTGTTTGGATATGTGTATATATATACCTGCCTGCAAAACATTCTGATGTTTTGGAAATTACTGTCCAGGTTTCTAGGAATATAAGGACCTAAAGACATATGTAACTTCCTTCCTGAAATTATTAAGAATGTTTCAAAAATACTTGTTTTCTCTCTTTGCCATGAGCAGTGAACTGTGCCATATTGAGGTGTGAGACTGTAGACAGTTATAGCAGCCGGGGGATAGGTGACACACAGCACGTGTTCTACTGAAGGCTACTTTTGGCTCAAGGCAGCTAAGCAAAATGCTCCTCTTTAACATTGCATAAGATTTTAAGTTCTGAGCAGCCACGATTCACGCAGGGTTGTATGGGAAAGGTATGCAGTAAATACATAAAAACTGTTTATCACATGATTGAGAAATCAATGGTATGAAGAATGCCCTTGCGGCACCCTTTTTATTCCTGGTTTATATTCAGATCAAGAACGAGTCCTAGGAAAAATAAGTAGCCCTGGAGGACCCTTGCCACACAACCTGCTGGAAAGTAGGGAACAGGAATCCATCTGCACTTTCTGCTGAGTTATGTCTGTGCAATCCCAGACCCATGAGGATTTTTCATTCTGAAGCTTGGGAGAGGATTGCTGTTGTGAAGGTGTTCCCTATATGTAGGCGTGCAACTCAACTAAGCACTGCAGGAGCTTTTGAAGTATTGGGATGGGAGTTACACTGGGGCAGGTCGAGGCATTAAGCATGCTGCTAAATCAGGAATTAATAAAACAGTTTCAGGCTTCAATTCTGGCTATACTTGTCTGGAAGAGATGTTAGGG
>NW_008825109.1:12935441-12945326 GCF_000699105.1 Pygoscelis adeliae
ACATTGCTATATCTATCACAAGTAGAAGGCATGCAAGGAATTATTTGTTGTTTACTCTCCTTGCTAGCTAATTCTCTGTGTTTACTGTCCTCCTACTCTAGTGACCAGGAACTAGATCAAGGTATCTTCAGATTTTAGTTTTCAAAGATAGTGGTCAAATTGGTGCAAACTGTGTAGGTGGTATTTAGTAATTATCTAATTCAAGGTAGTACTTATGATTCAGTGCAGTGTACTTAATGCTGAGCAATGTCAGGTATTCTATGCTTTATATTGTAATGATAAATTGTTTATGAAAATGAGTTCATCTTTGGTACCTTTGGCTCTAGAAGTGGAAAAAACATCTAACTGCCATACTACTTAGGCATTTCTAAGAGTGATGTGCTAAAAGCTTTTAAATTCGGGAAAAAATAGATGCTTCAGATTTTTTCTTCTGATGAATGGTGATGATAATGCCCAGTTGTATTTGCACTTAGACCTGCAAGAGACAAATGAGGTAAAGAGAATGTAAGAAGTGTTTTTCTATGTCTAAGACTTGGTATATGTGAGCGGATTGAATGTTGTACCTCTTCCTCTGAACTTATTTAATGTTTCTGGAGTGACAGTGGTGAAATAAATGGGGACTGAAACGAGTATGCTGAAGGAAATGTCTATGGCAAAGCTCTTCCTATCATCAGGTTTGGTCTGATATTTCGTAACACCACAGCATTTTTACCTGTCTGAGGTACTCTCTCTACTATCCTTTTATGCCTGAATAATCACCCGTAAAAACCTAAGTTTTTTTAAGAAATGGGGAATAGCCATAGAGCCTGGCTTTTGCTTGGGCCTTTCTATGGGCTCCTCTCAAAACCAGCCCTCCTCCGGCACTGCAGCCATGCTGCTTATTCTACCACAACTGCGCTTCCCTGTGAAGAACAGAAAGGGGGGTCCTGTTTGCAGTGAGTGATTTTTTTATACTGTGGAATAGTTATTGGAAAAGGCTCATCTGAATTTTCCATAGCTGTTTCAATTCATTATATTTGCACCCTTTGCTATTTATGAATATCTGCAGTCTTAAGGGAATAGCTCATCTTCTTAAAACATCTGTGAAGAAGGCTTTTCTTGTGTGAACAAGAGTATTGGCTGTGCATTACTCAGTTGCTATTTCTTTTTAAAGATTTTCTTTCTCTGGTAGCAAAGCAGAAAGAAGGTTGTGAAGTTCAGGTACCCAGCCTGAACTTGGCCAAAGTGGCCAAAAGTTAAATAGGTTTCAGATAACACAGTGAAAAGTTTAGAGAAGAAGGAACTTAAAGCAAGATTGTTCATGAAAATTTCAGAAAGGGGAAAATTACAGTTAAATTTATGATGAATGACATCTCTGGCTCTTACCATAGAGCATCTTGCTTAAGTATCTTAATTCGGTGCTCTTAACCTTAAGGCAGAAAAAAAGAGAAGGCACAGTGCCATTTGAAGATAAAATGAAAGTAGCAAGCAGATGATAACTTTTCATTCGCATGCATTTTACAAAATAATTTTTGTTACCTTTATATACTAGGGCCTTTGAGAATGCGGTCTGCAGAGCAAGACCATTTTATTGTGAAGTGTTATGCCATGCAATATAGTACATTAAAGCTATCCAGAAATGTGTAATATGTCCAGCACTTGCATGTCCTCTTCACTTTGTGTGTTTTCAACTTTTAACTTGTAGTAACTACAGTGGCGTACTTGCTAGTTTTGTTTTTGTGTTCAAGAACAACCACGTGAGAGAGCAGCGATTCCCTTCCTCCCTCTCTTCCTTTCCCTTCACTCCGAGAGCATTGCTGTGTTTCTTCCCCGTTCTCTCTCAGCTTTTCTCTCATGTCTTGTGTGGCTTGCCGTCGCCAGGGAAGGCTCCGATTTTTCCTTTCCAGTTAGTTTGCAAACTGCCCATTAAGCTAAGAAGGTCAGGGTGCTGGTTGTCCTGTGGGAGCTGAGTACAGACATGGAAACCATATTCGGCTGTGAGCAGAAACCCTCAGCCCAGCCCAGGTTTCCTGTCCTCTTTGCCTTCCCCTTCCTGCCTCCCGGGTGGAGGAAGGATCAGTGCCCTCTTTTCCCGTGGAGAGGTCGGTCCTGTGCAGCCTCCCTCCACCTGGCCTCCGTGCCTCCTTCAGCCGCGGATGAACAGGGCCAGGCACTCCTGCAGATACGTCTTTTTGGTTCTTTTTGTGTCGCCCTTGTGCCCTTGTATTAGTTCATAGGCAAAGCACTCTGAGATTCATCTACATCTCTAATTGTTGCCGGGCACATATGCAAGTGATTTTTTTAACAGCTTTTTAACATCCTTCTTGAATATTGGTGAAGTGAATGCTCGTTATTGAGGGCTAGCCACATGTTGAAGTGTTTTTCTACACAGGAAAATAAAAATGACTGCGTAGGATTCTGTGCCAGTCGTCCCTCAAAAGCTGCTGCTCAGACTACCTATTATTTGTAATTAGTGGCAAACACCCTTCTGAGATCTGAAAGTCAGGCTGTTCTCTTGTCCTTTTAACATACCATCACTGATGATAATAGTAGTAAATTTGAACAGGTTATGAATTCATTGTTGTTTAGTTGGAGGTTTCTACTCAGTTCTAATGAAACCATTATTTTCACCATGGTTCAAAATGCACCTGGGCTTGTAGGTTGCACCCTTGTGAGTGGTTCCTTTGAAGACACTGATGTATTGTGGCCTAAACATTTTTATGGTTAATGGTAAAACATAAGGTAGAATGAACCGAGCTGGAGTCCCACGTGCCCTGTTAGGGGGGAAAAAAAAAAAAAATCTGTTCTGATCTGTTGACTCAAATCAATAAGAAAACTACTAAAATGATAAAAATTACTAAAAACTAAGATAAAAAACTACTAAAAATAGAATCTCAAGTTTCTGTTTCTATGTAATTGTTAATTAAAGACATTTGAATTGGCTTTCTGAGTTTCATGAGCCTGGAGAAATGAACTTAGTTTTAAATAATCTCAAAGATCTTTATGGGAGAATCCACACATGTCATTTTTATAGCTGAGGCATAACAACAGACAGAGTTTGCTCGTGGTCCCTGGAAGTCAGTGCGATCCCTGTGGTCCAAGCTGTGGGACTATAGTGGCAAGCAGCCAGAGTGACAAGCAGTATTTCCACTTACTGGTGGCACCTAGGCAGCCATCTTTAGCTTATAGGGAAAAGAAAAGGGTCTCTGGACTCAAAACCGTGCGTGTGGCATTTCACTCTGAAAGTCCGTTTGAGAGAGCTTATACCATGTCACTGCGTCAGAGGGCTTTCCGCTGACCGCTGGCCCTTGAAAAGGTCCAAATCTGGAAAAGAGAGGAACTAAGCCATGGACTGATTTACTGGGGCTGTAGGAAGTTTCTCTTCTGCCAGACAGCTCCCACCAGTTGACCAGAGCAGGGCCGATCGCAGGCGTGCTGGCTCGGAAGGCAGAGCAGGGTCACTTCCATCCCCTGATGTTGTACCCACCACCTCCTCCTGGCCTCTCGCTGCTGCTGGGCCATGGTGGCTGCTCCTTCTCCTGGTCCTCTAGGCCCCACTGGCATCGCCCTTCGTCATCCGGAGAGGTTGCCCCAAGCTCTCTCCTCCTCCCAGCCACGCCTGCCCTCCCCAAAACCCGGGTGCAGGCCTCCAGGGTGCAGCAGGAGCAAGGCAGGGGCTGCCCCACGCTGCCAGCCTGCCGCCCCCACCGCCCCAGCCCCAGCCGGGGGGGCAGCCAGCCCCCGCAGCCCTTCGGCTGGTGGACAGCCCCCGGACCTCCCTCCGAGGGCTGCGCTGCCATCGTAACTGTCTTCCTCCACTTCAAAGGCCCCATTCTCACACTTCCTTCCTTTGGTAATGAACCTTCAATTTCCTCCAGGTAAATAAAGTGAAACTGGAAAGAACTGTAAAACAAAACATAAAAGTAGCCGAGCTGGAGAGTTACTGCCCGCAGTGTCCCTGGGAATGGTTTTTCCTGTCCTCCCGCTGCGGTTTCTACCCTGTTGTCTCCCACTTTGTTTGCCCTTCCTTACCATTTTTTATCTGTAAGCTCTTTAGCGTGCAACCTCCTCTTCGCAGAAGCATTTGTACAGATGCTAATAGGTAGAGAGGCTCCTCCCATGGCCCCATTTTTATTAATGGGAGGATCAGAGAAATTACCACATTTTTAACATCTCTTTTGCGGTAGCTATTAAACTTCATGGTGTAGAAACAGTGAGTGGATTTTTGTTCATTTGTTCACAACGCTGAACTCTGAGATAAATTCTTCTGTACGAGGTTTTTAGGTGCTGTGTTTGTTGCTCAGTAGGTTACATGGTATTTTCATTTGGAAGTGACATTTTACGTGACATTTTACTTTAGAACAATGGATGGGCAAAATCAAAATTTCAGGTCTGTAGCAGAAGAGTTATGTCTATTACTTAGGCTATTTAGTAACTTGCATCTTTTATAAATTCTGCCTGATTGCATCTCTTTTCACGAAATCCAGATTAAATGCATTTTGAAGAAGGGAGGGTGCTGACTGGTCACAAATGTGCTGGTCTGCAAACTTGCAGACCAGCTGTCCTACTCACTAGGGAAGATAAGAGGGCTCAGATGAAGGGGTTTGTGCTGCTGGAAACACAACCAGCTTTCTCAGGAGACTGCTTTGAGGGAGATTGCAGCAATATTGCATCCCCACTGTTACTAGTGGGTATTACCACACACATGTATAATTTGTGCTAGATAAAATCAGGAGGTAATAAAGACAGGTAAAAAGAAGAGGTGAGAGATCTGCTGTGTACTTTTTTTTTTTCTTCAGGAGCAAAAATGTCCAGGGGATGCCACATTAACTCGGGGAAAAGCGAGTGCTGCTTTAAATCAGAAAACTTGTGTTACACCAAGTGCTTTATTTTGGGAACCATTTCAGTATGTTATGAAGGAAAGTTGCAGACTAGGCATGTTTACTAGACCTTTAATTGCTACATTTAGGAGAAAGGCACTTTTTTTTTTCCCCCTTACCCCCCTCCCCTTTTTAACGACAAGAAGCCAGAGTTTGCTGTGCAAATGAAGCAGGCTCTGCAAGAATCAGATTCACTTTGGACGACTCTTCACATTCCTAGTCATCATTACATTAGGCAGCACAATTCCATCTCTGGTTGATGGGCAGAAAAAGTGGGCAGCCTGCCAGGTAGACGTTTCCATGGCTCCCAACCCCCAAAGGTGATGCGTTTTTCAGCTAATTCAATGAAGAGTGGGCTGAACTTTGGGTATAAACTAGACAATAGCTGCCTTCGCAGTATCAGCAGAATGGTTTATGGGAATGCACTCCACATTTGGCAGAGCATCATGTGACCTTACGGCTGAGATTTTGTGATGGTGCCAACGGAGACTTGGAAAGCAGCGCCCGTTCTGACTTTTTTCCTCTTTTCTTACATGGCTCAGAAAATGGTGGATCTTAATACTTGACTTTAGCCAGCCTCAGCAAGCGATTGAGCTTTGAAGCACAACTTTGCCTTTATTCTGGCTTTTTTGGCACACCACCAGGAGGCTGTCCCTTTCACGCCTGATAAATTCTGCTTCTTATCTCCAATAGAAAAAAGAAAGAAAATATAAGCAGAATATTTATACTTCATAACTGCATTTTAAAACTACCTGTTTTATTTTTTTATTGCTGATCTGTAGTTTAGAACAGCCCTCCTGAGTGTCTGAAGGATAAAAGTTGTTTTTTATTTTTCTGGTGGGTTTTTTTTCCTTCCTTCTGTTTAATGAACAGGCATTTGAACTGGGCAAACGGGGCGACAGCATTGAACATGAGATCATTGCAGCATAGTGTAGCAAACTGGCACCCTGCCTTTTCACCCCTTTGCTCCGGCAGATTTGTGCAATCCCCATTTATAAAACCGGCACAGGGGCGAGGTGAATTTTCTGGTCTCTCCCCACCTCTAGTCCTGTGCAGGCATTTGCGGCAAGGATTGGTGCAGCTTTTGCGCAGTGCTTTGTGCCTGGAATTCCGAGAAGAGCGAGAGAGAGAGAAGACAGGCATCCTGGTCTTCTTCCGAGAAAGAACAGGAGCCCTAAGAAGAAGAAACAGATCTGAGTTTGTCCTACATACAAGAGTGCAGAAAAAAAAAAAAGTGACTCTCCTGCTTCCAAAAAAAAAAAAAAATTGGCATGTTTCACTACAGAGACATCAGGATGTGTTAGAGCTTCTTAAAACAGTGTAACAAAATGAGCCTAGGAGATTGATTCTTTTAGTAAAAAAAAAAAAAAACAAAAAAAAGAAAGAAGGAATGAATTTTTTGTTTGTTTGGTTGTTTTTTTTTCACTATTGCTTATATAGCAGTATTTGGGACTGGGTGAAAACGTACCTTTCATATCAGGTATAGCTTCTTTTTCTTTTTTTCCTCTTTTTCTTTTTTTAAGCCGTTTTAAACATGTTGTTTTGAAACTGAGTCCTTGTGTATTAATTTTAATGTAGTCAGCTGTTCACACTTTTTAAAACTAACTTTTTGGGGGTGTGTTTGATCTAATACTGCTAAAAATAGAAAGTAAACAAAAAATCGAGGGTCTATAGAAATAAATGGTTAGGCACATTTTGTCTTAGCTAAGCACTGGAGTTATGCAAAGACCTTAATGTTACATTTATTCAGTCTAAGCTTTGGTTATCTCTAAGAAAGTTGTGGGTATTTAGATCTGGTTGCTAAGGAAAGTAAATTCTTTTTTTATAGTGTGACTCATGCTTTCAGTTTCTAAAGAGGGGAAGAGAAAAAAAAACCCAAACGTGTTAAACTGTAGGAAAGGATCGCTCTTGTAGCCAGTATATTAAAGTTATTATTGAGTTAATTCACATATGAGTTTCTTACAATTTGTATCTAAATCTATTACAAAGAAAGCAGTGTAATAAGCACTGGAATAAAAGGCACATTATTGGGACATTAAAGAAGTAAGACTGGTTTGCAGCTAGTAACAGTGACTATTTTAAGATGTTTGGTAAAGCAGCACTTGTCCAGGAATAGCTGAAAACAGTATTTAAGATATCCGTTCAGAATGTTTGTGATAAGTGCATGCAGAGTTAATGTAAGTTTTGACTATATGATGCTTTAGTAGAGCCTTTTTCTTAAAGCATTTGTCTGTCTGTTGTAACGTATGACTAGGCAATTAGAAGAATGTGTAACAAAATTCATTCTGACTGACAGATTTTGAAAAGCTCAGCCAAATTGGTGTTTTATGTATTTTGGATTTTTTTTTTAATATTTTCCTAGCCTTTTTAATTTATGTTAAAAATACAGATGTCCTCAACTAGAAGTTACTTTGAAACTTACAGTGTCTTTTTCATCAGAAACGCTGATATTTTTTTCAAAATGTTCATGATAGGTGTTTGTCTAATAAAAAGCTTTATAAATATATTATGAGTTTAAAAATAGAATTGTTTTAACCTGTGCTTCACTTTTTATGCATTACTGATTAGACAGTAACTTCTAAGATTATATGCTAATTTTGCCACCGTATATTTTTGTTGTTCTGCAGTGAATTCTGGGAAATTGGTGAATGGAGACCTTATGTATATGACATATATACCTCCATTCACCCATTTTGTGCCAGAAAGTGTTTCTTAGGTTTATGGTGATACTGCCCTCCTCAATAGTTTTGTTAGAATAATTACGTATGTCATTAGTACCTAAGTCTGTTGAGAAACCAAGGCTTGCATTAGCTTAAAAGAACTTTTTAAATTTCTATATCTGGTCATAGTAATTACATCTTTTTCTTTTTTTTTTTTTCTGTAAAGTTTTGCAAACATTTCTTGATTTAAGACATTTAGTTTATCCCAGTATTTGTATGAAGTTCCGTACCAAACAACCTCATTTTATGCACTATTTGATAAAAACTATTTATTTTTGTTAAGCATGCTCCTTCCCTTCTGGAATTCATAATAAAAATAAAATATTTGTGGGGTGAAAAAAGACTAGGAAATACTAAACGAAGTAGTCCCTTTGCCAAAGTGTGTATGTTCACAGCATGTCTTCCCATGGCCCTGAGAGGGGCGTCAGCAGTGTGTCGGTTTTATATCTTAAAAGCATGATTACTAATTTTGTGTATGTTTCATGTTGTTCTGAAAACACTACATAAAACAGATATTTCAAAATCTTTCTCTCACTTTTTTTTTATTTTAGTGAAAGAAAAAAAATTAAAATGAAAAAGGAAACTGAAGAAGTTAATTATACCAGAATTCAGCGAAGGTAATACAGTGATCTTAAATATTTTTTTTTGTTAAAAAATAAAGTTAATGGCAAGAACATGAAGCAGGTTAGCTTTAAAAGAATTTCTTTCCTTCAGAGAGCCTACAAATGTAATTTCACAGATACTTTTTAAACTTTTGTTCTGATTACTTTCTGTTGGGAATATTGCAGTTTGGGTAGACTTTATACTGTATGTTTCCATGAAGCTTTAGAATGAATTGAAAGACCAATACATAACTTTTTCTTTTGTTATGTCTAGTATATAGCACATATATATTTACTAGTATATTTATATTACTAGTATATTTATAGTACATATATCTATTTGTTAGTATATAACTATAATGCAGTGACGAATTATTTTCGAAATGTGGAATATCTATTCTATTCACACACAAAAAAAGAGAGAGAAAATCAGAGAAGCAATTTTATAACACTTATTAAGATCATTCAGTAAATTTTATGTGCATTCTTATTTCTGATACTAAGATAACTATTCTAGTTTGAGTTCTTGTCTTACATATTCTATCTCCTCAGTGTCAGCAGAAAACAATTATAAAAATATCATTCCTTCTGAATGCTGAAGTGTTGTATATAAAGTGAAAGCAGGTTTAAAACAGACTGTTCTAGAAAATAAATTAACATTGTTTTAAAATGCAAAAGGGTACGCTTGAACGTGCAAGATTTAATCCACTAAATTAAAAAATTAAAAAAAAAAAGTCATTTATGAATGCTCAGCTGTCATTACTGAACTAGAAATACATGTTTCAGTCTGCAAGAAAATGAAGCATTGCCCTGATTCAAAAACTCTGTTATTGGCAGCACTCATTCTCTTGAAAGGAGTTTTGCCTGACTAGCAATGGCAGAATTAGGCCTTCAGTGGGAACTAGTGGAAGGCAGGCATTAAAATCTTATTCGGATACAGATTTCAGTAACCCACTAAAATCATAAGAGACCTTTCTATAGCACCTGGTTTTAAAATTATACCTGCTTCTTATCTCTGTATTTTACGAATGCATTTGTGGCTATATTGATACAAGTTATTCTGATGTGTCAGATACTATGCGTGAAGATGCAATATTTATCAATGTTTTCATTTAGAATATGTAAGTTATAAAACTGTATCTGTGTCTCACCTTTCTGAATTACTGGTTATTGCCTCAAAGGACCTGTTTTCTGTCTGTTGCGTAGGACACACTACATTCAGTGCGTGATAATTTCTGTCGTACTGCTTGCCGGTCACAAGAAGAGAGTATTTGTTGTAGGAGTTAACCCTGAAGTTTTGCAAGATTGCGTTTCTACTTGCATTCTTATTATTAGGGAATAGCATTGATGGGAGGATTAGTGAATAAAATATACAAATGAACTGCTTTGATTAATAGGTGTTGTTTAATCAACAAGTTATTGTCAAGCAGTACTTAGATGCCCTGTAATATGAAGAAATAGCTAAGCAGTCTTTAAAATGTTGTACAGGAGCTGCACTCCAGTGTGCCTCATTGCTTTTCTGACTTGGTGGGGTGATTTTTATTTTGCGTTGTAGTACATGATATGAGCTCAGACACAAAGGACAAACCTGTATTGTTCACTTCTATGTTACGTCCAATTATGGATTCCAGTCTTGCCTGCTGTGTGCATGCTATAGTCAGATGCAAGTTGTTGGGAGTTGAGAGTTCATTGGAAAGGCAAAGT
>NW_008825109.1:12945394-13001106 GCF_000699105.1 Pygoscelis adeliae
CTGAAGACAAACAATGTTGTGCCGTCGATCTGTAAAAAAAGTGTTTTTTCTTCCTTTTTCAAAAAACAAACTAGTTATAAGTCTTTGGCTTGTTCGGTGCATCCACCATTTATGCAGTTAAGTTTAAAGTAGCCTTCTTTGCAATAGATGGTAATATTTTTACTCTTAAATACTCGTTACTTGTTGATTCATATGTTTGTTTGTTTGTTTAAAGTCTCTGTGTCTCACTTTAAAAGGAAAATGCTAATCAACGATGCCAATTGGCATAAACCCGTAGATCCGATCTTGTGTTGAAACGTACTGCACAAGCTCGCTTCTATGGGTCTGTGTCAGTATGGTGATCTGGCAAAAGTTTATGTAGCACGCAATGCAGTGGTATTTGACAGCAAGCCCAAGTGACTGTACAAAACTATATATTGTTTTTGGAATGCTTCTGTTGTCCTTTGCCTTATCTTCAAACTTGATTAAGTGATTTTTTCTTTTATCGGTTGCTTTAAGCACCTTTGGCTTAACATCTTATTAAAATTTACAAAGAGATGTGAGGGAATTGTAGGGTTTCCAGTGAGGGAGAGTAGGATATACCATTTGCTGGCTTTATTAAATATACCGTTACATGATATTACATTCAAAAAATGTAGAAAAAACAAGACAAGATTTATATTTTATTTTTATTGTAAAATAAGACCAAATGGTCATTTCTTTCCAGAAATGTAGTTGGACTTGCATCATTCATATCAAATATGTATGTATATATATACACATAAAACTCACATGTATATATCTTTATACATATGAAACAGGGTAGAACAGAAATTCTACCTCTGCAGTAGAAAAATCTATCTAAGAATATGCCTTATCGTCTGAAAAGTGGGGAATAACTGCAGTTGAAAGCCTACCCCCATGGGAAATATATAAGCCTGTGGCTGCTGTCACATTTCAAAGAAAGGCTGAAGAAGTGAAGAAGACTTTATGGTCACCGTCGGAAGCTGTGTGCATCCGGGTTGAGGTAGTAGGTTGTATGGTTTAGAGTTACACCCTGGGAGTTAACTGTACAACCTTCTAGCTTTCCTTGGAGCACACTTGAGCCATCGAGGAATTCATCAACACTTTAATATGATCAGGGAAAGTATGCAAAAAGGTATTGTGTCATGGCTGTACATAATAATCACTCTGAGGCTTTATTGATGTTGAAATAGTCCTGATTATTTGATTATTTCATTTACTTCCTGTTATGAACAATGCTAACATGTTGTCTTAATGGACTGTGACTACGTACTGCAGACACTTAAGGGAAGACTGATGATGATTTTAATTCCATTAACAGGAAAGCTTTAAAAGTTTATTTTGATTTATAAATTCAGAAAAATATCAAGTATTTAACACTTTATGCTTTCTTCATAGAAATAGCTTATCCTACACAGTTGATTTTTGTCACTGTTGTTTTATAGGTGCACATTCTTTTTTTAAAGGGAAAACCCCAAATTTTTCTGTCCTTATAATACTTTCCAAAAAATATTGCATGCTGCTACTCGGATAGTGGCGGGCAGTGTCACAAGTTGATCCTGATCTTCCTTGGATTTATGATATTCTTTCTTTCTGCCTGCACAACTCAATGTTACGAACAGATCCAAATGACCTGCAGCCCTGCCTGTGTTTCCACCGTGTCGTGATTCATGTGCTGCTCAGCCTAATCCCACTCTGGGGTCTCAGCATCCATGTCCTTACACAGCATGTCAGCCTGACCCTGACCCACAATACCCTTGTCATTTTTGGCCCTGACTGAAGTTCTGACGCATCTTCCTAACTCAGCAGGACTTGGAGAAGTCCCATTCCCTATGCGAGTGGTTCCCAAAGCACTGGGCACTGCTGGCAGTGGCAGGTCCCAGCGCTGGGTGCCTCCACCCATGCGGGTTGGGTGCCACGGACAGAATTAGCTGTCCTCAGTCCCTGCATTGCTTGTACGTCTGGCACGCCTTTTTTAAAAAAGCAATACCAGAATGCACCAAGGCAAAAAAATGTGTATCTGAATAGGGAGACGAAGGCGTGCTTGTGGAGGTTTATGCCCCAAGTTGTGCATTCCTATTTCATGCTGGTTTTCAGTCTTCCTTATCTTGGAAAAAGAAAAAAATCCATTGAGATGTATACATCCCATAAACAGGCATCAAAGAGAGAAAAAATAGTGAGTGTTTTCACAGTTTAGCCATTCCCAGAAACAGTTATGAAACAAGAGGGAAAAGGACCGTGCCTGCATATCCACCATGATTTTTTAAGTGAGGCCTGCTTCTGAAAATGACCTTAAAGATGAGGTCTCCTCAGTGTGACGGAAGGCATTACTGCCAAAGTAGAAGCATCTGGACCAGACAGTGATGCTTATTCCAAAACAGCGGAAAAAACTGATGCTGTCTGTTGCCATGTACTTTTCCATAAGAAGTGAAAACGAGTAGAACTTAATAATTTATAATTAATAATAGTAATAATGATAATCTTGCTGGAAAATGATTTGACGTTTGGTGATATAAAGTAAAAGAGCTGAGCCATGCCCATGCGGTGCTGTGGTCAGGGGGACGCCACTGAGGTGAGCCGTGGGCACGCCAGACTCCCATGGACTGAGGAGAGGGTGAAACGTGGCTGTCCCACGCCGGGGTGAGGCCTGCGGTTCTAGAGCTCCCAAGTTAACAGCAATTAGGTCTTTCTCCAGGGTATTTTGAACCCCTGCATTTCTTGCTTTACTTTTGTTGCAGGTGACCATAACAAAATATTTGATATTTCCAATGTTTAATTGTTTTAGGTTTTGCATCAGCAAGGAAAGTTAAGGATGTTTATTTTAAGTGGGTTTGATACTTGCCTGTGTTCTGGTTATTGTTTTCCTTTCAGTTCTGCCTATTCAAAAAAATCACTTGCTTACAGGTCCCTATGTTTGACTCTTTCTACCTCAGCTTAAGGGTTGCCTAACCACTTTCCTAGATAAGGAATAAAAAGGAGATGAAAATGATTTAGTCTCTCTTTCTAATAGCATTTCTTTTCAGTGTTTAATGTTTGTAATAGGAAATTGGTAAAGAGGATCTGCATGACAGTTAGGTGGATGTACAATGGATTTTAAGCCTGTCTTAAAGTGTGTGGGAAAGAGGAGAGAGGAGGTTGAGTGAATCAGAGCTACTCCAAGCTAATGGAAAACGCTTAAGGGGGCAGCGGCTAAATTGGGGGGATAGAGAGGAGACCTCCATCAACCGATGAAGCTTAACAGGGACCACTCACAATCTGAATAAAACCTGTAATATCCTCTGTGGATTCAAAAGGACCCTGGTCACCAGTATGTTTTCTTCCTTTTCTATTTTAAAATTTTCTTTTGTAGTTTAAGTCCGCTGGAAAGAAACATTGTAATTGCTGTTTTCTGCCAACAGAGCAACAGGTGTTCGATCCTTTTGTATTAATTCTTCAATTAGTTGCAAAATAAGGGGGATTGTTTATACTAAGCTGAATCGAATAGAAATGACTGATGCAGAAAATGTGGGAATGTTTCATCTGTCCTTCAAATGCATGATAAATTTGTAATTCTATCAGGCATAGTTGCAGGTTGCTATGCAAATTTTCATTGCAGCATCACCAGCTTTAATGAATATACATTTTCTGTATTTCTTTCTCTGTTCTTTAATGTAGTTTTTTTGCCCTCTAATGTGCAATACATTGTTTTGGTAAGAGTTATCAAGTTACGAGCAAAAATGAATGAGACTGTGAGGTAATTTTGAAGCGGATTAAGGTAGAGAATGAAAAACAAAGGGGAAAAAAAGCTCTATTAAGAACAGCTGGATGGAGTTAGGTCTTCTGTGATTTCATTTTAAAGTCATAAAACATATTGTCTGTTTTAGGCGAGATCTGGCATTTTTTACCTTTACAGTGCAGTTGGAATATTAGTCAGTCACGTAGTACTCAGAATTATATTGCTGTGTTGCTTCTGTAGGAAATACATGCACTTTGTGACAGGGCTACACATGGATGTGTTCCAGTCTAGGGCCTATCTAACAGTGTTTGTTCCTGTAAGTAAGCCATAATGTTATCATCCTTGTGCCTTTACTTCTTGCATATAGAAGAAATATCCATTAGGATATTTTGGGACAAATCTTGAGATCCAACCGATCTGCAACTCCCAGTGGTTTCTTTGGGAGACACAGGTCCTCAGTGTTTCACAAGTTTGGTCCTAGAGAAAATCTGGCTGCAGAGACACTGACCCACCCAACACCCTTTTGCTTGCCACAATTTCCTTGGTAAAGATTAAGCGCGATCCAAGGCCTTAACCCTGGTTCTCAACACAGAAACTTACAGCACGACAAAAACATGCTTTAATGCCAGATCCTGTTTGTCTTAAGAGCTAAGTCGCTTCAGAGAGCTGGGGAGAGTTTGGATTTCCTTCTGCAGCCCACAGTGCCTGTGTCCAGAGGTATTTCCAAAGAAAACAGAGTTAAAGGGACATTTCTGAGTTAATAACCACGGGTCGGATGCACTAACAGAGTTTGGATATTTTTGGCTCAGCCATTTTGAGACCTTTCCGTGGAATAAAGCTGCCATTAATCCAGTTTACCAGAGTAGGTAAAGCAAGTTTTTAGTAATTTTGTGCTGTTGAAATAACACGGAGCAGTCAAAAATATATGAGTGAATATGGGTCAATATAGTTGATATGGTGTATTTTAAGCTGTTATAAATAATCCTATAGATTTACATTATGAAAGTTGGAAGTCATTATAAAATGTCTTTTTCTCTGTAGCCGATGTACTTTCTGTTTTTGTCATTCCACTTCAACAAAAGAAAATGCTGTTTCACTTCGTCTCATGCTTCATTTAACTTCCTCTTGTCTTCAAATAAGTTGAAGTTCTTTAGAGGTTTTTAGGTAAAGAATGTGGTAAAATATTTAAAAGCAATCCCAGAAAAGGTTTTCCTTGCAAATCTGTCCTTTAAAAATGACAAACAGGCCTTAGTAATCTCTAAAACTTGTTTACTGAAACTCTTCAACAAGAGACCTGTGATACATTGCTTAACTGATAAAGTTGGAATAAAAGTGCACTTGAAATTTTTCAAATTTTTTGGATGTGGTTTCATATGACATTCATTTATCTATTAAAAGCAGCTTCTGGTATTTTTAATAAAACTAAAATTAAATACGTCTGGTAGGCCTTGTTTAAATGTGAACATTGCTTTTATAGCACAGTTAAATACAAGACTGAAAAGCTAATGCTTTTGCATTACAAAGTACAGAAGAATTAAATTGTTTCAGCTTTGTCTTTTCTCACATAGTAAAAATATTTACATCAGAGTGATCATTTTGGCAGAGTTTAATTTTGTACAAGGCTTCTGGATATTTCAGCTGTATTTTATTGTAAATTATATCATTTATATGGAAATTTTAGGCAAATTCTTATTTTGTTTTGTTCCCTCCACCTCTTCTTTCATGCTACTTCTAGAAACAGTAAGAGCAAGCCTCACATTGATGAATTCTTTTCAAGAATACTTGCAAAATTTTCATAAAAAGTCAATGATCAAAAGGCTCTCTTTTTCTAGCACGACATTCTTATTTGTTCAGAAATACCTGTCTCCTGTCTCCTTATCCCTTCTTTTCCAAATATGATCGACATGTTACTTGATCTTACAGAAAAATAGGCATGGATCCTATTGCTCTCTACTGCCTTTGTTGCACCTCCTTTTGAACAGAAAGATCTTATCCCTAAACAACTGTACTTTGAGGCTTTCTGACTAATGTAGTTGTCTGGCTTGAGTAAGACTGGTGCTGATATGCTCCAGCCATTGCACCAAGAGCCTCAGCAAAAGGATACAGATACAGAATAGCAGACTAATCATTTTTCTAAGAGTCAGAACAGCCTTGTGTACTGCCTGCTTTGCTTTTGTGGTTAGGTGAAAAGTGGGGGGGTACATTTTATATTTTCTTGTATGTAGTTAACATACATATATTATGTATATATTGCCTTTACCTGAATGTTATGAGTCTCCTCAACTAAAGCTTTATCTCCATGGTTGAGAGTGATTTATCTGGGTTTATATGTGGTTAATCTGGGAAATGCAGGTCCCTTCATTTTTCTTGTTCTGTCTCCGTATACTTTTGGTTTACACACATTCCTCCACTGGTCCTTCTTTGATTCTTCATTTCCTGACATCATGATAGCCAAGGCAAAGAATGTGGAGCACTGCAGATATACCGGCAACAGGGATGGACAGGGGATACCCTGATGGCTTGAGAGAAGAGTGGGATCACTGTCGTGTTTATAAGGTTCGCAGAAAGCAAAAGCTTACTCAAACCAAAGCCTCCATGAGGCCTCTCTGTTATGACTCTCCAACTTAGGAAGGAGAATAAGCTGTTTGGTACTACCACCTTTGTAGGTCTGGCTTGAGACTGTGGTACTGACTTTGTTCAAGCTCTGTGTGACTGTAATTTTTTTCAAGCAAAGTCCCTGGACATTAAAAGCAATATAAGGCTCACTTTTCCCTAACATGCACCCAGCGTTGTGGTGACTGCAGTATCAAAACAGATTTACACACCTGAGAAAAGATGACTGTCAGTCTCAGAAATGTTTTGTATGTATGTTTATGTATGTATACTGTTGGGCTTTTTTGCGTGGCACTACACTGATATGAAAAAAATAATACAACCCCAAAATTCTTCATCTCATTCATTGCAATTAGTTTGCTGAGACAAATTTGTTAACTTCCCATGTTAGGAAGAACTCATCAGATAGGAACTTTCCCACGATAATTTCACCATCGCTTGAAAGAACTTCCCCTTTAGACTAGGGGTAGCATTTGGAGCTCACTAAATCCCTGTGAATAGTTGGTTTCCTGAAAAGTTGCCCAAGAAAGATGTTCAGTCTGGGTCTGGAAGTAGATTCCATGGTAGCCTGTGACCAGGAGAGCTGGAGACATGGCTTCAACGTGCCTCTAGTATTCATGTGTTGTGGGTTGAGGATCCTTGACTTCTATTCTATATCATAGCTTGTCCCACGAATCTTGCACTTTTGAGGGTATTTCCATCTCTAGCCTCTCCGCCTCTTCAAAAAGCCCAAATATACTTAGTTTACACAGCTGAAGGGGATTTACTCTGTAAGATCTTTGAATCCGCAGATTCACCTTGTCAGTTGAGTGTTTTATGGGGAGGAGGATTTTTGGGGTGTAGAATTTTTATTAAAGTATGATTTATACTGTGTTGAACTGAATTGTAACTGACCTGCCGAAAAGGGCTTCTTTTCGCAGTGGAATGCAGGCCTGTACAGAAGGATACCCAAGGCAGTTTTGAGGACGTTGTGCCAACATCACCAATCTTAGTGGCAAAGCTGGTTCAAGCAGCAGCTATGCCTTCAGACCCTCATGTTTGAGGGCTGCTGCTGAAGCTGGTGTCACTGTGCAAGGACATCTTTGAGAGCTGGGGTACAGGGAGCAGTGGACCAATGTAGCTATTCAGCTCTATGATGAGTAATGTGCTTTGCTCCTTTGTCCAAATGATAAAAACTTTTGATGTGTAGTTAGGCTAGGCTTATCCAACGGTGTGTATCTTACCATATTCACTTCTAATTTCTTCAGCCCTACTGCCCAAATATTTATTTCCAGGTTGTGTATTGTAAAGAACTAAGCTCAGACCACCTAATTCACGTATTGCCCTTGTGTCTCATCACTGACTGTATAGGAAGGCAATGTCTGAAAACTCTGAGTAGTAGTCAGCCTATATTGATTATGGCCCACACAAACTTAGAGGTGAGACTGCATGCTTGAGTTCATCTGAAGTGCCACAGCTGGCAGTGGCCTACAGCCACAGGGAGGTTTTTGCTAAAAACTTATTTTTGTCTTTAGGTGGCATTTACTCATGATGTGACTTGTGAAGTACATGATTCCTGTGGTGATAAAGGGGGTTTTGAGAGTTATTATTATAAAATACTGTAAAGCATATTGTTCTTCTGAAGCATTTAGCTTCTGATATTAGAAGAATTCAGAGGTATCTTTTTTATTATTTCAGTTTTGAAGTATAACTGTACCAGAATGGCCAAAATGTAAATTTTAGTGACAAGTCTAAGAACCTAACTCATACTTAATATAACATTTTGAAATGATCCTACCTTTTTGCCAAAATGTCTTGGGCATTTAGGAGCCTGCATCCTGTTGATTTACAACATGTGGGCAAGTTTTAAAAGAGAAACCTCAGGTGCAGAGGCATTTTTACAGCTTTTTGACCATAAGCTTCATAATGAGTGACCCAATTGCAAGATGTTAAATATATAAACTTGTCGGCGCTGCCTCTAGGTCGTGCTTCTGAATGTGAGAGACTTACCTAAACACAGAGTGCCAATATATTTTTGGCCACTTTTATGAGAAAATAGCACCCTAATTTCTCTCCTCTTGCTGTAGTAAAGCAAGACAATATAAACAATGTAGTTAGAGACATGTGCAGCTTTGAAAAATTGGAGTGTTTGGTAAAATTAAAATTCCATTTAAAGCTTTATGCTGTGTCCAGATTGAGGCCAACAACTTAAACAGAAAGCAATTTGCACACCTGATACGCCTGTTGATGCTGCTGCCAGCCATGCAGGTGCTCGAAGGGGGCATACGACTCCTTCCCTCCTCTTGCCCTGCACTGCGGGAGGAGCTGTCTGCAGTGGGAGACTGTGTTGTCCCCAGCCTCCTGTTGTAAAGGCAAGTGCTGGCAGGGAGCGCTGCCTGGGCACTCGTGCTTCTGCCCTTAGCGCCAGCAGGCACCGTCATACCGGGGGCACCCGGGAGCCCTTCTGCGCTGTTGGTGGCTCTCGCAGGCACGGGGGCTGCTGCTGCCCCACCGCCCCACCAAGGACAGGTACATGCAATGTTGTGCCAAAAAGAAAGGAGTCGAGCATAGCTATGAGCCAGGTTGGGGGGTTTTGGCTAAAAAAGTCCAAGTATTGGTCTATGGAAGCAAACACGCAGTCTGTCTAATGAATGCATTAATTAGCCGTGTGAGCTGCTGGAAATACCAAAGCGGATAAGGGCTGTGATTCAAGGCCACAGGGCTGGGCCCGCACAGCTCCCTAAGCTGGGAGCCAAGGACGTGGGAATCCTCACCAAGGGGCGACCCTGGAAGTCCGGAGAAAACATTGGGCTGTGCGAATCTTCAGGCAGGTGGAGGTTTGTGTTAAGGATACCTTCTCATACATGAGGAGTGGCTGGTGGTGGTTGTGTAATTTTATTTGACTCTAATTTAATGACATTTCTTAGTAGGCAACATGATTTGTAAGGCTGATTTCCAGTTTTATTGACTGGCCTTTAATTTATTTGAACTTGCACTCAGAAGCTTCATCAGAGATTTAATGCAAGTCTGCAAAACCAGCTTGGTAAAGAATTTTTTGATGGAACTTTAACTCAAATGCTTCAACAACAAGTCAGTGAAGTGCGGTGTGAAAATCTTTTAAGAAAGAAAATTCTTAGTTAAACTTTACTTTTTAAATAATGGATTGGCAATGCTTTTCCTTTCTTGAGGAGTTTTTTTTTTTTTCCCAAACTCTCATACTCGGTATTTATTAGAAGGTAAATTAAAGATCTCATTTTTCGAGTTTTGTAGACTGGGCTTTTAAAGGGGAGATTTCAGAGATTATCACTGCAAAACTTTCACTGAAAATAAGTAACTTGTAACTTCTGGAAATCTATGATTTTATTCATTAGTAAGAAATGTACCAAATACAGAACAAATACTGCAGAACTAGCTGCCAGAGTCTCCTGGTTATATTTAAACTGTATGTTTTATTCAAAGCAGAGATTGCAAGGTATGAAAAATAGATTATCTGGTTTTGAAGTCTATCAGTTATTTTATAAAGACAAAATTTCTTTTTAAAATATTTAACAGAATATGTTCATAAATTTTGGAAATGAATGGTCCGAACAGGGAGAAGCTAGCAAGGGATTATTTAATGGTAATTTTTCATTACCTTTTCCAAAACCAAACCTTCGCACCTGAACTAGTCAATGAAGAAAGCAGCAAGAGCCACAGAGTGTATCTGTGTGGGAGGAAGGAAGGAATAGGGAGGATGAATTATTATGTGATAAGAAGCATAAGAGGATGTAAGAGGAGGAAGGAAATTGAAGACGCACGCAGAATAAGAGAGAGGGTACAAGGAATGGGACTGTAGTGGCTGTGCATTTGTACTTAGAGAAGGGACCCTGGGCATGTAGGCAGAGGAGTTCAGGAAGGTGGAAGAAACAAAGGGAACTTGAAAGATGTGGGGAAAGGACATGAGAATGTTGTAGCTTCGCATTGTTTTGCTTCATCCACCTTGTTACATTTCGGTAACTAAAATATTAACTTTTGTGCATTGGACCATAGAAGTTAAATTTATTTTAAAAAGAAAGAAAGAAGGAAAGAAAGATTTACAGACAAAACTTGATATTTGTAAATAAACAGAAGGCCTCACAGGAATGAGTTTTTGTATTGCCTGTTCAATTTTGTTTTTTTATAAGCAGAAAACCCACTATAACTCTCAATTAGAAGGGTGGTAAGTCTGAAGAGTAGTAGTTGAGGGTAGCACACATTCCTGACATATTGAAACCATCTCAGAATTATCCCACACTCTTGAGCATTAGGAACCCACAAAATTCAAAGCTAAAGATAAACTGAAAATCCAGTGTGAGGGCACACGGATAACCATAACTCTGCCTAATACTGACGGTTAGGCGATGTATCTAATGATGCTTGTTAGTTCAGTCTGGTCTAAGACAACAAACACTAAATGATTGTATTATAGCCATATTATTACTGCACAGTGTCATCATAAGGGAGAATTTAGCTCATGTGAGTGCCCTTCCTTTGCTTCTGCTCAGTTTATTTACGTAAATGAGAAATATAAAACACTCAAAAGCCTGAATCAAAAAGAATAAGATAACCCCAGCTTTTATATGAACTGTAATTAATCTGCAGCCTGTTACCACAAAACTTAATTTAGGGAAATTCCTAGTTAGAATCAAGAATGTTAAACATTTGCGTGAATAAGAACAGTATGTGCAGTGGCTCTAGAAGTAGCAATATTTCTGATTCAAACCATGCACTGAAGAGTTGTTGAGGTTACAGAACTTCTTCCCTTTTAAAATTAAGTGCTTTATGAGAGAATGAAGTTATTGACTGCTGATCACTTCCAGACACAGAACGGTGGTCTATTGGTCCCTTCCAGAGTGTAATAGCAGTTCCACATGACACATATTAATGGAATATCTCATTAATTCCCTAAATATCACTGAACTGGTCAAGTTATAAGTTTCCAACTCCTTAAAGAAAATTTAGCTGCCTCAAATTTTTCAGTTCTATGAAAACATCTGCAGAATATGGAATCTGCTAAAACAGCAGCATCTACATTGTGAGATACCAAGATCTTAACCTTAGCTATTTTTCTTATTGAGATCAGCATATTCACATCCAAATGGAGCTGGAAGATTTACATCCAGATTCTTGTTTTGAGGACAATTTGTGTATCTCTATTCTATACATGAACACTACTTTTTCTATCCCATAAAAAACACAAAATGTGTATAGTTATGGTATGAGTTATCAAATAATGTTATTATGTATTGTCAAAATTAGAGTTTTGTGTTATAAGGTTATATACTTGTTAAGTTAAATGGCTTAACAGCAAAACAGGCTCTTGCTATGGTTATGAAACAGTGATTTATTCTTTGCCTCGATCTTCATGTAAGGTATCCTCAAAGCTTTTGTTTTACACAAAACAAGGATTTTTAAGGGATTGAGAGCAGCCCTGCCAAGAAGGGCTTGGGGGTACTGGTGGATGAAAAGCTGGACATGAGCCAGCAATGTGCGCTCGCAGCCCAGAAGGCCAATCATATCCTGGGCTGCATCCAAAGAAGCGTGGCCAGCAGGTGGAGGGAGGTGATTCCGCCCCTCTGCTCTGCTCTGGGGAGACCCCACCTGGAGTACTGTCTCCAGCTCTGGAGCCCTCAACAGAAGAAAGACACAGGCCTCTTGGAGCAGGTCCAGAAGAGAGCCATGAAAATGATCAGGGGGATGGAACACCCCTCCTATGAAGAAAGACTGAGAGAGTTGGGCTTGTTCAGCCTGGAGAGGAGAAGGCTTCGGGGAGACCTTCTTGCAGCCTTTCAGTACTTAAAGGGGGCTTATAAAAAAGATGGGGACAAACTTTTTAGCAGGGCCTGTTGCGACAGGACAAGGGGGAATGGCTTTAAACTAAAGGGGGGTAGATTTAGACTAGATATAAGGAAGAAATTTTTTACGCTAAGGGTGGTGAAGCACTGGCACAGGTTGCCCAGAGAGGTGGTGGATGCCCCATCCCTGGAAACATTCCAGGTCAGGTTGGCCGGGGCTCTGAGCAACCTGATCTAGTTGAGGATGTCCCTGCCCACGGCAAGGGGGTTGGACTAGATGACCTTTAGAGGTCCCTTCCAACCCAAACTATTCTATGATTCTATGATTCCACACAAAGAGTAGCATTAATACAAAGTGAAATGAATCATATTCATAGGAAGTTTTGAGAAGGAAGATAAAAATATTTTAAAATAATATTGTTTTTTAAGAGACAATCCTAATTTACCAGTTACTAATTTCTCATCAGAGAGAATTACAGATATTTTACAGTATTTATAAAATTGCATTGGAAGATTTTACTGACTAGTCTGACCATTATCAGTTGTTTCTCTTCTTTCCATTTAATGGAACTGTACTTATACCAGTTAGCCCCCAATTTACAGTTGCTTTCTGTCAATGCATTTTATATACTGCATCTCTTAAACATAGCTTCCAAATGTGATGGTACATTTTTAAGGCCTGATAGTACATTTCTCACTGAGTGAAGTCTGAGTGAAGACTTATTTCAGGACTGGTATTAATGAAAATAGAATCTGTGCATAAGGAAAAGTAAGTATTCACTAATGTAAATCTATATTTCAATTAACATATATGAAACTAGGAAATACTGACAATGTCAAATTCTCTAAAATGCATGGGGCACATTATTTTTATTAATGTAATTTTATACTCACAGCTACACAGTCAATACAAGCAAACTCAACTTTTCATTTCAAATGTGAGTGGATCCAAATACTGTAAAAAATACAAAACCTGCCTATGAGAAGAAATAAATAAACTCCTTAATGAAGTAAGTTAAAATACTCAAATAAAATTCTGGCCCAATCATCATTTATCAGTAGTGTCCATAGCATGGTACTTGAACTACTGGAAATGTAGCTATCTTTGTTAAATGCAATAGCATTTGAAAATTCTTGCTCTTCTAAAAACTGCTGTATGGCCTCAGAGCTGCAGAGGACTTCAACAGCTTTAAATGTGCTTTAAACTTTAAACCTGTGGACTGGAGTAAATGTGTATAAATATATTTGACAAATACTGAGGAACATTCCTTAATGAGAGCATGCACGTTCAATTCTAATTCTGTGGAATGTAAGGGAGCCAGAACATTACCTAATATCTGCTTTTTTTTCCCCCAACCTTTGTCTCCATATATGTGGCTTTCATTCATCTTGAAGATCTGTTGAAGAATCTAAAAAAAAAAAAAAAGAATGGTGGTAAGAGACGTAACCTTAGGGGTTTTTTTTTGCATGTTGGTTACAAGGATGTAAATTCATGTAATTTATATTATATTTTAGAATTTTAATGTTTCTTATGAATTTAAATCTATTTAACAAAAAAACCCAATTTCTTTTTTCGAGGGTGAAATTTTCATGAATGTAGTTTCACCAATTCATTACTTCGTTATTATAAAAGTTTCTTCATCTATACTCAAAGAAGAGCAAGGCAATCATAATAAATGATTGAGGGAATGTGGTGAATTCTTGTCCCTTCTTAAGCTATAAGAGCTTTTCTATAAACCTGGAGCTAGGAGTTCACCCAGCTACAAGAAATAGTTGCATGTAGCCAGACAATAGTTCTGTGCTATAGGGAAACAGTTATGGGAAGACTAAATAAAGACCATTATAGAGGAGTCATGAAAGTATATAAAGTGTACAAATGAAGTCTTAACAAAGTCAAGGATGAAATAATTTTTTAATTAAAAAAAAAAGTAAATGGAAAAAAGTATTTAAAAAAAACCAGGCTGCCAAGAGAAATGGGCCTTGTTGCTAGCAGTAGGAATGGTCAAGGCCAAAGGAGAAATGAATCATTAATGGCCGTCTATTAGACAAAGAGAATTATCCTACGATATTTGACTCGGTAATCCTAAAAGTCCATATACTTACATGTCTTAGCATCTTCTGAATAACATAATCCATTAAGTGTAAATATTAGTGTTCATTTGAAACTGCACAACAGTTCAAAGTTGTCGTGGTTTAACCTCAGTCGGCAACTGAGCACCACGCAGCCGCTCGCTCACTACCCCCCACCCAGTGGGATGGGGGAGAGAATTGGAAGAGCACAAGTGAGAAAAACTCGTGGGTTGAGATAAGAACAGTTTAATAATTGAAATAAAATGTTAATAATAATAATATGATAATAATAATAATAATACACAAAGCAAGTGATGCACAGTACAATTGCTCACCACCTGCCGACCGATGCCCAGCCAGTCCCCGAGCAGCGGCCCCTCCGCACCCCGGCCAGCTTCCCCAGTTTTATGTACTGAGCATGACGTCACATGATATGGAATGTTTCTTTGGCCAGTTTGGCTGTGCCCCCTCCCAGCTTCTTGTGCACCTCCAGCCTTCTCAGTCGGTAGAGCATGGAAAACTAAAAGTCCTTGACTAGTGTAAGCACTACCTAGCAACAACTAAAACATGGGTGCGTTATCAACATTGTTCTCATCCTAAATCCAACACACAGCACTGTACCAGCTACTAGGAAGGAAAGTAACTCTATCCCTGCCAAAACCAGGACAAAAGTTAATCAACAAAAGATCATGAAGGAAAAGTGAATAATTATAAAATGAAAAGCATAATGTAAATATTTTTTATAATTTTTCACCAAATAATGTTAGCAGACTAGCTGTCTGAACTGTTGCCTTTTTGCTAACCTGTATCATTTGTTGGATAAAATCTATTATCTAAAGATAAGTCAGCTTTATATACAGCAGTTCAACAGCATCCACTTAAAAATATTACTATCATCAGTATATGGAAGAAAAATAAAACTATTCACTACCAGGACTACAATTCACAGCATTATGAAAAATTCACTTGGCATTTCAGCAGAATAAGTGTGATGTACCTTTAAGCGAGATACATCCATGTATAAGGCTTTACAAATACATTCATCAAGCATTAGGGAATAGTTAGAAAAACATGGAAATACACAAACTTTCAGAAGTCTATCATCTTCCCTGATAACCTCACTGAGGTCTGTACTCAGGAAAGCATTCAGATTTGTTACTCTGAAGCAAATGTCCTTGTGTCTTTCTCCTTTTATATACCTCTATTTAATACTTTTCCACAGACAGCTTCTAATGAATAGGATGTACCTAGGAGTCTGACATCCTTTTGTGACATGACATCCATGGTGAAAAGCAGGAGCTCCGGACAATTAAATGGTTTGTCCAAGCTCATGCTAGATGTCATTATCATCATTGGGATCAAGAGACGAGCCTTCTAATTTGCCAAGACCATGGCTAGTCCAAAATATATATTTATGAGAGTTCTTTCTGGGCAGTACGTTAAAGGTTTAGCCTCTGTGATCTAAATTAAAAAGCACCATCTCACAGTTTGAAGGCTGTGTGCCACATTGGAATCTGTTTTCTTTATCAGTGTGATGTTTTCACATTGTATTTTGTAATGTAGTAATTACACAGCTTGCCCCACAGTTCTTCTTGAAATTAATGTGTATCTTATATTTAATAATAACATACATTTAATAATACTATTTCATTGTCATAAATATTAAAAGCTACATAACGCATGCATGTATAAAGACTGCAGTAATGAAGGTGTTTTAAATAAACAACACTGATTGAAATTCAAGTGCTGAGGCTCAATGGATCCTGAAAGTAAAACTGACTGTACAAATAAAACTAAAATTGCCCTTGTTGGTCTTCATCGTCTAAGAGGAGAGGAATATGGCATATGAACAAGGAGGGTGAACAGTGATGGAAAAGGTCAAACTTTTTTCTTTAAATAATCTACAGCACTGACTTTCTATTAAGGAACGTGAAGAAGTGCACTTGCCAACAGCATGTAACCTCACCTGTTTTTTATCCTCACCTGTGCCCTGACCCCTTTTCTATGGCAAGGACTACCAGAGCTGCCAGACAAGGCCCTAAAAGCTCCGAGTCTGTCTGGAGGAGAGCTCTTTTGTGGTGGGAAGCAAGGAAATGGCCAGTAGGCTGTTTTCCAGGCAAGCCCTGGGGAAGGCAAGCACTCTGAGCATGCCAAGGCACAGCTGGAGGAACCCCAGCTGACTGTACCGGGGAGGTGCCAGGCACTACTGGAGCTCATGGGAAGCTGAGCTCTCCCTGCTAGGTCCTAGGCAGACCCAAAGAGACAACTAAATTATGTGAGGAGATGAAGAGAAGCCCCGGATAAAGAGGGCTCAAAATTGGCTTAAATCCATTTTACTCCCACTTGCCGTGAGCTGCGAATTGTATGTTCTGCACCTTAGAAATGACAAATTTAAAGTGTTTATGTAAGCAGTGTTCTCTTAACTCTTTAAAGTATGTGGCAAAAAGCTAGGTAATCTCAAATTGCAATATTCAGATATGAACTTCAAGAATCCCACAACTGTGGTAGTAATGTTTGACACATGAGTGGGAAAGGGTTCAGCCATAAAAGTTACAGTTCAAGAATATAGAAGTTCGGAAGAGTTAAAATCAAAAAGTGTCTAGGTCTGTGGATTTTGATTCTGCTTGGAGTTGCTCAGTTGCTTTGCTTGTTGCATGTGGATACTAATGTAATTAAAAGGTCTCGATCTCTGTAGTCTGCGAGAGGGACAGTACCGCTCAATTCTTGCATTAAGCAAAATTACTTTTGGAATAATGTGATAAAGTATGTGAGCATTTCTTATTTAGATGTGGCCATGTTTTAGTTTCTGTACTGACAAATCGAATAGTAGCAATTCTTCAATACTGAAGAATTGAATAGTACCGTGACAAGTTTTCAGAAAACTGCTTCAGATTATTCTAGTGAAGTATATTTCTGGGCAATAGAAAGAAATAGAAAGAGACTAGGAATTAGAGGAAGCTCTGTTTAGAGTAAGATGGTAAAATGCTAACACAAATATGGTAGTTACCAGGGCTTTTTCTGCAAAAGAAATTAATTCCTCACTATTCTTTTAGTTCTTTTTTTGTGCCTTTTTTTTTTTTTAACCAACCATTAAAAAAGAAGGAAAAAAAGAGTCAGCCAACATAATTTTTTGGACTTCAGAAAGCTTTCTCCACAGGAGCAGCTGTTAAGAAAGCTAAGTAGTCACTGGGGGAGAGGGAAATCCTCGTCATGGGGTAAAAATGGCTAGATGACAAAGTCTGAAGTAAAAATATATAGTCATCCTCCTCTATGGCTGAAAGATTACAGTGAGCTGCTACACCACTTCATGCTAGGATGGTTGTTATTTAATAAATGTAATAATGGATTAGAAAGAAAGTTAGGCAGTGAGATGGCAACATCTGCAAATGGCACAATTAGCTAGGTTACTCAATTCCAATACACACTATGTGGGGAACTTCAAAAGAGAACCCTCAGAACTACAGCAGTGGATGACACAATGTCAAATGAAATTCAGCAGTGATGTATGAAAGCTAGCAGGCATTAAAAGAAGTAATTTGAACTATTTATGACTTCTGTTGGGTTCCAAATGAATTTAAAATTACCAGGAAAAGAGATCAAGTCGTTGTGGACAACTCGATAAAACCTATGATCTCTGTTAAGGTTTCAGTGGCCTTTCCCCTCCCCTTATAAATCCTCCAAATAAAAGAAACCCCTCACCACAAAATAAGGAGCAATGGCAACAAGATCCTATCTGTGCGATATTAATCTACATACGGTACAGATAATAGCATATAATGCAGTATCATCTCTTATTCTGGCTGCTGTGGTAGAGAAGAAATGATCAAAAGGAGAGAAGAAAACAATCTATTTCCAAATAAATATGTTGTGCCTCTTTCTTAAGTACAACAGTAAGTGAAGATTCAGCAAAAGTGAGGAGATGCAAATTTTACATATGTAAAAAGACTATATTTTCTTCATTAAGTAAGTCTCTAACTGCTAGTCACTGCAAGAAGGATCCAAACTTGTAGGTGCTTTCATTTGGGAGGGCAACTTACGTGTGTAAAGCCAAACTGAAATCTAAGTGTTTGTAGGATCAACCATTACAGGGTGCTGGGTATCCCATACAGATTCTTCTTCTGGCTCAGAAATCCAGAGGGGGGAGGTATCAGTGAAGGTCTTAGATGAGTCCTTCTGTCCTCCTGTTCCCTCTATGACACAAGATTTACCCTGTCTGTGCCACTGTTGAAACAGCTGAGGGGTTTCTGTGGATAGTCCTTGTTCCTTGCTTATATTTTAGTTATTACTTAACACAGTTCAGGTTTACAGAGTTACACCTGTAGTTAGCCAGACTGTTGCTCTTCTGCATCTGCTAGGCACATGCTACATGTGTCTCCCTACAGTTTAAAGGTAAGGATAATAGTAAATCATATATGGTATAAACAAATGAACTACACAGTTGTACAAGAAAAGTACCAGTCTTACCATGAACAGTCACACAACCATAGCAGTGATCTTTACACAGTATACCTCCAAGTGGAATATATGAGAGGAGAATAAGGAAAATGTAAAATAAGCATCTTTTTTTAGTATTATGTACGAAACTGATTAAAATAGATTTCAAGGAAAAAAGTGCATTATGCAGTTGCTCAAACAACTGTACTTTTCAAAATGTTTGAAAAAGAGTGGATTTGTGGAAATCCATTAAAAGGTGTTCATTAAGGTGTCCATGATTCAGTCCCTTGATGGAAGTTCTGGTGCATAGGTTTTTGTAGGGCAGGGAGATAAGAGATCTGACACCCTCTTTTATTGAATTAGTTTGAACTTGGTATAGGTGGAACATACTCACATATATCTATTGTTCAGTGTAAAGAAAAGGTCCAGATTTTGCCTAAACGTACATTGCTGTCTCATCTTTTGCCAGGCTGTTCCATATCACAATTACAGCAAAGAATCTCAGAAAAACCCCAAACCAAAGAAATTAGTTGAAATCTTGTAATAGTTACTTTTAACTCCAAGGTAATTCCATGCACCACTCTACTCTTTGCCTTCTTTGCTTCTTTCTGGAAATTGTGTCTTGCCCTAGGTCATTTCATATACTTGCAAACTGCCTCTAAATCCCTGTTTTCAAGATTAAAAGTTTTTCATCATTCTTTTGTCATTAAATAGTCCTATTAATCCCTAAATACTTCTCTTCTACATTTTACAGTATTTTCATATCCTCATAAAAACCTCTGTTCCCTGGATGGAGAGGTTGCAGAATTCTCACTGTGATGTTGCTGTTGCTATCTCCTTTCAATCCCTATCAAAGCAGGTGAAACTCTATTTTCCCTTGAAAATTCTGCCATGCTCTGGGGTTCCTCCTCTCTATTGATTCTTACCACTGATGTGGTTCTTTGACTTCCTTATTTTCATAGGAAAGTAAATAAGAACTAGAGGTAAAAATGATCCATTATGCTTACTGAGCCAGTGAAGGATTAGTCCATACTCGTGTTTGGTGTAAGCTAGTTTTGTAGAAGTTAGCCATTATCTTGAAATAATGTTTCATTGTGAAAAATAGTTCCTAGTTACACAAATAGAAATTCTCATTCTGATTTTCATCTCGTTTATACCACATATAACTCTGTATGGAAAAACTGCACTTTTGCTGTGGAGATAGTGCCCACAAATACTTGTAGGCTGTAAGTACTTAAAATATTTACCTCTCTTGACAGTTCTTCTCCAGTCTATCTTGGCAGCTGCCTAATCACACCTCTTGCCTTTCTCTGAAATCCCTCCAAATTATCAAAGTGTTTCTGAAAACAGGATGGCCAGAATGGGATGAGCTAGTGAAAATTCATTTGACTGGTTCATCTCATTTTAGGCTAATTTTGGCTATACCTCAGTAGCCACGGCAAATGAGAAAATATTCTCTTACAGTTTGTTTGTACATAGGTTATCTCAACGAACCAAATTTATATAGAAAAAATGTGTAGTGCAAGCTTTCTGGCCCCAGACTTTCTGAGTATGCTATGCAGTACTTTACTATTATATCAAAATGGAAGTACAAATGTTTTCTGTAACCTATGATCTCTCCTTCAGCATTGCCTTTTCCATTTATTTTCTGGATCCAGTCCATGTGTTGCAGGTGTGCTGGTTTTGGCTGGGGTAGAGTTAATTTTCTTCACAGTAGCTGGTATGGGGCTGTGTTTTGGATTTGTGCTGGAAACAGTGTTGATAACACAGGATGTTTTCGTTATTGCTGAGCAGTGCTCACAAAGAGTCAAGGTCTTTTCTGCTTCTCACCCCACCCCACTAGTGAGGAGGCTGGGGGTGCACAAGAAGCTGGGAGGGGACACAGCCAAGACAGTTGACCCCAACTGACCAAAGGGATATTCCACACCATATGACGTCATGCTCAGCTTATAAAGCTGGGGGAAGAAGGAGGAAGGCGGGGACGTTTGGAGTGATGGCATTTGTCTTCCCAAGTGTGATGGGGCCCTGCTTTCCTGGAGATGGCTGAACACCTGCCTGCCGATGGGAAGTAGTGAATGGATTCCTTGTTTTGCTTTGCTTGTGTGCGCGGCTTACCTACTAAACTGTCTTGATCTCAACCCACGAGTTTTCTCACTTTTACTCTTCTGATTCTCTCCCCCATCCCACAGGTCGGGGAGGGGGAGTGAGTGTGCGGCCAGGTGGTGCTTAGTTGCCAGCTGGAGTTAAACCACGACAGCAGGTTATTCCCTGCAAAATGTAAAATTAACTTAATTGTTATCCAAAATTAAGTTCAAATATTCTTTACTTGCAGGTAGACATGTTCACATCATGTTTGTATACCCAAACATGAAGTAGAATTGTGACATTCAGGACCCCACCAATTAATTTACTTTTTGTTATTTCCTGATCAGTATCGTGTCTTCCCCATTTAGTCTGTAAAGTGCATACTGGTATTGCTCACCAAGCTGGCACTGATACCTATCGCTCTGCTTTTCCCACTGATCTCCTTTCAGAGCTGCTAAGAGCGTGGTGGTCATTTATCATAGAATCATAGAATCATAGAATCATTAAGGTTGGAAGAGACCTCCAAGATCATCAAGTCCAACCGTCAACCCAACACCACCATGCCCACTAAACCATGTCCCTAAGCGCCTCATCTACCCGTTTTTTAAATACTTCCAGGGATGGTGACTCAAACACTTCCCTGGGCAGCCTGTTCCAATGTTTAACCACTCTTTCAGTAAAGAAATTTTTCCTTACATCCAATCTAAACCTCCCCTGGCGCAACTTGAGGCCATTGATTGGATGAAATTCACTTCAATGCAGACTCCTTATGTACATACCTAAATTCAGAAAACAGGTTTTGTACAACTATGACAGACTCTTCAAAACTTGAATTTAATTTACGGTCTGCTCACTTAAAAAATTACTAGTTACAGTCACTTAAAATATTATCAATTTCACTCAACTTGATTAATCTTCTGTAAAACAATGGATGATGTTTTTATTTCCACGCTTCCGCTGACAATCTTGATTCTAATTATTTCAATGCTCATTTTAAACCATTACTCAGGACTGCTTTAGAATAACAGTAAGATTCATTAATCTTATGTTAAGGATACCACAACACCTCCTTTCACTAACCTACAGTGGTCCTCAGTAAAAGTCAGCATTTATCCGTGCTCACCATGTTTGAGTGTCATCTCAAGTACTGCTATTTCCTACTGTGGATACAGGGAAATAACACTGATGTTCAATGCCAGTTTTGGTAAATTCTGACTGTAGTCCTGAAATAAAGGAGTGAGTAGACCTTAATGAATGACATGACTGGGTTTGCACAGATAAATCCTTTGCTTGAGATCAATTTAGCTGATTTATTTTGAAGTGAAAGGGTGGTCTGTGAAAGAAATGTTATTGCCCCATCAAGTCTATTTTATCCCTTTGGGAAATAAGTACATAGGTACTGTAGATTTTACTCCCACACCTATTAACATCATAATTGAAACCCTTGCAAATCAAAAGAAAAATCCTGTCTTCAGATTAGACAAGTCAATTAATTTTTGCCTGTTAAGAGCAGAATACAACCTGGAGGAACTTAGAGTGAGAGGATTCCGGGACACACAATCATGAGCACTAATTATCACACCAAGACTGTAGATGAATGAATGTGGAGTGCCGCTTGATACTTTACGGTCTTTCTTTACTTTTTTTTTTTGCCTTTTTTTTTCCCTCCAAATGGATGTTGGTTTTCAAGGAATGCAAAATACTGTATTTTTCTTTTTCCAAAAATGGTAGAAAAAGTGGTAAGAAATGAGATTAATGATGAACAGAATATTTTTAGTGCTCATTTACCCCACTCATAAACTGGGAATACATGAGTATGAATACTAAGACAGTTCGAAAAGTAGTTTTCCCTGGGAATAAGGTGAAACTGTGTGTTGATGTAATGTGACTTCCTGTGCATTTATTGAGGGGTGAATGCCTGGTATTTAAAATTGAAAGCTGCTGCTATGAGGTCACTAGCTAAAGTAGTGACAGGAATGCAGAAGACAATTTTAAACAATTGAAATCTGTAAGAATTGATGGAGAGGTAGAAGTTATAAACCTGTCTTCATGTATTGTTTGCCTCACGCTTTCTCATACTGCTCACTGAATAATGAAAATGCTTGTTGACTCATTTGCCGAATTTTAAGAATGAAGCAAGTGTAATGGCACTGTTTGGCAGGCTGAAAAAATACTGTGCTTCAACACGCTTTTGAAAAACTCTAATATCATCAAGGCTTCATAGTGCCACTTTCCTATGGAAAAGGGTCACATGACACTTCTCTTGCAGGTGGATTTAGCAAAGCAGTCTGTCACTTCTATGTTGGATTGAACCACTTTATAAATCTGGGAACTAACATATGTGGCTAGATCAGAGTTTGCAACCGAGGAAGGCCTGCAGTTACCTAACTAAAATCCACAGAAAATTTTGGTAATTCATTTTTCAAATAACTATACTTATTGTGTCTGTACCCTGTACAGAGGTATAAAGTTTCTGTCTAATAAAGGAAAATCTATAAGAATCAGTTGCTGGCTTATGGCTTTACGAAGAACTTTAATGGTCCAGTAGTGTAATATAGTAGTATATTTGCTTAGCTTCCTGTATATTTTATTAGCGGAATAATTCTCTCTTTAAAATAGTCAGTTACATATTTTATGACATGTAGGGCATAATAGCTTTTAACTGTGTTTTATCAGACTCACCTAGAGAGAGTATCATCAAACTGGCTTTCTAAACTCCCCAGATGTAGTTGAAATACCTGATTTTGTCATTAGGAGTTGCATTTATAACTTTTCCCTCTTTGCAAAGCTCCCAGGAAGGATCCCAAAGGATCCCAGGATGGAGAGAGAAAACATAAGTAATTATTAAAAAACACGTTACTATTGCCTAGCTGTTATTGTTGTTGGGTTTTGTTGGCTTTATTATTTTGTATTCTGGGGTACCTGCACTCAGCAAACTTCAGGGGCTGACTGTACGAAGTAGTTCAAGTATTGGTAACGTGAGATTCCTTGCACCAGAGAACTTATGTTCAAAGGCAGCGTGGTTACCACTGCTCATGTTGAACATAGTGTGGAATTTGACCTTTATGAAACAATTGCAAAGAGGCTTTGAAATCACTGTAATAATATCCATGGAAAACAGACAGAAGCTGGGAAACAGGGAAGTTTTAGTGAGTATGGAAGAACAGCATGTTATACCATTACTTGTCCTATGTACCCTCTGTCCTCCTTCAATTCCAGAAAACATGTTACTACAATTCTGTGCTATTTCATTTTTCCCACTTCACAACTCTCTTAGTAATATCCAAACCAGTTCTCTTTCCTTATAGCCACCTCATAGTCTTTTGCTAGAGGGATCATCTGTGCTTATCTAATTCAAAGGAAGACCTGTGGCATCTGTTTATATGCAGTGTTGAAGACAGGATGTTGAGCAAGGAGGCCCTTGGACCTAACCCATTATGGCCTTTTTTATGCTATATAACAGACTAAAATTTGCATTCCTCCTATTGCTGGTTATCCTACAGGCATCTCTCCTACTGGCATGGAAGCATATTTTTTCAAGTGTAGTGCAGCTTTCACTTCTTCATGGAGAAAACAGGTGTATTAAGAAGGATTTACTAGATTTCCTTGTGTTGCTGTCTAAGCTGCAGTTTTGGACCCTGGGAAGGCAAGGCCAAGGCTTATGCAGCAGGATTTCTCACAGGAAACTGTGCCTTTCAAGGTGCCATTGCAACCTAATAATAAAAGATGAAGAAAAGATGCCTTTATTCTCTGATACCTACCTCTCCTCACGTCCATGCTCAAGGCCATATCCTCTCGAGGATGAGCAAATGAAGTGCTTTAAGCTAACATTGTATGTCAAATTTACTTTATTAAAAAGGAAGTTATGTTTTGGGGGCTATTTCAAAGGTAAATTAGTGTGGACTTGGGAAGGTTTTTCTGTACGTGCAATAATTCTTTAAGCTGCCCGGTTGCACACATTGCTGGTCTCTTTCAGCCAGCTGGTGGGTTCCCGGGCAGAGTCTGTCGCATGCATGCATCACGTGGATTTCTGATGCACTTGCAAATACTGTCATCCCTAGAGAGGCATGGTCCTTTTTGGGCTGAATGCTCAGTCATTGTGATGAGATGTTCTGCTTAGTGATTCAGGGCACAACGTAGACCTAGCTGTGGATGGTGCCATTCCACCTTTTTTTTTTCATAAGTAATGGATGTGATATGTTTCACAATGATACGTTTCGTCTTATGTTGTTGCTCTCAGATTGCACATGTGAGAACACAGCATCTCGAAAATGATTTACAAACACGGATGCAGTGTCTGATGGCACTTTATTTGTGAAGGAAAAGGCATATGTTTGCCTTGTGGTGTGTGCCTGTAGATCAAAATCCAATGTAAAGTGTACTGACTACATCAGTGATAGGCGTGTTACTTAAAAAAAAAAAACAACAGCAAAATGCTGAATGCTATATGGAGATAACATACAATTTATTGATTCTCTCTGTATGGTTTATGGCTATAATGAACTTTATGAAAACCCTAAGCCAGTCTATTTTATCTGTGTAAATAATTGACTGAGAACGTTGTTCTAAACTGGATAAGTGGAATGAGATACATGCAAGGAGAAGACTGTACAAGTAATTATATGTATATGGTACATTTAAGCCCTTTTTAGCAAAGTTCAAATAAACTTCTTCATAGTGACTGAAAATCAGCGATCTAATTTTGGTTTTAAATCTGTTGTCACAACTTTCCTTAGCTCTGCAGTAATTTGCATTTCAAGTATACTGGAATCTCTGAGCACCTCCTTTGTGTGTTGTATAATTACTGATAATACCTGATTTCACAGTTATTTATAGCCTTGATGTATTACTTGACTGTTGTTAATATCTCATTTACTATTCTGACCACCTTGAACAGCCTTCTACATGATACTTCCTAGAGTGTCTAGTCTTTTATCCTCTGGCTGTATCTTCTAATTTCTCTCTGGTTGTAATACCATCTCATATCTTTGCTTCAGACAGTATTTTTAATTTTGTATTGCGGGGTTCAACATGGATGCCAGGGAGTGTAGTAAGGCTAGTGCACAGACAGAAGATGGGGACCCTTAGAGTCCTAAAGAGGTGACTGAGAGGCCACGGTTCACATAGCTCCTGGTTCCAACAAGGTATAGGGCCACTTATATTTTGCCTAAGTTCAGGTTGCCTCCGAAAGGAGAACTCCATCCTCTTGCCAGTGGCACTCATTTCCACCTGGCTTTTTGTCCTGGCACTTAGTTTATGTGGCTGTTTAATGAACCAGACTGAGGATTGATCCAGCTGCAAACTAATCTCGTATTTCTTCTGGTTTGCTTTTTGGGTCAGTTCCCTAATCTGCTTTACGATGCAGCCGTAAGGTGCCAAGTGTCAGCACGAACAAGGTGGAGGAAGAAATGACTGAGGTCAGGATGGAAGGCAGAAAGGACCACCTCTTCCGGCAGATGTCCTGATTTACGCTACGGGTTGAAGGTCCTGGGTTGCACACTCGCTGAGAACTGGCAAATGGGAATTGCTGCCTTGCACGGGAGCAAGAGTCTGCCAAAAAGGCGATTGGCAACATCACTCATCTTTAAATGGCAGCAGCTTCTGGCTCCCTGTTCAGTTTCTGTTGACAAGCTATGTCTTTAATACAGGAGACGTACGTGAAGTCTGGCACCCCAGCCTTAGAAAGTTGTTCATCCCAGCTGCAGAGCACCCAGTGGTACAGGTTACATAAAGGACTCTCTGTAATGTAAACTGGCATAATTAAATGCCTTACAGAAGATAAGCTTAATTACCCAAACCCCTAGGTAGAAGCACCCATAACATTTGCCAAACAAAAATTCAGATAATTGGAAGATCTGGCTTAGCACATTCTGAAATTGGCATGTCGGATCTAAAAAGGTCTGATTTAGTCTTTCTAGCTCAGTGAGTTGGATTTCCAGTTGGGAGATTCATTCGGCAGGGCTTAGGTTTTAAACCAGATATATAAAAAACACCAAAGCCTTTTCCTCAGGGTCTGCCATGGGAGTTACATTCCTGGATAAATCACAATACCACCTGTACTGCCAACTGCGATGTGAAAGAGTTAAGCGAGGTTTTCTAAGCAACCAAAGGCACCTAACAAAAGTATATACTTCTCTCCAGGCTACTTTACTTTTCCTAGACCGTCCCAGGCCTCTGAAGGGTGTATTTCAGACTGTGACTCAAAGTTACCCAGATCTAACTTACCTGAAATCCTAGGCAGGCAGGCGGGCAGATAATGTTACATAATGGGCCATAAGTGATGTCTGAATTGGATAATAAATCCTAATCTGTTTATTAAAAATGGAGGCATACAGTTTTGACAAGAGAGGGTCTGGACTAAAGAGGGCTGTTGGAGGTGAAAGGAAAGAACTGTAGTGAATGGATGGTAAATAAAGTTTATGCTGTTGAATTGTGCTGATGATTTTGGCAAAGCTGATCATGGGAGACACTGCAGAAGCTCAATTATTGGGCAGTGGCAGCTTATGTTCTGTCAAAATTCACTCCCTTTTGTGATACTTACACTAGTTATCAGGCAAAAACTCAATGATAGTTAAGGGTAAATACACATCAGGAACTGAAGGGAAAAAGCTTTCCGGAAACATTGTAATTAAGTGCAAACTAGATACTTTTAATTTTAGCATGTTTACGTAAATCTATACATGTTAATGGACAGAAATGCATGTCTAAATACCCTGAAGTTTGCCCCAGAGTGATGTAGTAATTACCTGGTTATGACTTGTGCATGTTAATTTTTGCAGGTGATTTATCTTGTTTATCTGGCTTTTAAAGACAGGATATTTTCCTTCTTTTTTATTTTTACTTTTTTAATGCTCCTATTTTCACAACAGAGCACAGATAGCATATTTAACAGTGCATTCCTATAATTATGAGTGAAGGGGGGAATCGCAGGCAAGAGTAGGCAACAAGAAGCAAGAGCTGAAGGTGAGGTAGCTACTCAGTTAATCTGTGAGGAGGAGATAATGGGCAATAACATGAAGCCAGCACAGAGATGTGGCCAGAGTGGCAGGATACTTTTATCAGCATTGTTTCAAACCAGCTAGAACAGTAAGTATTAAAAAAGGAAAAGAAGAAATTACAGTAGCAAACCCTAACTGAATTTTGAAATACCTTTTAATAATGCGCAGTAAAGGAACTATATCTTTATCTAAGCAACTGGGGCATGTTCTGGATGTGTCCTGCTTACCTGCTTGAAGAGAAACACACATCCAATGACAAATTTTGGTTTATTTTGTAATCGAGAGTACATGCTTATGAATTTGCAAATAAGACCTAGCGTAGGGACTTTCAATGCTGTAAGTATTTTTGTTAGCGGGGCCTGGGCTAGGCACGACACCCCTCCATTGTAAACGTCTTTGAGCGTCTGTTTTGTCTGAAAACTAATCAAAGATACAGATTATATGAGCCTTCAATGTTCATTGTTATTTACCTCTGAAAGATTCAGTTGGTTTGCTTTGTGATTGCTTTTCTAAAGGAAATGATGCACTGTAATCAATTTACTGTGTGCAGTTTTAAATGTCAGGGACATCTTTGTTACTTAACTAGCAGACTCATGCAGTCAGGGATGATGCAGACTTTTTGAAGTAAGACTATTTTAAGGATTAACTTCTAAGAGATTTCAGGTTCCGCATATCTAAGTACAGTATATGCTTTCTTATTGTTTTCTTTCTTTTAATTTAAAGTCGAGCGGCATTTAAGGCAACAGCTAAGATGCATGCATTGAGGTATACTTTTGATATTTTATTTCATTCCATCACTATTTTTCTGATGATTCTTTTAAATGTGAGAAGTACACAAACTATTGACTGTGATCACTTTTGAGTATTGACACTGTGTTTGAAAGTTCTTGGGAAATAGTAAACGTTTCTTTATTATCAAAATACGTATTTGAGTGTATAATTCAATTAAAATGTCATAATCATAAATGTTTAAAGAAGCAAACTGCTCTATGCGCTAATTTGAAAAAAAGAACTTTTAAAATGGAACTCCATGTAGCTTTTGTAGATACTTAGGCCTCTCTTCACTGTTGGTTGAGTTTATTTAAAGAGCTTTTCTAGTCACCTTTGAACCCAAATGATTTCTCCAGATGTACAGAAGTGAACAATGTAAAAATCTTGCTGCTTCAGCAGAACAGGATCCAGCTGGCAGGGAACTGGATCTGCAAGTCATTGGTTACAGCTGTGTTTCGATTTATGTGATGGTTGAAAAAATAAATTACTGGATTAAATGGCTAGAAAGAGGACTCTTTGTTTAGCCCTTGTGTGGGGACTGAAAGTGTTTATGGTGCTGTTTTCTACAGATCCTTTGCAAAGTAAACTGGACAAATAGACTTATTCAAAACTTCTCTGAAATGTTGCACATTCAGCTTTATTTCTTTACAGAAGAAACTGTATGTTTTTGTGTAATGCTGTCAGCCAGCAACCGTTTTTAAGGTTTCTTGGCCTTTGGGAGTGGCGGTAGCATTTTAGCAATGTCTTTTAGGCATTGCAGTTTATCACTGGAAGGCAGTTTCCTTTAGTTAAAGGTTTTAAAATGCGTTTCTTGGCATGCACACAAATACATGTAGGGACTCTGTCAGACTCATAACTTTTTAATGGGTTTAATATTTCAGCTTTGTATACCACTTACCTTTTGCTCTACATAATAATGCTGATGTAATTGTAAATCGGGTACACAATAATTTACAGAGCAGGCACAATGAAATCAGAAACTAATGCCAAGTGTTTGGATTATCATATATCTTATTTTAATGTTCTAACGATGTAGGTGAATAATTTCTTCAAGATGGTGATTATGTCTTATTACCTGATATCCTGATTCTGCAAAAATTTACATGCTTAATTTTAATGAACAGTTCCACTGTCTTTTCTAGGGCTGCATGGTGCGTAGAGCTCATCAGAGATTTTTTAGCTATTTTGCTAAAAGAAATGTGTTAATTTTTTTTAAGTTCTTTATAAGAGTATGAAATCCCATGAGCTGCCTTTTCTACTGAAGGTAGCTTGGCTTGAAGGAGTTGAGACATAACTTCTTGCAGTGAAGTCCCGACTCCACTGAATTCACCGGGCATTTTGCCACTGACTTCTCTTAGGCTACAGTTTCACCTTTAGAAGTGGATTTTAATGCTTTCACTTATAAAAAACATCACAAGACCCACAAGTGATTTCTCTTAAGTAGTGCAACTGCTTGTGAAGTGATAGGCTACCAAATGTGAACAAAAGATTTGATATTAGACCAACAGTAGTTTTAAAGGCTTCTTGCAGATGCTATGGAAAGATAAATAATAGCATATAACTTTCAGTCATGACAGACAGTGAGCATATAGTGCATTTTTTAAAGCTTTAGCTGGCTTTCAGCATAATAATTTGCAAAGCCAGGAGCTTTTCAGCACTTATACCTGTTTATTCAACAATATTTCCTAGCAATTATTTTAGGCTGACCATTTAGTTTCGTTTTACAGTCATAAAGCAGTCAGTAGCTGTAGCCGGGTATCAGTTACATCCTATTTATTAAAACATTTCTAAAACAGTGTATAAACGTGGAAAATCATGGTTGCGATTAGATCATATTCGTTGTCCTATCAAGATCTAATTGCTTTTCTAAAAACTGTTTGCACAAATAATTTTCAAAGGATCACCTTTATAAAATCCTACAAAACACTGACCAAGGAGAGATAAATACCAGAACAGGAGTTCTTTTTCAAGGCAAAAATGAAATCAAACAAGTTGGCCAAGTTCCATCATAAGCCACCTTCAGAAATACCAGAGAGAGGCTTAAAATATTTTAAATAGAATATCTCCCCTCCCCCCTTTTTTATTGTTGTCCCTGAGCAGCATTATTACATTAAGAGCCATGCGACAGAAAGTCGTGGTGATGCAGAATAAATAACCATAATGTATCAAAAGCAGACAAAGGTGTGATTGATCTGTCTGGAATTGGCAGACTCTTTCGCTGTGTCAGGCTGTTTCTTTGATCAATGAAGGTATAGCCTCTGACCCTTAAAAAAAATCAATGAGATTGATTGAAAGGAGAGAGAGAACTATGAGAATGCAGGATAGCTTTAACCTTCACTGTCTAGAAAATTTAAAATATTCAGGCTTTGCAGGCATTGAACATGCTATTTTGTATTTTCTTGTTAAAATGCTTTGCTTTTCCCAGCCTACTTTTGAAACTTCTTAAAACAAGGCTGTAGAAATGGTGTGTCCGAATGTTTCTCACAAATGTTTATCTTCAAATCACATTGTTAAGAAAATAGGAGGGTTTTTTTCTATAGCAGAATTCTGTACATTCTGTTACTGTTTACGGTATGTACAGAATGCCTTTAATTTCCTTTTATAAACTCTGAATCTTATTTGACATACACGTATCCAAGAATCGGTGCTCAGAAAAATAGTTCGGATCATTTCTGAGACACTATCCATCCGAATAAAGTTACTTGAATTGCCCTATTTGCAGGATCGGGCCCACGGATGATTGCAACAATAGTGTGAAACCAGCATGGAAGGGTGCCTTCTGGGAATAAACAAGATATTTTGGCCATCTTGTCCCACGTAATCTTGCTTTTTTATTGATTTTTTATATATATCTCTCTATATATACATGTATACCTAATTACTAAGGACAGAGTAAAAATGTCATACTGGAAAATTTATGAAGCGGGATTTTTAAAATAGTGCTTGGCACTTTATGTCTTTCTTATTGAACAGACTGCAAATGCAAACTTGACTGTTTAGTCAAAAACAGTTTTATGAACAGTTGGAATTTCGTTTTAGTACCAGGCCCTTTCTTCACATTGTGCTGATAATGTATTAAGCTGTATCACAAAGCAATTAGTGAAGTAAGTATAAAAAGTGTTCATAAATAGAGGAGTTCATTCATTCATTATTTCATGCTTTTGAAGCTCAAGAAAACTTAGGTCAAAAAAGAATAAATATCATAGTGGTTAGTTTTCACAAATAATTACTTTTTTAATTGAAAATGTCAGTGAAATCAAGGTCTATTGAATAGTATTCATATACTTTCAAAGTAATTCAGACTGCAATAATTTCTGCTGTCATATGTCTGTGTTTTAATAAAGGGCAGGTAAATTGACAAGTCAGCAAGGAGACGGTATAATAGCATTTCTCGAGCAAGAAGGAGCTTGCATAGGGAGAGAACGATATTGCTGTTTCTCTGTATTTTTATTTGTGTGATTTCCTTTCTGTAACAGATTGTGTAGGCTATATGCATTTTTAATACCTCATGATCAGGTGGGAATTTCAGCTAAGTTACAAAAGGCACCGTTACTAAAAAATAAGGCAAATCTGGGAGTAGTGTTGCTAAACAAGAAATTAAGAGGGTAGATTTTTGTGATAGATCTGGGACTAGATAGCTGTGGGATTTTTCTGAAGTCTTTATCCCCTTGCTGTTCATCAGTGAGGTGAGAAGGTATCATGGACAATTGTACAAAACTATGGCATATGCTTAGACACAGGTGACTCTAACAGTCTCATTCTTCTAAGTCGTTTAAATGCTACATTAAAGGAAGCTAAACCTTTTATTTTAATGGATATCCCTTTCATGTGCACTATGGCGAAGAAACTTTTGCTCCTAGAAAAAGAAGAGGGATGAGGGTGTTACCTCCCAGTCGGAGCACACTGAGAATATGAAGATGAGAACTGTAAAATCAGAGTAACATTTGATATTCGTGCATTTCTTCCTTCGTGTTAGACACGTTCTGATTTTGCTCCAATAGTATCTAATTCTTGTCATCTCATTCTCTTAACAATATTATTTGTTATTCCAGAGAATCCTTGTCTTTCACACCAAGTTTGTATTAATATTGCGAATTACCTTACTCTTGCTGTCTAAGAAACAAAAGGCTCATCCTGTCTTTGAAAGGCTGTTGATATCTGACATCCAAGTCCAACCTCACCTCTCCTCCCTCTCTGTCCATAAGTAATAATCCAGGAAATGCCTTTTTTTTTCTGGGGTTTTTTTTTGGGTGGTTTCAGCAATGGCTGCTACTCTCATTCTGTTCTTCATGTACACAAACTGCATCTTTCTAGTGTGGATGTGAATGCTGTCCCCTTGTGGATGATGCTTACAGTCTTAACTGCTGCCTGCAAAACTGAGCAGTACCCTTCATCCAGTTTAAGGTGGTGTCTGGTGCATTGCATTCATTTAGCATTACTAAAGGACAGAATTAAGGTTCTTTTTGTATCTCATCCCACTGTCAGCTAAATCTTTCCCGGAAAAGAAGCAAAGCTGAGGTCATTTTTTTCCATCTGTGAGAGGTCAGTTACTGCAACAAAGTCGCTCCTGGCTGAGGTATAAGCCTGTTAAAAAGTGCCTATACTAGCAGCTGAGTAATTTTCTAGACCAATTTTTTACATTTCTACTAATGAAAACAGCTGGGTCATTAAATCCAGCAATCGATCTCCAATTATAACCTGTCTTGGATAGCGCGGCACCCTGCCCCGGCAGGTGCCCTCCCTGCAGCCAGACCCCCGGCCTCAGCCTCTGCTTTGAAACACCTATTTGCTGCCCCTGTCCCATATCCATTCCTAGCACCTCTAGGAGCACAAATTCCTCCCCAGAATATCATTGCCGTGGCACGGGGGCTAATTCTGCTGTCCGACATTCACAGGGCTGCGGGGACTAAAGCTGTGCGTTCAGTCTCTCCAGCTGAAAAGCAGATCTATGGTTACAAAAGGTGTGGTTCTGCCTGGAAACAGAGGCAGTGTGTACAGACAGTGATGTAACTGTAAATGTAATGGGGTTTTCTTTCACTATTATTATTCGAGTCTATCAGCAGAATAAATCAAATTTAAATCCAAAATTCTGGATATTTGCTGCCTGGATACTTTCTTTCCTTCTGAGGAACTGGGAGAAGGATATGTGACGATTGCTTGAGCATTTTTGTGAAAAGCTTTTTGATCTTTTCAGGACCTGCACAGGAGTAAAAACAAGTTAAATGGATGACATTTAGTCTTCATAGAGCGAATAGTAATTACAGGCAAGATTTTAAAGTGGCTCTGCTCGTATTCAAACTGGATGGTCCTTTTCTCCTTGCATCGCATGGGGATTTGCTGTACTGTGGATGCAAAATGTAAATGATTGGGCAATTCTGTGAAATTCAGACATGCCTACGAAAATGTCTTTCCAACTTTTTCACACTTACCCTCAAACTGAAAATGGATTTTCCTAGTGGTTGATTAACCAGAAATGAGTTGTTCCTAACTAGGTTGAGGGGAGACGAGTTCTATAATATTGGATTAGTGAAAGGAATGAACGGCTTCAGTTTAATTCAACTAGTCTTCTATTTTTAATCTCCAAGGAAACAGCGGAGTTGAATGTTAATTAAACAGCAGTCTTTGATCCACCCAGCCACTCCCGGAGGCATAATAATAATATATAAGCGCACACGCAGCAAATATATAATAGGTACATTTAAAGGAGTGCATCTAACCTTGCCATATTCACATTTAAAATGTTTCTTGCCGACCCATTCTCATATTATTTAAATAGGGAAAGGGAAAAAGAGGGGAAAATGCTAAGTTAAACTTTGATGATCTGAAAGGTAGGGCAGCAGAGCAAGCGTGAGTTCCTATTTTGAGGATGTATAAGGGTTAATGATTAGAAGAGTGGAATCAGGAAAGACCTTAAGCCCAGATCTATGACAGTGGTAATTGAGCTGATTGATTACGACATCTCGTTTCAGACGACTATTGATTTAATCTAGTCTGCAGTCCCATTGGCCCCAGAGGTGCTCCTGAGTGAGGCTCAGCACTTGAACCTGGGTACTCTTCCCTACTCACCGTCTGGATATAAATTTCCAGAATCTGCAGCCATTTATAATTTTCACTCATTGTTATGCTTTTATTCAAAAGCTTCTAATTTCAGCAGGCTAATGTTTTTAACCGTTGAGGGGGGCAGACGCAGGGAAAATGAGATGGCACAGATTGAAAAGGGTGGGTTTTTGAAAAAAAAAAAAGCAAGACAGAGAGCTGGGGCTATGTGGCTAGTATTTGCATCTGTTGTTTCTGATTCGCAGAGCTAGCAAAGGCTGCTTTTGGAGGCAGTCCACAAAGCTGGGCTATCAGTAGGCAGTTTGCTGTACGTGCACGTTCAATTATTAAAATACTAGACTTTTTTTTCTGTCTGATAGCCATAGCAAGGTCATGACATTAATTTATCCAGCGTATTGTGGGTAACTATACAGAAAAAAAGCATAAAGGGCACAGATGCTGGAGCAGCAAAAAATGGATGGGTCTGAGCAAAAGGAGATTAAGAGGTGGTGACCAATCTAATGTACGTATAGCAGTAAGAAGACGGCATCCGTCACAGACTATTGATGGCAATAAGTATTTTAAGCCATGCTGTGCATGTGTTAATTTTTTTTTATACCTCAGTAAATGCTAAGCTGAATGCTGTAATCCTGTATTTTTTCAGTTTCCCAAATCTGATTTCGGTCTTGTTTTTGTTGTCTCGTGCTTGGCGTTCTCCGCTCGCTCTCTGTCTCTGTCTGTGGGTGTGTGTCTGTCTCCGTCTCTCCCTTTCTCCGAGATTACAAACTTAACTGTTTCCTAATTGTCTACTTTCCTCCGTCCTTTACCTAAGAAATTAATTACCATCACGACGACCGATCATAAGCACGTACGAACTGGGCTTAGGGCGTGTACCCTGGCGTTTTGGCTTCGTTTCTTTACTTCGGGGCTGCGCGGTGTTTTCTTTTGGACCTTTCCTGCGAGCGGATGCCCTTCACGTTTGCTGCCGCCGTCAGGTTGCCAAATGGCTACCTGAGCCGGGACTGCGGTGTAGCACTGCATCCTGGGACCTGCCTGCCCAGCTACGCCGAGAGTTTCTACGGCACCAGGCAGCTTTGAGAATTGGCTGGTGAATTGCATTACACCTGTCCCCCCCTCTGGTAAATAATTTTTATACCGCGATTCACAGTGGTGTGGTATTGTCTGGAAAAATAATTCCCAAATACTGTTGGCGTAAAAAGGGAAAAGCCGAAAGATTGTCAACACCGTAAGTCATTAAAGTCCCTTGACTTAAGAACAAAGGAACAAGGTAAAAATGCACACAATAATTATGCTGTGTGGATTTTCATAGCCTGTCAGACAACTTGTGCCTGTGTTTCAGTTAACAGCCTTTGTGCTTTGTTTTGTGTTGTGTATTTTATATACGCGTCTTGAGTTTCTCTGTGTGTGTATGTGTGTATTCGATGTACGTGTATGTGCGCAGACTGCTCTACCAACACGGAGCAACTACCATGCAGATAAATACACAAGCGTAGCTCAAACATGCATTTTCAATACTCGGTGTGGTGGTGTGGGTGTATTGCCATTGTTCTCTCACTGTGCTCCCTCTGACGCAAGCAGCTTCTATTTTTTATTTTATTTTTAATTAAGAAGTCTAAAATTAAAAAAAAAAAAGAAAAAAATTACTTAGCCCAGTTAAATACCGATTGAAGTCCAGAAACTCACGATTTCAGCACAGTGAATGGTTATTCAGACCCTGGCAGTGTTTTGGCTATGAGACAATTCCTACTCATAAAGAGCACAATGGGTAGGGGGGGAGGAAGATAGCATTAATTTTGAGGAAGATTAATATTAGTCTTTTTAATTTGCATTATTTTCTGAAGAAATGAATCTTTGCAGCTTTTGAGAGCTAGTGTGTTCTTCCCACCGGTATTTATCTGAGCAAAGGAAAAAATGAAGAAGGCGTAGAATAAACTCCTAAGACTGTTCAAGAATTACTGGCATTATTTCTCTCTACATCACGTGTGAGCCTGGGTTGCCTGCTATTCCTGAGACAGAGGATCGAGGATGAAAGTCTGTGTGTCAGAGCCTGTTTTCACAACTGCATTTGGAGATCTGTCTTATTGATTAGGAAAAAAAGGGGGTGGGAATAGGAGTGTGAGGTGAGGGGAGGACCGACTGACTACTGGCTTATTGCAGCTCAAGACATTTTCTTCCGGAAAGATGTCAAACAACTGAGACACAGCAACAGAGGAAGTAGAAAGGTGGAAAAATAAGAAGAGGGACCCTTTGGAAGAAATGAAGGCATTCCTTATGAGAGCCTTGAGGCTTTTTTTTCTTCTAACATCTGACCCACAAGGGCTAGAGTGACAGCGTCATGCAAATGCTGCAGTCCAGCAGGTCTGAGAGAGGGTGGATGCTAGAGAGTGAGTTAATGTTAATGATGAGTGCAGTGAAAATACCAGCCGATACCACCCCCTCCACACACAACTGCTCTGAGTCAGCATCCGCTGCTTTGCCTTGCCTTTTTGTGCGTGTGTGTGTGTGTGTATGCGCGCGCATGTGTATGTGTGTGTGTGTGTGCGTGTGTGTGCTCGTGACTGTGTGTGTGCATGGAAGGTAAAGCCAGTCAGTCAGTGAGAAGCAAAGGTACGTTTGAGAGCAACTAAAATCTGACTGATTTCCATCTTCAGAGCATCAGATGTATTCCCTAAAGAGGATGGGTCTATGCGATGGGGGTGGTATAATTATGTTAATGTCATATTTATAGAGGGGAGAGATATTTCATTCTAATTATTGATTTGAAAGCTGTGGTCAAAATTGTTTGTTAAATCATGATCAGCTTTAAAAAAAGAAATTGAATGAAATCTAGGGACTGCTATACATATATCTCTCATATATATATTTTGTTTCGTTTAACTATTTTGTGTCTGAGGTATAACTGATTGAATGGTGCACAGTGACAAAGAAACGGCTCTTATATAATGTTGCATTATATCATCAGCTGAAATAATATTTTAAATAATCCAAAATGTTCTGAAATCTGAAGTATCTATCTGGAGGGGAGGGTGAAGGGAAGGGGTGGGGGTGGGGGGCACTGGCAAATCTTTTCTTCAGCAGAGCGCTCTGTACAGCTTTCTTGTAAATGGATGATTCACCTGTTCGACCAGCAGAGATTCTAATTCTTCCCCCCCTCTTCTCTTTTTTTCCTTTTTAAAGCTGAACGGCTTCCCGAAGAGCACTGAGTTTTCTATGCCAGATTCTGCTCCAGTGGCTAGGACCTTTATGGCTGCTGTTTTTTTTTCTCTGGGTTCTCTGAGGGGGGGGAAAAAAAAAAAAAAAGCCACCGTGGATCCCGTCCCTAAAGTAGAAATTTTCTTTTTCGTTCTGCAAACAAGGCTAAAGATCGGAGGAGAATGAATGCGAAAGTAATTCAGGATTGTGGTCGTGCCATTAAAAGTGTTCAGCTTCAGAACGAAATTATTTGGGAAGTCCGAGCATTTCTTCTTACTGTATCGACAGTATTTGAAAGTTATGTGTGCTTTGAGTAATCTGGTTCAAGTGACAACAATCTCTGCATGTCAATGTTTTCTACAGCTTATGGAGCGAAAGCTAGTTTTGCCATTGGGAAGGAAGAAGCTTTTGCTAGCAGTCTGTAGAAGGATTAAATGTTGAACGTGGGGAAGAGGCAAAAAGTGAATACACACCCAAAGGGTTATCCTTGCATCGTGAATGGGTTTAAAGTACTCTGTAACCCAGGGCCCACCTGAACAGTAGGACTAAAAGTATAATGGGGAAATATTTCAATTAGAAACCCCTTAACAAGCATTTAATCCTTCTTTCAGGCATTAAGGGAAATAAAGAGAATAAAATTGTTACTGTACAAATCTGCTGGAAGCAGATTTTAACCCATTTTTAGACGCTTCCCTCTGATGCATTATAATATGGCTACTTGCGAGACGAGGCAGTGAGGTTTTTTTTCCCGTGTTCTTTGTTTTTTCTTTTCAAAAGTTAAGGACTATACTCTAAGAAAAGTCTGTTCAGTCAGCTGATACATTGTTTGAATGTATGTATGTGTCTTGCCTGCTTATTTGATCTTTTCTGCCCCCTACTTGAAACTGTGGTTTGTTTATTTGGGGGGAAGGAGGGATTGCTGATTTGGGGGTGACATTCTTTTTGGGGTTTATTTTGGTTTTGTTTTTGTTTTTAACAATAGCAGTGAAAGTTTTACTGACAACGATTATGACTACTAAGCAATTCAGTTTATTGGAAGACGAATTCTACTGGATCATATCGGACTTTTCCTAGTCCCTGAGACCCTAACTTGTGAGGTTTTTTAGCAACAATCACAAGTCAGGCTCTTGGGACCTAGGCGGAGGGGAACCAGCAGCTTTGGACTGTGATTGTTTCTCTGCAGAATTTAGAGAACCAAAGGAGCTTTCCTTGTCTGGAAGGGAAAAAAGGAAAATATACCTATTTCAAATGTTAAGCAGCAGAACTGTTCCTAAAAGAAAAAAAGCTGTCATCCATTGTGCAACATTAAGATGTTACATGTTTGTATGTTTAGAAAACTGGACTAGATGCCATGTAACATTTAGAATTAAAATTTAAACTGAATGCCAGTTTACGCCTCAAAAAAAAAAAAAATCAAAACAGATACTAAAATATACAAAAGGCTTTCAACCATAATATTATTATTATTATAGACAATTCTGATAGATAATTAACACAAAGGATATTTTCAGCTGTATTGTTACAGCATTAATTAACATTTAAACCATAAAGCATAAACACTGATGTTTGAGGCCTAGAAAGCATTCATTCTATTGTTGTTTGAATAATGATTTCAAACTACAGGAAAACTGTTGCTTAGCTTTTCCTGTAACACAGGACGAAGATTATTTTGTAGTTAGTTGCCATCATTTTTCTTTGTCTAACTGAGAACACAATATGGCATTTAAAATAATCTCTCATTTAATTCACATTTTAATCTGATAGAGAATATTGGTGTAAAAATCATACTACAGCATTAAAATCACTTTGCACACAGAATCACATTTCTTGTACCTGTTCAATTTAAACTGAGCCGGCAATACTCTAAGCACCGGACTCAACTTCTAGCCTCTCCATCACTTTTTGCATTTTTTTCCCCCCTCTGACAAAAAACAGTGAGCTTTAGGTTGTCCCTCATGTGTTAAGTACTTCACTGACTTTGTGTAAGAAGATTCACAAGCACACAAGTTATTCTGCACTGTTCATTAGTCTTGAACTTCTGATCTACAACACGTAATTTGATTTGTATTTCTTAATATTTTATAAGCGGGTTAGTTCTGAGTCATTTTTCTCTGTTTCCTGTGTCGAACCCAAGATGCTGCAGGACCTTGTTGATACATCAGACTTCACTGAGACAAAGGCTTCACACAGATCAGGCATCTAAACTATTTGTTCATTTCAGAAGTGGTATTTTGGCTGCAGTATATTTTTTTCTACTTGTGTGGGAGGAATTGTGTTTTATTGTAAACAACACTATTGTTAAAATAAATTGTTCTTATCTGTTAGTATGATACTTTTTCTTGTTGTCTTGTTTTCTTAAAAGTTAGAAACTATGCGCTGTATGTAGTTTTCAAGTTGCTCAAGATATAATTAGTCTTTAAATAGTCATAAAAATATTGCCTTAGTAATTACAATGATGATACAGTTCCTGTAAATATGCAATTCTTTTCTTCGGAAACTGTCAATCCCACATGCTAAGAACGCTCAGAAGAGCTACTTGCAAACATTCAGACACAGAGGTGATTTTTTGACACAGATGTCTTATTCAACATCGACTTCTATTTAGGCAATATTAGAAAACTAGGTCTGAGTCTGTATAGAAAAGACGAACGTACCCAGCTAGGTGCTACGCTCATGAAGCACTTCAGTAGCAACTGACATGTGTTATGTACAATAGTTTTCAGTACTGAAAACAGTCTATTTAAGATACTGATCAGGTGAACAGGTGTTCTGTTCATTCAAGCTATATAATGAGATAAAACTATATTGTGTGTAGGTATATACATGTCAATATACAATTTAAATTATGCATAGTATTTATCAAAATAAAAATCCTTATAGATTTAATCAGATATACGATGCACACGTCTGTACATATTAAAGATTTTCATTGCATTTATTTCTGAATCAGCAGAATTTACTTGAATGTGGATGGTTCACATTCAGGACTCAATTCCTTTTGCGTTTAATACTGTACGTACAATGAAGGTGAAACTGTCGTGTGAAACATCTGTCTCTGTCAGTCTGAAGATTTCAAGTATGCTCTGCTCTGCAGTGAGAGTGGGAAGAAAACGAATCATTAGAAACCCCTACCTGGCTTATTTGGTGCTACAGCAAAAGCCGTAAATATGCAGTACTGCCTCTGCATTACTGCTTGAATTGGGACAACTCCAGTGGCTCTTCTCTTGCCCATCGTACTCACTGCTGCCCCTTGCCATAGAGATGAAAAAGTTGATACGCTGCCTTCCTTTTTCCCTCCTCCCTCTTCTTCCCCAGTTTCAACACAGCAACAACCAACCTCTGGTACACATTGAACTCCTTGTGGTAGGGCAGAGGCGGATGGAGGGGAGGGAGAATCCTGGTCTTCACTCGGGCAGAATTCCCACCAAGATCAACAAGATGTTTCCCTGTCCTGGGACTACAAGACAATGCCTACAGACACCATGCAGAAAGCAGTCTTATTTACACATTGACAGTATATGAAAGCTGTCTCTATTAGCACAAATAAATAGAAAGCGTCATCTTCGGTATGCTATGCTTAGATATATGTACAGAATTTCAATATATTCTCATTTCTATATGACTTTATGATGTTTCAGTCCAAAATGCTTTTAAATGCTATTTAATATGTGATTTTGGAGTAATAAGCTTGTGCTACAACAAAAACAAAAAACCAAAACAGAAGCTCTTGCAAAGGGGGAGGAAGAGAGAGAGAGAGTGGAAATGATGTGTGGTGCATACAAAAAAGGAATGATATTAACAATTCGATGAATTCCTAGTTGGTAGACCAGACTGAGCCAGACGCATATATTAACGGCTGTCTGCTGCTGATGTGAGCCTGCTCAATGCGGTGGAAATGAAGGATCACCTAGTCTCTGACACCAGCTTATTTGTACGTTTTAATTTTAAAAAGGAAAATCACTGTTTTACATAAACATCTTAACCCCTGCATGATTTTCTTTCTTTTTTCCTCCCTCATATTGTTTGCTAATTTATTGTCAACTTAAAGTGCTGTTTAGCTACAGCCCAACAAAACATCAGTCAAAAAGCAGAGGGAAGTATTAGCTTCTCTTTTGTCTGCCATGTACAATTGGGTTATTATTATGATAATTGTCTACTTTAATTTTTAGTCTTCATGGGAGATGCAACAATTTTCCAGAGCTTCATTTCTGAAACATTTTAAGTTTCAGCAAGATACCATTTCATTTTAAACCTAAATCCAAAAAAATGCTTATAGCTCAAGCTGGGGTGATTTATCAATTATTTTCATTAACCTGAAAGTCTTTAGCACCTTAATATAATATTACATGTATGGGACAGGATTTTTTTTCAAACCATATAAACACTAGGATCCATTAATACAGTGCTGAAGACTGTTACATGAGTCAGGGGAATTCCAATCCAAGTTAATTACTGTTGGAATTAGAGGAAAGAATATTTTACTCAAAGTTGTATAACAAGAATCTACAATTATCACATTTCAGGGCATTGCTCTATTCATTTGATGAAAAATGTCAATGAAGTTTAACAGAAGATGTTATGCACTTCCATGGGTAATGAAAATCGGCACATTCACGATTAGCTAACACAACATTTTCAGTGTGTTAATATGCAGTGCAGCAAAAATTTCTGTAGGCAGTAAATGTAGCCATCATTTTGATTTGCCCATATGATGATTATGCTCAATTCCTGACTGGGTACTTAATTTCACACTGAAAAGCAGTCATCTCCTTTTAGGAACTGGCTGTAGCCTACAAAAAAAAAAAACAACAGAAAGACCGCCTGCTGCCTGAGGTCTATAGTTAGCTAGGTAGTCAGATAGATACATGTAACAGAAAAAAAAATCTGGGATCCTATAAAAATGCCAGCTGAAACTGTATCACTCAATTAAAAGTAGATTTATTTTTTTATGTTCATTTGACGTATTTTTGTCCAAACAATGTGTCTGAGACATTAATCACCTTGTTAAATTTTCTCATTGTTTGATGATTACAATAGGCATCTTCAGAGTTTGTTGAATGCTGCGTCGTTCCATTCCTTGGCAATACTAGAGTTATTCTTACCTGGTGAGTTATATTCTGACCAGAATCTAGCTATATTAATTTGTGTACAAAGCTATGTTTTACTTGCAGAGCCTGAGTAGCAACAAGTGGATGGACTATGGAAGCCTTAGAGAGTAAGTGAACATAAGATTATTAAGATCAACACTGATAAAATTATTTCATCTTTATAAACATCTTTAAGCTATTAAGTAGGATTTAAAATTAATCGCAGAATCATCCAGTCGATTATAGACTGAAGTTTATCTGATAGGCTTTCAGGATGGCAATCTTTACTCCTGTTCCTGCTTATTTAGGAGTTAAGGTTTAGTCGTAATTGTACGATAAACTAGATACAGTAATGACAGTTTGAACAATATGAGTATCCTATAGGGAAAAAGGCAGATAATATTCTGTACTTTTCTTCTACTTGTTAGCTGTCACAATGGGGCTGTGATTCTCTACAAGGAGCATATTTATTTATTTAAATGGCCAAGCAAATCAACAATGTTGTGCTGAGCAGTTTAGGGCTGGTAATTTTAGTTTTGGTTTTGGGTAGTTTTCTTCCACCACCACCCCCTCCAAACTCTTTTCTTGGCTGTATGCGTATCATGCATGGGAAGGTATGAAGGAAAAACAGCTATTCAGCAGAGACACGTCCCACCCCTTTAATTAAGCTTTTCCTGGACTATGTAAAAACACTGGTGATGTGTAAATCCCATTTGTGGTTTTTTTTTATTTTAACAGATTCCTCAGTATTATGTTAAGATACCTCAGTGATGAAATACATATGAAAATACTTGCACTAGTAAGTCACTGGATACTGAAAGGGTTGGATGGCATTGGCATAGAGCCAACTGGAAGACTTTTTTTTCATTTAATTCCTTTCACCTAGTAGGCTCCTCAAGCATTAGGCAGAACCCAGTATGTGGCTAAGTTATTGCTCTAGTGTTCATCACACAAAAAGCACAGTCTTAGCATTTGTAAATTTTCTTCAGGGAGGTTTCTAATCTAGACAGCAATTGCGTTTGGGGATTACACCACAGTCTGTTCCCCACCACCTCCCCCTCTAACATGTAGCCCTTTCAACTTCTTCAAAGAAGTGGGGAAAAGTAGGTTCTTTTATTAATAGCAGAAAACAAACCGACTGCTGGACTTCCGTGGCAGAGCTCACATAATGCGGCAGGGTGGGAACTGTAACAAAGAATGCTTGAATGCACTAAACGTATAGTGAAACCCCATTTACATTCACTGATGGAGCTTAAAGTACAATAAGTGAGAAGTTTAAAGTAGAAATAAGCAGGGCCATGAAAAGACTTCAGTGAAGGTAGATACTTCTTGAAAAGTTTAGCACAGGATTTAATTTCAAACTCAAGTCTTTCCTAGCAGAATGCATTTCCTCATAATACATCCCTTTACTCAAAGCATCTCCCTCAGATGAAGGTAAATCAGATGAAGAGACTATCTTCAATGCATAAAGAAGTAGATTCTGTTTATCCGATTTGTACACTGATTTTCATACAAGTGAGACAGTTAGCAGTAGAAAAGTCTTCACGGTTCACTGTCTGTTCCTCTGCACTCTCTCTCCTCTGCAAACTGCCTTTGATGTGAAAGAAACAACTTTGTGTCTAGAAATAAGTTTGATTGTGGGATCCTCCCGTGATTTCTAGTTCCCTCTACTTCTAAAATTTATGTGTACATGTTGGTATAGGTACACAGAGAACTGAACGAATTAGTTGGGGTTTTTTCTGCCAAAGGTTATTCTGTGAAATAGAATCACAATATTACTAGTGAGTAGCTGTCACGTCTCACCTTCTCTTCTCCTCCACCATGGTAATCATCTCTTTGCTTCAGCACCTTCCACAGCCCCACTGCGAGATGCCAGCTTCATTCTTCTAAGAGTTTGAATTAGCCTTGCTCCCACTTTTTGCATTTGTCTCCGTGGTGGTTCTTCAGCCTGAACATGAAGGACATATAAATTGGCCCAACCTGTAACTTTTTGCAGAATCTGCATCCTCTCCTTCAGCCCTGTTCAGAAACCACCAGTTGTCAGAGGTTATATATTAGGTTGCTAGTTGCAGTTTTCCAGATAAAGCTCCTCTTCTTGTTCATTTTCTTCCAAAAAATGGCATGATAGCCCTGACCACTGGACAGTCGGAACAGAGGATCATTTGTGGAACATCAGAATTAATAACTGTGATTTGGGGAAAGGGAGTAACTTTCTGCTGCTCTCTTCAGCAGTTTCTGCTAGTGATGTGCATGAAATATTGCTACCAGCATTTAGTCGAATTCACATTTCCAGAAGTTTTGACAATTGGTCCTTATCCTCGAGGAGCCTGGTTCTGCTTCGGGCATACAGCAGGCAGGCAGGCAGGCAGTTCTGCTCCGTAGACCCTCACAGCAGGCTTGCAGCGCCTGCCCTCATGCAGGCAGGCAGCGCGAGCCTAATCCGGGTGCAGCACTGGCCACGCACAGCACCTTGCCACCACGTATCTGTGCGGGGCCCCAACGGCACGGGCATCAGCTTTTAGCAAGCCTGGTGTGTGAAATGGCTGGTGCAGCCATTTTGTGGCGGGAGTTACAGCTTTTCACTGCAAGTGGAGGGTTCATCTCTCTGTTGGGAAGATTTCTCACAAAACTGAGGATACACAGTGCTTATAGCTCCTGCTCATGTATTTATATACACACACTGGAGTATCCAGGGAGTTAGATTTACTGTTAGATTTTAAATAAACCTAGGAGACTGTGCTTTGCTGGTGTTTATTATGTCAGCATATTATTTTAGATATTAATTCTCAAACTTATCCCTCTTTCTGGAATAGATGAGTATGGTCAAAATATTGATGTTTTAGGAGTCATTGGGGCACCCAGTTCTAAAACAATGGCTGGATGTTTAAAAGCAAAACAGGTTACCAATGCAATGCTGGAAACCTCTCCCGACTGACTCAGAGGGTTAGATTTCTTGTGGGTGTTGCCAGTATCTGAGTATTGAGCTTTGGTAGGCTTTTATGAGTTAGTAAATTCCAAAGGCTGCAGTTTGGCTTTCTGAAATTTGGTAATCATTCCCTAAATGCTAGTGGGAAATCAAAATTACTACATGTAATAACTAACACTTTTTAAAACCCTTCAAATGTTTCCAAACTGCTGCCTACGTGCTCTTCTTTCCTGCATCGATGGCTAAAGATTTAGGGTAACTTCCTGGCACCCAGCATGAACGCAGACAGTTCCCTTGAGCTCCCTTTCAGTGCGCCAACCTTTACTTTTCCTTCCCTGACACTTGCCCTGTGTTGTCCAGGCAGACTGTGGGCTCTTTCGTGTGGGGACTGCCACTTGCTAACTGGGAGCACAATAGCTAGCACAGTGGGATGTTGACTTTGGTTAGCGCTCTGAGGCCACGGTATAATGCAAATAATAGCAAAGCATTCAGTGGTCAGTAGGAGGTCATGATTTACTGTGGTGGTGTGAGGGGACATTTTATACATTTCTTTTACAGCCCTCCTTCTGCTGTTTGTTGTTTGGGTGGGAAGAGAGAGGAGCACATCTGAACAAGCTGTGGGATCTCACATCCCAATGTTCATCTAGTCTCCATCGAGACGCTTCAACTTTGTTTTGGCATCCACATCTACTTTTTTTCAGGTTGCTATTTTTAATGGTCCTAATAATCTTCCACAATAGCTAGTAAGAAAAAAACATGTTAAGGAGTAGCTCCAAAGAGAGTCCTTGGGGTCAGCATTTTTCTATAAAGCAGTCTTATGTATGTCTTAATACTGTATGGTTTTACTATGGCCAAAAAATCCTTCAGCTGGCATCCAGCTCAGATTATGAAGTGACAGCAGAACTTAATCTCTGCAGTAGTCTTCTCAGAGGACTTGCAGACTCTCCTGTCCTGTGGTGAAACCTGTGGCTGAATGCCATCCTATACCCTCTCTGCTTCTAGGTACCATCTGCAGTTCACTGAACCAGGAAACATGGTACCACACAAGGCTTGCACCTTACATGCACTAGGCAAGGAAGACAGCCAGACATCTCGTCCTTCTTTCCCTCCCTCCTTTTCCCTCCCCTTACCTCCTCCCTTGCTCTCCTCCCTTGTGTCTCCCACACATAGCAGAAACATCATATGTCTGCTGCCAAGGCAAACTCGATCATCTAGTCTGACTTCCTCCATAAAACACGCCAAAGCATTCACCAAGCAACTCCCACATCAACACCAACAATTTCTGTTTGGTTAGCGTGTATATTTAGGATTTGGGGTGGCAGAGAATCCATAATAACCCCAGGAACAGTGCCCCAGTAGTCTATTACATGACTATTAAAAACATATAGCTTTTATTTCTAATTGGAATTTGTTTAGCATTATCTGCCAGCTACTGAAACTTTTCCTGACAATTTAAATAGTCATTTGCTTTCACCTCTTAGCATTTTCATTGAAAAACTAATGAGATTGTCTTCACTGTCTTACTGTAAGTTAGGTTTTTGGGAAGATCAGATCATGTTGCTTGCTCTTGTTTGAACCCTTCCCATTTTGTCAATATCCTCTGCAAATACTAATACCAGAACAAGTGATCTGATGTCAGGAATGATATTATTAGTTGTGCTAGCAATTCCTCTTTTCTTTTGTTTGACTTACTCATATATCTTTTTTATTGTCTCCTTCACTCCGCTATACTGAGACCACAAACGTAGCTGAAGGAATAAAGAGAGAAATAGGTTTGAAAAAGGTTTGTCTGAGCTACTTGAAGGAGCCTAATTCCAGCTAAAATTAGTAGGAGTTTAGCACCTAAACTGTTAAGTACTTCTGTTGCCTTTATTCAAGCAAAACTTTATATCAATGGGAGAAATAACAGAATTAGCTTATCGGTGTTTGATTAAATATTAGCCAGGTAATTTTTAACCTCCATTAATCTATTTATTGAATAAATTGTGTTTAATTTCAGAAGGAAATTACAGCAGCTGTATTATTCTTACTATTTGAAAAGTTACTTGGTTTCAGCATTTTCTGCGCTTCTAGTATATTCAAGTTACAGAAATAGATCCTGCAGATGGATTAAAACATACCCATGTGTTGAAACCAGGCAATCAGTCTCACATTTTACAGGTATTCATGCAAACAGCTAGGATACAGCTAGCTAAAGGATTATTTTTAATGTGTTTATCCGAATTCCATAACCTAGTCCCTTCACAAGGCTTATTTGTCTGATCTCAGTACATCTTCAAGCCTATATGTTTTATCATTTTTCTATCAAGGGTTTGGGGAGGAGGGGTGTGGGAAGACTGATCTTAGATAAGCAATGCAGGCTGGTTAGGAAAGGAGATGGCTGTCATCTGTAGCCTTTCCAGACACAGCAGTACAGTTCCAGACAGTCACCTGAGTATTATCGCTTTGTCTCAACTATAAATCACAGTCTGGTAATGGCCAAGGCTGACACCTTGACATTTTCAAGAAGAGTAAAAGACCTGATTTGAATGGAAATCAATTTCATTTCACAAATCTTGCGATACTACTCCAAACCTGGTCTTGTTCTTTTTTGTGTCTTATTCAGAATTTCCATAATCTTAATAAAGGATTAGTTGTGTTACACAATAACTTTCGTTTCCTACGTACAGTTTAAAATTACAGAAATATGCGCGTGTAAGCAGTGCATCACAGGACCTGGTTCCACGTAGGCGTGGGAAAGAAACTCCCTTTCCTGACAGCCTGTTGAAGGTGACGGGCAGAGCTCCTTTGGCTGACGGTGCAACTTTAACTACCTTACCTTTTTACCATCTCCACAGTCAGTAGCTAGCCTGCACTGGAAGGAAGGAAAGGCACGGCTCAGAGCATGTGATCTCACAGCCCTGCTCCCCTGGATGTGAATGCCTGTGGGGTGCTCTGAAGACGTGGCAGTGCTGGTACACCAGGACTTCCCATTGTGCAATAAACTCTCATGCTTGTAAGTGCCTCTCTGAACCCAAAACAGCACCTAATTTCTAAAAATTGCTGCTGCACATTTTATTATTTGAATACAGAAAAAGAATCGAATTCCATGTGAATGGAATTAGAGTTGCTTTTTCTTTTTTTTTTTTCTCTTTTGTTTTCCTTTTGTCTGATTTGTAAGAATGTACTGTAAAGGCAAGATATTCCCCATTCAAGGAGGGAAGGGAATGAGCTTAGCTATTGTAGCACCCACGGTACAGTTGCACTAACAAGTGTAAGTAAATACAATCCAAAGCTTGTGTTGCTCCAACTGTCTGATATGTAGCACAACAGCTCTTTTAGAGGAAGGCTGTGTGGGAGCAGCTCCCTCGTGTCGCAGACGAGGTAGTGCACATAGCCACTGCCCCAGCTGAAGTCTTTGAGGTGGCATCAGACCTTCAGTGACTGAAGGTCCAAAACCAACCCTGAAATATTCTTTCCAATTGTTGCGTGAGGAGCTACTACACTCTGCAAAATTTCAGCTTTCTTACTTGACAAAACAAAACAATCTGGAGGACACTTTGGTTAAAAAAGGGGGAGAAAGGTGGTGTACTGTAATGCATATATGAGAATCTAAGCCAAATGAGTAAGCTGTGCCTAAATTTGCCAACAGATACACTCCTGTGTGAAGCTGCAAGAGGAAAAACGTCTTTAGCGTACAGAGGATTAAAAATGTCTGACGGTCATTCCATGTTTAAGCCCCTTAAACAGAATAGTGTAAAACATATAGCAGTGTCTGTAGCAAGAGGTGTGAAATCAAAGGTAAGGATTTTTCTCTCTTTCTGTCTCTCTTGCCTGCTGCACAATACTCCTGAAAAACCTTTAAGAGCCTCATTAAAACCATGCATGTATAACACAGCCCTAGTGCATCAAATGACTTTCAAAGGCCGTAGCTATGTGCTGTCTAGACACTGTCCGTTTGCTTTATCACAGCACATCTTAAGAAGCAGCAAAAGGCAAGGTGCTGGTGTGGAAAGAAATGCTAACAATCTAGCAAATTGTTAGCATCTAGCCCAGAATCTTTTCTCTCTGTGAATAGCCACTAGCACATGCCCAGGGAAAAAGATAAAATCAGGACAAGTATAGCGATACTTCTCTGTTGCGTTTTCCTGTCTCCTGCAGACTGCAATGCAGTGACTAATAGCTGGTACCAACCTGTTTAAGCACCCTTGGCAGAATTTTTTCCATTCTTCTGTGCATTTATTTAATTACTTCTGCTTTAATTGTATGAAGCCTTTTGGTATCATAACAATGGTATCTTTTCTTGATTACAAATATCTCCATGTTCTGCAGATCCATTTGTGACTGAGGAGGTCTGAGTAAATGTTGGAGTCCCGTGTAAGTGGTTTGCATGGACCTCCAAGGCGCAACACCTCTTGCAACCTGCATCATTATGCTCACTTAATTTGTTTTCTCTAAGTGTTTCTTGACAGGCAGAATTTGTAATGTGCAGTTATATGACAGATTTTACCTGGGGCCAATGTTTTTTTTCTGATACATATAGCTTATTGGCAAACTTTTCCAGCCACACAGTGTTCCGTACAATGGAGAGATTTTAAGGTGGATTAGATCAGAACTGTGACATTTGGCACTGTGATGTTCTCATGACTGTTTTTATCAGTGCAAATCATGCCCTGGAATACAGAGGCATCTTGCAGCCTTGCAGTTTCCATAAAGGAATGCTCTGGCCTTGTTAAAGTCAAGGGGAGATTTTGTCATTGGTTTCAGCTGCTAAGATGTCATCATCAAATTTAAATGTTTTGAAGAGCGGCCACCATCCTTACAAAACACTTACTTAAACTATTTCCACTCCTGAAAAGCTCCATACTATGAGCTTGATCCTTTTGTACTTAATATATCCCCAAATTACATGGGGGACAATGTAATGCACACTGGAAGGTGTTTCTCACCATAGCAGCCCTTGTCAGAACATCATAACTACGAGTCACGAGTTTCAAGAACAAGGTGAAAATTTTACGTTGAAGACTGAATCAAAGTAGAATACTAGCTCCAGAAAAGGATTTTAAATCATCTATATTAACAGACTGAAAGGTTCTGTTTAGATTTAAGCAAAGAAATAGAATATTTATCTAGTTTGCTCAGGACCTAAAAACCGCAACAAAGATAGAAACAAATCAAGTGGCCTCACTGTGTATCATTTAACATGATGCAAAACTATCCTGGCATGTTTTTAATGGAACAGGAGTTTAAATATTAACTGTTTAGTTTAAACAGAGATTTTCGCTTTTAGTATAGCAGCTTTATTGGATGATTCATGTAGACTGTACGTGAGCTTTTTAAAGTAACTATAGCATCACAATTTGTAAATTGTATAGTTTTACTGAAGACTCTATCTGAAGTAATTCACAGTCCCCATTTTTAAGACAGACATTGAGTTCTTATTTCATAACCAAAATTTAACATCTAATAGTAAGTGCTGATTTTAGGAGGATTAGATCAAGTAAAGCTACTCTGCTGTAGAATGCCAGTTAATTAGGACATACTACAACACGGCTGATGAGGCCAATCAAAATGGATTCATATGGTTACTTGGTATTTCTTTCAGACCTGACTGCATAGTAAGAAACTTTGAATTTAATGTTAGTTGTTCAGCACAGTGGTGACCAATCTATGTAAGAAAATCCAGTTCACCCAGTATGACTAGGACAAAGTAGGCGACAACTCCATTGCTATCCCCTTTGCCTAGTCATTTAAACTGCGTAAAATAAGTGGCAGCACTTCTCCCCTATTTGATACTGGGATATATAACTACATAGTACAGTGGAAAAGCAAGCTGTCTGCTTTACAGTCAGCTCAGAAAACAAATAAGCCTTTGGTCTAGGTAGCCATTGTGCCCAGTGCATATTTCTAACCTGGCTATGCTGTGGGGTGGTTAGTGCAGCACCGAGCCCAGGCTACTAAACCCTCTGGAGAGGCGCGGGGCATCAGTCCGCTCAGCCCTGCGAGCATCCTTGGAGTGCAGGGGCTCGACCGCCTCTGCCGCTGTCTGCAGGACACCTCCTCTGGGGCTCACCCATAGTTTTTGTACAGTCACATGTTAGAACCAGTAAAACTTATTTGCCCTAGTGATAGCGACTGCTAAATGTAGTACTTGGGACTTCTGAGGAGCCATAAGTCGTTAGAAATGTTTAGAAAATGTAGAGAAGCTATAGATGTCTCATGCCATTTGCCTTAGGGCATCCTGCTGGTGCCACTCCAGAAGACTGCATGTCCATAGGGACTGTGTGACATATCTGCCAGCCTCATATAGATGTCTCGGATATCCCAAGGCATGACAAAGGGCAACAGACACCTACACGTAGGAAACTGAGTCCTGTGTTACCTGTCCCATTCCATTGGACTCTCATGAACTTCACAAACTGCGCATTTTTTTTCAGAAAGGTATCGTCTCCCTTAAAATATTCCAGTATGACTGTGACAATCTGTTTCATTTTTGGAGTCTATATTTTCAGGGGGAAGTTGGATAAAAGCACAGCATAGCGAAATATGTCAGTGGATACTTGTGCGTAACTCGGGTTTATGTAAGCCGGACTTTATACACAGACACAAGCCAGCATGTGGCCACTGTAACTGCTATAATGGTCAGACCAGGATTTCTCTTTTTTAAATCTTTTCTTCTGTATTTTTTTAATGTTGATGTTAAAAGATAGACTCTTTAATTAATAGCTGTCTCTCATGTTTCTGCCATGACAAAATGGTGCTCTCATTTTTCATTAGTTGGTCTTCTCCTACTGTTTTCTACACACGTCAGAAGATCAACTGAGGCACACGTTTGGATTTCAGCTGCGTAAGCATATACTATGTCGGTACTCTAGTTTACCCTTTTCATATCTGCAACGAGCAGTTTAAAGCGTACAGTCTAGGGATTTGTTAGTGATAAATGTGCCGCTAACATCACAGGTGAGGATGGTTGCTTCCTTTCCTGAAAAACCTCCAGTCGTAATAGGGGCCGTATCAGAAGCAGAGCGAACAGAGGCAGCTCCGTTGCGCAGCGGTACCACAAACCCACACGGGGACTCCCCTTTGCTTCAGCCCCTGTATGAGCCTGTCTTTCCTCAGCAGATCCGTGTAATTGAGAGGGAAAGGGCAGTCCACGATTTTGGAAAATATTGTCTCAGAGTGTCTGCAGGCTCAGATGGGAAACAAATAGATTTGAGTAGCAAAGTCAAGATTTTGTTCCTTATCCCATGTGTGAAGACCAGGGTATTTTTTGTTTTGCTTTTCTAAATGGAAGCAGAATTTCCATTCCCTGTGCTGAACTGAATGTTACCTTTTCCCAATAGTTTTTCTCTTCTTTTGCATTATTTGCACGCCTCTGAATTTCCTGTGAGAGCGTTCTTTGTAGTAAAGATTCAGAGGCATTTTTAGAAAATTTCTCTCAAAAATCAGTTTACTGAGTTAGACCCTTGAAAGCTGAAAAACAATGCATTAAAGCCAATTTCCAGCAGTTACAGAAGACATTTTCCTAAAAATCCTTTACGCAATTTGAAGAGACTCAGCACATTCTCAGACTGGTTGAAAAGCGAGTTGCTAACATTTCAGAAACACAGAGCTCAACGAAAGAAAAGCACAAGGTCGTTTATATTTTCCGTGATGAAAATGAGGCCGAATTCATGACCAGTATAATCAGGTTCAGGCTCACTGACTTTAGCAGACCTCACTTATGCCAAGTGTAGGCTGGCTCATTGAAAATAATACCGTGGTCCCCCTTTGATCTACGTTACTGCTAACAAAACCTGTGCATGTATAGAAAGGTCATGCTCAAATTCTCTATAGATACCAGACACCTCTACCACCTCAATTGAACTACTCACTGAATTAGGTACTAATGGTAAGAATTTACAAGATCAGGATGCTAGTCTCAAACAATATGGAGATACGGACATCTACATAATATGATGCCTGTGGAGTTTTGTGGGTTTGGGGTTGGTTTGTCGGGGTTTTTTTACATATTAAAAAAAAAAAATCTAGAATACCAATAACATATTGCTGAATGAATTTTCCTTTTTTTCATTACTTATGCAGCACTGTGCAGTAGCAATTGATACATAACCCATTTCAGAAGGCACCATATCTAAATGAGTATTTCTTATTCAGACAGCATTATTACTAGGATAAGAGCTTTTTCTGAAAAAGAACTTACCCGGTCAGAAGAAAAAAAGCCTGTGCAGGGTAAAAATATGAGGACAATAACATTTTCTAATCACACTCTCAGGTTGGAAATAATTTTGCTATCCTAACCCCCTGGAATACTATTATTTTTTTAGAAGTCTCTCATAAAATTAATAATGGCAAGAACATTTTGAGTCTGAATAGCATGCCTATGTGAGAGTTTGAAACCATGCAGTTTCTAGCATCTGGGGGTGAAGTCTCGCTGTTCATCGAGCTGCTCTGGATAGCACGGATAGCTGGGGCAGCAAGCTGGAAACACCTATAGAGAAGTGCTGACCGAAATAAGTGGTTTAATTGTATTTTTCTAACCATGATGTTTCATTTAAAATCTCTGTCTTTAACATGCACACACATAAACAGATATATGTTCTTTCATGAAATCACTGCTGATCTTTTTGACATCAAATCCACATCACTGACCAAAATGATCAGACATTGGTTTTGCGGTCCTCACGGCAGTAAGCAATATGTGCACATATATATAAATATATGCATATATGACTTTTTGAATATGTTTTTCAAAACATGTGTTTGATTTTGTGTTTGGTAGGTGCTTGTGTCTGATTTTTCGTGAATTTTTTTGCGGCTGTGCCGAGGAGCCTGGCAGAGCAGGGTGGTGGTGGTCCACAGCCGAGCTGCTGGTGTGTGCACGTGTGCCTGTCCAGCTCAACGAGCCATCTGAGGACAATATCCTTTGTTTTGCTGCTGGGGGGGTTCAGCTGGGAGAAGCCCCATACCCAGCGCTGGCGGTGCTTGGAAGTGCCGTGCCTAGCTCCCAGCTAGGAGCATGCTGGGAGGACGGGATCCCTCGTCCCATGATCCGAGCAGCATGGGTCCATTGTGGTGCCCTGTGATCTGTTGCGTGTCTCATGTAAGGGACCGTGCTCAGGCCGATTTGCTGAGACCTTTAAACTCATGTCACCCATAACTTCATGTCATTCAGACATTATGGTCTCCAAAGTGAGATCTTTAGTGCTTTGCTCTACTAAACTTTTCCCTTGTGTGTAATGGCTTGTGGATGGAAGAAGAGGAAGGAGGGGAAGGTGATAGGGAAAACCAAGGGTTTGATTGGCACGCAGTGATTTTGGACTAGCAGGAAGCAGGCGCCTCTGCTCTCCAGCCCCCACATACTTCTTAGTCCATGTGTGTTGAGAGGGGAAAGAAGCTGATATTGTTCCCTCTAAAATTAATTCCCAGTTAGCCAGTTACTCCTGGTTTTTAGCTCAGAGCACACTGTAATTGCATTTTTCATTTCAGTAATTATAGAGGATATTAAAGTGGATAGACAGTTGTAGCAATCTGGCTCTTTAGACATATCCACTTGTCCAAGATCAAATGGCTACAGCATATTTAGGGTTACAGTCTCCTTCTTTTCCTTCTTGTTCTCTACTGCAGTGGATTTTTTTTCGGCGTTACCATGGCAATGCTATATCTGGCTGCCAGCTCTGTCGTAAGTTATTGAACTGAGACTGGCTTTTGGTTTAGCAGATAATTAGGTTCTGTCTCACAGGTTCATTTTCCTGTGACTGGGACGTGAATATGACCTACAGCTGGCCTCAATTTCAGTGTCACAGACAAAACTTTAACCCTTCCCAGTCTCGCCACTACTGTACCCACTGCGGTGGCTGGTGGCGATTGCAAACACTTTCTCGGGGGTGTTGGACACAGCACACCCTTGTGAGTCCTCGGGGCTCATTGCCCAGGCTGTGCTAATCCCCAGCGAGGAGGGAGACAGCCCGGCTTGCATTCACACACTGG
>NW_008825109.1:13001142-13014855 GCF_000699105.1 Pygoscelis adeliae
TGTCACTAGCACCAGATGAATATTGATTGTCTGGTATGTAGATTTGTCGGAAAGGTAAGTTCACTGCTTGATTAGTGACCCTTTAAATAATAGAAATGCAAAGGGTGGCAGCAGGCATTTTTTGCTTGACTCAGGAATATGAAATATTTACGAGAGGTCTGTTTTAGCACACAGGACCCCATCTTCGGCTGGTACCCACGGTGAGGGAGTGAAGCTGCGAGGAACCGCCATGTCGTTTCCGTGTGTAACTCCCTGATTTTCCTTTTCTCCTCTGGGAGAAGGGGGGGTCCAGCCCGGGGTGTGCTGGGCACCTGCCATCGGAGCCCATCAGCCCCCAGCACCCAGGCCGCAGGGCGGGTGCAGGCAGCGCAGCACCTCACCAGACCGACCCCTGAGCTCGCATAATAAGGCCTGAGAAGGAGGAAGATCCACCATTTTCTTCAGCACAGTTCTCAGATGTGCTCTTTTCCAGCGTTTGTATGCAGAGTAACATGGTCTTACAGTTTTAGTAATTTCAAGCCAGGGCATAAACCCCTCTTCTGTCTATGGAAAAACCTGCAATAAAAGGTATCGATCAAAGGGAAATTCCATGAGATTTCGCTAGCAGATATTTCCTTAATTTGTCTATGGGATGAGGCAGGTTTTTCCTATCCTGAAAAGAGCAAGGGAGGTTTCTCTCCCAAAGTCGGCAGATCCCAGAGGGTTTTCCAGAGAAGTACAAGGCTATTGGTGTAGGAGTCATGTATCTGTTTCTCTGGGGCTACGGCTTCTCACTGACTATCTGGCAGCGCACACCACAGTGCTGCTGGGACTTGCCCCATCTGTGTTTCCTATTGACACTCTTCTTTCTGGGCAATCTCACAACAAAAAAAGGAGGCTAGCTGCAAAAACTGATGGACTTCCACCATTATCCATGACAGGGCTCTCGCATCCAGGGTATTCTCTGTGCGTTCTATGGACGTGTGGATGGAGATGCTGGCAGGGTGGACACTTTTCCTCAGCTTCCCTTCCCCCTCCCCACCAAATTATTTGTGGCGATGTCTCTTGGTTGGAAGGTCAAAGTGTTCCAATGGGGCATCCGTCTTGCTTTTATGGAACATGTCCTTCTGAGCTAATCTCCCAACCTGCATTTGTTGATAAAAAATAGTGTGTTTAAAATCTGCCTATTATACAGGACAAAGCAAATGGCATTTCATAGGCCAGAGACAGTGACTTCTCACCGAAGATAACACCTAAAGCTGCAGATTTAGCATGTGTATATAACCAAAATGATCAAAAAAGGCCCTTGAGCTATTTCTTGATTAGCATATTTAGTATGGATTAGACCTCCTTGCAATGATAGTATAAAAGTTTTGCTGAAGGGTTAAACTCAGAGTAGGAGTGGGCCGGAGGGGAAAGTCCCCCTTGAATTACAGAAGAGAGATGTGAAACTCCGCGTGCCGGTTGGCTGATAAATTATCCAACTGCTGGGTGTTAATGAACATTGCCACGGCTGGGACCCCGCAGCTCTGAGCTGGGAAGCTGGTTGATACCACATCAGCAGCATGTTACAACATATCAGTGGTATATTACTTTTAAAAAAAATGAAGTATGCTTGCCACCAAGCCATTGTAAGGGAATATTTTCCATTATAAATATAATCACTGAAAATTTATTTCTTTGTGTAAGCAATTCTTATGGGTTTTTTAGGGTTAGTTTCCTTTTTTGCAGATTTTATAACAAATAAATAGACTAAGTAATTTCAGTTTTTGTTTAGAGTTGGTTTCGGTGTCTGGCCTTCATATCCTGGCATAGCCCTGTAATGTTTCATCTGTGATCACAGTTTAAAGCCAAATGAAACACTGTTTTCATTGGAACCATTAGAGAAATCAAGCAAATATTGCCAGTGGGATTAAGTTTTATAAAATATAGATAAGAAATCTGAATGCTTGGCCTAGAGCAACCTGACATTGTCCCAACAACATTTGCCAGTGAGGGCGTGCAAACCAGCTCACCGGGGGGGAAGGGGGGCGGGAGGGGGCGAGAAAAAAAAGGAAAAAAAACCCAGGAAGATTGCATTGTTGCCATTTCATGATTTCCATCTTGAGCAGCTTGAGTTCTTAAACCAAGAACCCTTATTGTAGGTAATTAAGCCCACTACCCACCACAATATATACTATTTACCACAACTGGCAGCAAATTAGTCTCTTCCAGAGGATGCACAGCTGTCAAGTCCTTCTGAGTCCCCAAAGTCCTTCCATAGCTGATGCTCTCTAATGTGAAAGACAAAGACCTTTGTAGGCAGGATCTCGCCTACTCTCAGGTGAGTAGGCGTGTGTTGGTTGTGAGACCAACACACTTGCTTCTGTTTATTCTCAGAACAATTGCTAAAAATCGAACAACAGAAGTTCAAGCTAGAAGGAGGAAATTACAGCATTTATTGCATTCTGGCAACCAGTAAATGCCTTGAAAATTTATCTTGAACATGAGACTTTCTTTGCTGTTTAAAACTTCCCATACACACACACTTTACAGCATGTCTACAAAAGAAAAAATAAATGGAAACAAACAAACAAACAAAAAACCAAAAAACCACCCCAAATTCTGTTTTGTGACATTCCTGCAAATGTTTGTTTTTACTGATAAAATATTTCAGTACAATGTGGCTAGAAATGGTGGGAGTCTTTTCACCTTCTAAATTTATACATCTTAATTAAATGTTCTTTACTCTCTCTGACAGAACCTGCCTCTATGTATTGCCTCTGTGGTGGATGTTGGCTGCTAAACTTAGTTGCATAGAATCACGTCTGAGTTATGTACCTTGATTGGGCTATGAGAATACTTCCTCAAGTATGCCTCATCCTTTTGATTTCTTATCACTTTTCATCCTTATGAGGTACTTTGAATAGTACTTCAAGGGGAGCAAAAATAAGTCCCCTAATTTAAATATTTCATTGTGACAGCAAAGTCAAAAGTGCTTCAGATACTTGGATCAGTTCCTCAGATTCATAACAGACTAGCAGTAGTATAAAATATGCTGGTTTAAAATCAGAAATTACTTTTTTTTCCCTTTGGTTCTTTAAATTTTAAACTAGCTTTTTTTTTTTTTTTTGCTTAGATTATCAGGCAAATGGGAAAAAAAATTATCATAGAATTAAAGAAAACTGTCCTGACACTAATGGCCAAGCATAATGTAATTTATAAATTGACATGAATAAGGAAGAAAATATTGTTACAGTATCTAGTAGGGTTAATTTACAACATATACCAAAAATGAAAGTAGGAATGTGATCTTTAAAGATGAAACTTTAGATGCATGATATAACTTAAAAAACTAACTATGGTTCAGATTTTTTCAAAAAAAGAAAAAAAAATTCTTTGTTCAAAAACCGAAGCGTTGTTTCCATTCAATAGTTGATAATATGCCATAGTAAAATCCATGAAATGATGTATCAGCAAACCAAACTGCAGCCTGTTACCCATGTAATGAAGGATGGGTTTTTTTTGAAGTTTCATTTTTGCAGGTTTTCTGAAACCTCTTTTGTATTAAATACAAAATCTGCATAAATAAGACATCATTTTGTCTCAGCTCTGCAGGATGGAAGTGATTTTTCATTGTAAAAGAAACAAACGGTCATAAAAGCTCCAGCAAAACTAATAATAAAATTTGAAGTATTTGCTCCCAACCTAAACTAACCTTTGACCCAGAGAGCACTACTCTCTCCAGCCTGTATGCTGGTGGGGCATGTAGCTTTACTTCTTTGGTGCTCTCAAGGCCAGGAAGATCATGGCTGCTCTCAGGGATGGACCTGGGCAGAGGCACTCAGAGGAAGGGGAAATGGGTGCTTCCCAATGGCGGTATCTTGCATGCTGCGTTCAGGCCAGCATCAGCACTCCGGAGGTGGTAAGGTAGAGCGACGCTCACCTTTGCGGTCGCCTTTCTAGTCAGCACAAACATCTTTGCGTCTCTTGAATGCTTGTTTTGGGTTTGGACAAATGTCACCGTGGAAGTCTTCTGGGGTAGATACAGCAGCTCGAACAATGAGTTTTCTCAGCTGCTGTAGCAGAGCTTTGGCAGTCACGCTTGGCCAGGGTGGCACTTCACCTGAGCAAGGAGGTTCTTTTTAATCTTTAAAATGTGCACTATATTTTTAAAAGCATGATGGGAGAAGTCACTTATTTATTAAACAGTGAATTATAGGCTGTATGGTTTGCCACCTTAATCACTCATATCTAATCATTCTTACTAGCTCCATGGGTGTGACCTTTTCTAAAATAATTTCCATGCAGTAATAGCAATAAGATACTTTAGGCAGTGCGTTTCTGGGAATCATTGCACTTCTCAGGTGACTGAAGTCAGTCATTCTTCGTCCTCATGCTTCACAACACATCTGAGGCATGAAATTATTCCCTTCCAGCGTGATGCCTTCTCCTACTCTTATTGCTTAAATGATTTTTAAGGATTAGTGTGTTAAAAGCATTGTGAGAAATTCACAAAAAAAAAAGCGAAGATAATATTTTGCATTAAATTTATCGACCTGATCCACATTTCAGTGATTTTTATTCCAATCATGAGAGTCTGGATCTGATATACATCGATGGTATGTGCTAGCAAAAATATGGAGGGCACAGTATCTTTCTTGACAGTGTGCTGTAAACAAAAATTGTGTCATATATAGCAGAAACTACCGGAATTGACAAGGTTTTGTATTTACAAGACTTGGGGGAAATGCATTTCTCTGTCCATTGATGGGTATTGCCAGCTGTCTCCTGTATGCAGGTACCATTCTTTGTTCCCAGGATTTTATGCATTCAGCTGTGATTTCTCTCTAAATCGTTTCACCGTATCTTGATTGATTTGCAGACAGAATACAGATTCTCTTGAGACAAATGTATCATTACCATTTTAAATTGTAATCTTATTCAGAAGATGTTGGTTTTTTGCCATTAACATTTGAGAACAAAAGGCTGGAGTTTTAACATTTGTTGCAATACTGACAAGCTACAATAGCCACCCTTGGGGTTTTTTTCCCATATAAGCATCTAGTTGCAATATGAGGAAATGGCATTTGTTTCATGTTCTCTACAGAACAATGTGTACACAATCACAGAAACATAGCTTCTGTGCATTTATTTTACTGTGAGCAAGGACTGTAAAAGGCCAGCATGCATTTTAACTAGAGGATTAGAGAAGTAACCCTTCTTTTGGGGTCCAAAAGCTCTCTGAAGCCAATGTTTGGAAAATGGTGTATTTTACTAAGTAAGTCATCACTTAGTAAAGTCCTTATTTACAAAGCTCTGGTGAGCACTACTCTTAAGCTTAAAGTTATATACGTATCTGCATGCTCTGATGAATCAAAAATTTAGCTGCTTCCATTTCTGCCTTGGTGACAAACTTCATATATTGCAAGAAAATATTAGCGCTATTAATAAAAATAAAAGATCTCTCTGATGCCCAGGACTGCATCACCGACCCAACTGTTTCTCAGTTTGAAATCATGTATATATGTAATCAAATATTTATCAGTAATACCTTACAGCATCAAATGCAGCAAAAATGATTTTACGCTCTCATACAATTCATCCATATACACATACCAAATACCATGTGATAGGTAATATACAATATATGATGTATATAGGGTCTGTCTAAAAAGTAATTTTTCCTAAAAATGTGTTATTCCTCTCTATTTATTCTCTTCTCTCTCCTGTTGTACCCAGTCTCAAAACACTTTCACATACCAGGTAAAATGGCAAGAATGAGGTGAGAAAACATGATTGCTTTTCTGTTTCACTAAGTAATTGCCTTCATTAAAATTAAGATTTGTCTCCCTTCCTTATTTGATGAGATGTGTAAATCTTTATAACTTGTATTTTTTATCTATCTTGTATATGTAAGACAGGGTCACTGATCTGCTTATGGCATTTTTCCTCACAAGAGAGACGAAAAATATTATCCTCAACATCAGCAAACTGGTCTCTTGCTTTTCACAGGTGAGAGGGAACATCCCAGAAAAGGCAAGCTAACGCAGGTTATATGTGCAGTAAGTTTTATACATATGCTGTGTCTTATGCAGATAGCGTGATAATAATATCTTGTAGAATAAAGTTTTTAATTAAGGAAAAAGAGAATTCTCAAAGTTCTTTTAAGTTTGGTGTCCAACTTATTGCATCAGATCCCTTTCTGGGAGTCTCACTGCACAGTTGATGATGGTTTGCTTGAGACAACTGCTGGTGTCAGTTCTGCTCCCAGCGGGCAAATACATTGCCTTCTACCAATACTGAAGGGACTGGGAAATAAATAGCATACAGGGAATAGGTTCTCAAAAAGCAGGAAGAAGTTGTAGGGTTGGTCCAGGAAGGGTCATTGTGGTATTTGCAACATCATTTTCCCCTTTTCTGATTAATTTTTGAGCTAATAGATAAGTCATATCTGTAGGCATATGAGGTAGCCTGTCTGTGAATAGCAGACTCACTGAATTTCAAGCAAATTGTACTGTTGTCTCTTTTCAGAAATTTTAATCTTTTTTAACTCGGTGGTTTTGAAAAGTAATCCATCCTGCTTATGGCTCGGAAAGGGAATGGAGTTGTTACCAGAAAATATTCTTCGTCTGATGTGCTCAGCCTGAATATGGGGAACAGATTGCAATGAGAAACTTCACAAGATCTCTGGTCCCACTCTGCTGACCTTAATGGTTTAGATAGCTTGGAAAGGACTTTCGCCTTCTAGGTCCAAGCTGAATGGCAATTCTAAACGCTATGAATCCCAATTCTTTGCCTCTTCCTGCTCTGAATGACCGTAGTATTTAATATGCTGTGGGTTTTAGCGTTATGAAATGAATGCGATCACATATAGCTAAGTGGTTAGTTTCTGTGCTCACCTGGGAGAGGTTTGGGAGAGATAAACATGTGTTTCACATCTGCTGGTTTCTGGAATTTTGATGCAGTGGTCTTTGGCTTGTTCTTTGCCCGTTCATATTGTACCTATTTAAACTCCAGATGTGAACAAGAAAAATCAATTTCTTCCTATCCCATCTTTTAATACCATCAGATGAATATGAATCTTAGCTCTCTGGAATATATTACACAGAACTTTTATTTTGTTTAGTGATCATTAATACTTCTACGGCTGTGAACAAATGCATATTTTTATTTTAGGCTTTTCACAGTACATTACATCTCCTGGGATGAGAATTTTCTGCATGTCATTTTATAATCAATAACTGTTGTTATTTACATTTTCTTTCTGGCCATTTTTGTATAACATGCTATCCTTTTTATTATTCCCAGCTAGAAAATATCAGCATAATTTTATTTGGAACAACTGACATTTTGATAGAAAAAAGTCCTTAGTTAAGTATTTTTAAATTATTCTTGGTTTGTTTTTCTTTTCTTTGTAATACCAGATATCACCTTTGATTAATAACAACCATATATAGGCTTTGTTCCTCTTATCTGGGTGTCAGCAGTAATTGGAATCCATATCCATATCCTACCTTGCAATCATGCTGCAAAAGGCCAATAAATTCCCGCTGAGTGTGTTACTTGTTAAATTTAGTGCATTACATTCAGGGTAATGAATAAAAGCAGTGGGCCGTTACTGTCTGGTTGGCAGAGGAGGAGTAAGAACAGCCAGACTCCCCTGAGGGCCCGAGCAGGCTTAAAACTGTGACAGGCAGAATCAAGGGACTCCCTAAGCATCACAGTTCAGTTTGTCTCCCTTAATTTCCTCTTCTACCAAGATTTTAGAGGAAATGGAGGGAGGTGAGGTAATCTTCTACAGAAATACAAAATACACTGTGCTTGTATACCAGTACTCCCTAGTGCAGATTCTCTTCTAGGCAAGTGTGTTTAAAAGTAATATATCTTTGTTAAGCATTCAGCTGATGACAGGTTTGACTTTGCTTTAAGAGATACATGGATCATATATATATATATATATGTAGTGTAATGTAGTTTTTTATATATTTTTAATATATATAAACTATATATAAAAACTATATTTTTACATATAAAAACTATATTTATGTTTATAATGTAAATATATGATTATATCCAGCCCGTGTTAACCCTCTGTTGGATTGCTGACTGATGGAAATAAACTCTCAGACTTCTCTTTTGGATGTCTGAGCATTGATTTGGCTGTCATAGAAATAGCATTGTGTCCCTTACCGTGGTGAGAAACATTCTGTACTTCAGTTCTGAATGTGGACCTGGTAAGTTCCTGAATTTTCGTTCCTCCTGGTATGCAAATTTACGGTGTTAAAATGATGAAAATTGGTTAAATAATGTTATGGAATAGCTGAAGTAACAAGAGTAACAGAGTCTCAGTGAAAGGATACACAAACCTGTTTTGATGAGACTGGTAAGGAGTTTCTTACTCCTCCTGCAACCTCCTTTGGATTTTTCTGTGCCTCTGGACAGAGAGAGCATGTGATTGCACTCCCCCATCTTGAAAGAGAGACTGGTTTGGGCCCTTCCCATGCCTATGCAGGCACTGAAGTTAGGAGTGAAGAGAGCCTTACGTGCCTCACACATGGCCATGCAAGAGGGAAGCGGCATGTCCAGGGAACCCGTCAGACCACCTACAGTTGGAAAGATGGTTTGGAGGCTTACTGTCACCCCCACACCAGCTCCCTATTCCTCTGGGAGACCTTGAAAGGGAGTCTAGGATGATCACATTCAGCCTCAGTATTTTATGGACCTATGAAACTATGATTTTTGGCAAGATCTGGACTTATACTGAAGCTGCACTCCTTTCAGGGACACCTGTCAGGGCCAAAAATCTCAGCAAATCTCCTGAACTGGAAATACTGAGTAGCAAATGAATTAGGTAAACATGTATCATGCAGATCCCAAGTAACTACATGTTTTATTTTCAAGTGAACTAAAAGCCAACAAACAGAACAAAATTATGGGGGAGATCTTATCCCTGCTGCAGTCAGAGGCAAAGATTTTACTTCTTCAGGGTGTTATCATTGTGGAGTTGCTTTATTGAGTCCTTCTGAAGTAGTACATTTTTTTTGATAGTAAAGAAAAATTCTTCCTCTTACACTTCAAGAACAGGGGCAGATTTTCAAAATTACAGAGGAAGCATAGACTCTTTAGACTAAATCCACCGCAGGATTCAGTTTATCTAGCTCTTCTTCTAACTGTTCCTAGAAACATCTAGAGTTAGAATTCAGATCTTCAAATCATCCACTGAATTGATGTCTAGCCTCAAAACGCTGGAAGTTTATACGCACTTGCATTTTCATCAGTAAAGCTGTTTACATGACTACAACTCTGCTTCTGAACATGTCTTGACTGTGTTGAACAAGTAGCTGTCTCAGCCAACTTTGCGAACTACACAGTGGGTGTTCTTGTATCTGTATCTCTTGCAAACCCTGTTTTGATATGCACGATACACCTAGGTAAGGAGATTTCAGCAAAACACAGGCAGATGGGGTGCTGGGGAAACATCAAGCTCATTGTGTCCATGGATAATGCCCCAATGGTCCTGCTCCAATGCTCCAATGGTCCTGCACAAATGCCCTGGAAGAGCACGGGGCTTCAGGCAACATGGCAGGAAACTCCTAGTAAAACTTCAGTCAGTGGAGATGCATGGGCAAACGGCACCTGCTTCTATTTCACTTCTTACTGGAGTTTAATTTTGTGGTTTAATTTTTGTTGTTTAATTGTTGTAGTTTTAGTAATATTATCATTCAATATTTGCTGAAATAGTTTGTTTCACAGTGAGAAAATTTTTAATAAGAAGAATACCTGATGGAAGAAGATAAACCATGCAGGCCTTCAGCCTCCACATATACATGTAAGACGTATTAGGGTGTTCCTTTCTTTTAGGGTTTTGAAGAGTTTAGGTTTAAAGTCAGATTAATTTGTTTTATAAAATGACAGATATGGGACAGCCGTACTCTGGGATTGCACCGTATATTCAGTTCAGGAAGTACCTGTGTTTGACAGTTCAAAACCAAGAAAGGCCTCTGTCACCAGGGGGAAGAACAAGATCCTCGTAGTACAAGGCACTGCATCAGCCCAGGTTGATAGAGCTTAACGTAAACGTTTCCCAATATGAAAAGCGGTATTTTGTTTTAGCACATGGTAATGTTTTGATATGGGTGATCCCATACAAAATGAAATATCTGGTGTAACCTGATGTTTCATATAAGAACGTTCCTCATGCTGCTGCTAGGAAAAATCCTTTCCTGAAATTGCCCTGTTTATTATTGCAACCTTACAACATATGCTGGTTCTGCCTGGCAATCACATTAAAACTTAAAATGACAAATCAACATTTCTAAAACACAAACACACATGCACATGCATATGGAGCATACACATAGAGAGAGGTTTTAAGATCAGTTCTTAAGGAGGATAGTTCTGGCTTCTGATGTGGTCTTGTGGGAAGTCTCCTAATTAGTTTACATTTCATTAGGGAATTCAAACCATCCTTGATTCTCTCCTTGTTGAACTGGAAAATAGTGCAGATGAATCCAGGTCCTCCAAAGAAATCCTTGTGAATCCTCATGGAAAGGAGGCTAGGAATATCTGCTAAATTTTGAATAGCTCCACATGTCTGAGAGCTCCAGTCCCTGATCTCAGGTCAGGCAGTGGTTTTGTTCTGTGCCAAGCATTGACATTTGTTGTTGATGGATTTTTATTTCATCTTCTCATGTTCAACATTCCTTTGAGCTGGAACATTTAGTTTAAGGCTGTCTGGGTGCCATGGATAGAATTATCTTTAATCTTCTTACCATCAGAAATTCTGCAGGAGCAGATCCAGGTGCAATGGTTGTTGACTGGCTAGAAGTGTTTTATATCAACCCATTAATTTTTACAGAAGGTTTGTGGTTTTTATTTTTCTTTTAATCTCTGCTGTTTCATGCACTTCTCATGTCTACCTTTTTTCCATTGCTCTGGGGGAAAAATAAACTATGACAACAATGTCTAATGTAAAAACTCTATGTAAATATGTTGATTGTTTTAAAGGCCCATTATCTGAGATGAGGAATTCATGTTTCTCAAGTATTTACTTTACTTTCTGGACAATGTGTGCTAGTGAGGTCTATATAAGTAGAGCCAAACCAATATATCTGGAGAAGTAATCAGCCACAGTACTGTATTTGTGTCCTTTCCAAAAAAACAAGTCTGTTGCTTCTACTGCCAAGATCTGGCAGGTAGCTTTGAGGAGATTAACAGCCCTGGTGATTGTTGTTATTGGTGTCTTTTTTTTCCCTTCCTACCCCTAAACTATTACATTCCAAATGCTTATTTACTGAATAGCCTGAATGTACTGAAAAAAGCAGACTAGCATACGGGATGTTGTGATCTGACCATGTATTTGTTTATAACTTTATATTCTTCAAGGCACTGGGGGAACACAGCCCTCTAAAGTACTCGAGGGATCAAAATCAGCTGTCTTTCAGAGGCAGTCTATCAGTCATATAAAGGTTATTTCAGTCCTGCCAATACGGTAATGTATTTGCTGGAAGTTGACTCACTCACCACTGATGAAGGTGGAGTTGAAGTTACTGGCAAGTCTCATGCATTAGTTCTTCATCTCTAACTTGCTTTGATCAACTAGCATTGCTGCCAGGATGAGGTCAGATTGTTCTTATCATCAGCTTTTCTTCTTAATTTGGTAGTTGGTTACCAACTCTATTCTAAATACTCTAGAGTATTTTCTCCTATGAAAACTTTTGTGTGATAGGGTCATAGTGTGGGAAAAAAATAGATGAAGTCATATTATTTGGCTCCTAGTTGAAAAAATATCCAGTGACCTGTGTTCTGTTTCTTGTTAAAAACTAAGATGAACAAATATGCACTGAACCAGTAAATAGGTCTGTGCAAGTACTAGGAGTTCCTCTTCTATTTCAGCATACTTTTTTGCACGGCTTCTTGGTGTGGTGGAAAAAGACTTTGGTCTTCTGGAAGCTTTTGTGCAAGCATATTTCCTAGGCCACATGAAGATGTGTCTGTGGCTACTGGCTGAATAGTTTAGAGAATAGTGTACCAAAAAAGGTGGAGATACACTGTCTGTGTTATTTTAAATGAATGCATTTTTTTGGGCACTTTTCTTTTCCACCAAGCTTTACATATTAGAATCACTAAAGGACAGTCTTCAGAACTTCAGTTAATAGTTCCGAAAGCAGGGTATCTTACCCAAGGATCTTCTTCAAATGTTTATATCTTGAAATTCACGCAAAGCTAGCAATGTCTTTTGTTTCATTATTACTATTTCTGGATCTGGCTGAAGTCTCTATTTTCTCATTATTTGCTCTATATCAGGGCCCTGAGTAGGCCTTCATGGCCATAACCAGCCCCACCTGGGGCCCTCATCCACACTCCCATCTGTGTACCCACCAGTCATATATGAGCTCATGCCTTTATTATGGGCGACTCTCTTGCAGTCTGGAGAACTTACTGTTGGTGCTGAGTTTTGGTCCATCAAAAGGGTGCTAAAGGAAGCATTACCTTCCCCAGAGGGTGGTGGGAACAGCTGTGTGTGTGGGTTCTTTAGGAAGGGAAGTTTACCAACAGCAGGTTCAGAGGTCTCATCTGCACAATACTTTGGCCTCTAAGAACTTGTCTGCAGTAAACAGTTTTCTACGTAGGTGCTTTTGTTAAGGTCTGTAGAAGAGCTATGTGTTCCACTGCTTTTGTACACCAATCTTTGACTCTTCTAGTATGGAGAAAAAAGGAAGGAAAATGTCCTCCTATTTTATTTAGTTTTTCTTCCTCTTTCTTTTAGTGGAATTTCAGGACAGTGTAGGGGATTGGTAGTGGCACACTCTATTTTAAATTGCTTGCTTTTTTGCTGCAGACTTATTTTTTCCATTAAATATAGACTTTGAGGTATTTTAGAAAACTAGTTAAATAGCAATTCATTTTGTTTATGAGAATATCCGATAGAAGTCTGAAAATGTAAAATAGAAGGAATCAAAAGGGAATACAAATGAAGAAGGGAGACATCTTAATAACTCAGAGAATTGCTGTTATCTTAGGATAAGTTAAATTCTTCTTTGACAAATTTAAATACAATCTAGCGTAGTTACGGACTTGTTGGCCCTTACTAAGGAGTCTAATGAGTTTTGCAGATGAAAATAATATAGGCAAGGGTTAGGAAGGGGCTCTCAGTAATGGATCTTCTAGATTGTTACAGCCTGTGATGTCAGAAGAGATGGAAACCCTCCCCCTAAAGAAGCAATAATTGAAAGAACCAGTGGCCCCTGGCTGAGTAAACTAGGAAAGGAAAGCGGTGAAGAGGAGGCTTGTGAAAACTTGTATTTGGAAGAGCGCCTAAATATACCTCTGAACATTAATTCAATCTATGGCTGTAGAGGCTGAGCTGGAGAGTTCTGATACAGGTTTTGCTGGACTGGAAAACTTGAGGTGCTGAGTGGCCTAACAGAAAGCAAAAATGTGGTCTTTGTTGGATACCTATAAAATCATCATCATTGATGCTACTAATGATTCTTCTTCCAACTGGTGAGGAAGAACACAACACAGGAAAATAAGAGATTGTTGGGGTTTTTTATGCCTATCTCAAAAGGAAGTAGGACGTTTTAGCAAGAAGGGGAAAAGAACTGAACTAGTCTTTCTGAAAAATATAAGTATAGACTAATAAAGAAGAATGAGTAAAAGCTAGGGAAATTGTTTGGATGAGAAACTCTTGTTAAAAGATGGATCCATCTAAGCCCGGTTCTCCTACTAGGTTTAGTTTCAAAGCAGGAA
>NW_008825109.1:13014882-13037633 GCF_000699105.1 Pygoscelis adeliae
CAAAGGCTCTTCATTTCCCTTGGGCACACCAGGCATCATCCCTAGGTGTAGGTGAGTAGTATTTTAATTAGTAGGCAGTGTGTGTCAGCAGTGTCTCTAACAAAATGCTACAAGCAAATGCACATCAGTATAAGCCTAGATGGAATGTGTGCTTACAGTTTATTTATACTATCCATCATTACAATGATGATATGTGTATATATAATGGAAACTATAATTTATCCCTCAAAGATAATTGTATAGAGTGAGCTTGAAGGATAAGAATAAGGTTAATTTGGAGAGAGAAAGAACAATATAGATATCCAGTTTTGATCTGTGATTCCAAAATTTGTTTATAATAGGAAATACCATGATAGAGTTGACTAGATTTGGGACAGCTTTTTGGCTTAATTTTTTTATTCTGGCCGAAGAGCTTTCTCAAAGAGGGGAACAGTGTTGAATTGGAAATCAGTCTTGGAACAGGAAGCTTAGAGTTTTTGCAAGAGCTCTGTAACCTTTCTTCATAACAGATGAGGAGCTGAGTTGTTGGATTACTTGATTGTGAGAAGATTGTTAGTGTGGTTGATTTATATTTACTTCTTAAGCTATGATTGGTCTTGTTGTGGAAATCTATGAGTGAGGCTACCCACCAACTTGAAATGTGGAGATATGCCTTGAGAAATATCGAACACTTATATCAAACACCTGGCAGAAATAATGTGCCCAACATGATTTTATTATCCTGACACTTTAAATCATCATAACACGTGCTCAGCTATAGATCTGGATACATAATATTATAAATTCAAATGTTTTCCAGTATTTTTTCTTGATAAAAATCTCTAAAGCTGTGAGGGATGCTACTGGTGAAGCCTAGATGATGTCTCAAACTTATGTAATAGTAGCTCTTCACTACCAAAACCCTCAGTGTGGCATTGCAAGTGTAACTGAAATGATGATGAAGGGATATATTTTGTTTCCAAGTTTATCACACTGTAATCCAGAGACACAAATGATCTGCTGAGCAATTGCTGTACATACAGATAGAGCTGTCTGATCATGTAATGAAGGCTTACTCTTGTTGTCCAGATTCTGAAAAGTATTAAAGCACAACTAAAACTATATGGAATATGTTCTTCAAGTTCTGTTGTTGAGAGAGCTCTCAAGCTCTCATTTGGGAGAGTACTGCCTTCATGAGACAATATTTTCTTGAAGCTGTGTTGTATACCATCAATGTTTGAGGATCATGCCCCATTAGAAAAGGATGGACCATTATGAAAGCTATTCATATTCAAATGAAAGATGCTTCTTAAAGTAACATTTGTGACTCGGTGGGAGGCAGGAAAGACATGTTTGAAACTTTTAGCATCCACACTGAAGTGAGAAACAACATTTCAGCTGGAACCTACTCAGCTGGCAAGGGATTTCAAAGGTAGTTTGGCTGATATAGTCCAGACTCTACAGCATAACAGCGAGAAATATCAAGAAAATGGTCTTGGACCCAAAGTTTACTGCCAATATACTGCACTGTCAGCAAAAAACAGAATCAGGAGACAAATCTTGAGACAAATTCTTAGTTAAATAAGAAACGGAGAAGGATATAACCACCCACCACAGTGGCATCTCTTCAAAATTGGTGGATAACTTGATGAAAATAACGGGTAATGGGTGTGTGTACTTGGTGAGCAAAAGGGAGAGAAAAAGGGAACATGTTTAAAAGGAGATATAATCAGGTGGTCATATTGGAGGGGAATAATAGAGGGTTTAATAGAATAAAAGAAGAGGAAAGTGTTGAAGAACAAAATATTAGAAATGGACTTCCCCTTGCTCACTATTATGGCAAAACTAAGATAGTACTGAAATGTGTAATTCACAGCATATGCCAATAAAGAAAATTAAGAAAGAAAGAATAGTACTAAGGCTCTGGCGGGGATACACAAACACAATGCTAGCTTTCTGCATTTGCAGATGGAAACCACCTCCTCCGTATAGAGTTGCTTCACATCCCATAAGTTAACACTCCAGAATACAAAATGGCTTATATGGGCCATATGCTAGCAGAAGACTCTCCTCTTTGAAGTACATTAGAAATGCAAGCATGTGGAAATGGGTCTGTCTACATCATCTGCTAGGTGTTTAAAGAACACTTTCATTACTGATTTGAACTTGGTGACACTCTAGCAAACAGGATTTACAAATGTTACCACTTAATTATATAGCTTTGACAAATTCTTTAGAGGAAGGCCACCTCCCAGCACGTGTTGGGCACTTCTGAGGTTCACTAGAAAAGCCTCCACTTCGAATTTCAAGCTTTACTTTCCTGTTTCAGCAGCTACTGCATGTTTTCGAGGACTATGAATGGATGTAGTGGGACAGCATGCTCTGATGGTGTTCAAGTCAAGGGGATGCAACAGATGTAAATAAAATATAATCAAATATTTTGGGTAACTCATGTTGAAAGACAGGTCTGTTCAAGGCTCATCAGTAGCTGTTTTCTTGTTTCTTCTCTTTCCTCTTCTTTTTTCATATGTTCTTTCACAAGGAGTCGTAAAATATATGTAACTGACTTACTATTCTGGAGACCCTTTTTCTTATTTATTATTCAAGTGGTTTCTTGGGAAAAGTTTAATTGTTAAGGGTTAAATTCCTTAAACTGTTCTGCTCTCTTCCATAGGATCACTGTAGTTGTGCACACTATTTGCTGTTTCCTGACACAACAGCCTATCTTCTGTCATCAAGGTCTAGAAAAAATCTACACTTAACTCAAGTTTACGGCAAAAACTACTTAAGAAAAATGACACCAAACTGCATAAATCTTGATTTTAAATTAATGTTTGTGGAGGAAGGGAGTATGGTACAGCAGAACTTGATGGCTCTCCTGGTTTTGGCTGGGATAGAGTTAATTTTCTTTCTAGTAGCTGGTACAGTGCTGTGTGTTGGATTTAGGATGAGAATAATGCGATAACACACCGATGCTTTAGTTGTTGCTAAGCAGTGCTGACACTAGTCAAGGACTTTTCAGCTTCCCATGCCCTACTGATGGAAAAGGCTGGAGGTGCACAAGAAGCCGGGAGGGGGCACAGCCAGGACAGCTGACCCCAACTGGCCACAGGGACATTCCATACCATGTGACGTCATGTTCAGTACATAAACTGGGGGGAGCTGGCCAGGGGGGCCGCTGCTCAGGGACTGGCTGGGCATCGGTCGGCGGGGGGTGAGCAATTGCATTGTGCATCACTTGCTTTGTATATTCTATTATTATTATTACTATTACTATTTTACTTTATTTCAATTATTAAACTGTTCTTATCTCAACACATGAGTTTTCTCACTTTTACTCTTCCAATTCTCTCCCCCATCCCACTGGGGGGGAGGAGTGAGCGAGTGGCTGCATGGTGCTTAGTTGCCGGCTGGGGTTAAACCATGACAATGGCACTTTTGTTGTTTGTTTGTTTTTTTTTTTTTCCAACCAATAATGCACTTCTCTTTATGTGCTTATTTCTCCTGAGCAATTAAAGGTTGCATGGGACAGCTGGTGAAATGAAAGAGGAGTTAAAGGCATACCTTACATCTTCATTTTCCTCTATCAGCAGAACAATGAACTCTGAAACTCCTTAGGTTTTCATACACATTATCTTCATTATATATGATGCTACCTTTTTTTTTTAACCTCTCCATTTTCTAAAACGTCACTTTCCCTTGCCCAGGGAAAGTAATTCATAAATAACACCTTAGCACTTAAAGAATACTTTTCATCTTTGATGCTGGTAAAGCACATCATTAAAAAAGGATAGTGAGCATCATTATGTCCATCATATAGGCAGATCTGCAGCAGAAAAAGGTTAAATGACCTCCCAGAAGGCACAGAGAAAAGCAGAAGTAGGAGTGGAAGACAATCACCCACAAGTCCAAGGATAGTTACTGTCCCTTAGTACTGTAGTTCTGAAAGGTAGGAATAAGAAGTGCTACACAACCTTTTCTCCTCTGTAACATGTCTTTACATAACATGGATAAGTTTGGCTCTCATTGCTCTCCCTCCTGCTTGGCTGATAGTTTCAACTTTTTCAACCATGTGTGACAAGAGTTAACCTTAACATCTTCAGAAGTTGCTACCTTAAGGAGCTTGTACTGATGTTTTTAATAAAAGAAGAATTTGGAAGATCCCGCTGTCAAGTCTCATCTTTGACTGTACCCACAACAGTAGGTGAAGTCTCTCCCTAAGCTTAATTGCCATGGAAGACAATAAAAACATTGGAAAAACTATTTTACCTAACACCTAATGATTAAAATGCATATTTGCAGGCACCTAGAAGACAGCAGCGAAACAAAGAACAGCAAACTGTTTTTCATTCCGAAGAAATTTGCCTACTTTCTGTAACAGAAAGAGTGATAGTAGATGCTATGTATCCTGACTTTAAAGAAGGTTTTGGTAGTATTTCATGTGCTGTCCTCACAGCAAATGAGGGAAGTGGAGTCTGGATGAAAAAATAAAAGGGTGAAAACAAACTACTTGAGAAGCCATAGTATGATAGTTATAGTTCACTATCAAGATGGAAGGCTGTTTCAAGAGTATTTCTGCAGTTGCCTGTCCAGCTCCAGGTAGGGAAGGACTGCCAGAGTGGTGGAAGGCAGGCTTGGAGCTCAAAATGATTTTGATAAAATGGAGAAATGACCTGGGGGGGGGAAAAAAAAAAATAGAATGATCTTCAGTAGGGACAATTGCAAGGTGCAAAGTTTATGCAGGAATAATTGGCTATGCAAAGCAGGCAGGGGAACAACCAGATAGCTTGTCCACAGAAAGGGACCTGCAAGTTGTGGAGGACAAAACCAGAAGTAAATATCACTGTGCTGCTGCAAATCAGGAAAAGGTATACCAGGGTGTATCAGCAGGTTTGGTTTATAAGATATATGCATCTTACAGAACAGGAAGAACCACAACTGGATTACTGTGTTCCGTCTTGGACACTGCTCTTCAAGACCGGTTGAAGACAGTCTGGAAGAGAAAAAGGAAAATTAAGAAGTCCAGATTACTTGGTTTGCAGGGTATTTAGTTTAAAGAGGAGGAGTCTAATGAGAAACATGAGATTAATCTTTAAGTATGTTAATGTCTAATGCACAGAGGAAAAGAATGATCTGTTCCCTATCTTCCTGACAGGTATGACAAGAAGTAATGGACTTAATTTTCAGTAAGGAACCATAAAGTTAAATATTAGATAATCTTTCTATCAGGAAGGAAAGTGAAACACTGCAACAGCTGGCTTAAGGACACTCCATTGCTGAATGTGTCTCAGAACAGGTTAGTCATCTACTGCGACCCCCTCTGAGGGCTGAGGAGGCGGGTGGGTAACTCCTGGGAGTCTGCTCTGCCCCTAGCCGATGGTTTTGGCATGAGGCACTCTGAACACAAAGGCTTTAAGGCCCAATTAGTGCAAGCCCCCACATAGTGTACGATCTGGGGTTTCAAGATTTCATGATCTCATTAAAACGTAAAATGTTTATGCCCGTCACCTCCTTAACAAAGAGCATAAGCATTCCAAGTGATTTTATCGATACTTCGCTGGGTCTGCAGACAACCTGAAACACCAGCGTGGAGGTGTGACCTGTGCATTTCATCCTGAGTATGGAAATCTGCTGTCACTCAGAGTAAAAGTCATGGGGGCCTTATCTGAGGCATGCTTAGAGTCTTGCCTTTGCAAATAACGTAAGTGGGTGAACAGGGTCTTCCTGGACCTGTTTATAATTAGCTTTGTTACGGTGTTTCTTTAGTATGCCTTTCACTTAATTAAAATTTAGCAAGTGTAAGTTAGAATCAAGAGGAGGTAAACTAATGCATTGCTGATGGAAAGCCTACTGAAGCAAGTATGTTTTTTCGTGTTGTCTCTGTATTGATATGTGGCTACATGGGCATACCCCACTGAAGCAAGTGGGCAGGCAACTTTCATATGCTTCTGTGAGCTGGATTTGGTACACTAGGTTATTCCTTGATTTCTTTGGACTTCAGTGTAAGCAGGCTGATTTATTTCAGCTGAAAAACTGACACTTTATTTTTAACATTTAAACACAAAGAAAGAATTCACGTTCTTGTCTTAATTTGCTAGGACACTGAGATTTGGTAAAAAGCTTGTGTGTAGGGATGTCAGGACTACTGGCTACCATGAGCAGTGGAAGGTGAGGGGGAAGAACATGCAAAGAATGCTTTTGAGAAACAGATTAACTTTTTGCATACATTTTTGTGAGGAATTTTAACATGCAGTTATTATTGAACAAATAAATGGGAAGGTTCTTTCTGTTCAGAAGGGAAAATTTTACTCATTTTCACAGATAACCAGTCTGTTTCTGTAAAGTTAATAGGACATTGTCAGGACTTTCTTCCTTGCATAGGTTTGTTGGTATGCTTTAATTTCTTCAGTGAAACACAGAGGGATTATCTAAAGGAGGATGGAAAGGCATTTGGTTCTGAGTGAAATTTCTGAAATGAGCATAGTGAGGTGAGCTGCATTGCCAAGATACAATTTGTAGTACATATATCTGGCAACATATTGTTTGTTCCATACTTCTGTTTCAAAGTGTAGTGAAGTAGTTAGCATAGACTTAATAATGAACAAAGTTGGTCTATTCTATCTAGTATTTTGGCATCCCTACACTGTTATTGCACACTGGTTTGTCTCCCACTGGGACACTCAGTCTTCTTCTCCTTCTTACTTATCTATCTTCTCTTTGTTTAAGGTGAACCAGGATCAGTCTATTTCCAGCTAGACTCAGATGCAGGGACAGTAAAACCAGCTTGTTGGGACCCTTGAATTTCCTTAGCCTATCTATCTTATTTCTGGTGAGATAAGGATTCGGGAAACTCGGCAGCGGAAACATTTGTTACATGTGTTGAGTGTGGGCAGGTGCCTATATGTGTATGCTGGCCATTGTACTCAGGTTGTCGATTAGCTTCAGCTGAAAAGCAAGAGTTTGAGAATTCAGCTTGCAAGGATGTGAAGAAGCAGCCCTCCCCTGTATCTCTACTATGGTCTGTGTTTGCTTCCAGTAGTAAGAAGAGCTGGGCAGTGTTTGGTCCTGTGACACCAGTGCTGGGCAACAGTTCATAGAAGAGCAGCAAGCTGGCTGCAGGTGGCCTGGATTACAGCTCAGGGAGAGAGGAGCAATGAAGAAGGAGGGCCTCTTGCAACAGAAACCTGAGCAGACAATAGGAGCTTGAGAGGGTTGAAAAGAAACAGGTTTCTAAAAACCCTTTTTTTTGGACTTCAGATACTATAGTGTGTTATGAAGTGCTTTTCAAAGTGTCAGTGAGGCAACATGCAAGGTATTTCCTGGAGCATTTAATCACATGTAGATTAGATCATTACAGCTGTACAAAGGTATTTCATTTTTACCCTTAAAACTTAGTATTGCTCTTAGGCAATGAACTCTGAGGAAGAAAAAAATATTTTGTGGAATAATTCCATGAAAATACATAGCAGTATGAAGACATTGTCAGCAATCATTTCAAAACTCCATTTATTTCACAGTGAACTTTGTGCATGTCTGCAACGGGGTATAAAATGAAAAGATAGAGAAAGCAATTTATTAAACCAAATGGCACCAAGCATAGATGCCTTCTCACCCATCCCACAATGGGGAGTTTTGCTTTTCCACTTATGCCAAATGTCACCATTCTGATGAATGACATAATATATATGGTGCTGAGTTCACTCTAGTCTTCCTAAAGAAACTTTGTTTGCTCCCTGTTCTCATTTCTTCTGCTAAAAGAGATGCTTGCAGAAGTGCAGATACAACTGCCAATTGGCCTGATAATTGGTCCTGCTTCTCCCACAACCCGATGCTGAACAGCCATGTACCAACACACCCGTTATCTGTGTAAGAGCCAGTCACAATTTTCTCAGACCTGCTGGGTGCATATAGAGATTCAAGGGCAGTGGATCCTCAGGCATGCTGGAAATGAGACAAATCAGGTGGGATCCATCTCACCTACCTTCAGGCATCTGCCTTGCGCAGTGCAAGGGTGTAGGACAAGAACAGCGGGCTAGCTTGTGTTTAAATGCCTGCGCTGAAGATGCCTCCATAATCTCCCAACACAGTGACAAGATGATGGCTTTGCCTCTCCAAAAATGAAGCAATGGACCACTGCTGCTTATTATTGAGCTATCTTCCATGAGAGCTGCATCTGTGTGGGCAAGACTTGAGGGAGGAGAAGAAGAAATGAGGAATGTTTGACCGATTCCCAAAAGTCAGAGAGAAGGAAGACCAGGAGTTAATGGGATTTCTTCAAGTTGAGAAATTAAAGAGCTGAGAAGCCAGCAGCAAAGTTTCTGTCCACCTGTCTCCACGGGAAGGAGGGAAAGCTGTGGGAACACAACAGACCATGTCCCTTATGTGGAGATGGGACAGGACTGTGTGTGCATGTGACAGTCCCACTTGCTATAGAGCTGGCACGTACATGGCTGCCTACTTGAACCTGGGACGTGCCACGATAGTGGATGGGTAGAGTGGGCAGACAGCTTTTTAGAAAGAAGTGCTCTGTCACGTCTCCTCCTCCTCTTCATCATGCCTCTTTGGCATGCAATAGCAGCTGTACATAATTCCTCCTCTGGCCTTGGACAGCCTAAGGAGCTTTTCTCAGCGAGGCTACCATTTCCTAAGCCCAAACCGTCCTGTGCGACTGTTAGTGATATTGCGAAGACATCAAGAGCAGTGGCCCAAGAATCTCGTTTCAGTCCTCCAACCCAGCTGTGCTTTTTGCCACAGGCTGAGCAGGTACAGGAGACTGTGACATTGTGTGGCTGTAGACTAAACCTTTCCTATTTTGCACAGATTTGAGTGAGTGAATAAACTGTCACGCTGCAGTCTTGCACAGTTTTTATTTCATTTTTGGGTTATAAATATGTAGTTTTGTATATTTTTCATTTCAATAATAAAATTAGTTAGACACTTTACACTTTTGAAAAAACAAAGCATCATTTCATTTTTAGATCACAGTATTTTCATAGTAGGACTTCTATGCAATACAGTTGCTAATCCTGTCCTGTATGTCAACTCATACTTAATTTTCCTCCTTGTTCAGTGGACAAAGCTTTAAAAAAGGAGTAATAAGAAAATACTCTTACCCAAAACAGTAGGAGAGAACTTTCCTTGACATTCTGAAAAAAAACTTGAAATATTCATGTTGTGTTGCACAGACTGCCCATGAAATATGCATGAAAAATTATACAAGGTACAAGAAAAAGCACATACCACCGGAAATTGGATTCTTTAATTTAAAAGACAAATGTTTATCTAGCAAGTAAAACAAGAATCTAGTAAGAGCTAGACATGTCCCTAGTAACTATCATTTTGGAGAAGGCTGACTGCTGGCTGCTTCTCTCTTTGTAAACCTGACTGAAGCCGTGCCTTCCAGCCACCCAAGAGCGGCTTTCTCATGCTTCCACAGATGTAATGTAATATATAACATGCACTTAAAATACCAAGTGGAGACATTGCTTAGCAAGCACTAACCTAGTTGTGAAAGAGCATCAGTTCCACTTCCTTCAGCCAAATGTAATTGTTTTGCTGATGGTTAAGCCATTCTGTTGAATATCCAGTTGTCCAATAAATGTCATTATCAGTCAGGATAGCATCTGACAGGTAACTTCCCCCAGAATAACATGCACAATATCCATACCTTTGTCATGCTCTCAAAACAAATCTCATGGAAAAGATTATCCTGCACATTTAGGACACGTTCTTCCCAAAACCGCAGGAACAGCAGCAGAGCGAGAGCACAAGTGATCCCTTGCTCATTCAAAAGCACGTGGCTGCTTTTACCCCAAAGTGCCTTTCCAGTTGATATTAATCATTAGCCTATGGATATGATGGAGGCAGATCCATTGATGAGAGATGTGTTTCCATTAAGAAGGTCTTGTCAGCGTAGATGATAAGGCATGTCAATCTCTAGGATACTACTGATGAGTCTGCACAAAAAGTGATTCCCAAATTACACCAAGGCAACTAATGATATCTATAATCATGTTGTTTGTACAGTTGTCCTCCATCCTCTGAGCTCACATATTTTTTAACCTACTGGTTGATCTGGAAAGGCCCACATTGACAGGATGAATTCAACCCTCTTGTTTAATTAAGAAAGGCCAGATTTTCTCACCTGTCTACTACCGCGGACAATAATGATGCTCTCATTACAGATGTCCCATGCTGACATCTCCTGATCTTTCCTAACTACTCTGGCTGACAGATGAGTCTTTGTGTTTTGCGGAATGTTGCCAAGCAGAGTGGCTTAGCTGACCAGCTGCAGCTGGCCCTGAACTTTGGGCAGTGGCTTTGGAAGAAGTTATCCCAAGGAACCTTCCTCCAACCATGCTTGTGTCTTGTCCCCTTGTTGCAGCTGCAGATGGGTCAGTCCCTGCTCTGCGACCAGGCTCTGGCTTGGCTTCAGCAGGCTGGCATTCTGCAGCTTCCCTGGGCCCTGGCAAAGTACCAAATATACCTCCAGATGCCCTTGTGTTGGTAATCACAAATGTGGCACACAGCACCAGTTCCACTTGGGTGGCTGGTCTGGGTAGGGGTACTGCCAGGGCAGGAGAAGGAGATGGATTATGGCGTAGCAAGGGAAGAATCAGGGGAACTGGTAAATATGTGTTTTGTTTGTTTGTTGCTGTGGTTTGCAGTATAGAGCAGGTGAAATTCTGTAGTGCTAATGGGCTGGTAGGGGAAAAAGGAACATGGAGTATGGTCATGTAATGTTTATCAAGAAAATCTCCACAAATATGGAAGCAATTATTTGCACTGTAGATGTGAGCCAGCTGGCTGTGTGGCCATGGCTGCAGCCTAACATTAAATATGCAGCAGTTACTGAGCTGCAGCTCACTGTGAATGATATACCTCCCCATTATCCCTTCTTGTGTAGACAAGCCATAAAGCAAAAAAAAAAAAGGGAGAGAAAAGCTGAGTTGAGTGTACAGTCTACTTAAATGCTTTCAAAAGAGTGCATGCCAGCCCATTTTGGGCTTCAAAGATTTTCAATTTAAAAATTAGATTTTTTCTCTTATGTTTCAATCAAGAAAAATTATATTAGGTTGAAGTGTATGCAGGCAATTACAGGCTCCCTTCTAGATGTCTTAAGATACATACATACAACAGAATATGAAAGTTTCCACGTTTAGGTGTAAGTTACAGTCCTCTGTGCATAATAAAAGTATTTTCCTTATGATAAAGAAAATGTTTTACTGAAGAATATGTATCTCTTTTGTTCTACTTAATTGATTTCTTTGTGGACCAAGACGTCACTTAGATTAAGAAAATGACGTATGAAATTTATCTTACAATCTGTCTATGGGAAAAAAATAATTTTTAAAAAGATTATACAGCACAATGGCATGGTTTTATATAGTGCTATTATTGTTACACTAATTCTGAATGTAGAGTTGTAGTTGTGGGAGAAAAGAATAAAGCAAAGGGAGGAGAAGATGATATGAGTTTTCTGGGAAATTTTGTGGTTTTGTTTTCTCTCTTTCTAATAAGTTAAACCATCACATAATGCATTATAAAAGTATGTGATCAATTTTCTAAAATTTTAGTAAATTTTAAGATCACAGCAGTCTTACTGTCACACATCTGTCTGAAATGTTTTACTTTTCTCTTGATAAAAGTAATGGTTAAATTTAAGAAGGGGAGGAATTCTATTTTTCATTTTTTTCCCATTGCCAACATTTTATACATAACCAATTTCAGTGGCTCCCTATTTGTTTTTTTGTTGTGCTTTTTTAAATTATTATTTTAAATTACTACTGCTAGCATGTTTCTGGCTGTAATAGGGAATATATATACCTATGCCAACGTCATTATTAATCTAAAAAATTCACAGAACTCAAAATCATATGTGATAATTGAAACTACTGACAAAGTTTCAGTTTGTAGTAAGTAAATATTTGTGGGGGCACTTCCACATCAGCTGGTAGTTATCTGGGTCTTACACTGAAATTTAAATAAACTGGCTGAGAGCAATGACATTAATACCGTGTTTAACCCATGCTACTCCACGCAGACCCAGGCCAGTGCCTTTCCTATGGTAGAGCACCACAGCTGAAGGCAAGAGCGGGCAGAAAAGCAGGCAGAGCTGGCTGAGCAGGGCTCGCAACAGACAGATGGGGAACTAGAGCAGCCAGGAACGTATGGACAAGGGCTCGCAGCAGAGTATTTCAGAGGTGGGGTGGGGGATAAAGGCCAACCACATTCTCACCAAGCTCACCTCTAGTCTTTGCTGCCTTAGTGGGGTCAGAAGCTGACCGAGCAGCTCCTCTCCCAGCTCGTGTCAGGGTCCACCACTGAGTGCAATCAAGAAATTGTAGATGCTCAGCTGCAGTGAATAACAGCTGATTTTGTGACACCCTCCCCACCGTCTTTCCTCAAAGCAAGCAAAGGCTGGAGCGTTAGTAGGACTGCTGTTAGCATCAATGATGATGCAGGTGCTGTGTAAGTGTGGAGTCAAGACTTGGAGGCTTTTTTAGGACATAGGGTGAGTCAAGTCTCCAGCTGAATTTAGAAAGACTGACAAATAAACAGTGCTTTTCTTTCTAAAATGAAATATGTGTATGTACAGTAAATGCTGCCCTTAAAATATGAAAACCAGTTTACTCAGTGTTGGTAGTTTCTTGCTATTATTGCTGTGTAATATCTGAGTTATGGCAGGACAAGTGCTGGCAACAAAACTTTGTTTCCACTTGCATAATTGTAGGAGTCATAAATTGGTGGAAAAACATATATATATTTTTTTTATTTCTCAAGGGAAGCTCTTTCCTAATATTCCATCTAAAAAATCTATGGCAAGGATCCTAATGACTTCAGAGGAAACTAGATGGGGCCCTTATAAGCCTCTTAAAAAATTATTTTTAAATGTTTTTAATGTGTATCTGTTTTGGTAATGCCCCTTCTGATAGTTTTGTCTTGGCTGGAAATAAGCATTTTAAACTACTCTGCATGAAATTAAGGTTATTGTAGACAAATAGAAATTGGATGGTTTGGTCTTTCTTCTATTAGTAGGTATGTCCTTTCCCTGGGTGTATGATTTTTAAAAAATCTATCCCTCTGTACCTCTTAGCTCCCCCCTTTTTTTTTTTTTCACTGAATACTTATTGGCTCACAAATTTTCACTGCATGTGTCCTGTTGAAAACTCACCCCTTTCCTAAATTGCAAAGTAAGAAAAACAACTGAATCTGTGACTTTTATGTCAGGTTAATAGACAGTGATATATAATCTGTAGACTGGAATAGTACCTCTATTCTGCAGTTTAACATTGAGACAATACTTTGGTCAGTAGCTGCCTATGGTCTGGGCTATGGTGAGGCATGGGTATATATTCCATAAACCTGAAGAATGTAAAAGGCTTAATGGAGCCCCTAATTATTCTCCCATCTCTTGCCACACACTAAAAGCAGCAGTTTTAAAAGACTACTGCTATGACTGTAGGAAAGAAAAAGAAAGTCAGGAAAGAAACAACAATGTAGGTAAGTAAGAGTATGAAATAAAAAGCTGAGCTCTGGAGACGGAAAAAGAAGCTAATTCTAGGCAGTTTAGTGTAGGTCTTGTGGTCTGGTGAAAAAAGATGGGCCTTGTTCCCTTATCTTTCCTTGTACGAAGTAGTCAGAATAGGAGCTGTAAATCTGGTATTTCTCCTAGCCTGGGATTTGGAAAGCCATGTATGTAGTCTTCTGGGCTTTGGGTGTGAGTGTAAATTTTTTTGTTAACCTGAGGCAGGTAAAGCCATTAACTACATAGAAGCAAAAATAAATCACAGGCAGTGAAAGATGAAATGCAAAAAACTGACCTGTAGATTGGGGTAAAAGGTAGCTGAATGCTCTTTGACACATGGCTACCTTGTATTATGTTTAAGGCATTAGCTTGCTGTAAGAGGCTGAATTGATACTTTTCCATATGACAGGTGAAATCAGTCAGAAGAAGGTACTTGCTCTGCTGTGACCCTGGGTCAAGTGCCAGACAAGTGTGTTGCGTGGATTGTGTCTGACCGTGGGAGCCTTCACTAAGTGCAAGACAACCTCTGTTCTTATCTCTGAATGAGACTGAGAAGCAAAGAGCAGGTGCTTCATCTGATGGTGCCTACACTGTGGGCTAAAGAGAGATGTAGGATGTTTGGCTGTTGAATTTCAGGAAGTAGTTCTATCAAAGGCTTTGAAAGAACCCAAATGGACATGGTGTTACCATAACTAGGAGGCTGAGAGTCAAGCCCTGCTTTTGATTATCTTACAACAAAGTCAGTCCAAAAGAACTCTAATGCAAATACTATGTTCTTGCTCTCTCATGCTTTCTGTAAAATACTTAGGTCTTTCTCTCCATCTTCTGTTGCTTTGTGACTGAATTTTTATGTCTTTGCTTGACTTGGATGTGGAATACATTAGGACAGAGAAATTATTTATAGAATTAGGTACTGGGTCTGCATGGTTGTAATTCTTTCCAATTTGCTTGCTTGCTTTTTTTAGTACTGAAGTGCCCAGACATTAATTTAGCATTCTGAGCACAAAATGATTACCTGAACTTTGAACACATTTGCACAGTTCAAGTCAAACAAATGTTATATTTGCATGACTATTAAAAAATTTTAAAAAGTGTAATATTTAAATGGTTATAGATCTGCCAATGTTGGATTCTTTACTGTACGCATCCACAAAAGTGATCTTCATTGGAGACTTGTAAGCTTCACTTCTAATTTTCTTTTAATACACTGAAAACAAAAATTGAATTCATGGTTTTCTGCTGTATTCCATGATACCATAGATATAGGACCAGCTTAGAGGAAAAGTGAAGCTTGTTAATGGTGGGAATAAGAACTTGGTTATAAATTATAAAATAAGACAAAGATGAGTGCCAAATTCTGTACTAAGGAAACTAACGAAAGGCCCTGCTGTTGTTTATGGGATTTGCGGAAGGGCTATTGAACCATTCAGTTGAATGGGACTTCACACAAGTACAACTGTGCCCCCATGTGGATGTCAACATAGCTTTAGAGCTCACTCGGCCTCTTTCAGAGGTGCCCAAACCCCAAAACTCTTGCTGGTTTCATGAAGGTGGAACTATGTCTGAAAATTTCTGCTTTGAAGAGCCCTTCAGGCATAGACTTTGCTCTGTGCTCTGGATGCTGCTAGGAAAGAGAAGACTGTTATACAAAGAAAAATAGGGTTTTTCCTTTTTTTAATGGCTGTGCCTGCTTTCCATGTTAGATGCAGGTCTTGGTGTTCTTTTTATTTAACCAAATTGCTTTTTTCCTCTCACACACACACACTATACTTTCAATGGCTTCTGCTTCATTTCTTAATAATAACCCAGCTGCCTCTTGTTTTTATGTGTCTTTGTTGATGCATTACCTAGTTATGCCTCCTGAGAGTTTGCTTGCTGAGGTTTTATAATACCTGCTGGAAATAGTTTTAGAGAATATATCACTTTACAGAGCAATACCTATTTAGCTTCCATTCCATATCACTGAAAGTGCCCTTTGAACAACTTAAGCTTAAAAATAAATTTAGAAGCAGAGTGTGACATTAAGTTAAAGAGTGAAACAAGATCTTGCCCTGGAATTTAAAAATACGTACAAAGAGAAATTCAGCGGGTGCTGTGACAGTCTCTGTTAACAACAAAGTGAGGATGAGATGACCCCCCCTTACATCCTTGATGATGTGCATGACTCTAGTATCAAGTTCCAAAGTGTACTCTCCTTATCTTGACATCTATGGCTGGATGAAAATAGCAGCCAAGGTTTTGACTGAAAAACCCTCCAAATTGGAGCACTGTAGGAATGATGTTAGAAAAATCTCAAATCTATGGTGAACCATCCTACACTGCTGTCTTTCAAAGGCCTTTTATTTAAGTAAAGAGCAAAGCTGTGAGCATTTGGAAAAACCTGCCTGGAGAGCAATTTCTATTCCTACTGCAAAGAAGAGGAGGGAGAAACCCCCTTCCCTTCAGACTTGCAAGCCTAAAGGGAGCTTAATTAAAGTGAATCAAAAGGAGAAATATGAATAAGTGGTAAGAGAATTTAAATATTTCTCTATGCTTAATAGAACAAGCGTCTTCATTTTGGACTTGCAAACTTTCCCCCTGAATGGTCTTGTGTTCATACAAAACTATTGCACTTCCAAATATAAATAGATGACTGTTGGCAGCGTTCTGGTATGCTTTTTTTATCCTGAGCCTAACAAGTGAGTGAATATGTGAGCTTTTCTCCGTGAGCCCAGAGGGACTCGTTCACTGGGGTTTCAAACTCTCGGCAGCTTTGTTGCTGTTCCTCCAATGAGGGCCATCTAAAGTACAAAAGGGCCTACGGATTCAGCTTAGAACAGAATGGTTTTCCTTCTCCCGTTTATTCACAAAGGTGTTATTCTTGCTCCCGTTGAAGTAATTGGCAAAGTTCACGCAGATTCCTGGGAGAGCAGGATTGGGCCTCAACGTAGCCGTTTGTCTGCAGTCGCGCATCGGGTCTGCTTTGAGTGCGCTGTGCTGCTTGGGCACGGTAGCAAAGCATGTGTGTGACTCTAAGCAGGTTTATCAGCACGGTAATGAATGAGGCCCTGGATATGGGCAAGTCACCCCCTTCACTTGAAAAAAGGAATATTTACTTCCATGTTCTTGTCTGAGCCATTTTGGATGGAAACGACTGCACACCAGAAAAAAGGGGAGGAAAGTGATAAAACATGGGGGTGTCTTGGCTATCTTGGGTGAAAGGGAGACAAAAGAAATCTGGCAGATATGGACACCAGCCCCGTGGAAAATGTCTTGTCTATTGGGCTATTAGCCACTATGGACAAGCGTGCTCTCGTTGGCAGGTTTCAGGAAGGGAAATTGATTTTTTTTTTTTCCCAGCCCAAAAAAATCAGTACAGGTGGAATTGTGATCATGCCAAATGATGACTGCATTTAAGTGTGTAGGCCTATTTCTACTTAGATCTCCCCTGATGGTTAAATAGTTAGACTGAACCAGAAAAATTAGTTTTGTAGCACAGCAGACTCTACTAGTCCTTCCAGAAACTGTAAGTGAAACTCTGTGGCAAAAATGGTTAGAAATCAATGTATGTGATCCATCTATTTTTTCATTTCTTTCAGGTGTTGCTCATTACCCCAGAGAACAAAAATCTGAACAGTTGATGATCTAGGGTAGTATCTGGAATGCAGTGAGAATTTTTTTAATGCTAAGCTTTCGGTAACGTTTACACTAAAGACTAGTTGAATATGTCATGATTTAGACTGTAAGGGTAGAAGCCTTCTGCAGTAGGTACTGTTTGCATTATGTTAACACAGACAATAATGATGGCTTTGCAAACAAGTTGACCAAAAATGGTTTGGGCTTGTATGCTTAGTCATCCACGTGCACCGAGAAGGTTCCTCACAGTAGTTCCACCTACTCTTTGTAAAAAGCTTAACCATTCATTGGCCAGATCCTCACATTTCAGGATCTAGTTGTTTCCCAGCTTTAAAAAAAGTAGTGACAGATGATATCTCTTTATCAATAGTTTATAAGCAGTGAACTGTATGTTATGCTCTGTGAAGAGTGTCGTGGGGCAGCAGAGAAATCTGCTTCCTGGTGCCTTGTGACAGTGTGCTGGACCAGGCAGAATTGCCTAAAGGATGATGGAAAACTTGGAGTACTTTGAGAGCAACCTTGGAGTTGTTTTGAGAGAGAACTATTTAATACCTGGGTGCCCTGGCATTTTCAAGACAGAGGCATACAGCAGGGGGGCATTCCTCAGGAAATACAAATCCAGTCAAATCCAGAGGAGGTGGGAATAAACATTTTTTTTCCAAATCTTACAATGCCTGTGTGGAAGTTGTTGCAACTAAACAAACCACTGAAAGTAAGCCTGCGATAAAGGGCACTCCCTGCAGAGGAATGATGGCAACAGAGATCTTTTTTTCAAATGCTTCTATTCCATTTTCTTATGCTGTAGACATTTAAAACCTTTTTGGAATAGGGATTTTCAGCTGATTTTCAGATGTCCACTTGCTGCTCAGCACATATGCTCTGTGTAAGACATGAGGCTGTGTAGGCTTTCCTTTAGCCTCTTCTCTTCCCCGTTCTCCTGGCACTTTATCTGGCCCTTCTCAAGAAGACTTGTGTGGCAAACGGTTTTTTATGTGTCATGAAATTGCTTGATGTATCAAGAAAAACTATGAAAGATGGAGGACTGGGAAAAGAAGGCGTGAGGGTTGCTTTCACGTTCTCTCCTCTTGTTTTCTTTTCACATTTCATTTTTCCCTTCCGTTCTGTCTTCCAGTAATCATGCAGAGCCAAGGAACCTGCTGGAGGTGGTCTATGTTCAGGAGCTGCCACGTGAGCCTCTGCAGCATGTAACTGATTGTGCAGGTGCTTGAGAGAACCACACAAAGGTAATGAGCATGCAGCTTTCTTCCCCAAATATAACTATAAACTTTAACAATCCAAGCTAACTAAGCTACTACAGAATATTAAATGCTTATAGATACCCTGATGTCAGTCTCTGATATTCACTGCTTTGCTGTGCAGACTTGTATGTGTCCAGTGATGGAGGCGAACTACAGTTTTAAGGCTTTGGTAACTTTATTCTGGGTATCCCCTGTTCCGGGTCCACCTGTTTCATTGCCGTACTTCTTGGATCTTCTTTGAGAAACAGTCAACTTGCTGCCTCCCCCCTCTTTTCTGTAAAGATATCACCTACTTATTCATAGAGAACATCTCGTTGTCCAAGGAAAGTTTCCCGTTGTGACAGTGTGGTTTCTTTTGTCATATCTCTGTAATTTTTGCTTCTTGTTGTAGATATAGTCTTAGCTTAGGAACATGAAAGCAGGTCTTACGCCACTGAATCATTTAAGGCTTCTGGGTTTCTGCAAAAAAGAAAAGTCAGCAAATCCTTCAATAGTGCTACTCTGGAATTCAAGAGGGTATGGAAAAATTTGTAGCTCTTCTAAATCTATATGCTTTATTTTAAAAACATTTTCTGCCTGTCTTATGGGTTAAGGATGATGAGGTCTAGCTGTGGCATGTCTGATCTGTACTTCACTGCTAAGTGCCCAATAAACTGCTCATCAAATGAGAGTCACTGTGAAATGCATTTTCACCAGGTGTATTAAGTGAACAAAGGCTTCTGTCTAACTGCAGTATCTCCCATTAAGGCTATCTTGGAGAAGGGAGAATACTAATCTAGGATGGTTATATCTATACTTTCTCCAGCCATTACAAACCAACCCTAAGCCTATTTTGTGTCAGGGTAGCCGTTCCTTCACTATTTTCCCAGGAAGTTTATCTCCACTTGGTTTGTACTTTGACAAATGCACCAATTTCACAGTGTCACTGTTTCCTTTTCTCACCTCTTCTATTTGATTTTTCTTTCAATTCCTACATGGCTTTTGCTGATCTTTTACATAAAGGAGTAGAATTGCCCTGTCTTCATGTGGTTAAAAAAAAAAAAAAAAAAAACTTTGGTCATGAACAGCTTCTCTTGTAAGTTGCTAATAGTTGAAATATGCTGATCCAACCACCTCATTTGAATAACCATGATCACTTTCTGGAAGTGATTTCGCAGGAGCTTTGATAGTTTATCTGCAACTGGGCATGCCCTTCCTCTGTCTCTCATAGGGTTTGTTTCACCCCTTTTACTTCCGTGCCAGCAGAAGCTGTAGCTGTGTGTGCATCCTGTGGAACACAGTGCAAGTGTTGTTTGGAGGAAATAGCATACTACCAGTTTAGGGGTTTGCTAAGAGTACAGATATCTTCTTTGTGTTTCGAGGGCCTTCTGGCAAAACTGTATTAATGCAGCCAACCTTTCCAAATTCTTTTTTAACTTGTGGATAGCAAAACTGTATCTTCATTACATATTCGTTTACTGCTTACATCTATGCATACTTAAGCAAAGCGATGCGCAATATTTCCTATTTGTCAGACTTTTGTATTATGTAAAGTTGCATCAAGAGTGTGTCAGCATGATATGAATCATGAGATGGTTGGGTTTATACAGCCCTTCTATTCCTTCTTATGAATTTCTGTTTTTCCTGGATGACATCTTCAAGTTCTTCAGTTCTAGTCTGCTACCTCTCTTTGAATGCAATCTTGTTGCAATTCAGAATATTGTTATTGATTAGTAATTGTTAACTAAATGGTTTATCAGCCTAATTGATGAATTGTTCTCCTTTTCTGAAATCTTTCTTTCTGTCTCTGTCTGGCTATCTGTACACCAAATTCCAGACTTAAATCTGGGGGAGAAAAATGGTTAAACATTGTAAGCCCTCAATTTTGTCTATTTACTTGACTGAAGTACTAGATAATATTTCTGACATCAGACTTATTTGGGAACTTGTGTTCAGTCTAAAATCCATAAATAACTGCTGCCTTTTTTTGGCTAATGACCAGTCCATCTCAATTGATTTGCCTATACTCTCATGTGCCTATACCAGGCAGATGATGATGCTTTCAGTTCTTATCCACTGTATCCTGGCTTATGGTATTGCCTTAGCATGTGCCACTCCATATGGTGCTGCCTCTGATTTGAAATGTAGCAACTGCATGCTTTTTTGCTTTTGATTTATTTCACTGAAATGGCGAAGAAGCCAAAAATACAGAAACTAGTGTTTCTGAAACAGGTTGTTTGTTTCCCATGAATACCGCTTTGAATGGGTCGATTTCTTTGAGGAATGGTTAAATCTGGGTCTTCCAGTAGTTTCAACTTCCAGTAGCCTTGTTGCATATTCCAACTGAAGAAATACTGTTTTGGTTTTTTTAAAACAAACACCCTCCCCCCAAATCCCAAACCCTTCTGCCTGTCCTACACATTTGTGGAGAAATTCTTAACTCCTACATCTCGTGTACTCAATAAATATCAAATAAATCTCCTCTTCACAGTCTTCTGTAATCAACCACAACCAGTGAGGCTTCAGGAAGTGTTTCTTTTCTGAACTGTTAGAAACATAACATCAAATTTGTTGTATAGTGCAAGGGGTTGTTTTATACTTAGTATCACCCTTTGCTGGGACACCCTCTTACAGGTCCAAGTCTTGATTCATGTGGACTTCATAACTTCCTAATAATATTCTAGATGAATGATTTAGCTAATTGTAATGGTTGCTTATAATATTGTTTGCTGTATCCTCTCTACAGGGATTGCCCACTGACTTGATTTAACCCTAAATCTGTGGCAAAATTATCTTAAAGCATAAGGCTAAAATGACACAATTTTGGGGACTTAACTATTCTTGTACTGTAGGTACTGCAGACTGATATCCCATCATTGACAGTAACATAAAGATACCTGGTTGGATTGTTAACAATTAAAACAGAAGAATAAGTTTCCAAAACAGAAGAATAGGTTTCCAATTTTTGATTGGAAAACATGTGGTTTTATCCTACTTTATGGCCTTAATTTGTGCTTTGATCTTTTTGTTGTTTCATTTGGGGGGTTTTGTTGGTATTTGTTTTGATTTTTTTGTTTGTTTGTTTTAAGAAAGCAAAATTATTATCTTTTTGTTGGGCAATTTACACTGCATGTTGGAAGCTCTGAGGGTAGGTCTGTCTGATGTCTCTGGCAGCAATTATTAATAAGACTTCACCGGCTGCATCACTGACCTCTGGCAGTTTATAGAGAACTTCATTTTTGAAAATGCAGTGCCTGCTTGAGGTCTCCTGCAGCTCTTGTTCTGGCAGAAGTACATAACCCAAGATTTAAGACAACAGTGGAAAAGTGGGTTGGGAATAAGAAGAAATGAGGTGTACCTGGGGTGATTCTGCCTTCCTCCAGTAAATCTTGACCACCTTTCCATTTTTCCTGCCTTTGCTGGGAGATTGATTTGAAATTTGGAGGAAGAAAATGAAGAAAAGGGCAAAATAAGCCTTATTAATGATTTAGGACCAGACACCCCCAATCCTGCTTGGTAGTGGGAAATGCTACCTTTATACCACACTGAAGTAGAGCTTTCTAAGCTGACAGTTCATGCTCTGCTCCAAGGAACTAGTCTGGCTTTTGTACCTTACTGTTTCTGTGAAATCTAGAACTGTTTTGCCTAGAATGGACATCTAGCATGGTCTTAATTGGTTACAGCAGCTATAGCTGGTTGATCTAGTATCAGGCTATCAGCTTTTCTCCATTTTCTCCATCTAAAGCATCAGGTAATGTCCCTCACTTGCAAAGCAGATGATAGCCTCCTGTCAGGCACATGGGTAGTGCTATACTGTGCGGGAGGAGGAGGTTCTCCCTGATGCCCTCCTTGAAATAAGCAGATTGATTTCCCACTGAGTTTAGAAGTGAACCTTTCAGATGTTTTGCCAATCACATGTGCTTGTCATTCTTGCCTTTGCAAAGTAAGTTGAATACATTTTGAAGCTGAAAGTAAAATTGGGTAAGCTCAACATCTAAAATGGGATAGAGTGCACCCTCAGCAAGTTTGCAGATGACACCAAGCTGAGTGGTGCTATTGACATGCCTGAGGGATGGGATGCCATCCAGAGGGACCTGGACAAGCTCAAGAAGTGGGCCCTGGTAAACCTCATGAGGTTCAACAAGGCCAAGTGCAAGGTCCTGCACCTGCGTCAGGGTGACCCCCTGTATCAATACAGGCTGGGGGATTAAGGGATTGAGAGCAGCCCTGCCAAGAAGGACCTGGGGGTACCGGTGGAGGAAAAGCTGGACATGACCCAGCAATGTGTGCTTGCAGCCCAGAAGGCCAGTTGTATCCTGGGCTGCATCCAAGGAAGCGTGGCCAGCAGGTCGAGGGAGGTGATTCTGCCCCTCTACTCTGCTCTGCTGAGA
>NW_008825109.1:13038001-13043411 GCF_000699105.1 Pygoscelis adeliae
GCAACCTGATCTAGTTGAAGATGTCCCTGCTCATTGCAGGGGGGTTGGACTAGATGACTTTTAAAGGTCCCTTCCAACCCAAACTGTCTATGATTCTATTATCTAAAGACACAAATAATAAAAGAAGGACATTGTCATCAGAAGCAGAGTTAATTTCTGCCCTCAGCCAAGATATTGGGTATCTCCCTTATGAATAGCAACAAATACGGATTGTATAGCTAGCAACCCCAGCACAGCTGTTAAGCCTGTCTTTCCAAAATTGTATAAATATGCACTATTTATCAAACAAATACTGACTTTGTTCAAGGGTACTAGCAGTAAAAGACATTGGTCTAAGGTTGATGGTGGTATTCAGTGAGCAACACTTACTGTGAGATCATTTCTCTTACAGGCGATTAATGCTGAGTTGTCCCCCCAAAAAATAGGTTTATTACATATTTAGTTATTATTTTCACCAGCTCCTATTGCTCTACCTTCTCTACAGTACCTCCTTCTCTGAGTGTATCTCAGGCCTCTCTTGAGCTACCTTGGAGAGAAGTTTTCAAGACATGGATGGGATTTCTTTTCCTTTTTGTAAGATAATCCTCCACCGCCTTCACAAACAGGGAGGTTTAAGTTTATCTGCAGGGCTGAACTAACAGAGGAATATGAAATGTTGGGTTTCCTATTGGCCTACATTCTGGACTGTAACGAGGGACTTGCTAGGGAGAAGTTTCTTTTGGAATTGGGCTGTTGAACCTGTGGCACATGTGTAGGTTGTGAACGCTACTGCTGGTTCATGACCTGTTTTCTTGAATGTCTACATTTGTCCTGTAGAAATTCCACACACACACCCCCGCCACCCCCCCCCCCCCCCCCCAGCCCCCACCCTCCGCTACATGCCTCATCACTCACATAGTGTAATAACTGCGAGTACACAGTGTTCTTGTGTTGGGGAACCACACTGAAATTATATGAAACTTGTGATTTTCTCCTTTTCTGGTAGATATGATATTTTTCAGGCCTGGCATATGAGAGAAGAGCTGGACTTCCTTTTTATAGAATGTTTTTAAAAAAAAAAAAAAACTTCTTACTACATCTTCCAGATTTTGAATGCTTTTTGGCTGCTATGTTTTCTAGTTCCCTCTGGAAATCTGTAACTTATGAAATTGTAGTTTAATATTTGCTTCAACTGGTATTTTGATCTTGCTCATTTCAATATATTTTTTTAAATTTCCACTGAACATAGGATCGCATTTTCTTTTGTAGTGCTGGATTCATGGTGATATGGCATTTGTGATTAGTGATTCTTTAACCTTAGAGTTCATTTCAGCAAAATTAATGCATTTTTCAAGAAGTTTCAACTTTTAGCGGTTGATTTCCGTAAATCAAAAACTTCCCAGTGGAGAAACAGATTTCCTTTAGCAATTTTAAGTTTGCTGAATATAGCCTTGCTCTCTTAGTTCTTGTAGGTGGAAGTAATCTGCTGACTTCTGAGAGTCCATAGTTAGAAGCTAAGAACTTCTGGTCATCCACCATCTAATGACGTGGAGTAGTAAACAGTAAACTTGTGTGCATCATCAATTTCAGGTACCTATATCTGTATATAATACAGGCATATTTTGCCTATATTTTTGGCATCTGGAGTGCTCTACATGCTCATCTTCTCCTTGAAGATGAGCTACTCCCGTGGAAGCCAATACAGAGACAGTAAACAGCTTCAGGTCTGCTATTTTCAACATCAGTTTGGCCGTGAATTGTATGGTTAACATTCATTAGCTGTGTAGTCAGAGCAACAAAATCTTCAAATACCGTAGTCTGAAAACATTGAATTTTCTCTGTCCGCTGATAGCAGAGAGCGTGCTGTGTTTGCAGATAGTCAGACAGATGTTACAATTTCTCTTGCTTCTTGGAAGCCTTTTTGTTGTTTTGTACACAGCTCTAAGGATATCCAGGTAGGTGCTTCATGACTTTGTCTTATGAGTTACCTCTTGATGTTAAGGAAATAATGCAGACTGCAAAACCCTGATTTTTGCCTTCTTGGAACAAAACCTGAGGTAGAGGGTTTTTTTATTGGTAAAAGGTATCATTCTTGTCCTGCTATTATGTTCCATAAGAAACATTAAATGTGTATCCCAATTCAGGTTCAGAAACACAATTTTTCAGAAAGCATCTGGTAGTTGGTTTTTCAACATATAGTAACTTGAGTGGGGCATGTGTAGGGATGAATGTGTAAATTCTACTTTTTCATAAAACAAAACCTATCTGAAGTCTAGCTTTCAGCAACACACCTGGGAAATCTAAATTTTGGGTTTGTTTTGGTCTGTGGGTTTTTTCTCCAGAAAACAAGTTCTCTAACAGAATAAATGGCATAGGCCTTTGAGCAGTATTGGTCCATGGGACAAACCTTATTGTCGTGGTTTAACCTCAGTCGGCAACTAAGCACCACGCAGCCACTCGCTCACTCCCCCCCACCCGGTGGGATGGGGGAGAGAATTGGAAAAGCACAAGTGAGGAAAAACTTGTGGGTTGAGATAAAAACAGTTTAATAATTGAAATAAAATGATAATAATAATATGATGATAATAATAATACACAAAGCAAGTGATGCACAGTACAATTGCTCACCACCCGCCGACCGATGCCCAGCCAGTCCCCGAGCAGCGGCCCCCCCCAGCCAGCTTCCCCCAGTTTATATACTGAGCATGACGTCACATGGTATGGAATGTCCCTTTGGCCAGTTGGGGTCAGCTGTCCTGGCTGTGCCCCCTCCCAGCTTCTTGTGCACCTCCAGCCTTCTCAGTCGGTAGAGCATGGAAAACTAAGAAGTCCTTGGCTAGTGTAAGCATTACCTAGCAACAACTAAAACATGGGTGTGTTATCAACATTGTTCTCACCCTAAATCCAAAGCACAGCACTGTACCAGCTACTAGGAAGGAAATTAACTCTATCCCTGCTGAAACCAGGACACTGATCCATTGCCCTTGTTGATTATTTGTGTTGTGCCCTCGTTTTACTTCTGATCAGGTGGGAGCTTGCAGGAGAGTGTGGTGTGGAGAGCCCTGTAAGGAGTCAGGGGTTCCCACCAGGCGTGTGGAGGATGCAGTCAGCATGAGGTGAGAGGGTGACTGTCTTTCTGCTGAGTTGTCAAAACAGCCTTTCTCTTGGGCTTAGTAAATATCCTTAGTTTTCACTCATGCTTTCTGTACTGTTTATATGGATAACAGGAACAATTTGGGCAGGGAGACTGTTCATACAGCTTCCTGCAGTAGGATACCTGCTTAGGTGTGGCATCAGTTATCAGCCTTTAGCCCCTAAAGTGAGCAAGTACTGAATTTGGGATAGCCTGTTTTAACCAAATCCAAATTTGTTTTTCTGACTTCACCAGTTAAACCCACAGGAGATATGAGAATGTAGCTTCAGTGGACATAAGGTTCTTCAGTCCATAGCAGACCTCAGGTGCTTTTCAGAGCCTAATAATGTCTACAGATCCAGTAATACAGATTTTGTCTTTAACAGCTGCAGTGTGGAGGTGGTGAACAGAGGTTTTTCTGAACTGTTGTTTGAGAAGGGTTGAAAAATTATTGGCTTGCATTTGTCCACCTATCTTTTTTTTTTCCTGTGGGTATGTTGTACAGGTTTTTGTAACTATAGAACACTTTCTTCCTTTTTTTTAATTACTAGGTGTCTGGAATATTATTACAATTCCTTTATTTCAAATTTGTTTGTGAATACAAGAAATTTTATTCTTTAAAAAATACTTTTTTTTTTTTTAAGATGGCAGTTGTGTACTTTGTCCTTGGCATTTCATTGAATTCATTACTAAGCAAAACTTACTGGTGCTGAGCTCTGCATTCCCCAAGCTTACTATACAGGTCTATGAACTCATTATGCATATTTATTTTATTTATGACAAAGAATATAAGCTAAAACTAGATAACATTATTTATCAAAATACCACTTTAAAACTTTATCTTCTAAAATAAAATGGAAAGAACGGTACATAAATCCCATGTAACAGTGTAACAAACTTTCTTGCATATCAGGTATATATTGAATTATCTTGAGATGATCATCCAGATGTATTGAACAAAGTAGTAAATATTGGTTGAGTCAAGGCTGAGATTAATATTTACCTCAAGGGTCAATAAATTTTGATGTTTACTGAAATGTGAAGTCAATACATATATTGTTAATACATTCTGAATGCATTCAGGAGAAATATCTAGAAATCTGTTCTATAACCCTAGGGATCCCAAGGGACACCTTCCTTCTAGTTAATACTGCAAAGGAAAAACAAGAAATGGAAGAAAGTGACCCAGTTTTAATTAGTCAGTCAAATACATATGCACGCACACATACTTACTATCTGATGGATCAGTACAGGTGGAGCAAGAACTTTCTAGAGGGTTGGCCCAAAGCTATACAACATCTCTGTGAATCCCTAAGGGATGACAAACCTTCCCTCTCCACTTTGGCTTCAAGTATAAACTGTGTTTATTTGACTGTGCTTTATGTACCATAAATATAAATGAATGAGTAAGTGTTTTTAAAAAAAAAAAAAAAAAAATCCAAGGATCCCCTGCCCTCCTTCCCAAATACTCTAGTATATACCACTGTCTCTGGAGAGTGAAGAATGGAACAGGTTTATATCCTGTTGCTCTGTGTATTATTGGCAGTTGAACAAGCACTACAGCAATGAGCATCGTGGAAGAACTACTATAGATGTTATTCTTGCCAAACTCTGATTCAGCCTATCAAGATAGTTTTAGCCCTTTGGTTCACATAAATAACTAGGGAAAGGCATTCATGGGGCTGATTTGAATGAAACTGAGACATATTCATGTGGAGAGAGAAAAGGAGAAGAACTACCCCTTCCCTTCCCATCTGTAAAATGAGCTGGCAAGTCTGAGTTTTGCTGAGTCTGTTTGTGTGTGGGATCCTTTGTGTGCCATTTTTCCTCCATGCACCTGTTTTGTTGTTACTAAACTAAACAAAAATATCACCTCTCATAAAGCACGTTCGATCTTCTGTTGGAAATGGGCATCTGTCTTATGCATGGCTTTGGAAAAATCCCAATCTGTTACACAGAATGGCTGGGTTTTTTTTCTGGACTCACAGCTTTGATCAAGATGTGGTACAAAGGAAACTTAAAAACATCTTAGAAAATAGCATTTCTTTTGTGAGGTTTAAGATACTAATGGAAAGAAACTGAGGTTAAGTCTTTGCTGACCAAACTGTCTAGTTCTTGCAAATCTCTGCCTGTTTACCAATAGGATGAGATAGTTGCAGTGTGCAGGCACAAGTGAAGAGTTAAAACTCAGCTTTAGCTCTGAATTACCCTGTTTTTAAGTTTAAATCTGACACAAATGCTTTTTTAATGAACATTTTGTATCTAATACAGTTTCATTTGAATGAGCAATGTAGTTGT
>NW_008825109.1:13043433-13055977 GCF_000699105.1 Pygoscelis adeliae
TCCTGCTATTTCCATCTCTCACTAAAATAATAAAAGGTAGTCATAAACTGTTGCTAAGGACAGAAGTTGGCTCAGAGTGAGATACTCATTTAACATTTCAAGAGTTACACTGCACCAGAATGGCACTGCGCTCCTTGCAAAAGCAAGAATAGGCAAAGGAAACCTTTGAGTCTTGCTTACTCAGTGTGCAAGAAGTAACGTGAGAAATGAGTGCAGTTCAAAGACTGAACGAGAGATGAAGTCTAGCCCGCTTCAGCACGCTGAAGAGCTAGAAAGACTACAACAGTAGTCTTGTTAATATTTTAATCTGTTGTTCTAAGCCTTCTTGAAATAGAGATAGTAATGGAGTTGGAGTTCCTAATTTTTACGGTTTTTAAAGAATTTTTTGCTTTGTTTTCATCTTAATGTGTACAATCACGTTAATGGTTAAAAGAGACTCCCTGCTTTATGAAGGTAAGAGTGTGTCTTGGACTATGCAGCCAAACCTTCTCCAATTAAAACACTGAAGGATTTCTGTATAGACTTAACTGGAGATATCAGAATTAGAAAATCAGTTGTTCCTTCCCCTTATTCTTTTATGCATATGCGGTTACTTTGCTGGAGTTTCAAGTGTAGAACTGAGAATTTGTCCAAAGAGTTAGACGAGTAGGAACAAAGTCAAACCCATTTGAGTGATGTATGTTAATCTTCTACTGTGCTTGAGTTGTCTGATTATCAGTTACAGTTCCTAAGACAGTAAGTTTAGTAATCCAAGAATTTAATGCACAAAGGTCAATATTTCATTTGTCAGTCCATTTGCAGGACTTTTGGTGTCATCCTACTTTGTCATCTTGCTGTGTCATTCATTTTCCTTCTCCAAAACGTTCTTCTGTTATCTTATGGAAGAGTTGGTATCATTGCTACTTACTGCATCCAGTAATTATATTTTTTTTTTCTGCTCTCCCTCCTTGAGGTTTTTGTTTGTTTTTTAGTTAATGGTAGTTTTACATTTTAGTATAAACCTGCCATTTCACAGTCTTTTTTAAAAAAAAAGCCTGTTAAGACACCACTAGTCTGCATTAGAAATATTTTTGCTTATGGTCAAAAATAAGTAGTAACTAGAGAGACTGAACTTCACCTGTTATCCAGAGAGCATTCAGTTGTTTGATCCCTAGTTCTGCGGTGTTGAGTAACCTATTTAAGGTTTTTTGTGGTTATGATGAGTTATTAAATGTACATTGCACTGTCATGTTGTCATGGTTTAATCAGATTCAGAGAAATCGCATCTTATAAGAATGTGAGATAAAGCAACCTATCAACAGAAGTGGTAACTTTTTTCCCCTTGTTTGTGTTGGATAAAATCCTGCAAGCTTTGCTTTCAAAGATCCTTATTTGAAGCTGGGAAGTGGACCTGACCTGTTCACATACAGTCTGTGCAATTACATACCTCCTGGGACCAATGACCTGTCTTCCTTCCATGCAACCACCTGTTTTTAAGGACTTCTGTCTTTGTTCCACTTTTTAGTTTCTTGGTGTTTGCTTCTCATTTGACTGATGGCAACATAACTCAGTAAGCAGATGCCTCTGTCCATTGTGCCCGTTGCAAAGACTGAGGTATGAATTCCAGCAGCCTTTGAACACGCACTACCAAGCTGTGAAAGGTTTAGTTGGCTTTGAAGAGTAAAAGATGTCTATGCAACTTCAGTTTCGACAAATACATCTTTGCTTAAACCAGAATCTGGTTTTGTTTCATTCTATTTCTTTTAACAGCTAGATTGACACTTCCCATAGACTAAATTTGATGGTGCATTTTTCAGCTCAGAAGTAAAGGGAAGATGAAAAGCTTGCATCTTGAAAGCGATTTCTTTCCTAATTCCCAGGTGATGGAACTGTTGATACAACTTGTTGTCCAGCAGCTATCTTTTCCAGCTAAGCTGCTAGCTTCATAGGATAATTATCCTAGCTGACTTGCTTCTCCAAGAGAGAAATCATGGGGGAATACTAAGAACTCTTAATGACAATTAGGAGTCTCCCAAAGTCTTAACAATCTATTATAGATACTGCTTTCCATAGGTGAAGTTGGCTGGTTATTTTCTGGTTTCAGTTGGTCCTCTCTTTTAAATCTAAACAGTTCTTTTGTGAAAAATTGAAACTACAGAAAAGGCCCCAGACCATCTTTCAAACATTTATAATGCATTTTCCTTTCTGTAAGTGACAAGTTCAGGAAGACATTCTAGATGAAACAAACATAAGCTTTTACTGAAGGCCTTAAGATGTCATCTCTGGCATTGGTTTGAAGAAAAAGAATAAAATCAGGTCCTATGATAAAACAATAGCCTTGAAGATGGAAAGTTACCTCTCTGTTTTAGCAATATGAATATAACTTTTTTCTTACTATTTACATTCAGATAGTGAAGAATGTAATTTATGCTACTTATTTTAGGCTGGTTTAGGCTAGTTTCAACCTTCTACAGATGTATTGTTGCTGTGGAGCAGGTGTGGGCATGAACAGACATATGTATTCTGATTGATCAAGGAGGAGGAAGGGAATGGCATGTGTTCATGCATGCAAAAATCTCCTGTGTCTGCACCTGACACTGGATATGCTTGCATCTACTAGTGCTCAGATGTTGCTCACCCAATTTTTCCTTCTAGTGAAACAAAAGCACACTAGAAATTGCTTGTGGAGGACTTATTTGGACCTATCTGGATCATCTGTCTCCATGGACACGTTGATTTAGTGAAGAAATAGTACACAGCATTTCAGTAACTTTCTTAATTTCTCCTTTTCTTGTGTTGGTATATTACTTGCCAGGACACCTTTGCTAATCAGTCTTGCCTAACATCCTAAAGAGGCTTACGATGTTCTTGTGAGATTGATCGGTTCATCAAGGAAAATGATCCCCTGCTTTAACAATGAATTATTCTTTTTTGCTATGTCAATAATCTCCTCAGCACACTTCCACATAGTTGACTTATGCTATTCAGCTTTCTCGTCTATTATGTAGTGGGCAGTACTACAAATTGTTGGTAGGGTTTGCTGTAGCTGCCTGATGTACCAGAGAAACCATGTTCCCCTTTTTCCAAAGACAGAATGTGGGAAACATTTGTGTACTAAAAGTATTAAGATATGTGGTCATTTTGGTCTTTTATAAAATAATTTAGATTGGAGGGAACTCTCTGTTAAATGTAGGGACAGCTTATACCAGGTTGGCCAGGGCCTTCTCCAAGTGAGGTTATGGAATATCCATCCTTGGAGATGTTCAGACCTCTTCAGCAACCTGTTCATATGTTTGACATCCCTCATTACAAAAACTTTTTCCTAGTATCCAGTTGGCATTTCCCTGTTGGAACTTATATCTGTAGCTTATCACTGTGCATTTTCAAGAAGAGTCTGACTCGGTCTTCTTTATGTGTTATCATTAGATATCTTTGCACAAATGAGTTTTGTTAGTAGGAGCAGAGAACTTTGAAATGATATCTAGGATCTCGCAGCTGGAAGGAAAGATGAAGATATTGAGAGAAAATGTAGACATAAAACATTTCTTGAACTTCTGTAGCTCAAACTATCTGTGACTTTTTAAGTTTTTATACGCTATATGTTGATAAATTTAAGTACAGATATATACAGCGTGTGTGTGTATCTTCCAAGATTCCAAGACCCTGACGTGGAGTATGTGATCTTGAGGTTAATTGCAAAGCTTTTGGGACACTGTGGAATGACATGTTGTTTTTCTTCACATAATAGTACCCTTTGCCTTTTTTCAGAGCTTTGTAACATCTTTTGGGAATCATGACACAGCAGTTGAGAGAAGTTGGTCAGGGGATACTCATGGGCATTGGAGTGTCTGTCTGGTCTGAATGCCACAAAGTCCTCCTAAAATAACTCTGTGTTCAGTTCCATGAAACACCAGTGTAACCAAAGTTAAAGGATTGATGCCCCAAACTTTTATCTGCTTGAATTAATCAGTTGATGTAATTTGTTTCCTTGAAGACCAACTATAACAACATTCTTTACTCTTTTTTAATTCAAGAGAGTCACCATGTAATTAAACTGGGATATTTTATTAGGTGACTTTTTTCAGTACACTGGAGTAGCAGAAAATACTCTAAACGGTTAAGAGACTAAGAAAGAGACAATAGTGCATTGCATCCATCCAGAAAGAAACAAAGTATGAGAATAGAAATAAATGTAATGGAGACTTAAATTGTAATTGCATCAAGAGAAAGTTTTAGTTTAGGTAGTAAAGGATATACTCCAGAGCAGAATAAACTACAACTTCAAAGCTTTTTTTTTTCCACTTATGATGCATTGCCTTTTAAATAGTTTGTTGGGTTTTTTTAACTTGGTCTGAATTTCACACTGTCACTGTGCAATTCATAACTTCAAACTCATGGATTTTAACTACATGTAATGGTCTCTTTAGTTCCACTTCACATCAATCCTAGCAGAAAGGAAAAGCTAACGGTTACCAAAGGCTGGGCCTTGTCCTGCATTTGCTGCTACAGTAACAAGATTCATATATGCCTGTTTCTAGAGATAGTGCTTCCCAAGGTGAGCATGAATCTCGATACAGTCTTCTAGAAAGCTATTGCTGCTAGTTCCCAAAGACAGGCATTATCAATGTCGTTGGATCCAGAAGGAGCGGATAGTATTAAATGCCTTTGGGAGCCAGAGTGAAATTTCAGAACATCAACAGTGTTTTCATAACAGATGTAACTGTATAAGCTACTAACGCAATGTATACCCTGAGGCAATATAGACAGTCTTGGAATGACCTGTAGAAGCAGCTTTCATACCATTCAGAGGACAGGGGCAGCCAAAAATAATCTCAGTGACAGTGTGAGTCTGTCACTGATCTTCAAATGCGTCAAGTTGTCTCTACTGCTCAAGCCTGTCTCTAAAATAAAGTCGGCAAAGACTTCTGAATGTGTGGTACTCGATATTGCTTTCCGAGATGTGCAGAATTTGCAGTCATGAGAAATACTGTGGTTGTGCAATGTGACTGTATGTAGTTATAGATTGGTCTCTAGCAGAAAGAAGAAAAGTGAGCATGAAACAGCTACAGAAACGAGGATGTTTTGGAAACTAAAACATTATATTGGTGTTGAAATGCAAAATAAGCTGATCAATAAAACAGCTGTGTTGTCTGAGTGTGAGCAGAGCTCCTGGGCTCTGTTTCAGTTGAGATGAGCCAGGAAGTACAATTTAGAGCATGAGGCCATTTCTGCAGATCTTTAAGACTGTTTCTTTATTGCACTGACCGGATTCTATATTTCCAAATGTGATGATTTGGGATGGATAAACATTATTTGCAAACAACACTTAAGGAAAAATCCTGAAATCTTTCATGAACTGTAGCTCTGATAATCACTTACAGGTGTTTCTCTTTCTAATAATTTGTTCTGATATAGGGAGTTACATAGAGCTAGTGTGCAATGAATGGGCAGAGAGATACATGAATAATATTGTGTTCAATCTTGTGCAGTATCAACTTTTTCTTTAATATTAATGTTATCTGATTCAAGACTGTGGAAGGGAAAATCTGTTATAGAACCAGGGATTTACTTTCACTTATTTTTAAAAACTTAGCCTTTAAAGTGCAAGTACCAAAATGAATTAACAGTCTTTAAATTCATTGTGCTAATTCAACACTTTCAGTATATTGTAGTGACGTGAAAGGAAAAGAAAAAAGGCCTGTACTCTTCCCTATGATAGTTTAAACCCCAAACCCAACCCAGACTTAAGGATCAGTGAAAAGTGCTCCCAATGTGTCATTATAGCCATCTCTCAGAAAAAGCCACAATGCAGGTTATAAAAACTACTGATGGAATAAGTCCTGTTAATTAGGAGATTTTACAAAGAAGAAACTAGTGCTAAAACTTAACTAAGTTAAGCATTTTAGCTTGATGTTTCCATTCTGAAATCATTCCAGTGCCCAATGCTGTGAACAGTAGGACATATCCAACTGCAGGTGTGTTCTATCATATTTAATTAAGTTTTTCCTTTCATCTGCATTCATTGTTTTACTCAAGGTATCACACTTTTATTATAGTCTTTAAATTCCTATAAGATAAATTTTAGGTCATATCTCAAAAGGAACAAATTAACCTCAAATGGACAAAGCTGTTTCCCATATAAGACTGCCTTCAGAAATTGCAAAATATGAACCCCTGCACTCTTAATATCTTTTTTGTTTCTGTCCAGACTTGAGTTTATAACAGTGAAGGTCCAATTTTAGCAATTTTTCATGGAAAAAATAGTGTGTAGCTCTAGTTAGCGTGACTTTGCCTGCATCATACTGGTATTTGTGACTCTGAAATTTTCCAGCCATTTCACCGTTTCTTTTAATGCACACTAGATATAAATTTCAGCTAAGCTGTGAGCTGCAGCACCAATGTTTTTAACTGGCCAGAAGGAGATGAGATAACCAATTTATTTTGTATGATTTTTGCAGCATTGGTGCTCATACATCAGTTAGTGAATGCTCATACCTCAGTTAGTGAAAAGGGGTATACTAGTCCATTTATTTCTCATTTCTCTGTGATCTGCCTAAAGAAACGGAAAAGGAATTCATGATAGGTTTTTTAATTCCCAAAACCTAAAACAAACCACCCCAAAAATGCAAGTACCACTGTTCTTGCAGTACTTTGAGCTTTATAGTTCAGCAAAAAAGGGTAAATGTGCTATTTTCCAAATGTGTATAAAAGATATGGTTTTCTTTCATTTTGTGATTTCACACTATTAAATGTGTGCAATATGGCATAATCAAGGTACATAAATATATATATATATATTTGCTGTTCTAATTCAATGACACAAAATTGAAGATCCCTGAGGTAAGGTTAAGCAGAAGCTCATATAGTCAGGGTTGAAATTCAGACACTGCAGATATAATCCATCTCCCTGACACATGCAGTGCTTCATTGTGAGACTGCCAGACATAGTCTGCTGAGATGGGAATGTCACAGAATACCAAAACGGGGGAGACGCAGTTTTGTTCATCATTGCTTTTATCTACGAATATCTACCTAACAGTCTACATACATAGCTGCTGCCAGACAGAGAAATATGAATGCAGCATGGAGATGCAGCAGCTAGCATTCAGAGAAGTATATGGAGCATATGCTGGGAGCTCAGAATTACCTGCAAATAATTTGGGTAATCAATCAGGTTAATTGCTTATCTTTAAGGCAATATTTCAGTGCAGATGCTGAGTCACCACCTCAGTTGTCTAGAAGAGATCAATGGCATGCCTGGTTGCCTACATCTCCTAGTGAATTCTGAACCTAAACGACAAAAGGGACCCTGAAGGCAAAGAAAGTGCACTGTCATCACTAGGGAGGCAGGCAGGCAGAAAGAGCTGCAGTGGTGGAAAGAAAAGAAGCTTTTTCGAAAATATAAAGTGCCACTGGTCTTGCAATTACTTCTCAGTTATTCCCACTCCATTATGCATTTGAAGTTTTCATGCTGGGGACAAAAGGGTAAAACCCCTGAACCAATTTAGAGAGAATTAAGGTTCCAAAATGAGAGGTGCAGATGTATGCATGTCTTAGATATACATGTAAGTTTGGTCTTATGCAAAGAAATATGACTTGGCTGTATTGGCCAGTCATACAGATTTCAGTGGATTTTCAAATGCCCATGTCAGGCAGCTAAACACTAAAAATGTTTGAGTGCCTGGCCTGTAGCAGTTTGAGCCTGGCATGAGCATAGGTAGTTCTTCTGTAAACTGCTGGAGTCCCTGGGTAATTATGGCTCCAATGAGAAAGGAAGAAATCTTCTGGGTCTCTGAAAAAAATACGCCTTTGCCATAGACTTGGCAGAAATCGGGCTTGGCCATATGACCCAACAGGGCTGGAGGGACATGGTTGTCTGGATTTATGTCTGGACATATGGCAGGCTTGGCATTGTGATTAACTATTGTTGACTCTAGCTTCACATGTGTGTGTTTATTTGAAATAGGGTATCCTATTCTAGATGTACTGAGTGACATCTCTGTATAGGCATTTTACTGCCAATTTGTAAAAGGCAGCCTTTAGCTAAAAGCACCACCGTGACATGAATCAGCAGTTCAGGACTAAGCAGTGACACAGCTGAGGAGCTTGGAGCAGTGGGATGGATGGAAGTAAAGGGCATGTATCAAAGCTAGAATATAACCATTGTAGGGATGCTAATAGTTCCCAGGCTTGTGGCAAAAGTTTCATGAGGAACCTGCAAGCAATTAAAAGTTTAGGAGAAGGCGCAGCAGGTGGGCTGTCTGTTGGTGAAAGGGAGGTAAAGGTTAGGTTAGATATTTTGGTGTTGGTTTAGTGCCCCACCCATCCACCCCCGGTTCCCGTGATCAATCACTTCATCCTGTCTGCATCATAATAGTTCTCAGTGCCCCCTCTGAATCCCTCCTTCAATCCCAATATGAAGCCCTGGTCTTTGCAAAGTGGTCTGCACCACCACAGAGCAAACCCAATGGATGAAAACTTGCTATTTCAACTTTTTTCCACCACTTCTATTTTTACCCGGACAAGTTTTCTCTTTGCATTACCTTGCTCTGAATCCCTTTCTTACCTATTATAGCCAAAAGTGTCAGGGCTGGAGGGAAATGCCATCATGTTACCTCAATTTTCTAGAATACATCATTTCTGAGGAAAATAGTGAAGATCATGACAACAGCAGAAAGTCGTGCAGAGTTGGTCGTCTTCGTTCCTCCACCTGCACTGATCTCAGACAGATCTGGGATCTCATGTGATAACAAGTTCCCAGGAGCCTCACTTTGCATTTCTTCAATATTAGCATCTCCTACTGCACATTTCCTCAGAAACATACTGTAACGTTGAGTTACTGGGCATAAAGATCAGCGGTAAATCTGACTGCTACTGTCACTTAGAAATGGATTAGACCTATCCAGTTTGGTGGTCTTATGAAACAAAGCTTAATATGTCATTCAGCATTCATCTCACATCCTTATATTTTGTGTAAGTCTGAATTTTCTGGGGGTGTGGAAAAAATAATATATTTCTGCGTATCTTGGTTTTGTATTTCCATATCTAGCAAAAAATACAGGAAAAGTCTATGTGATATTTCTAAGCAGCTGACAGTGAGAAATACAGGTATCATAAGAAAGTTTGCTTTTTTTTTAATTTTATTTCAGCGAATTGGGGGAAAATATTTTAATCAGAATTTATAGATACAAATGATATCATCAGCTCTAAAGTTTTTACTTATTGGATCTACAAAAGGTTCTTTCTGTAGTTTTGTTTCTTGGAAGAGAGAAAATATGTGGCAAAGATAATATGTATTTTTTTACATATTAGCTTTTTTACATATTACATAGGGGGAAAAGAGTTCATTTTGAAAACTTTCAGTAAAAAAAGGGACATGTTTTTCACAAATACATGAAAGAGGTTCTGTTCTACCAGTTCTGTTAATTGATCATTTTTTTAACCCCTAGAACTCAAATAGATCCCATTGCAGTTTTTCAAACTTAACCTGAATTCAGCTTATTTTTTTCTAAAACTAGACAAAAATCTCCTGGTTTTTGTATTTATAAGTAAGAATAAAATTAATGTTAAAGATGTCCTCTGAGGATTTAATTTCATACACTTGAGCTGCTTCATTAGCAAAGAATATCAGGTACAGGAAATTTTGACCTTTCATTCCTTAACTATGCTGTTTTCCACAATAACACTTCTGACAGTGAGTTAGGTACTTACTGCTTTGTTTTGCTTCAACATTCTCTTTTAAAGGATAGCCTAAAAGTGATCTTGAGTTTGGTCTGCTAAACTTGTGAACACAAACATATATGGAGTGATTGATAGAAACAAATGTTTAGACCTGTGAAAAAAGAATTTTTATTAAGGATTTTTACAATCCTTCAGGCCTTAAAAATGTTTGCCACAGCTTTACATTCTGTAACTTCTGTAAATTCAGAGTAAAAAGTTGAGTTTTGTTTTTATATTGTGTATTTTAGTTGAAGTTCATCTGATTTCCTGCAGTGTAGTGTTCTCCCCCTGTAATAGCAATGCCTTTTCCCATGTTGTTTGCTTGTCTGGAAGTAGAGAATAAAGTTTGCATACATATACGCCCACATTAAATCATATATATGAATCCATAATGAAGTTCAGTTAACAAAGATTTCAGTGTGATTTCTTCATGTATTTGACCATGCATTCTAGAGAACTACTGAGATTAGAAATTCTGAAGAAAAAATCAGGCAGCAAATATATTGCCCAAGTGATAGCTCAAATCAGTGCAGAATCAGCAGATCAAACGTCGATTCAAGAATTTATTTAGATCTTTGACAGAGTGGTTGCATAACTTTTGGTCCACACTGTCTAAAGCACTTTGAAACTTTCATTAGTGCTGTTAATTGTTAAAACTTTGTATTTCTGCTACATGATCCACATCCCCTGCAAGAAATTCCTTGCAGGAAGTGCAAAGATTTCAAGTGGCTTTGACTTGTGGCAATATACTCCACCTTGGTTACTTTTGATTCACAGTATTGCAGTTAAAAGGCAAATGGACGTCAATAGTGTCACAAGGTTCCTTTTTATTATTAAGTTCTCAGGTAAGAATATTTATTAAGAAAAACTCTGATGCATCAAAAAGAGAGCATGCTTGTTGGCCATTGGCTGGTTTGGAAAGATGGGGCCTGTATGCCATGTGTCAAATGTTTCATCTTTGTGAGAAAACACGTTTGAAGCACCATCTTGCTGCTTGCTTAGGGGCAGCCTGTCTCTTCAGTCATGCAAATGCTGAGCTCTAGCCCACGGTGTTCTACATCTATTCTGCAAATATCAGCAGAATATCTCTATGTCCTTTATAACTTCTAAATAGGTAGTAAACAGGCCTCTGCCTTATGGGTTTTCAAGATCTGTTAACCACAGCATACTGAATTTTAACCAGAAAAATTCTCATAACTTTGAGATGATTACTCAGAAATGTGGCATTAAAGCTCATATAGAATTACCTTCTAGAGCATCATTGACACCGACATTGTAATTTTAGCTAGCATGGCATTCAAGGGTGCCTATGTCTTGTCTTGAGAAAATGTATATTTCTGAAGAGCCAACAAAATGTCCATACTTAAAAATAAATAATTCTCTAATATCCTGCTGGTAATTTTACATTAAGATTTTTAAGAAGCTGCAATTGAGTCGTAAATATGTGACCAATTTCCAAATCCTAAAAGAGAGATGATCTGGCTAGAAAATGAAGACATACACACAAAAGGATTACAGAAGTTAAAAGTTTTGATTTAAACAAATAGAAGCTTTACGAGATAATAAAATAGTTCTAGGTTGAATTTCTCTTTTTATTAGCTCAGAGTAGTATGTCTTAAAATGTTTCTCTTCCCAGTTTGGATGTTACCATCATCTTCATGTAATCACAGAATGGCTGAGACAGGAAGGCACCTCTGGACGTTGTCTAGTCCAACCTCCTTCCTCAATGCAGGGTCACCTAGAGCAGGTTGCTCAGGACATTGTTCAACTGTATTTTGAAAATCTTCCTCCTGAAGTGGTGTTCTATGCACTCTTTCGGCAAGATTTCTATTTAATATTTCTGTTTTCACTTGCAAGATCACAACTCTTGGGGGGGGGGAACAACCCCCCTAAACAAACCCACACACCCCAAAAAAATCCCAACAACAAAAACCCAAAACCGCTCATGCCTCTACTTCAGTACCAGAATGGCATTATCTCAGTTTTGTTAAATTAAAGGCAATTTTGTTGCTGCCCTTGTCAAGGACGCTTAACCAGGATTCTCAGCAGTCACTTGACACCAGGCTTTGCCATGAGAAAGAAAAAGGCATTAGAAACTGTATTTTTAAAGTCTTCTGGCATAATCTGTTTTATTTTTCTTGTTCACTTAGCTGATATTGCTAAAATGATTGTTTAGTACCTAGTTTCTTTGCAACACAGGGTTATGTGTATACTGTAATGTCATCAACAGGTACAAAAGCACTACGTCTCAACATTTCTCCCCTTTTCTTGAAATGTACTGCCAGTCTCCTACCCTTTCTGCTTTCAAAATATCATTACTGGTCTTTACCATCTGATAGGCAATTACTCCCGTTCACTTGTCGTACAGCTGTGGAAAAGCCAAGAAATTGAAATTGTTGTGGAGTATGTTTTTGCTCTAATTATCATATTTCATTAAATGCTGGATGTTTCTAAAATATCTTTACAGATATTCTGTCTATGCATTTTCGTCTTCTCGATCATGTGCACGTTGCCTGTTGAAGGAGCTTTTACAGAAAGAGAGACAAGGAAAACAGCAGCAGTAAAGCAATTAATAGCTCTCTAAAAACCCTATTTAAAGTAGCCTTGTCTGCAAGCTATACCCCACAGAGAGAATCAGGAAGGTGCACTTGAACTGCCTCTGCATCTGCCTTGTCTGGAAGGCAATGCTGTTATTTGTGGTGTGAATATTGACATCCTTTATCAGTAGGGTGTTGTCTTGAAAGCAGAAAGCCTGGACCAGAGCATAATTCTGCCACCGTCCTATTTGTGACCCTGATACGTTGCTTTCCCTCTCCGTGACTGTATGCTCTCTCCTGCTCCTGCC
>NW_008825109.1:13056003-13069617 GCF_000699105.1 Pygoscelis adeliae
GTCCCATCACTGTGGGGACAACTCTTGCAAAGCATTTGGACGACGCCGTTTGGAAGAGCTTCTGTTTTTGTCAGCTGCTGTGTGGCTGCAATACAGGTAACATAAATACGTACCTGTCTTTTGGGGTGGCCCCACATTGTTGTGTTTTTTACTCAGGCAAGAACTCATTTAACTAAAAAGACTTGTAGGCTTGAATCTTCTGTGCTAATTGGTTTTCCCCCCGAGTCCTTGTTGACAACTAATAGCTCCATGAAATTACACTGGACAGTATATTTAAAACTAATAATAAAAAAGGGAAAACTGCCTGGGGAGGTTCCTTAATAGAAACAAGGTTTGGAAAAGAGTAGAAAGTCAAAGACAAAGCATCAGTCTACTTGTTCTGCGGGACTGAAGCAGCTGCTGTGTCACATGAGCCAGCAGCCGCCAAGGCCTTCAACTTGGAGGAATTCTGCTGTAATTATCCTGACTCATTACAAATTTCACCTGGCTTTAATTCAGTAATGTAACTTACTGAATATTTTTCCATTAAGATGACTTGTGTGTGTAGACACAGCAGGGATTCATTTGGGGACATCTGACTTTTTTTTTTCCTTCTTTCCTACACTTTACCCTCTTTTATTACATTAAAGGGCAATAGAGTTCCTGCACATGTGAGCGTAACCGTCACATGAATACCAAAAGAATGCAGCATGTTGTTTTAAAAACAAATGCAGAGTAAAGCAATAATGATTTGCTGCTTATTGTAAAGCTTTGCCGATTAATTATTTGTTCTGCTCTGAAGACTTACATGGGATCCTTTAGAAAGACTAGCAGCAGTGGAGCATGTTCATCCCTTTCTCTCTCTGATCTGTCTGTGCATCTGACTATTGTGCATGGTTTCCATATGCAGTCATCTAAAGTACACTATTCCTGAGGATTTCAGCTGGTCTTTGTGCAACTGTAGCTACCCTCTAATGTCATTTTTGGAACATGATATAAAACTTTGAGCTGTTTTATCTTACATCACCACTTATATTAAGCTTAAATAAAATGCTAACTTTCTTAGTCAAATATCATTATTTCTTGTTGCTCTTTTACACCACTGCTGGCAGCTTGTTTTGATCACAGAGCTGCATTTTGTGGATGTAAAAAGGAGTTGCTTTGTTTTTCTTGCAGTATATCTCAACACAAAGTTTTTTTTTGTTTAAGAGTCCCAGAGCAAACAAAACTGGAGTTTGAGTTGACTTCTTAGATTTAAACTCTCCTACAGAAGACTTGGGATATAGATACTTGGCATGACAATTTATGGGAGAGAGATTTTAAAGGAAGTGTCACTTATATTAATGGATGTTGTTGCTGTTTTAAGAGGTCTGAGGGTTTTTAGCTGTTGAATTTAGTTTTTTTGCTGTGAGTTGGTTTGTTTGTTTTCTTTTTTTTTTTTTTAAATCCAGCTGAGGATAACTGTGTATAGATGCCTAAGGAAACAAGTAATAACAACATTAAAAAAATGTATTATCTACAATTGACAGCTAACTTGGAACATGTTGTACCTCTCAAGTTAGAAATATCTGCACTGATCCTTCCAGCTAACAATAGCAGCCAATAGTAGTCCACAAAATGGTAGTGCAGATATAGTAACTGTCTTTATATTTGTGTCTCTACTATTAATATTTGTGGCTCTTCATTGCATGTATCAGAGCAATTATATTCTATTTGGCATGATAGCATTATTTTTTTTAATTAGCTATTGATTAGTTAAAATTTTTTTAAAAAGCTTTTTGAGTGTTGGGTCTATTTCATGCATTTATGAACCTGATTCAAAGTCCACTGAAGTCAGTGGAAAGACTTGACAGATCTTACTTCCCTCTTTTTTTTTTTGTTCCCCCCTTCTCCCCCTCTCCCCCCCCCCCCCCCCCCCCAACTGGATCATGAAGGCAACAAGGTTTTTGTAACGAGTAATGGGACTATTCATGCAAAATTGAAAGAAATAAGAGGGGGACTGGCCCTTGTACTTTTGTATCTGAGATCTGAGGTTGTTAAAGCACACAAGAATTGAGCCATAAGCAGAAGTGCGCAAGCAAAGTCGGACAACAAGTTGCAGAACAGGTCCATGGAGCTGTATAGGAGCTGCAAGTGCTTAGCACCTCTCCAGCAACTTCCCAGCGACAACAGCTCTTTTACATGGCACTTGACTGCTTAGGAAGGGTTTATTAATTCTCCAAGTACAAAAACAAAAGTGGCTAAATGAGTGAATACCAAAGGTGATCAGCTTGCCAAAAGGTTTTGATTTCCAACATGTGTCTCTAGAGTGGTGTGGACTTCATGGGGAGGTTTGTACAGCTGAAAGATCAACACCAGGTCTGTTTGTTTCCTCCTGTCTGTTCCCCTTGTTTTCTGTTATGCTCAGCGGTTGCCATTAAAATCTTTCCTATTGCTGTAGACCTTGCACTAACTCACTGTGACATTAAAGCTGGAGAATACGGTAATACAAGGCCAAAGTATTAGTATTTGGCCTAGTAATTAGGCCAAAGGAAGAATGATGAAGATTTTTGTAGTTACTATTGCAGATGACTGCTGCAGATAGAAGCAGTCGTTCAGTTGCAATGAATTGTTAGGGCATATCCTGACCTCTTTCTACTCCCCCTCCTAATAAGAAAATTACTTTTTTTCATATTCAAGCTTAACATGAAGGAGTTTGGTTTAAATGTAGTTTTAGTTATCAGATAACATAGTATGTATAAAATGTTCACAGTTATTTCAAGTTATCTTCTCATAGAAATCTGGAGTTACCTGAAACAACTATGAACATTTTATTTTGCGTGCTTTTCTTGAAATATTTTGGATAACAATCTGCCAAGAGGAGTGACAGATTGAAGAAATCTAGGAAAATATAAAAAAACTTTAGCACTGCTTTCTTCTCAATTTCTATTTTCAAAGCCAGATTATAGTTTGTAGACACTATTCTGATGATGGTCTCTTGTCAGGAGGGTAGTTATGGGGCAAAATGGATTAGCATACAGGTTAATGCTTGTACTGAAAGCAATTTTGAAAGGTATGTCTGTTTTGGTGCCTTATTCCTAAAATGTGCTAGATGCTAACATGTTAGCTGTCTGGGGTAGTATCTGTTACTTTTATTTTCCAAATTAAAATAAATAGTAATTAAAAAAATAAATCAAGTTTTCCTTCTTTCAGTGAGTATTCTATCTAAGAAAATAAATATTTCTTTGTGTATCATGATGCAGCACAAGTTCCTCAGAGAAGATGCTGTTTCTACTAAAGAACAGGTAAAAGCAAATGCTGCTCTTTATCCCCAAATTTAACAGACCTGTGGCTGGTTCCTTCTGTTCTGTGGGACAGAGAAACCTTGGAAAGATTTAAGAGGCATCTCGGGGGTGAGCATGGTTAAAGAATAAATATTGTCAGCTTCCTCTTCATTCAGGGATGTTTATTAGAAGCAGGAGTGTGAAAGACGGTTCAGGGATGTTTGCATGAGACACTGACAATTAGGTAGAGACTGACACTGCAGAAAAAGTAGAAAAGGTGGGGAGAGAGTGATGTGATAAGTCAACCTGTAAAAGTAAGCATATGGCTTGAATATGTTTTGTTTCATGTCCTAGTTATTGCTGGATTGTCTCGGAAAACCATCAGGACACATAGAAATAAGTCAATGGTGAGACTTTTAAGCTACAATTTACTCCAAGCACCATCAGCAAAGAATGAATAAATAAATTAATTAAAAAAAAAAAAAAAGCAAGCTGATCTTTTTTAGGCATTTAGTTTATTTTGCTTAAGGAAAGAAGACAACTGGGAACTAAGGCACTGCAGGCTAGTGGCGTAAGCTCATTTTGTTGAAGTGTACAATTGTTAAAGTGACGATTGGGAAAGTCATTTGGAGAGGGAAGGAAACTGAAACTGCTTAGGAAATACATCCATAGCAGGTAGAGACTACGCTTATGATGCCCCAGCTGTCAGTTAGATTTAGGTGCAGAAATAAAAATACATTTGATGGATTAATTAAACAGTTTAGTAAACAGCACTGGTGTTCTCTTATTTAATCTTATGTGCACCAGCTAGCTCCAGTTCACAAATAGTCTTGAGTGGGTACAAACCATCATGTCAATTCCTTTCTGACACTAGCGGATTTCAAGAGAGTTAAACAAGCAGAGAAGGACACGTACCCTGGGGTCTGTCAAGACTCTCTGAAAGTATGCTTGTGCTTATTCCTCTGTAATGGTATATGCCTTCAGACCTTTCTTTTCCTTTAATCAATGTTTCTTTCAGAATATTATTTGAATAAGGGTAGAAGTAATGACGACTTCTTTTTTTTCTTTTGTTTCTAGGTTTCTTCTTCTACCCTTCCTCATCAGTAATTTCTTTCTTCCTTTATTATTTGTATAATCAGAAAACAGTGGGTGAAATAGACCAAAATGTCTATGTTAGTCTTTTAACATCAAGAACTGAGACACCACCGGTTATATAGTTTCTGCTCATTCTGTCAGGTATTTGTTTTATTTCTGAATTACCTTTAAGTTTTTTAGGACTAATAACATGGACAAATGCTTGCAGTTACGGAGGAAGATCCCAAAGTTTTTCTTTAAGGATTTTTTTTCCTGTCCCAATACATACTTTCCCTGAAGTTAATGGAAGTTACATGCACGCGTCGAAGGTAGAGTATATCCCCAAAGGTTTTACTGGAAAATTTGACAATGCTAAAATAAACAGAGGGTTGCGGCAACATGCTTCAGTGAAAATAAATGCTCACTCTGTTAGCTCAGCTGCTCTGGTGCAGGAAAGCAGTTCTCTTCCAGAGGCTCTCTTGTCAGATGCCAGTAGGACTTTGGCTCATTTACCATTTAACATTTCCACTGTGCTTGGCAGAAAATCTGCAAAACTGCCAAAATGTGATCAGATATTGAGGAGGTCTAGGTCCCCTCCAGTCTCTTGCCTTCACTTGAGGAGTCTGAGTCAGGGCAACCCCTATGTGGACTAAAGGCACTAGTAGAGAACAGAAGTTTGAATAGGGTCTGTGTTAATAGGGTTATGTGTTTAAGACACATTTATCTTTTTTTGATTATTTATAGTGACTTTGCTTTTCTCCAGAGACCGGCAATTGTACAGTAGTGTATAAGATCTTGGGGAGGGGAGCAGAGACTGAACCTTCCTTGTTTTCATTCAGATGCATTTTGGTTGCTCGTTGTTCCTGAGGAGTTGCTGAACGGTGTAGTGGAACTGGGTATTTGCTCTGCACGTGCCATGACTTTCTGTAAAGACGGCATGCATGTGCTCTTTCACAAAGGTTATCTCTTTATCTAAATCTAATCATTTTAGATTGAAAGTCTGGGATTGTTTTTTTCATTTTCAAAGCGTAAAAAAAGGTGGGGGTTGGAACAGTGAAAAGTGAAGAAAGAAAAAAAAAATGAAGAAAAGTAATGTTTTGTCATTTCTAAGGAGATTATTCCCCTTTATTTCTTTTCTGGCTACAACACTAGTGTATAATGAATACACTGTTCAGGTGAAATAGACTTTCTGTACCTACTGAAGCATATTGAAGAAGTCAGAGTTAGTGTAGGTATAGCTAGGCTTTTTTTTTTTTAATCTGAGATACACAGCAACATAACCTTCCTTGTTTTCATTCAGATGCATTTTGGTTGCTCGTTGTTCCTGAGGAGTTGCTGAACGGTGTAGTGGAACTGGGTATTTGCTCTGCACGTGCCATGACTTTCTGTAAAGACGGCATGCATGTGCTCTTTCACAAAGGTTATCTCTTTATCTAAATCTAATCATTTTAGATTGAAAGTCTGGGATTGTTTTTTTCATTTTCAAAGCGTAAAAAAAGGTGGGGGTTGGAACAGTGAAAAGTGAAGAAAGAAAAAAAATGAAGAAAAGTAATGTTTTGTCATTTCTAAGGAGATTATTCCCCTTTATTTCTTTTCTGGCTACAACACTAGTGTATAATGAATACACTGTTCAGGTGAAATAGACTTTCTGTACCTACTGAAGCATATTGAAGAAGTCAGAGTTAGTGTAGGTATAGCTAGGCTTTTTTTTTTTTAATCTGAGATACACAGCAACATTGTCCTGAAATATTGTTGGCAAATTTTCAGCATTTACAGGGAAATTGAATCCTTTCCTGTTTCAGCAGTGTTACCGGGACTTTGCTATGGAGCTGCTGCCGCAGTACTGCATGCTAATATCTAGCTCACTAGATAGTAGGAGAAAAGCCAGTGTATTCATGGAAACAGTGCTTCCTCAGAAAAGTAATAATCAGACTAATGTTGATGTCATGCTGCAATCAGACTCTGACAAGGTTTGCAAATATCTTGAAAGGAACTGCTCATCTTTGAATGCTGTAGATCAAAGCCCAGCTGGAACAAAAAACAAGTATGCTGCATGTCAGCTGCAGAATTTTGTTGACGAGCACAGCATGTATAAGCAGAGGCCACCGCTATCATCACTGGCAGGAACAGCCAGATGGTCTGGGCTGGTCGACTACTTAAAATCTTGCTGCATAACCACAAAACCTAAAAATGAAGCTTAAAAACCCATTACGCATCTCCAGAGCCCCAGACTGTCTTTTTAAAGCTTCGAGTCCATTTTTAATCTGTGCCAAAGACTTTTTGAGACATGTCTGTTCTCAGGAACTTCTGTCTGTTTTTTGCCATTCATGAGAATAGAATTAGTCCTGGGGAGGGATAGGATGTAGGACGGTGGCTCAAGCAGAGGGATAGTCTATAAACCCTCCCAGCTCTGCCACAGATATGCATGCTCTGCAACTGGGAAAGTCATTTGCTCTCCGTGTGCACTTATTTTTCCAACTGTGAAATGGGGGCAATATCTCATCTATAACTGTAACACAAGGCCTGATTCATTAATGTGTTTCCAGTGCACTTTAGGCTTTATGGGATGAATAGCTAGCACCCTGCGGGAGAAAACAGACAGCCAACAGGATAAAATATAGTTTGTGTTACACCAGATTAACCCTCTGGATACCGTGCTTTTGAGGCTAAATCATTAGCTTTTTTCTGCTGTCGTGTGTCTATTACCTTTGAGGATTAAGAGGTTGTGGAAGGCTAAAGCAGGCTTCTCCATGCATTGGCACCTCTGCCACCATTGTGGCATGGTGAAGCCAGCATGCACAAGAAGGGGCATGTCATATGCATTACATCTGCTTGCACTGTGGGTCTAAACTGACCTTCAGGATGGCCGTACTGGAATTAAAAGGTGTGTAGCCAGAAAGGACCTAATCTGGTGTTGTCTGCACCTGAGACTAGAGAATATCTCTCAGTGACATTGTGCAGAGCTCCAAAAGCCTGCGTTAGACATACGCTTACTTCCTTGATGTGGAGGGAGGCAGTGATAGCCTGGCTGGCACGTAAGGCAGGGAAGCCGATGTCTTAACCTATGAAACCCCAGTCAATATTGCAGTATGAGATGACAGACTGTAATGCTACTATCTGGCAATTTTAGGCAATTGGCTTATTCAGAGTAAGAATTAAAGACAAAGAAAAAGCCCAACAACTAAAACTTTACACGAGGTTTGGTGTTTTGTTTTCTTTAAAGAGAGTGTTTTTCCTTTGCCCTAGACTTCCCTTGCAGTGTTTAAATATGGAAGTTATGCAGGGAGAACTTTTCTTTCTCAGAAAAACATAAATCACCTAAGAATCACATAGAAAGGACCCTCTAAACCAATTTTTTTTTTTTTAGTCTCTGCAAGCTAATTCTTAACTCTTTATCTTATAATGAGCCCTGTGGGGCTACAGCTGAGGGGTATTTCTGTTTGGGCATGTTCACAGGTGGAAGATCTTCCTGGAGCTTACCAGGTTCTCAACTGAATCCCCTGAAGCATTGCTCTTGTAGCGCAATGTGATGAGAGAGTGAGTGCATTTATTATTATCTGAATTATATCTGTGCTTTCACAACCCATCAGTGCTTAGAGCCTAAAAGGAGCAGAATCTCCACAAAGGCCTCCAAGCCATATAGACAAGGGAAGCATGCTCAAAGAAGTGACGCGGATGTACAAAGCCGCATACCTGCTCACAGAGACTGTGACAGGTGCAGAATCTATCCTCCTGTTCTGCTTTGCAAGTCAAAAACCTGTATTTAAAATTTTGGCTGGTACTTTCTATTGGATGTAGAGCCAATAGCACTTAATGTCAGGTTGTCTTGGAAAGAGCTTAACAGGCCATATCTTAGGAGTTCAGTGCCAGATCCTGGGAAGTCCAAATTTGTATCTCCTTGCAGATCACACTAACTTTAGTAATCTTGAGAAGAAAAAAAAAAAACAAATCCAAACCTTAAAATATTTGTATGACATAACAGTCCACTTCATCTCGCCTAATAAAGCATTTCTATGCATGTCTTTTACCATTGTAAAAATGAGCAGACATTATGGGGCAGACTCTCACCGTGATTACACTGATGTAGATCAAGAGACACCTTTGAACTAATTTTGTTTATCCGCAGTGTTCTTCTTTTTCACGTGGTGCTTTGGAAAAAATAATTTGCAACTGTGAGAGCTGGAAGTAAGTTAAGGGAAGTTTAAGGGTGGGAAATAGTAACTAATCAGGTAACTGCAGTTATTTTTTCTTTACATTCATAAACTAGGGTAAGACTTCAGCTCCACCTCTTTATGGTGAAACAGAACAAACTTGGTTCTAAAATAAGGGACAATATAAAGATCTGGAATAAAATTCATAAAAAGAAAAGAGGCAGCACCTTAGCAGAATTAAAGGGCATAGTGAATACGAAATAAATTTGAACAAGCTTTTTCTATGTTATTCTGTGATTTCTGGTAAATTTAGGTTTTTATATAATTGTGCTGAAAACTACAGTGTTTCTGAGATGGCACTGAATATTGACCATGATTAGTTTAAGCTTTTTTCACTAATTTATCCCTGCTAGGACAGTACCATAACAGGAGACTTAAAGCTTTCGTGCATGCTATGCATCTTGTCTGGCTCAGGAGAGCAGCTTAAACATCTTTGTTACGCCTATGCTATCTTCCTGAAGCCTGAAGGACTACTTAGTTATAACTATGCCAGGAAAATGTGTTCCAGTGCATATATACCTTCTCTGTGTTATATCTGTAATAGAAAATGATTGGAAACTGACAGACACTGACCTCCAGTAGATAATTATCTGATAAAATTGATACTTCACTTCAAAATGCCAAAAAATTATAATGTCAGATTGACGTTTATTCCTAAAAGCATTCTGGAGAACTTCCCCTTGATCTTAGATGAGTCCATTGTCAAATTCCTTAAAGGCCACATCATTTATAAATGATATGAACTGCAGATGTATAATTCATGTGGAGCGTAAAATAAGGTTTAAAATATTTGTATTAAAAAGGTAAGGTGATCCCATATTAAATCATATTTATGGCCTAATTTTAAAGTACAGAATCCTGACAAGTTTAACACTTCTTACTTTTTTTCTTTTTTATAATTTATTAAAAAAGAAAAGTAACTGTGACAGTGATGTTGGCAGACAAATGGGCTCTTTTCTAAAATCCTTGCATTGATCTGTCATATTATTTTCCATTAGCTACCCCTACATTTTCTGCTGATTGTTTTCAGCCATATTTCTACTAAATGTTTTTGGAATTGCAAAGAGCAACGTAAACTGCAGATTTCACCATTACTGTTTTGACATTGCAAGCTCAAGGTTAATGGAATTTCTTTGTGGATAAAGAAGAAAAATAACTACTTTTTAAGTTAAATCACCTTGTGGGTATAGCCAAATTGCAGGAATCCTAGAAACCATTGCCATTATAAAATACCAAACAAAAAGAGATTTAAAATTCTGGGTGTCTCTTGCTATTTTTTCTTCCTTCTTATTAAGGTCTAAAGACTCCTCCTAAAAGTTTGCATTTCTTGTCCTACTGTGTAAAACCAACTTTGCTATTATCATCTCTTCTCAAACATCTTTTAATATATTTTGAGAAGTGTAATAATGCTGTTTGATATGATTATAATTTTCTTATTGTTAAGATCTTAGCCTTGATCTCATTATGAAACTTTTACCAATAGAAACAGAAAATAAAAATTGACATATAGTCTCTGGTTCAAATGAATTGGAAATTTGCTCCTGGAGGCCTCTCTCTAGCAAAATGTAAAGATTCACCAGTGTCTAAGTTCGTAAATGGCCTTAACCATTTAAAAGCCGTGTCTTTAATGATACCTTTGAGGATCTGACAAGCATTTACTAAAATTACATTGAACAGTGTTTTGGCAGTATTCTCCCTGAGATTTGTTTTCTTTGAAGTGTTAGCTAGAGTTATGCTGGCTTTCCTTTAATAGCAAAGAAAAATTGCAACCATAATTATTTCCATATAATACAAGATGGACTTTTATTTCCACTTTGCCTTAGTGATATGAATTGTCCTAAAGTTTGCATGGCCCTAGAAGTTCATGGGCCCTAGAAGTTAATAGTTCTAAGTGAAAACAGGCAAGATTTCAGAAAGATTGGTTGCTTCAAAAACATGTATTACTTGATACATTTCCGATGCAATTATTTTGTCCCTCTCTAGGTATGCACTTACTCACACCACACAGAAGTGGGCACAGAATGCCACCGCATCATTGGCATGCAGCTTTCAAAGCAAGGGAAAAGCAAGGCTGCTATTGCAACTCTGAAACTGACAACACACTTCCTTTAGTGCAGGAAGAATTTTGCCCTTAAAAAAAAAAAAATCCATTAACTGTCTTTCTAATACTTTTTTCCCCCTCACTCTGCTGTGTTATAAATCTTGCTCTTCCTGATTTCCAGAACAACCATGCCTCTTGTTGTCATATTCTGCTTTTCCACACCATCACCCCACCCCCAACATGCTGTTGTCTTGCTTTTCTCCTCTGCACAGCTTTTCACTCTTCTCTCAGTGAGATATGAAATTGCTTTTCCTTTCTTGTCCCAGGAGAAGCTCCTGTTTCTGGCCTTCTTCTTTTAAGTCACTTCAAAATAATACCTCTCCCACCTATGGCATGGTGGACTGAGGGTCTCTGCATCACATTCATACTGCTATCATGTTGTGTTGGTGCCGGGTAGCTTCTTTCATCTCCTGTGGACATCCAGGCATCAATCCTCATTCTCTAATGCTCATGGCACTGACTTAGTTTCTGCTATGTGCTATCAGCTGTGCACTTGAAGAGGGCACACAGGACAACGAGGTGGGAAACACCTTCTTTTCAGATTCTGCATCTTGGTTTTCTACAACTCATGTCTGAAGCTGATCATGAAGTTAGAAGTTGTGTGGGTCTGTGGGACGTAGAGCTGGTGGAGATGCACAGCTCGCTTGAGTAGAGGCCCTGAAGACTTGTTGGGTGAATTGTGGAAATGGAGAATTGCCTGAGGTTGGTGGCTTGGTGAAGGTGACATGTAGGTGACCCATGGGGCAGATCAGGGAGCTGAGAGTAGCCTCGATTCAGGAGGGGCTGCATCAGGGCTTGCAAAGGAGAGAAAAGGGTATGTTGAAAATAGATAGTGGTGAGTAAATCTATGGAAAAATAGTTACTGCAGCTGAATGAAGGCCTGTTTCTGAGTATGCCCAGTCACAGGGCAGCTCTGGGGCATCCCTCGGGGCATGCTCAGTGCTGCATGTTTAGTCCAAAGTTAGAAGAGCAAGGTGCCAAGCCATCTTGAGCTACAGTTTGGGAAAAGTGGTGAGGGGAAAACTACGGTGCTTTTGAAAGCCCATATTAGCCTGGCTTTAACCAACTCTCAAGATGGAGGTTATGAGACCTGGGAACCAGGAAACTTCCCATTTGGAAGGAGGTGGGGTAGGAAGGCATGCCTCCGCTTGTTCAGAGGTATGGCTGTTGCCAGTGGAGACATCCAAGGAAACTAGTTTAGGAGGCTCCTTTGTAAAGCATCAGCCTCTGGCAGAGAGCTGCACCAGAATCCAGTTGATTCTGCAAACTTTCCTTTCCAGTGAAGAATTGGGATGCCCACTCCAGGCTGTTGTGCTCATGTTCTAGTGCTTTCATATAAGCCCCCTTCCAAATATCTACAGAAATATGTCCTTCATGCCATCCATGCTCAAAACTCTGATGCAGTGCTGTAAGACTCCACAGAAGTTAGGTTTTATGGTCACCTCTGTTCGAAAATGGTCAGCTCCTTGGTTTCCATCGAATCCACCTGTTGCCTTTTCTCACACATAAGTAGTAATTATGGAGCACTGTTTTGTGTTAGGATGCTTTGCAGAAGTGCTTCCCAGGTGATAAGACAATCAATAATAACAATAACAGTTTTAAGTCTGAATGTTTAGTGGTTTAAGCATTTAAATTTAAGTTTCTCTGCTTAAATGGTACTACTGCATTTGTAATTTGACTGTGCTACCCAGTAATAATACTTGGGTTAGAAAAATATGCAATATAAAGAAGAACCAACAATACAGTTACTGTTATCTAGTTTTTACAGGTGTTTTTTTTCACCATGCCTCTTAAAGAAACTCTGTATTTTTATTCCTAGTTTAAGATGGGAGGCCAAAAGATCTGAAGTTGCTTTGTTCAAGTTCACCCATCAAATTCTTAATCTGTCTCAGAAATTTGTGTCAATATAATGAGTTTTTATTGAAACAATAACTGAAATATGGCAGCAAATAAAAAATGGGATATATCACTGCATGTGTGTGTTAAAGCAAGATCACACCAGATAACCTATTTTCATTAAATGAAGATTTTTAAGTAACTGATTTTGTAGGCAAGGAAAATATTAGATTTTAGTCTGTGTGGACTTCTTTAATGAATTTGAAATTGTATCACACAGAAAATTAGCTATATTGAAGAAGGTGGGGATAGTAGCAGGAATCTGAGATCAATAACAAATTGGCAAAAGGTTTGGTCTTGGAGCTGAAGAAGATTACAGATGAAGTTTCTTTAGGATCACTCCTGAGGTTTTTCTTACTTACTATTTCATTAATACTTTTCACATAGGGAGCATGGTAGTGACAACTGTTCATGATGTAAAGTTAAGTGGTGTTGGCAGTATGCAGGAGAGCAAAGATTTCATACTGGAAGAACTGGTTAATCCTGAGGAATGGAGAAACAGAGGAGGGGTGGACTTTATTATTGCAACATGAAGGTTATGGATTTGGGGGCCAATGTAAAAAGAATTGCTGTTGTCAGGTAGGAGTTCACCATTTGGAAGTAATGAAAGATATGTGTGCATTAATCTTGGAGGCGATCATGTGCTGCCCTTGCAGTACAAGTACAAAAAAGGCAAATAGGACTCCAAGGGTTATGAAGTGAAGCACTTGCGGTTGTGCCTGGGAAAATTTAACATCATTATTCAAAGACCTGCAAGATTTCATTTGAAATAGCACTGAATGAATCTAAAATAGTAAGAATTTTAGCTGTGTAACTGACAGAGAGGTCACAAGTACCGGCAGTCTTTTTATTTTTTTTTTATTTTTGGTGAATGGTGCAAAAAAATAGTGACTGGAAGGGAAACCAGTGGTTATCTCTAATGCTTGCGAAAGGCACCAGATCAGCTGAGCAGGTTTCCACCAAGTCACCCTGCCAGGACAGATATGAAGTAGTACACACTGATGTGGTATTGCTGGCCACAAAGACTTCATTCACCTTTGTGGTGCTCTGTTACCGTGCCCCAGCCAAGAATATGCCCATCCTCTCAGAA
>NW_008825109.1:13070893-13071880 GCF_000699105.1 Pygoscelis adeliae
CCTGCTTCAGTCTGCTGAGTCCTGGTCTTGCCACAGGGCTTTATGAACCACTTTCTAAACCCTTACATCATGCTTGCAGAACTAGACTGTCTTTTAAAAAAGGGTTTAATTATAGAGATGTGGTGATTCTAACTTCCATTTAAAACAAGTAAATATAGACATTTTTTTGATGTTCCTACAACAGTGCTCTCTGTTTCTGTCTTTATACAGGTGACTACACAGACTGTAGGAATGTGAAAATAATTTGATTTCCAGGCCCATTCTTCTCCTTTTCTTCTGATGTCTACTGCAAGGATTGTGATCAGTTGTCATGGTTTAACCCCAGCCGGCAACTAAGCACCACACAGCCGCTCGCTGTATTGTCAACACTGTTTCCAATACAATTCCAAAACATAGTCCCATACTAGCTACGATGAAGAAAATTACCTCTACCCGAGCCAAAACCAGCACATTCTCCACCTCTTATTCCATACCATTTACGTCATGCTCAGGTACCACACTATACAATACAACCTCATTAAATGCCACCACCCTTCACATCCCTTGATATAACATACAGATATCATTCCCTTAGTCTATGGACCACCCTTGTAAAATGTCCACAAAATGTGCACTGAGTTCATTTAGACCATGACTTTGGGCTCCATCTGTTATGGTGGTCACTTAGGACAGGCAAGATGGTGTGTTGCGTGGAGTTATCGGGCATCAAAGCTGGCTCAGGGCAGGTCGCTGCTCCGCTTGCACTGCTGTTTGTAAGGCTTCTCCTCCACTGTTTCGGGTGGTTCCTGCTATAGTAATTCCTATAGCATGCAACTTAGATCATGGGTTACAACAATTTAAAGGTATATCCATCACAATCTCCACCCCTGGTCCCTTTGGGCCAGGTTGTAGGGTTTAACATTGCAATGAACTGCTCCCCTTGCTCCTAGCCCGGCTAGCAACAAGAGGTTCCTGCTATAGTAATTCCCATAACATGCAACTCAAATC
>NW_008825109.1:13072522-13082250 GCF_000699105.1 Pygoscelis adeliae
TGCTGTTATCAAAATGTTCCCAGGCACAGTAGAATATGATGATAAGCAGTACAGCAGTACAGCAAGCAGCGAAAGCAAAAAGCAGCCGCTAACGAACATTAGACTAATATATAATAAGGCAAGCAAGCCCCATGGCAAGCACAGGAGCCTGCCAATTAATAACTAAACAGCAATAACAGCTATAAATTCAGTCTAGCACATTCCAATCAAATCTGTTGTTATCTCGAACCCTTCGAGCCCCACGTTGGGTGCCAAAAAGGACTGTCGTGGTTTAACCCCAGCCAGCAAATAAGCACCACACAGCCGCTCGCTCACTCCCCCCTGGTGGGATGGGGGAGAGAATTGGAATGAGAAAAAGTGAGAAAACTCGTGGGCTGAGATAAAGACAGTTTAATAAGTAAAGCAAAAGCTGTGCACACAAGCAAGGCTAAACAAAGAATTCACTCACTGCTTCCCATGGGCAGGCAGGTGTTCAGCCATCTACAGGAAAGCAGGGCTCCATCATGTGTAATGGTTACTTGGGAGGACAAACGCCATCACTCCGAATGTCCCCCCCTTCCTTCTTCTTCTCCCAGCTCTATATGCTGAGCATGACGTCATACGGTGTGGAATATCCCTTTGGCCAGTTGGGGTCAGCTGTCCTGGCTGTGTCCCCTCCCAATGTCTTGTGCATGCCCAGCCTACTCGCTGGTGGGGTGGGGTGAGAGGCAGAAAAGGCCTTGACGCTGTGTAAGCACTGCCTAACAATAGCTAAAACATCCCTGTGTTATCAACACTGTTTCCAGCACAAATCCAAAACACAGCCCCATACCAGCTTCTGTGAAGAAAATTAACTCTATCCCAGCCAAAATCAGCACATTGGTGCTGCTTTCATGATAGGTTTCTACTGGGGCAAACCAATAGGTGACCCAGGACACAATTTTGTACTAGAGCCTAATTCAACACTACAATTTCACTTCTCTTCGGCTGCCAATCTTTATTGTTATAATTCACTATAGTCATGCAAGTTTTACGCGATTTGAACAAAACTATTGGTATCCACAGTCACTGTTTACAATGAATCTATTCAAACCTCTAACAACCACCTCCATGCCATCTAATGTATTTTAACAAAAAAAAGTGCATATAAAGACATTAAAAGCAGGTGATTTCCCAATTCAAATTAAGTTAACATTAATATTAGTTACATTATGTACTTCAACCAGTTGTAGTTAGTACTTCCTTAAATGATACTTTTTACACTGTGGAAGATGTTACACCATGAGTAGCCTTAGGTGTTTTACCCCTCATTGATGAAGTTGAGAACTGTCAACAGCATGCAAACCATAAAGGGATAATGAGCCGCTGGTGCTTGAGCACGTCTTGCTGGCATTTCTGTGAAACAGCTTCTGTGTCAGTTCACAAGGGCATCACTGGCTGTTCTGCTCTTTTGAACCTGCAAGGGAGATGTAACTATGAAAGGGGAAAAGCTAAAGAAAAATACTATATTTATTCCCCCGCTCTTCAAATGGTAAGACAGGGATCATCATGTTCTCTGGGACCAGCCTTATTTCAATTTTGAATTAGACAGAAAGTTTGTCTGTTTACCCTGAAGTGAGCAGGGAGGCCTTACAAGTCCTGCCAAAAATAAATCATAGATAGTAATAATTAATAGTATATTGCCTTAATAAAGAGTGCATTCTAGAGAGCAACAAAGGTTGGGTTTGCATCACCACCAAGAGACAACATGTCAAGCTGGCTTTTTTGGTATATGCCTCTAAAACTCGTTCCAAAGGAAACTGTATCAGGAAGCACTCCATAGGCACAAGAAAGACCACACTGGATGAAGTGAAGTAAATAACACTATCTTGCATAAGTATTCATGACTTGAATAAGCATGTGTTTGGAAGAGACAAACCAGCAGAAGATGGGCAAAGTAACAATTATTTTCAATGCAGGTTAGAATTTGCTTGTGGTTTATGCTTTCTGGAGTAGCTTTAAATAAGCAAAGACTGTACCTTTATCTTCCCCGTTATTTTCCTTTGTCATCATTCTCCACTTCCTCCTCTGTATCTAACAAGCCCTAAGCGTAGTTTGACAGAGGAAGGGACCTTTTCCCTATCTCTTTATATGAAGAGGAAAATTTTCTGCCAAATTCTCTTAAGAGTAGATTGAAAGAAAGGAATTTTGAGGGAGAGGGAATGAGTAAGAACATTAACAAAAATAACCTTCTTTACAGCAACCCCTATAATATTGAAGAAAGAAAATGTACAGATAAAATGCTTTGATCGTTCAGGACCTGGGCTGGGCTAAAGCCAAACCAACATCATCAACAAGAAGAGTTCATTCTGCTGCTGCTGTACAGTACAAGCAAAGAAGGTTTGCAATGATAAACATACCCTATGTTTTCAAATCAAATTAATTAAATTCCTTTTTATTCCTTCTCTTTTGTTCTCACCTCTTTCTATGCATCAATCTTTCTTCTGTATGTGTGTTAGCAGAGGCTTGTTTTTCTTTTTTCCCCCCCCCCCCCCCTGTTTGATTTCAGTGGAGAAGTTATCCCTGGATGGATTCAGCCCAGTATTCATAGACTTAATATTCTCATAATTGATAAAAGATTGATTGGAGCTACGGTGCTTCCTTCCCTGTTCTCCCAAACACACATGTAGCAGGATATTTTGTTAATTATTTTAAATATTGCTCTCAAAATTTAAGGTCTGGATTATCCTAAGTTTATCTGTACCTAGAAAAAGCCGCTTCTGTGAAGCTCCTGCCCCTCTGGATAGACCAACAGCTACACTGCCGCGCTTGTCCCTCTCCTGTGCTTCCTCCTCCTCCTCCTTCTTGCTCTGGGGTCCAGAGGCCAGTAGAGGAGGAAGGGGAAGACTGAGAGAAGAGAGGCTTTGGGGAAACGGTGGCTTGTATTAGGATACTAGGACTGTTCCTTAATTTAACTGATTAAATGGGAGCTGAATTTATTAGGAAATTTAGCCTTTAGCATATGTGGAATAACAATCCTTTCCCCTATCCTTTGTATGTCTGAGCTATTAAAATTATAATCTACTTCATGTATACATGCAGTGCTTACTGTTATGAGGCTAGACGGTTTTACTTTTTTAGTCTCTACCCTGTTCGATTGTTTTTACTTTTTTTTCCTCAAAAATTCCTTTGAAGCTTCTACAAAAAATATGAAATTGCTTTCTATTAACTGAAACAATATATATATGAAGCAGGTATAATCTGAGCACAAAACACTGTTGCAGGCAGCAGCAACGAAAAAGCAAAGTATTGTTTACTGCAGCACAATAGAAGTGGCTAGTGCCCGTGGTATCCATTCAGCTTATATTTATTCAAATAGTGTTGAGAACACTTTAGCCAAAAGCAAATTTGAAAGGCAAAAGAGGAGAGTAAGAGTGAATAAAAGACTTGGGAGAGGGAGGGAAGAGAAAAGGCTGACAAAAGCTAGGGAAGGGAAACAGGAGGTGAAGACTTCTGAAAAGGGAAGAGAGGCAGAAGATGGCTGACAAGGAAATGGAAAGTGAATGGGGAAGAAAGAAGAGAATTTTTATATGTATGTTTTAAATAGTGTTTGACGTCATGTTTAATTCTGATCCTATTGTCTGTATGTACACAGAGGCAGGCCTACATTACACAGAATTGAGAACGGTGCAGTGAACACCTAAAAATGTCAGTTAATATAATTTTTGATATAAATTTACAAAATGCTAAATTCTTACATAGAAAAAATGAGGTGAGGCAGAGCCTGTTAGAATCAATTGGCAGGAAATAATATGGAGTCTTTCTGTATTTTTTGAGAGATTTTTATTTCAAGATGCCAAATCCTTCTCCTAGTGTACGGTTCTCCCCCTAATACTGCTTCGTCACTTCACTCACCCAGCCCTAGGCTTTTGTCACCATTTCACTGCCTTCTCACAGGTTGCTATTTCTTCTTTGCTTCTGACAGCTAGTTTCAGCGGTGGATCCCAGGCAATAAACTCAACAGACTTCCTAGCTCATGTTCTGGCCGGTTCTTTGCCAGGACTCACTTTGGATTTGGGGAACCAGCAGATGGAAATGTGGATCAGGGCATGCAATAAGCAAAGCTTTGAATTCTCCCCTGTGTAGATGTGGCTTCAGGGAAAAAGTATGTGTAGTCCTGAAGGTGAAAAAAAGTGTGAATGTATTAGAGGGTTTGTTACAAACAGTGGCAGGGAGCCTCTGCTGAACTGACACACTGATTTATTTTTTTTTCCTATGAACTCCCTTTTGAATGTTTTGAATGAGAGAAGTCTAGTATTCACATTCTCTGCTTTCATAGTTACAGAAGCTTGTTCTTGATGTGAAGATTTGAGAGCTTTCTGTATGTATTAGTCATTAATTCAACCAATCAGAAAATAAATATGTATGTGTACTCTTTCTTATTATATTCTGTGGCAGCTTTAGTCTGGAGTATGTTGGTGCAATCTAATTATATCTTTGAGATTACAGTGAAAATCCTCTCTCCTGCATTATTGGTAGTATCAGTTATCAATTATTTAAGCAAGTAGTTACTTAAATCATAACTGTTAACTAATTTTGTAACTTTTGTAACTTTTGTCCTAATTCTGTCTTTTTGTAAGATAGCAAGGAGGGCTTATACCAGTGCATAAGTCCTGAAAATTAATTTTGCGCATGATCTCCTATAGAAAATATGCATTCTTTTGAACACCAGGATTAGAACCTGCCAGCATTCTAGGAGTTAAATTATTAATAAGTATCCTGTTCGACGTTAAAGCATTATTGTATGAGGTATATGTACTAACAAGTAATTGCTGTAGCTGTGTTTAAGATACATAAGCCTTCTGAAAGACATACCTGTTTAAGTGAATTAGGGGCTTTGTGCAGAATGGCATAATAATGCGTTGTGGCGCCCGTTTATATCCTGACCTCTGTAAGCAATGTCCAGCCAAGATCTGACTAGGTGTTTTTATTAGGTGGTGTGCCTTGTTATTTGTATTGGGGGTGGTGTGTTTTGCTATTTGTAGTGGGGGTTGCGGGTATTTTTTATTAGTCCTGCAAAGTGATGATCCCGTGATGATGGGTCATGGGAATCTTGTTTGTGCAGGGCTGGGAGAAACAACTAGCCAATTCGTGAAATACTCATAAAAGTTCTCAACCAGTTGCTGTGGGGAGAAAAAAGACTTGGTTTGGTCCTACTAGAAAGGTTGACTTTTTTTTTGTTTTGCCTAGCTTTTGTGGCCATTTAAACCCTCAGGCAGAATAATAAAAGTAAAGGAGAGAGTATCTGTTACCTGAAAGTTACCCCTAGAAATGCAATTTAACTGAAATAATTGTTAATTCAGTCCCAGGACTGAGGTTCAGAGAGGGAAGCAATTGACCTCCATTTGCACACATAAAACCTGGGGGTTTGGGGGGATGTAATATTTTTTTTCTTAATGGATCCACATTCTGTAAAATGCTAGTTTTATGAAGGGAGAATTGTAGATAATTATATCTTTAGAGCTTCTCAAAGTTTTTTAGGTTGAGTCTGGGTGTCAGAAATAATTGTGATTAATAGGAACAGGTTAGATTTCTTTGTTTCCTTGCCAGCGTTGCTTCTTGGGCTTACCTAAATATTTCCAGGCTGACTCTTAGCCTGCTTCCAACTGAATAAAAACTGCTTGTAGACCCAGTATGTCAGAGTACATCAGATTTTAACCCTCTTTCTGGGTCTATGCTTAATACTCAAGGAAAAGAAGGAATTGTTTCTGAAATAGGATTTTATTTCTTTGTAAAGATTGGTATTTAAAGCTACTCCAGATTTTTAGAATTTCAGAATTCTTTATTGGGCAGAGTGAGTCTAAATTAAGCAATAAATTCAAAGTGTTATGTTATTGGCATTAGGCATGTAGACTGAGGTTTTTCAGAGCAACTTAGGCAAGATAGATATACAGCCCCTATAAAACGTAATGGGAGCTGCACTGTTGCAACTCCAGCACAGTTTTGAAAGTCTCTGCTGTAGTGACTTTATGACACTATTTTAAAGCAATTTTGTAATCCTTTTGTTTCCTTTTGCTGCAGCTGATCACAGACTTTTTCTTTGCAAATTGTGATTGGCTTCAACTTTTCCATAGCTTTCTAAAATCTGAGTCAAATTTAAAATGCAAAAATATGTAATTTCTGAAATGCTGTGGCTTTAGTAATAGTAAAGGATGGGGGGTGGGATCAGAAAACAAAGTCATGACCTGGATTAACCATGCTTTTGATAGATTAAGTTTATTTTAGTAGTCTGGGCCTCTCTGGAATGGAGACTAGAGAAATTCACTGGTTTTTTGGAATAGGTCATATTTTCTGCAACTTTCATTCTGATCTGCTTTCTTCCTGTCATCATCTCCTTGGTCTCAAGAAAGACTGCCTGACTTGTTTATGTAAACCTGATGACAGAATTTGGACAAACAGGAAGGTAAGAAAATCACTATGCTCTTAATTATAGGAGCAAGACAAATATAATCCATATTTCAAGCAACATTTGGCTTTAATAATTGTTCTACAAAGGGAAGGGACATTGCCCAGACAGAAAGCAGCATTCATGGGGAGAGAATCAGAAAAGTGGAGAAGGTATATTCAATCCTTTGAGATTTATTTGTGCAAAAGTTAGCTTAAATGGAAAACAGAAACTACATATTGCTGTATAATTTTTTAATGGTCATAGCTTAGCCAAATCCCTGAGGAAAAAATGCTTAAAGAAAACAAGCAACAAAAGAAATAAAATTAAAACAAAATAGTCTCAAATGCTCTGTAAAACAATCCTGAAGACTATCCAGAAAGTACATCTGTTGTTGGATGATGGAAAAGTACATGATAAACAATCAAATAGCAGTGCCACTGGCATGGAAGAATGCATTTTCAGATAGTCGAGATAAAGTTGTGAAACATAATAGCACCTATCTCTTGTGTCTGTAGAACTTAGTGCTTTACAGGATAAAACAGAGAACAACTAAAATCCCTTTCAAGGTGGAGAAAGCCAATGCACAGGCACAATTTACTCAAGGCTGTGTATTAGAGCCCTAACGCAGCTGGAAATTGAACCGAAGTCTCCAACGGCCTAGACCGGTGCCTTATTTGATAGGTGATATCTCTCCATGGTGCAGTGGGGCAAAACTCTGTCAGTTTTCTTGTAAGTTCATTTTCTTACCTCCATTTTCTTGAATGATTAGAGGACTCCTGGAGAGAGAATGCACAAGTGTTTTGCTTTCTACCATCATGTAGCTGTGCAAAATGATTAGGGTTATAATTGGACTGAGCTGGTATTATCTGATTAATATTTTTTAGGTATATAGAAACAGCATAATACCTGTTTCAATTTTTTAACATAGTGACAGTAAGATTAGTCCAATGCGTGAGTGCTGGATGTTTAAACCTGGGAATTCAACTGGTAGAAGGGGATCATGGGAGGCAAAGAGTTAGCATGGCTCAATGTGTGTGTGGTACTGTCCCAACCTATTGTCTCAGAGGATAAGTGAGGAGGAGGATGGATGTACGGGGGTAGTGCTGACAGTGTCTGAATGTGCCGCAGCCCTCAGGGTGGTTGCAGGCTGCCCAAGCAGCCAAACTCCTACAGAAGTTCAGTTACTGGAACCACAGTGCTGGAAGCCCAGATCAGCACTTGCACACCTTTGGACTCTCCCTTTGAAACCACTTATGCAAACTCTTTAGTCTTTTCTCAGGACTGGGGGAGTGGGACATGGATGAAGGGTCACTCTCCCCTTCCAATGTTAAGTTTATTTTTACAGGTCAGGCAAGGCGTTAGTGCAACTTATGTAAATACCTGAAAAGCAGGCACCCAAATAAGGAGTGTATGAAGACCTAATTAAAACTTTTGTAAGTTTTAGTAATGCATATGTATTTTGTTTCTTTCAAAGGACAAGGTGGAGATATTTTTTAACTGGAAATCGTTGGCTGTCCATGTAGTTAAATTGCTGCAGAACCACCTGCAGTCCCGGGGAACCTGGACTGTGAGCATCCTTGTAGCTCACTCAGCACAAGTTGGTTGAGGGTCAGGACATGTTTGGGTTATTATCACTGAAGCAAATACAGTTTAAATAGGTTTACTCTTATTTAGTACCGTCATAGACCTGCATGTGAGCTATAAGTCAAGCTTGGGCACCAGCCTCATCATTTTTACCATACTGAGTTGGTGTTTGCTATCTTTGCTGGGAACGGGAGGTAAGAGTGAGTTGCATTTCAGTAGCATGTGGCTGTTTAATATGCAGACAGGCACAGTTAACTGGCAAGGCCAGAATGTTGCATGTCAAGGTTTAATTCTCTACTCTACAATAAAATTTCTAGACAGCTTGCCAAAAATCACAGAGGAATAGAGCCATAAAGCTCCTCTAGTCAACAGTTTAGATTTGGAGTGACAATGCCAGGAGTCTGCTAAGTGTTAAGGCTTCCTTCTGAGATGCATGCACTCAGCAACCATGGTCTTCATTTTCTTACTTCAGCCAGTCTTTTGTAATTGTCCATGAAGGGAGAGAAGATACGAGTAGTCTTTTCCTGACTCATAATTCAGATTCAATTTATAGCCTAGCCAACAGCTAGAGAGGGAAGGATCCAGACTTAAGCACTTTCTTCCCTCAATCCATTTTTATCTCCTGTGCCTGTGAGAGTCTGAAGGTGTCTGCCAGCAGTAACTATTTGATCTCCCATTTTGAAGCTGCTCCTTTGCCTGCATTCACTAAAATAGGACTAGATCCTGGTCTCCTGGGAGGATGCCTTCAGCAGCGGTCAAGCATAGACTTCCTTTTTAGTTTTGCTTCAGGTATTTCTGTGTTTTAGACAGAGCTGAGCAGGAAAGATTAAGAGCATGGGAGAAAGTTGTTGAAGTATGCACATTGAGCATCAGGAGTTAGGTACCTCTGCATGCACATTACAAAGGAAATCTGAATGCATCAGCCCTGTTGATGGAGGCTTAACTATGCAGGGACTTTATGTGCCTGCAGATAAGGAAATGTCCAAACCAGATTTTAAAGATTTAGGTGCATACGGATACAGACCTCAAATTGAAAATTTTTAGTTGTTGTTTTTTACCTTCCACAGCTGAATTTGGTGGATAAATATATCTCAAAAAGTTGGATCCTGTTACTCTGACAAGTTGCATATGTACTGTAACTATCTACTGGCTGTGATACTACTTGTCTATTCTTTTAATACTACTTTTAATGATTTGCACATTGGGTAGCACATCTTGCTGATGTAAAGGAGAGAAGGTACGCAGCTGGGAACCTATGCAGTTTGTGAGTGCAGAGACCTATGCTTTCAAAATTGCTTAGAAAGTGTTTGCATTCTGCCAATAATTATGTGCTAAAATTCAATAATAATATATCATCACATATTAACTGATTCAATATTGTGAAACTCGTGCTACAAAAAATAAAGTTCCTCCATTCTCCACCATGAAAATGGAAACTGCCTGTTAGTATTGGAGGAAGGAAATGATCAGCTTTTATTGCTATGAGCAGTGAAAGCTGAATGACCTGGTTCACTGACAGTCTGGTCATCCTGAATTTTTAGCACGTTGGTAGGAATTAGTGGCTTTTAGAATCATAGAACCATAGAATCATTAAGGTTGGAAAAGATCTCTAAGATCATCAAGTCCAACTGTCGACCCAACACCACCATGCCCACTAAACCATGTCCCTAAGCACCTCATCTGCATGTCTTTTAAATACTTCCAGGGATGGTGACTCAACCACTTCCCTGGGCAGCCT
>NW_008825109.1:13082791-13091676 GCF_000699105.1 Pygoscelis adeliae
CTTTTCCGCCAGGCAGCTTTCCAGCCACTCTTCCCCAAGCCTGTAGCGCTGCATGGGGTTGTTGTGGCCAAAGTGCAGGACCCGGCACTTGGCCTTGTTGAAGCTCATACAGTTGGCCTGGGCCCATCGATCCAGCCTGTCCAGGTCCCTCTGCAGAGCCTTCCCACCCTTGAGCAGATCAACACTGCCACCCAACTTGGTGTCGTCTGCAAACTTACTGAGGGTGCACTCGATCCCCTTGTCCACATCATTGATAAAGATATTGAACAAGACCGGCCTCAAAACTGAGCCCTGGGGAACACCACTTGTGACTGGCCGCCAAGTGGATTGAACTCCATTCACCACAACTCTCTGGGCCCGGCCATCCAGCCAGTTTTTTACCCAGCACAGAGTACACCTGTCTAAGCCGTGAGCCGCCAGCTTCTCTAGGAGAATGCTGTGGGAGACGGTGTCAAAGGCCTTACTGACGTCCAGGTAGACCACATCCACAGCCTTTCCCTCATCCACTAGGCGGGGCACCTGGTCATAGAAGGAGATCATGTATTTCTGAATAGAAATAGAAGGAGATTTAGTATTTCTCAGGATTAAAAGGACAAGAATAATAACTCCATATTCAGTGAAGTTACTCATTCAGGAGATTATGTTAGAGTAATTTTAAATAGCAAGGAAAATAGCCATAGTCATATTCTGCTGTCTCATTGGAGACTTGAGATATATGAAACAGGTAAATGAAAAAAATTAGTTAAGATGAAAATGCCAATGTTGAATTGTAAATACATATCCTGGAATGTGATTTTTTTGTTGTTTTTAAGCTCTCTGTGAACACGTTACTTCCTCTTATTCAGCTGGGGTTTTTGTTTTATGAAAGAAGACCAATCTCTGCTTCAAGAGGATGGGGGAAAGAACAAGAACCTGATCACCTTGTGTACAATCAAAGCTATGATACAGAAAACTTTGTGTAGGCTGTGTGGACTTAGAGTTTCACTTAGTGATTGTAAATTTGTAGTTTGAAAAGGGAATTGCAAGTTACTTTATAGAGGAGAAGATGCTATTCAAATAATTGCTCAGCAATTGGAGACAAAAAAAATATAAAAAATATTTAGAAGAGTAGGCAATGAAGTAGTTGTGATGGTCTTGAGGTTATGACCCTGGTTTCTGGATGTCTGACTTGAATGTGTGATCTATCCAGAATGTGTTAGGACTGAAAAAGAGAAAAGTTAGCCTATCTTCTAATTTTATGAGGTCTTTAGGTACCATGATAGGCACTCTGTTTTGTTAGCATGAAGACCACTTAACTTTTTTAGGATATTGCTGTTACTCAGACGTACGTGCTGATGGATAATAGTCAAGCAAAGCAAAAAGGAACTATATTTGGAACATCTTTTTGTGGTTTTTAGAGTGTTTGCACTTTCCTCCCATTGTCCCGTTTCCCCCATGTCTTTAGCGAATATCTCTCTGGAGTCTTCTATAACTGGAGGGAAAAGCTGAAGAGCTGCTTATTAGCTGGTACGAAAAGAGTGGCAGTAGAAATCAACGAGCCAAAACTTCCAGCAGATAAATGAGCTGTTTATAGGTCAAATAGTAGTGAGATTTTTTTCCTTTAATATTTCCAAATACCGTCAGACACCTCCCCCCCAAAAAAATATTCATTGGGTTATTGTACTCTGCCATCACTTGCATTTGTGGTTTCCATAATTAGCTTACAAGAAGTATTAGACATAAACATGGAAATTGCCATGATTTATTCTGAACTGAGACTACTCCCTGCTCTTAGGGAGGTGCTGCAGCTATTCCAGAATAAGAGCTTTGGGAAGGGTGCAAGAGGATTGTTTGCAGCTATTTCTGATCTCTCTGGACAACAGGAATAGGAGAATAAAAAGTGAACTGAAAAGGCAACCAGGATGGAATTCTTGTATTTACACTTCACTGGCACTGAAGGCTTTTAAACCCTATGTACAAGTATGAAGGAAAGGAAATTCCAGCAGACACATCAGTACAGCTATGTTTCCAATAAGCTAACATTTAAAATTGTTTTATTCTATATTGCATAGCATAGCAATACAGGTTTGTAGGCAAGGGAAAACTTTACCTAGAACTAGAAGTATTAAGAATCAGATTTAGGAGAAATAATTTTTTGTAAGAAGAGATCCATGTTGTTGGGTGATGCAATAAAAATGTAAGAGAAAGTAGGAGTAGATTATAACAAAATATTGGAGTTTGGTTGTTCTGTGTTGTCAGAGACCTGCTGAAGTTGAGGAGTCCTTGACAGTGAGTATCTAGCCCTGGAAAAAAGACAAACCTGAATTTGAATTCAAGGCTATAGGAAAACCATTAAAATTGAGACTAATGAGAAGCTTTTATTTGTCTGTTTTTGACAGTATTAGTTAGGGCTCTTAAAAGGAGGTAATAAGAATTTAGGGCATCTATGAAAAAAAAAACCCAAACTTTCAGCAGTAAAGCAGGCTTGTGGAGCTGAAAAAGAATGAGGAAAAAGGGAAAAAACTACACTAAGAGAGATAACATCTCAAAAGAAGAATAAAAATGATAGTAAAGGGTCTGATAGAAACATGGCTTACAATGTAATGGGTTTTTCAGCAGCAAAGAGTAAACATGACAGATGAAGCCATGGTCATACGGTGCAGGACAATGCATTGCCTTCTGCTAGTGGAGGAAGCCTTTAACGCCAATTGTAAACTGGCCTATCAAGCATGCTTATTTCTATAAAATCAGATAATCTTTTAAGAGAAAGCTTTCTTTTTATTTATTTATTTTCATTCTTTCTAGATGTCTAGAACAAGAAATACAAAATGTCATGAAAAAGGTATTATTAACTGTGTTTCTGGATAATAAAAGTGAGAATGAGGGTAAATTTTTCAACTACTTGAACCAGCTCCTTTTCAGGTCAAAGTCTTTATTGAAAAAAACTGACCTTTTTTGTCTAGAGTTGACTCATTACCATTGCTTTAAATACCTTTTTTCTGCCAATTATTTTCTTTAAAAACCTCAAAGTTCTGTTTAAATCCTGAGTATCAGGATAGTATGGTAGGCTTGTTCTCTGCTTGTACTCATCATTCTTTTGCATATCTTAGCTCTAATGCAGAAGAGAGAGATATTTACAGAAGGTACATTAGACATTTGATTTCTCAATGTTGTATGTCAATATTAAGACAATTTTAAGACAAGATACTTAAATACAATTCTCAGCTATTCAGATTGTGATTCCAATTTTAAGTTCTATGCGTAATGTTAAAGTAAATTTCTTGAGATTTATTTACGAACAAACTACTGATATTTATGTAATCTGTAAGTGGAGAAATCCAAGTTAGTCAACCAGAAATCTTGGTCACTTTTGGTTTAAATTATGCAAGCATATTATTTTTATTTGGCTAGAGCTGTGGTAGAGATTTAACTTTAACGTGTATGTTAGCTATATCTTGAGAAGCACGTCCATATTATACATTCTTACATCTACGGTCTAGTGCCAGTGTTTTTTGTTTGACAAACATTAGTAATCTTACAAGCATACTGTGCTTAAGAACTGTACTTGTCACAATCAAAATGTATGATGGATAGCTGTATCTATGAAGCTCTAATTAATGTAGAACAAGCAGAAATGAAAATAATGTATTTTTATTGTCAGTTGGATGTAGATTCTCATAAGGAAAGTAATCATCCTATTTCAAGTTCCCTAAGGAAATCACATGGATGATATTTTTCAGCCCTTCTCAGTCTTCAGGTTGCTGGATTTGCTTGATCTGGGGAATGGTGAAGGAGGGAAGTCAGAGAAAGGTGAGAAAGGGACACTGTCTTCCTAACTGAAGAAAATTCAGTGGGATTCCCTGAGTGGAATATAATATTCCCTTCTGTGAATATAACCTGCAGATGTGAAAACTGGATAAGGAGTAACAAGTTCCTGGTGACATCATCAGTGTCAGGTAAAGCATCTCGAGCAAGAGGGAGAGATGCCTTTTGGATTTGACCTTGATGTAAAATATATGAAGGAAATTTATTTTCCTTTTGTTGCTTGTATCTTTATGTAACCTTTGAAGTCTGTGGGTCTGGATATGCTCCATTTGATTTTATGTTATGACATGAGATACAAGTGATTTCAAATTAACTGGTCAATGCTAGTGCATTAATGCATGATATTCCTATGAGGTATAATGGTTTTGAAACACAGCAGCCTGATGTGTTGTTCCACAATACCCGAAAAGTAACAAGTCGCTTTTAATGTGGGAGTTTCTGGAAGAAGTGGGAAGTTCCTCTGCATCCAGCAGTATGTTGGGGAAAACCCTGAAGCAGGAGTGTCCCACTTTGGGAGGTTGACTCTACAGTCAGCAATCTAGTGGTAAGGGATGAACACAGGCACATTCTCCAAAGTGATCTTTAGGTACGAGGACAAATATTTGAGCAGACGAATTTCAGAATACAGTGAATGATAGCTTCAGCCAACGTGTCAGCTACTGACATTAAAAATAACCATGTACTTCCTGGATGCTAAAGACTGCAGATCATCAGGGCTCCATGCTATGGGATAATCAGACCTGCAATTCTCCTTTAAACCGTGCTGGCTAAAAATATGGCAATTCAAAATATTCTTTCCTTATAGACAGGCTCATGTGGCAAAAACACAAAAACAAAACACAACCCCCAACACCCAACAACCGAAAAAACACAAACCCCAAACATGTTAATCAGACCTAACCAAACATTAAAAAAATATTTACATCAAGTTTAAAGTCTGGATGAGAGCTCAAAACCATCATAGTGTACTCTTCTTTTTCATGCAGACCTTAAAGGTTTGGGCTCAGTTTGGTCTGGGATTTTTTAAATTTTTTGTAGAGAGTGGAGATCTTGTGTACATGTGTATCTCCCTGAACGAAGTGCCACCCAATTAACAGCTCTATTAGATAGACTTTCTATGTCTGTAGCTTTTAATGGGGCAGACATGAAACAGACAGAAATTCACAGTCTAGTCATTTTTGAGGAGCAGTGACAAATAAATACAGAGGGTGGGATGGGAGCAGGAGGTCGCAGCAGCAGAGTTTCTTGCCTAGAAAGGTTTTGTATATGCCACCTCTGCTTTGTACCAACCTCAGCAGCTTCAGGGTTGGTGATTTAGGGCTACAAGGCATGTAAGTTTCCAGAGAAAAATGGGGTCATGATGAAGGGTCACCCCTATGTGTCAAGGTGCTCGGTGAATACCACCGTACCTGCAACTAAGGCTAGTCCCCTGCCCATGCCCTGAGCCACCCTTCCCACAAGGAGCTGGCCTTCACAAGGTGCCTTCAGGTGCTCCCACTGAGCCTGGGCACAGAAGACTCCCACTGCTGGCACTGCAGCATAAGCCCAGGGCTTGCTCGACATGGGGGAGCTCATAAGCAGGCCCACAACTGTAAACCACCCCTCTTGCCCTGCCTGCTGATCAGCAGAGCCAGAGGGAGGAATATTTGCTATTTTGAACACTAAGTTGGTGTTCATAAAATGGAAGCTGCCCTCTCAATCAGTAGTGTTGGTAAATATGAACAAGCATATATTGTTGAACTGGAAAACAGATTTCTGGAGTCCATGGGCCAAATTTCTAGCATGCAGGAAGGTAAATGAGCTGGATGTAGGTATACTCAGCATTTATAATCATTAATATGCTAATGTGCACAGACCAAAGTGTGTTAACATGATGAGAACAAAGTTGTGCTGTAATAAACATCACATCCAATTAGTTCTTTCCTTTTCTGTAGATGCTAAGGGACCTAGCTAATTTTAAGTGTTTGCTCTGTCCACACAGCTGCACAAAGTGCCACACTTCAGGAAAAACAGAAGTAATAAACCAGACCCCTAGTCTCTCCTGTCTCCCCCATCCCAGCCTCTGCATTGAAACTGCAGCAGTCCAGCTCTGAAAGCAATATACAAATGTGCATCTAAGGAACAACATTTATACTTAACTAAATGACCATTCATTTAAATACCCTCTGTGTCATCCTGAAGACTGGTTCTTTTTAAAGTGCCGCTCCACTGGAGATGATAACATGGATTACATGATCGTAAAATCAGTGTAAATGGGATCAGAAGCAGATCCATTAACTCTAATTAGGGAGTGTAGCGTGATCTTATTTCATTGCACTGTACGCAGGCTGTACAGCTGTTATTCCATGTGACAGACATTTGTTTTCCGGCACTTAATTTGCACATAGAATTAATGGTAATGCATCCAAGAACTGATATTGCTAATATACAGCATTAGCATAGCTCGCTCTGTCCCCGGCTTCTGCTCGGAAAAGGATTCCAAAAAGAGAGAAAACAGCTCAGCCTCAGTGGAATAATGGTGTTTTCTGTCTTCTATAGTGAACCATTTCAGCCCAATGAGTGTCAAAAATAGATATTATTATTTACTTTTCATGGTAGTGGAATCCGTTTTCAATGAATTGAGCATTTCTATCAGGGTATATCATTTGTTCCTCCTGGAAGCAGGAAAATTCTGTAGACAGTTTTTTGCCTGTCTTTAAACCTTTCACCAGCTGACTAACCCCCAAGGTTTAATAGCTGGTAGACATCTGTAGGCAAAAGTAAGAGAAACAAGTTCATCAAGGAACTGTATCATGCTTCCAACATGTGGCAACATGAGTGCCTCTTCACCATCTGTTATTTGTGTGAGGATTTTATTATGTAAATGATGGTACACACTGCACTCTAAACAAAGGAAAATGATTCCCTTTACAGTATGTTGTGACTGCCAGGCTTCTGTGTCAGCCCTGAAACAAATAACAAAAACAACAGAGAAGTGGCAGACAGAATATCTTGGGTTCTTCTACTTGTCCTCCCAAAAGAGAGCAAATATCTTTAGGAAGAATTTGTTTCTTACGTGTATTGTGACTCATAAAGACAGGTAGTTAATGAAACAGCAAACAGTAGATGGGTGAAACTAAATCTAGGTGAGATCTGAGGGCTTAAAATAGATTGAAGAGACAATCCTGCAAAACTATGGAGAGTCCTAAAACTCTCTGGTCTCACCGAGAGCCAAAAACATGGAACTGGGCCCCTAAATCATCTGCAACAGGCAGAAAGTATTGTTGTGGGATAGGCTTGGAAGTACATATCCTGCCCTACATCCTGGTTTAAAATTTTCCATCAAATTACCAATTTAAATTGAAATGTAATTATCTTAACTGGCATATTTTTGGCAGATGTGATGACAAAAAAAAAAAAAATCCCTATGCTACACCGGATCAAGTAAAAACCCATAGGAGTTCTAACACTGGCCCTTAATCAAAGTCTGCAAAGACACAAAAGCTTTGAGTTAATCTATGCCAAGCCACGTTGGACAGCATGGCAGTGCCTAGAGCATCCTTCTGGTGTCATTTAAAGCACCTGGTGCCCTAGGAAAAGAAACTGTATCCAAGGCAGTAAATTCTGTTTTCCTTATACCCATCTACCGACCAACAGTGGCTGCTCTGACAGCAGCATAATATTTCATGGGAAAGAAAATGCACCACTATTTTTATTTTATTAATTTATTTAATGTGTGACATCCAAGTGGTTATCTGCACACATACTTTTCTTCATTGTATATTTCATGTGGTTTAATATAACTAAACTATCGTTGCATTCATTGATTTAACTCAAATCTTAATTTGATAATTGGAAAAGGTATGCATTGGGAATTAATTGTTATTCCAAGCGAACTTAAACAGAAGTAACTGAAACCAGTGCCAGACTTGACCAAATTGATGATTTAAGGGTGTTTGGTTACTTCCTTCATCACCTTTGTGTGATTTCTTACACTTGTATTTGTCAGTTTTCCTGACTTAATATGATTAAGTGTTGAACTTTACAGATAGCCAACTGCTGGTACTGCTGTATTGATTAGTTGTTTTTATTAATGTGTTAAATTTTGTGGTTGCAACAGGAACATATTTTGTGATAGAGCAGCTAACAGCTGGAGAAATCTGCCATGAAACTATTGAGCAGCCCAGCTTTAGCAGGTATTCCTTTTTTTTTCAGTTTATCTCTTTTTTTCCTGTTTATTTATTCATTTACATCTAATTTTCTTAAGGATACTTCTGAAGTGTTTTCATGCTAAAAGACAAACCTGTGTTACTTTTTAACAGCTAGCAGGAAGAGAACAGAATACCACTACCACTTACACTTGTAAGCACAAGTACTACAATTGGGTCTTTTTTTTCTTTTTTTTTTTTTTTTGGAGGTCCTTAAAATCAAAATCTATAATTTCTGTTAGTGCCTGTTGTCACATTTTGTTTGCAGAATTATAGATCAATGGCAACCATAATCCAATTCCTCAAGTCAAACAATTTGGTTCAAGTTTACAAATGTGACATAAGCTTGTTTTCATCATTGCAGGTGTCAGAAAGAGTTCAAAATAAATTAAAATATTGATGAATATTACTGTGTCATAATCTTTCCTTCTCATAGTGCATGTCTAAAATTCAGGCATCATTTGAAGCTAAATTTTTACATAGGTGGTCATCAAAGCAGCCTAACAGATCTTTGTGATATGAAATGGTACTGAAATTTAGGAAGAAATATGAAATATATTCTTTTGCATCACACTTTTTAAATTGCTGCTTACTTTATACACATTTCTGAATCCATCCTCCTCTTACTCTATGAACAGTGATATTTTCATAAGTATCACAGATAAAGCTTTTAATTTTGTGTCTAGTTTGCTGCCATTTGAAGTTTGTTATTCTTTCCACAGTGACCTGTGCAGATGTAGACTCCTTACTTATAGCATAAAACTGAATTAAACTGTAACTGTAGAGTTCCTGTCATTTCTCCTCCATACAGTGTTTTATACACCACATATATGCATATATGATATTCATAATTATTTTATATTCTGAAACTTGGAAGAAATCCATTCAAACAGG
>NW_008825109.1:13091690-13095381 GCF_000699105.1 Pygoscelis adeliae
CTTTTTCTTGAGATACATGATGTTATATGTAATTATAATTAATTATTCCAATGTATTATACTTTTTTTTCTACCGGTTTGTATATGTAAACTAATGGAGAACAGTAACATAATAAACACTCTGTATGGCTGAAGTCTTCGTAACCTTAAAAGCCTGGAAATGACATTATTAATATCCCATATGATGTTTTACTCAGTCATCTCTTTTCTGTTTTTCAGAGTGCTCAGGTGTAGGGGAAGGAGCCCCGCTCACACAAGACTCACTGATTTGAACAGGAGCTGAAAAACTTGAGAGAAAAATCACCCCCCTCTAGCCACGGTCACAGTAGTAGGACTTCAGCTCAGGGGGGGTTGTGCAGTGCAGCCACCCCTGAAGGTCAGCAGAGAGGGGGCATGGCTGCCACTCCACGGGAGCCTGGCCAGGGTGGTGGGCTGCTGCAGCCCCTCAACACCACTGGGGTGGCATGAGTGGGATGCCAGTAGATGTCTCGCAAGCTCTGCAAGATGCTAAAGTCAACAGCAGCTGTTAGAAACGCCTTCCAAGGCCTTTGGTCAAACAATGAGGGGTCTTAGGAGGTGTTAAGTGTATTGGCCAGACTTCTAACCTAGGGTTATGAAACAGCCTCTCAGAAGAAAATACTCCAGTCCTGGTTTTTGGACTCCAGGGAAACTAGGAAATGAAGTTGTGGCTCAGATTTAGTAGTTGGTTATGCCATTTGCACATGCAAAACCCTGAAGAAAGAACCACAGGCAAAATGAAAACATAAAACTGTAAAGGCAAGGCCTTTCAGTGCAGAATTTGACTCCAGGATGCCAAATGAATGTATAACAATATAGCAGTTACACAACTTGAATCATTTTTCTATCTTTAGTTCCTAAAAATTTAAGCTAACAATCACACCTCACCTAAATTCTGATAAGTGTCTTCTCTCGATTTACATGTGCTTGGTTTTGCAAAACAAAATTCCTGCTTTGTTACTTGATGATGCTCTCTGTTGGTGTTTCTTCTCTTACTTTCTGATGTCTTGTCTTCATTTTTGTGTTGCTGCTCAGATTCCCCATTTGCCATGTCACCAGGCACATCTTTTAGTCCTTCTGTTCTAACCCTTCAACTTACATTTTCTTTTACAGTGTTTTTTTTCTTTCTTTCTGTATTATCAGTGTACAATCTCCAATGTATCTAGCAACTCTCGGGGTAGCTTGAATAGCTAGAGCACAGTGGACTGGATGTCTGAGAGTTAGCATTCTTTGCAACTGCCAACAGCTTTGAGCATGTCAGTTTATTTTTCAGTATTTATCTTTTTTCCCCTCATTTCTAGTAATGCAGATAGAACTATCCCCCTTTCTGAGCAAAATGCCATAATGTTCACAAAAGCTATATAGATAGCAAATAGTGTTGGGAGCAGAAAAAGAGGAAAGCTTTCATCATCAGAACAAAACGGACCTAAATGTTTTATAAATTAAAGGCCAATTATTCCCTGAGGTGCACAGTGGGCCACTTCCACTGTAATCAGTCTTGTGAATGTGAAGGCATAACAGGACCTTGACTGTCTGTATCTGGACTTTGTCAGGCCATTTGTTTGTGACCAGAATTGTATCATTACTCTGGTTTTCAATAAAGGGATGTTCACTGAGGCATCACATTGATATTTTTGAAGTATGTTCCACATTTTCAAAGGAACAAATTTATCAGCAAAGAATTGAAATATCTAGCCGTTTCAGTATGCTATCAAGATTTCACCTCACGCTGCTGTGCAACTGCGTTCATTTTTCACCTGCTGGGTGTAATGGGAATGAGTTCAACAAATGAAAACATGTTAACAAGGAGATGATTTGGCCAAACCATGTTCCTTCCTCCTAAGATATAAAAAAGCCCTGAAAAACAGACCCCAAAGGCACCAGCTTGTTTTCAGTACTCAGAGACAAGATCTGATCCCCAAACGATATAGTCAGGGACAATGCTGGCAGTAGACCCGTGGGATTTCAGCAAAGTTGAGCTCCCACTCTTCATCTCACCTGCGCCGGAGTTGACTGCTGCCTGAAGGAGCTTAGTCCTTAGGCATCTCTTGCCTTACTGTCTTAAAGCTGGCTCTTTGTGGAAAATCTTGTCAGGCTTTCATCTCTGACTCCTGTACTGGGCAGACCCTTTGTAGGTATTTTAAGTCTTCCGGTGTTTCTGTAAAATATGGCCTTTAGCAACAACCTTTGGACATTCCATTGAGTATGTTCACAAAAATCTGAGGAGGGCTGCTGTTCTGGCTGACCCATGTGGCTCACGACCCTGAGATCTGACGAGCTTCCTGCAGGACCAGGCGGCCAACCAGACTGATTCCTTGGACACTGAAACTCCAGTGTTACTTGCTAATAAGGTGCAGAAAGCAGTGGCTGAACATGTGTAGTTACTCTGACGTGATTATTCTTCTGGGACCTATGGAAAATGGGTGGGTGAGCCCAGTCTAGGTTTGTGCTGACAGGCCAGTTGGGATAATTGGTATATTTTCTGCAGTGTTTCTCAGCAGAAACAGCAAGGTTGGAGCTGAAAGGAGGAAAAGTCTCTCCATGGTGCATTTTATGTCTAGGATCAAGACCTTCTGAAGGATTTAAGTCCCAAATACAAATGAAATACCCGACCAGCTATAACAGCTATTGGGGGACAGAGGGAGAAAAGAGGAGGGGAAAGGGGGAGAGAGAGGGAAAGGGAACCGCATCCAAGGAAGGTGATGCTGTTTGGAAAAAATGTCTCATACAGTTTGGCATCTAGCTCTTAACATGATATTGCCAACCTGCGAGTTCATTTGAGGTTTATAGCAAGTTACAGGAAGAATAAAAAGTTAATCATGTGCAGAGCCTTGGTGTTGTATTCTTGCCATCTATTTCAATGGCAGTAATAACATACAGACTGAGAAGTGATTACAAAATGGCACAAGCTGCTTTCTGCTTGAGTTTGCAAAGGTATTTCCATTTAAAGCTTAATTTTTATGTTTTTCATCCAAATCTACGAAAACAAGAGGATGTGAGGTGCAAGAACACTGTAAATACATTGGATCTAGGGTCATATTTTTCTATCAGTTTTTACCTGAGTTAAACACAGGGACTTTTCACCTAATATCTAAAAACATAACAATATTATTTTATTGTGGCTCAAAAACACAAACAGCAATAAGACAAAAAGTGGGGAAACTCAGTGATGAAGGTGGTTGCACAACAGAAGACTTAACTACATGTTGTAGCCTGTATCATCTTAACAAATCACAAAAGTTCCTTTTAAAAATTTTTGGGATTCAAACCTAAAGAGATCTGTTGAAATGCTGTCTGAGCCTGGATCTAGCACACCAGACTAAAGATTAATTTAATGCTTTTTTTTTTTTTTTTAAGAGCTGCAAAGTTTATTTTCTTCTTGCTGTTTTTTTTAGGTTCATAACCATGAACTTTACTGTCATCAGCTGAGATCAAAGATCTTAATGCATCTAAAATTATCATCGCTACTTACAATAATGAAGTAAGCTTCTCAATAATAAACCATGCACTAGAAAGTCATAAAATCATGGCATCATTTAGGTTGGAAAAGACCTTTAAGATCATCAAGTCCAACCGTTAACCTAACACTGCCAAGTCCACCACTAAACCATGTCCCTAAGCACCACATCTACACGTCTTTTAAATACCTCCAGGGATGGTGACTCAACCATTTC
>NW_008825109.1:13097932-13110085 GCF_000699105.1 Pygoscelis adeliae
GGCTACCCCACCTCCTCTCCTTCCTTGCCTATCCCTTCTGAAGAGTTTATAGCCATCCATTGCAGCACTCCAGTTGTGCGAGTCGTCCCACCATGTTTATGTGACTGCAACTATGTCATAGTTTTCCCACTGCACAATGGCTTCCAGCTCCTCCTGTTTGTTGCCCATGCTGCGTGCATCGGTGTTGGTGCACTTCACTTGGACTATTGATCCCACCACCTTTCTGGGGGGAGAAGCCCTAATTCCTATGTGACCATTCTCAGGTGCTTCCATGGTTTCTAACACATGAATGACCCTTGCGTCTTTGCTGCTGCATGGATCTCCAACCCCTATCACCACTGAGACAGCAGACAGAAGGACCTCGCTAGTATAGCGTCCCTCAAACATTGGTGTGCTGCCCCCAGGCTTATCTCTAGCCAGCCTGGTTTTATCCCTTTCCCCCTTCAAATCTAGTTTAAAGCTCTTTCAATGAGCCCTGCTAACTCCTGTGCAAAGACCCTTTTCCTCCTTTGAGACAGGTGTACCCCATCTGTCGCCAGCAGGCCTGGTGTCGTATAGACCAACCCATGATCAAAAAACCCAAAATTCTGCCAGTGACACAAGGCTTGGAGCCAGGTATTAATCTGCTGGCTCTTCCTTTTTCTTCCCTCATCATTCCCTGCAACCGATTGCCCTCAGACTTCTTGTTGTAACTTCATCGCTGTCTACCTGAAAAATCAATAATGGATAATAATCTGAGGGCCATACCAGGGTAGGAAGTTTTCTCTTCACATCTTTAGCCCGGGCCCCAGGGAGGCAGCAGACTTCCCTAAGAAGTGGGTCCGGTCTGTGTATCGGGCTTTCTGTTCCCCTCAGGAGAGAGTCTCCTATGACAATGATCCATCTTTTTTTCCTTATGGAAGCAGTTTTGATGCAGGGTGTAGGCTGACTTAGCCTCAGCGACACCTCCAAGCTAGATGTACCGCCAACCTCGTTATTGTTCGGTTCCACTTGCAGAGCCTCGTACCTATTATGCAGGGGCACCTGGGAAGGCGGGTAGTCACAGAGGAGACGCGCCTGATACGCTGGGCAGGAACTTGGCACCATTCCCCCCTATCCCGTAAGTGACTGTGTTCAGCCAGGCGGAGAGAGGATGGGGGATCCTCCGTATCGTGCAGGGCAGGAAGGGTGCGATTCCAGTAGTCAATCTCTCTCTCACACTCCCTGATACTCCTCCACCTACTCACCTCCTCCTGGCGCTCTGTCACTAAGCAGAGGAGTTCCTCTCCCTGGCGCACCTCCTGCTGTCCGGTAGTGGCATAAGAGCAGGGCACACCCTGCAGGCTGACACCTGGCTGGCAGCGTGTTCCCACCAGAGCTCTCTCTGGGACACGGCGTCAGTCGCGGTGGGTGCAGAGCTTAGAGAGGCCATGGCTTTCTGCCGGGTGGATACCATTGCTCCCTGGCCGAGCTGGCAGAGCTTCAGCACCCTTAATGCACGCCCTGCCACCCAAACTGCTGCACCACACCCTTGCTAACAGGCCACACCCTGTTCACCTGCCCTGTTTGCTCCCCAGGGACTTCTTTTATACGTGGGGGGGGCTTGGCTGCCATTGCTCCTGGCCCCACCCAGGTCTTCTCAGCTGCTGTCATGTGAGCTGTGGGCTCTCGGCTCCCCCTGAGGTCCCCCCCGGTGCCTTGTACCTGGCTGCAAACTTGACAGAAGGTTTTTGTTCTTTGCTCTCACACCACACAAATGGAGTGGCAAATTTTACCCATGGCAAATCTGTGCCTTTAACTACATCCAGCATCTTTATTAGCATCTTAGCACACATCTGAGTTATCCTGATACATTGTAAACACACTGGACCCCAGGTATACAGCAACAGCATGTAAAGATTTTTATTTTTTTTTAAAGGACTTGAAATTCAGTGAAAGCTTGCTGTGGATGAATGGTTCTACTTATTAGGGATGACTTTTAACAACTCCAGTCCACAAATTAATGCTGCCCTTTGGGGAAAACAAAGAAATTGATTTTAGAAAAAATGTTGTCTTTGCATTTCTTTATTTCTTGCCATTTTTTTCTTTGTTTGATATATCAGTTTCTTTTGCACTGCTTTCTCTCCTTGTTTATCAAAGTTACTAATTTATGGTCTATTGATGCACAACACTTCTTTGATTTTAGAGTTGGTACTTGGCTGTCAGTAAGAAAGATGAGAGGCAAAAGTGTGAAGGATTTCCCCAGGGTGGGACGAGAGTTATAGCCATGTCTCTAAGTGAGAAACTTAGGCAGGTAAAGAAAGGTTGGGCTGCAGAAAAGTAGGACGAAAATATTGCTTTGTTTTGGGAGATAATATAGTTGATATGTTTAAAATAGTTATTAAGATTAGTTTATATTCAGCTACTTCGAACTGTGCAACGCTTTCATCATATATATATATGATATATCATATATATAGTGAGTTTTTTTTATTTATTTGGTTCTTATCTTGCCAGTTGGCCCACCTTTTTCCCATAGTTTCTTGCCTCCTTTGCAGTGTTACGCTAGACGTAGGAGAGAAAGTTTTCCATTTATTCTGACTGGAAAAGTTTTCTCAAAAAACTTTAATATTTATTATTAAGGCTAGCTCTTTGGTTTTTAACTTTGGGTTGTTTGTTCAGTATTGGTTCAATCGCCTTCTTTAGCAAGAGAGGATAAAATTTGTTTAACAGTGCAAATGTCTGGCCTAGCCTAAGTTTGATGAGATTTCTGGCCACATCTAATACTGTTTGTATAGATCTACCATATACATCTGCATGGAGATTATAGTGGCCTTGCTGCAGTGCCGATTTGCACTATAAATGTGATGCCTGTAGGTACCAGCATGCTGAGGTTCTACAAAGAGTTGGTTGATACTTTGAATTTCAACAGAAAAGGTGGGGGAGAGAGGACATTAAAATTCTGCAGAATAAATTCTTGTCACTAAAAAATTTAAAACCTAAATCATGATGCTTCTCTCCCTTCCCCCCAGGAAATTTTACATTTGAAAAAGAGCCTAAAGGCTTAGTAACAATTTAGTAAGAAAGCATGAATGTCATCATCTTTCCTGATGAAGTTTCATCTCATAAAGATTTGCCTCATTCTTTAAAATGAGGAGGAAATTTCTCTCTCATGGTTTGCCATAGTTGAGTCCCGTGATGGGTATCATATAACACATATGATTTACACATATGCTTGATTTTATATTCATCTAAACTACAATGCTTGTCAGTTGCTGCCTTGATGTCACTGCAGCTATACTCTTGTCCTAAAATGAAGGCATATGGATATCTTTGTAGCTCCAGCACTGCAGGTAGGAATATCAGGGATATGATTTGACTTATTTGAAGTTATCAAAATGCTGGAAGCAGAGATCAATGCCAAACAGATGAGCTGATTGATTAACTACTTTTTTTTTCTCTCCTAGAAGATTGGTTATATCAATAATAAACACTGAAAATATGTCTTTAAAAGAAGTAATTTTTAGGGAGCCAGACAAACTGAAAGTACAATTTGTCTGGTTCTCTGAAATGTTGACTGATAGATAAATAGGAGTTCAGTTGGAGTGACCATGGTGAGAAAGTTGAGTTTCAAAAGTAAGACAGACTAAGTATTGTTTCAGTGGTAGAAGTATGTCTATATTTTTCTCATAACTTTTTGGGGGGGGGGGAAATCTTGTGCATGTCCTCCTCCATTTGAATTTGTAGCTGCCAATTTAATAAATGACAAAAATATTGCTATGTTAGGATGTTGCCATGAAAGTATGGTTCCTGATATATACTTGAATATAATAGTAATAATACTGTACAGTACTGTATATGTATTATACATGTGCTTTTTTCTATATCCACTAAGTATCCAATAATTCACTAAGTAATCCAATAATTCAGCTTCTGTAATTTATTTTGTTAAAAGTTACACTGGTTTTATAGCATTCATGGATGTACATAAAATGTATACATTTAAGACACTAAAACTATTTATTTCTGAATTTTAACTTCTACTGAAACTGTAGTGTCATGATGGTACATACAGAATAATATCCTTGGAATTCCTGAGGCCTTAGCTGGCAGAGTTGTCAAATTAAACTGGGACATTTTGTAAATGTATCTTTAATAAATACATATGTCTGTCATGCTTTCCTACTCAGTCTTATAAATCAGACTGTATCTAGCTGTCAGATACTCTCAACCCAGTTGTCCTAATCTGTCAAGTAAAAATTATAGCATCTAGGCTCACATCCTTCTCTGAAAAATATTTATTTATACCAGTGACATGTCAAGGACACACAATTTTTTTTTTTTTTCCCTAGCAACAAACCCATTAACAGCTGGCTCAAGTCCCTGCCAGGAGGACAGTGGTTAATACATAGAGATAATTTATAATGGAGGAACGCACCAGCCAAGCAAACTAAATACTGGATAGCATTTTAAAAAATTCTTGCTAAATGCCAGATATTGAGCATTTAGGCTTGTCTTACTCAGTATACAATAGTAATTTTATGCCATTCATCATCACCGCCCCCATTCATCTATAGATGAGCCTACACTCCTGTGTTGCAAAGAGATGTAGAGGTTGCCTCCAGGTTTTGTCTCTCTGCAGAGAGACAGGCACATCATAAACTATTGCTGTAACTTGAGAGGGAGTTAACAAGCTATGGAGAATATGAAGTTATTGCTTATCCTAGTTCCATCAGCTCTCCCTGAACAGAGAATACGACATCAGAGGTTGAGAGCCAGAGGTGGAAAAAAAGAGGATGAAGGAATCCTCGGTATTTTTAAAAGAATAAAGCTTTTTATTACATATGCATGAACAGATGTTAGAGAACATCACATGACCCTTTTCTTTTTTAACAATTTTAGACTGCACTCTATTGAAAACAACTACTAAAACTCACCTGCATTCAGTTTAAGACAGGAAGAAAATGAATCTTAACTCTTTGAAATTTTGTGCCCAAATAATTAAAGAATCAATATCCCATTTTACTTCAAACTTGCAACTCATTCTAGTCATCCTAACAATACTTTTTCATTTTTCTTTTTTTCTGTCTCTGAGATGAGTAATTTCTCAAGTACTTTTTTAGGTGTGATAGACTCAGCTTTATTTTGAGCTTTCCATTTATGTGTTCATGTTGGCTAGTTTCTGTGGTGATCTGCATTCTTTTGCCTAAAGGGTTTATTCTTGCAATGTCCTGTAAGATGAGAAAATGTAATTTCCTCCCTTTTTGCTGTAGTATAATTGAGAAAATTGCCATCTGTCCAAAATAAAGTTATAAAAATCTTTAGATAAAAAAGTTGGACTCCAGTTTGATATATTATGAGAAGATACTTAAGTTTTGGGCCTCTTATTCTGCATATACTGGAGGAAGTACGGACAAGAGGGAAGGACATCTGTCCCAGCAGTCAGGAGGTCTGTTCTTTCATAAGCCAAGGACCAGCGGAACAGGACACAACATGAGGGACCTGAGTATTAGGACTTTCTTTAGAAATCTGCCATAGCTTGTCTTGATCACTGTATAAAACAAGGTCATAACTCTGCTTTCTACAGGAATAATCACTGAAGGAATTGCATTCAGAAGAAGGGTGATGCTTTCTCCATAATAATGACTGTTGCCTCCGTGCCAGAAGTGAGTGGAACTTGAGTGAATGCATCGTACATGGGAAAACAGAGTGGGAATAGCCTGGGGAGGAAGCACATTGCCTTGCAATCTTGAAAAGGAGTTAATCACTTTGGAATCCCCCCAGGTGTATGACAGGGAATTGAACTTATCACAAATGAAATCTTTCATCAATGGCATTTAACTAGTTACCTCGTTCTCTGACAGGCTGTCTTGTTTCACAGAGAATAGAGTCCCTTTTTTAAACCCCATTATAATTGTTTTAATAATATTGTTTATAATGAGCTTTTGGAGAATTGAAATATGACACCTGAAGTAAAAAAATTCATCCTGAAAGTAAAGCATTTTTAAAAATCAGAACCCTGGAACCATATAATGAAGGTTGGTTTGGGTTCCCTAGTATGGGTAACTTTGATATTGATACAGCTGTTTGTTTGCTTTTCCTAAAAGCCCCGGGCTAATTCAAGCATAACCATTCAATTTAAGGCAGGACCTGATGCAGAGCAGTCCTATGGACTGTGATAGGCTGTGATGGATGTTCACTGTGTTCCTTTCTGCCCTTGAGATTTGCGTATATCTGAACTAGCCACAAACAACCCACAAGAGTTTTGAAACCAGATAATTAAATAACTGCAGTGCTGCTGGGTACCATGTAGCAAAAGTATGGATGCAAAGCTAGAGGGATGTGGAAGAGAAACAGTGCAACAGCTTCAATTTCTTAAGCCAAAAGCTTGAGAAATTTAAATAAAAATTATGAGTGACTGATAAAAGAAAGAAACGTTGGACTTCAGTTTGATGAAACCTGGATTAGAAACAGAAAGAGACAGCAACAGCAAGTAAGTTTGGACAAATTCGGTGTTTAGAGAGGGACGGACAAGATTAAAGTCCCTCTCTATCTTGAAATCTGGATAGTAGGAAAGCATTTAAATACCTTAATTTTAAATTGGATAGGTTGAATGTTAGTTGATTTGTTCACGTGCGTGATCTTTCTTCACAATTTTACAAGGAAACCCATCAAAAGTGGGCTGAAGAAGGGTCCGTTGTAGATCCAGCCATATAAGGAAGCAAGGAGAGAGTGACCAGCTTGGGAAGTTCTACTGTTTTTCTTGGGGTAATAGCATTCCTCTGATTTTAAGAAATCTAATTCTTTTTTGTTATATTCTCACAAATTCATGGTAATAGTAACACTTTAAACTGTACAATATGTTTTTACACTCTTAAACTTTTTTCATAATGTTTCGTATAAGTATTTTTCCCAAAATAAACCACTGATACTCTTACGTGAAATTAACTTGGTGATTAAATTGCAGGTATTAGTTGCAGCAAATTCACCTTTGACCTTCTCTAGAGAAGGGTGCAGTTCTTAAATACACATAGTGAATTAATCGTTAGTTTGTCTCTCTGAACAAAGCTGTATTTGAAAGAATTTATTGTGAAAGAAGTTGTATCATACATAATGAAGTGTTATAAAAGCCCTGAATGATTTCAAGTGACTAAGCCCACATTAGGCATTGGGAAATCTGTGCCTGGAACAGCTAGAAGAGGGCCTGATGTAAAGCATGTTGAAGTCAATGACTTTTTTCCGTTGTCTGCAGCGGACATAAGGTTGTTCGATTTCATGGGACGGAAAAAATTTATTTTATGGAACAAACATGCATAAAGGAACACAACTCATTCCTTAAATACGTGTGCTTACTTTCTGATGGCTTTTAATGGGAAACATGTGTGCACTGTGAGGTGAGCACGCTGAATTACCCAGCTTTTTGAACAGAATTAGTCACTTTTTTGATCAGGAGCTGATCAAGAGTGCTTGAGTTCAGTTGAGCATGCTGACAAGGTGCTGTAAGATATGAGCTTTCATTGGCTTTTTGATTCTTTAAAAATTAAGGGTTGAAGGAGCTAGACTGTCTCAGGATCAAGCATCAAATTTATGTCATATTTTTCTAAATCTGGAAATGGGACAACGAAAAGTGTTGCTGTATAGTTAATGTATGTTCCTTCAGCTGCTGATGTAGCAGGAAAAAATAAAACGAATGGTTGCAAGCTGCATAAGGCTTTAGCAATGAGAAAGAGGTCTAACAAACTCATTACTATATACAGTACAATATTAAAAATTCACTAGCTTTTGTGTCCCGAGGAACTGCTTATTCCTCTAGACTATGAGCCAGATGATGAAGATCAATCTCAGTAAGAGAAATAATTTTCATTTGATATTAAAGAAAGAATTCCACCATTTAACATTCACTTCCTAGGTATAATGATTTTTTTTAATAATTTCTTTATGATGGACAGAACTCATGCCTTACTGTAGTATGTTATCCACAAAGGGAGTGTCTTTATCAACCAGCTAATCCTCCAGTTCTGTTTAATGAATTATTGGAAAGCGGCTGTTGCACTTGTCATCTTGCACAGATTGCAGTTGTCCAAAGGGTTTTTTAAAATTTATATCTGGAACCATGACTCTTAAAAATATATATATTTATATGTTAATAATAATTTTGTATATATTTCTAGCTAATGAAAAATGTTACTTAAAATAGAGAAATTTCCTTCCATACAATTAGTGTCCGTAAAGGTGTTTTTCCTATGGGAGTATTCAAAGTCCACACTGGATTCTACCACTTTATTTTAAGTGTCATTGCAATTGCAGTAACAGGTTTTGGAGTCCCATCGCCTGGTGTGCTGGTTTTGGCTGGGTAGAGCTAATTTTCTTCACAGTAGCTGGTATGGGGCTGTGTTTTGGATTTGTGCTGGAAACAGTGTTGATAACACAAGGACGTTTTAGCTATTGCTGAGCAGGGCTTACACAGAGTCAAGGCCTTCTCTGCTTCTTACTGCCCCATCAGCAAGTAGGCTGGGGGTGCACAAGCAGCTGGGAGGAGACACAGCTGGGACAGCTGACGCCAGCTGGCCAAAGGGATATTCCATGCCATATGACATCATGCTCAGCAATAAAAGCTGAGGGAAGAAGGAAGGGAGGACGTTGGGAGTTACAGCATTTGTCTTCCCAAGTAACCGTTACACGTGATGGAGCCCTGCTTTCCTGGAGATGGCTGAACACGAATTCCTTATTTTGCTTTGCTTGTGCACAGGGCTTTTGCTTTACCTGCTAAACTGTCTTTAACTCAGCCCACGAGGTTTTGCATTTTTACTCTTCCAATTCTCTCCCCCCTCCCACCAGGGGGGAGTGAGTGAGCGGCTGGGTGGGGCTGAGCTGCCTGCTGGGGTTAAACCACGCCACCTGGTCACTGTACGACCCTTGAGACTCTCTGATATGGATGTCTTCTCATATTATCGATATGACACACTTACTGGCTCTAAGTCTTGACATCTAGTTTTAACAGTATCACCTCAGTGTAAGAAATAAACAAACTCCAATAAGTTTTGTGGAGATCTAAGCAGTCAAGGGGTATACCATATTTTCTTTTCCCAGAAAATTATTTTTAAATGAACAGTGGAAGTAATAATCAGCTGCTATTTCAGTCTGTTTAATGTTATTACAAAATGAAATGGATAAGTTAAAAACAAGTAAGATACTACAAGTTTGTTCATCTATGGAAATAAACAAAGCAAAAAAAAAGTAAGAGAAAGCAAAAGGCAACACTGAACATGAAATAAGGGTGAAGAAAAATCAGGTAGCCATTCTTTTCTCTCTTGTATTGTTTTTCCTACAGTATTGAAACAGCCACACAATGTAGTCTTCTTTTACAATGAATTTTACAAATTGGGAGGATTTGCTTTTAATTCTTCTAGATGGTGTGGGAGAAGACCAGCAACTTTTGTGCTTTGTTTCCTGATCCTAGAAACACTTTTGGATTTTGTGTGGTTTCAAGTGAGAAGGCCCACTGACACGCAGAGGGACTACTCAGGGGCTTAAATTTAAGCAGGTGTGTAAGCTTTTGTGGAACTAGGGCTTTTTTTATATTTATTGACTGACAGGTTCATTGCCCTACAGGGAGTACTTCACAAGAGTACTTGCTGGCAACGACTTTTTTTCTTTTTGGAAAGACCACTTTTAGGACTTGCCCTCGTTACAGCTCCACAGATTTACGCTGTGGGAAAACCTGGGAGTAGTGCCACTAAGGGGGACTTTGTGCAGGGCTGTGTGGCCAGCCATGGTCTGAATGAGAGCTTGTAGGCTTCAGTGAGTGATTCCTTGTGCTGTCAAAAGCTGTATTGCATATATTGCATGACAGACGCAGCCCACCCTGTGAAATACACTCCCGTCTGTGCTAGGAGAGGAGCTCTGGCACAGCTTTGAAGAGACGAGATAGAAGAGAAGTACAAGAACGGGATAGAGGAAATGATGCTGATAATGGCATTGTTTATAGGAGTCCCTTTGCAAGAGGAGCTTCAGGGCTGCAACAGTTGCCCCAGCTATAGCTTTGCAGAGCAGCTGCAGGTTGGTGTTTCTGAAGACTGCTGGCTGGCCTGCATGCTGGGTCTGGGGGGATCTTCTCCACCACAACCCCTTGTACAAAGCTATTTTTTACAGCTTTATGCTGATACAAGGGAGTAGGGAAACACATAATCCTGTTTTTTACACAGTATTTGCTTGTGTGATCTGTAGAAAAATCCCAGATTTCTTCTTAGGATTCCCTTTACCTTTCAAGGGGGTTTCCTGTCTCTTCTGTGGAATCAGAATTTGTCCTCTTTTTTTATTAACTCCTAAAAGGACATTTTGATACTATGTTCTAAGTGACATGCATTAAAAAAATCTGAAATTTATTGAATTTGCATGTACAGCTCCTCTTTTTAGTATTATAGTTACTCCACTGACTACCATTGATGCAATTTATTAATCCATTGAATTCTGTTTATAAACTTCTTTCAAATAAACGTGACTTTGTGTGAGACATCAGCTATTAAAATGGATGAAGACTTTAACAGTTCTTATTTATGGAAGAAGATGTATTTCTCATTGGTAAAAGTCTATAAAATCAGATGGTCTATGAGAAACTGTATGCTAAATAGACTGCTCTTGTGATCTGCTGTTTGATTTTTTGGCATGAGTATTTGTGTTAAATTGTACATTCACCTTGTAAAATTCATTCTTTCCTAACTACATTATACTGCTATTATAAGTGCTCTTGTTAAAATGACACCTTTTTATTATAGGATGGTCTGCTAATACAGCTACAGTAAAAACTCGTCAACTTTTCCATTATAAATATAAATCCCTATTTTCAGGGACTTAAAACTCTGCTATAAATACTAATTCCAGGCTAACATTTGGCATACAAAGCTTCATCCAAACAGCAAAGCTATTTATTATAGAATTACTTTAGCCATTTGAAAATATTTTAAAGCAGAAAAAGTAGAAATAGTTGCATGTTGGTTTTGATCTGACGGATTCCTAGATTTTGAGAAGCTGGGCAGGGAGGAAGATGCTGGGGCAGAAGGGCTGGGTTGTGCTTCCCGCTGATATGGAGTCAGTCCTCTGCACCGTCTGGTTCTGCTCAAGCCAGTCTGAGTTCAAGGGGCTTTTTGTCTTTGGATGTTTTTGTTTTGGGGGGCTTTTTCAACCGTTGGGTTTCTGGTGCACGCTTCCCAAGGCATTTGAATGTCATACTTGAAAAATTACTTCTGCTACCCTGTCAATTTTTTCCATGAAGTGGAAAGTTCTTAAGTCCCTTCTGCTCCCATAAGCTTCTCAAAAATTTGAGTCCTAGAAAGTGTGTGAGGTCCTTACTGGTATAGTTTAAGACAGGATAATCTTGACAACAGACTAGTAAGACTGCCCAGGTTTTTTCTACCTCACCATGTCCTCTGGCTGCATCCAGTGTTGAAATTTAACATCTTTTTGAAGATTAATACAGTTTTCTCAGATTCTTTTCTGTGGACACTGCTGCTAAGAAGCATCTGGCATGATATCTCTGAAAGAAGTAGTTTCAGACATATTTCAGGTTGCTGTTTCATGATCATTTTAAACTGCCCTGGGTAGCAGCTCTGCTGGAAGGAGTTAGTTGTCTCACTTGTCCTTCCTGTCCTGGGCGTTTCTGCAGTTTCTGTGTTTGCGTGGACAGTCAGCCAGACCCAGAAGCTGCTTTCACTGGGGAAAAAACAAAATACACGTGGGAGTGGGTTGGTTTTGGGCCAGACAAACTCCCTGCTTGATTCATCAATTGGCCCATGGGGGTGCTGGTCATGCTCAGCAGGGCACCATGAAGGTCAGACTGTCCCTCTCCCACCAGCAGCCCTGTCTTTGCTTGTCTCAAATGCAACGATGAAACCGCAGTCAGTGATACTTAAATGACTGCTTGAAGACCTTCCAGAGAGTGACTGCCATCCCTTGCAGAGTGCCTGAAAAGGTTTTCCAAAGTTTTTGTTTTCTTGGGGTGCCAACAGGGATAAATTTCCCAGAGGCCCAGGTGTCTGTAGGAAAAAGGGCTTCCAGGTGGCCCCATTGTCAGGCCGACATTGAGCAAACTGCAGCTTCTTTAGCATAGGAGCAACAAAGGCTTAATGACAATGAGGCTGCCTGCATTTGACAGCACTGCACATGGCCTTGGTTGGCCAAAAATCTGTGTATGTGCAT
>NW_008825109.1:13110138-13124109 GCF_000699105.1 Pygoscelis adeliae
ACCACTCATAGCCCAGAAATGCATGAGCTGAGAGGAGACCAACAGCAGACAAAAGCCTTAGATTGCAAACCAAGTCAAAAGTGGGTGGGCTCATAGAATTTGTTGCTTTTTAATGAGAGTTTTCTGGGCCTGGCAGTTGCAAATAGTTTGTGCAAGTACTTCATAACACTAGAAGGAGTGTGCGGGGGATTTCTGTGGTTGGTAAGAACGATCTTCTCTAGCAGGAAATATTTTATTACGCTCAAAGCTTTATTCTGAAAGCCCCAGGGATTATGAAGTGAAAAGTAAAACAAAACAAGAAAAGTCCCTCTGCCTTCTCACAATTAGCTGTGAAATTTCTCAGAGGCCTCCCTTTCCCCTGTGCCTGCCGAGATGGTCTCATGGGGTCCCAGGCATCACCTCAAGGTCTGCCCATGCCTCAACTCTCCAGACACACTTCACTTGTCCAGGAGAGTGGAAGGAAGTGCTGATATTAGGGGGAGACTCTTGCTGACTGGTATGAGTCTTTATACCCTCTTAAATGTACTACTTTGTTCTCTTCAGCTGCTTCTTGAGATCCCAATGTTTCTTTTTCTCCCTGAAAGCTGTGTGTGTTCCCACTCCTCTGCCTCCTCCCTGCTCAGTCCCCATGTCCACGTGTCTCCACTATTCTTCCTCTCTTGTGTTTTCCTAACTCTTTTTTTCTGGCATCCAACTTTACCAGGACTTCTTCAGTAGAAACTGCAAGGTCCTTCTTGAAGATGCTGCCAAGGGGGAAAAAAAAAGGTGGTGGTGGTTAATTCCGAAATGAGTGATGTAAAAGTTGCAGGACCTTGAGTACATGTGTGTGGTGACAATTGGCAAAGAAGTAAAGTTTATGATAAATAAATCTGAGACATTTGAAAGATTTGAGGGTTGGTTTATTTCTCACTCCTTTTCTTTTTTCTTTTCAGTTATTGATAAAAGTTGGATATGGAAAAATAGAAGAGACAAAGATTTGCTTTTATTTTGAAAAAAGGCAGCTGTAAAGCACTTGTTAACAAAACCCTTTTTTACACCACCACTGTCATTTTGTTCAAAATTACGTTTTGTTTGATACTTTAAAAAAATAGGCCGAAAGACCTTCATGAAGGATAAGCCGGTTCTGTATTTCAGACTTGATGGTCTATGCACCTTTAGGATCAGTCAAGCCCACATGGAGTTGTATCACATAAGGCTTATTATGTTGTTATTTGAGTTTATCATCGAGTAAGTGAGACAGGGAGTTATTCATGGGACCACCCTGTTTAAGCCATTTCTTGTCTTAAAGAAACCGAACCAAAGTATTCCCACAAGTATTGAATGTACTCTGCTGCTTTGACTTCAGAAAAAGACCACCTCTGTTAAGCAATGATTTATTTTTTTTGTTGGTCTCTTGGGTGACCACTGATGGCAGATTTTCCTGTGTTTCCTATGGTAGAAGCAATATGTTCTGAAATATTTTGATTATGTTTAAAGTATATGTATGAAAATGTGATATATGGTAAAGTGATGTATGGCAAAAAAAAATTGATATGCATATTGCATACATCAAGAAGAGGAAATGTGGAAGATATTTTCATAAGCATATGTTCTACTTTATTTGGGGGAGGAATATTGGAGGGGTTGGGAACACTTATGAAAATGTATAGAAGCGTTTTGTAGTGTCTTGAAGCAGTTTTTCTGATAAATGTTTGGAAAATATCCAAAAACATTATGGTACATAAAGGAAGCAATATGTACCTTTTTTTCCTTATTTTTCTTAATATGGTTAATTTATGTTCACTTACTTTAGACTATATTAGAACCATATTTCATACAAATTAATCTTATTTTGTGCTGTCTATGCACAGTATTGAAATTCAGTTTATTTTGTAATGATCTTTATAAAGTGCATAAATACATTTCTCCAAATTTATAAATATATGTGAAATGTGCAATGCATATATTTAGGGAGGAAAAGACATTTTTCATACAGATTTTGCTAGTCCATCTTGTGATCAGGACAACATTTACATACAGGGTAAATCCTATTTTAAATATGCCCATGGAAGGTATACAGGTTTAAGCACATACCTGCATTCCTTTATACAGGTCATAGTTATGAGGAATTTTTTCACAAATTATATCTATACTTTTTTGTAATTGTAAGTTTCTCAGAGAAAATTTGCTGGTGAGAGAAAAGTCTTCCTACTAAGCCAGGTGTTTGACAGAAGAAAATAAATTTTGGTATCTCTTCAAAATTATTACTTAAAATTTCTGCTTCATTTTTACAAACGTTCATTTCTGTTGACAGATGAATGCCAAATTTTATGTGCAGTGCTAAGGATAGAAAGCTCTTCTGAGCATAATTTTTTTGACATCTCTCACGTTCAGAGAGTTTAATGATGGCAGCAGATTAGTACTTGTTCTGCTTCCTTACATTTCTAGGAACGTTCTCCATGCTGCCATTTTGCTTTGAACTGCATTATGAAATTAAATGTTAAAATGACATGGAATTTCCCTCTGTTAAACTTGAGATTTTCATTTTTTTATAAGAGGCACTGTTCTAAGACCTACAGAAAATTGCAGTGGCAACTTTCCAGAGCCTAAGGGATACATCTCATTTGATACTCATTTACACAAATGTATTCATGCCTTTCTGTTAGACTCCCTTAGACTATGGCATTTAGAAGACTAAAATACACTAGCAAATGAAACAGTTACGTTTCTTCTTCTTTTTTTTTCCTTTTTTTTTTTCCTCCTCTCTCATTTTTCTTTCTTTGTATCTCCCATGTTTCTCCTTTCAAACTATGGCACTCTTTCTTCCTTTCCGTATCTAGAATGTGCAACTTTAAAGAAGTGTTTACAGGAAAGAAACTGGCTAGAAGTTTAGGGGTTTAGCCTTTGCACAATAACCTGATATTAGCATATGAATTCGTTACTTGGAGGCCTTCAAATTAAAACGAAAATCTTTACTTTGGTTTTCAATATTTCTGAAACATACATTTTATAGTTTCCTGGGTCGTTTCCCAGGAAGCTCCCTGTGATTTACTAAAACCACAGCCTTAGGACCCTTGATTTCCTAATCAGATGGAAGTTCTTACTGAAGTTTGTTTCATCCCAGAATTGTCAACCTTTCCTGCAACTTGACGGTGCTGCTGAGAATGTAGAAATGCCAGGGATGCTCAGGAGGGGTAACTGCAAAGCTTAACTTTTGCCTAGAAAGGTCAGTCTTCTCAGTTGCCCTCTACTACAGTGGAGTGAGAATAAGAGTCTCCTCCAGGGATGATGCAGAACTCCTAAGATTAGCATCCTCACTTAGCCCTTGGAGGACCCGCCTGTCTATATTGACTACAGAAGGAAGCTTGGCAGGTTAGCACCTTCTAAGTCTTTGTGAATCCCTTTTTGTCATACTTGGAGACAAGGACTTCAAAGGTTTTGAAAAACAGGTTAAAAATTAATCATTTTCAAATGCTAAGTGTCTTATTTAACTAGTCTCATGGGCCTTTTTTTTTTCCCCTCCATTTCTCAAGTGAAACATAATTACTGTTATCAAAAAAGGTTTTTTTGTCCTATTTCATCAGACATTATTGGAAATTATATTTCAGGTTAGTGTTTGAACATAAGAAACAGCTGAAGAAAATTTAATCATGATGAGTCTTGTCCAACTGAAGAAAGAGAAGGTTTCTCTAAATTACCAAGACGTAGATCAATATTCTTGAGCGCATATATCAAGCGATGATGTTTCTAAAAAGGTGCATTTTGATTATTATCATAATCAAATTCCCACAATAGTAGCAGATACACAGTACCCTTAAAAATCTGGATGGATTTGAAGATATATTTTTTTCTAGATTTTATTTGAAGATATTTTCCACTGATTTTTCTTTTATAGCTATTTTTTTGATAGGAAATAATTATTAAGTTCTCCATTTAGCCATCTACACAGTGTTATAGCACACAAATAACAATGTTTCAGCCTTCATATCTAGCTGACAAGTAAGTATAGTCTTTAACCTTATTTCGGATGTCCTAAAAAAGGAGAGGATTAAATGTCCAGAGCTAGATCTTTGAGCCACTTTTCAATGCTTCAGTTCCTGAGGACTGTAAGAATGGGCTGCCTAAAGGTTTTATGTCACCTCTTTTTCATGCAAAAGAGGAAGGTGCTCTTTAACTACAAAGACTGCTGCAATTTCCAGTTGCACTGTAGACTCAGCCTGGCATAAGCATCTGACCTACTGTGTTTATTAAAAATGGCATGTGTCACTGTGAGAGGCTCATCTGAGATCTCAGGCCACAAAGTAACTTCTGCGTCTTCCTTCAGCGTGGAGGAACTTACTGTCCTAACTGCAGTCCTCCAGGTCCTAGGAATGCCTCTGCTCTTCAGTTTCAATAACACACATCTACATTTTCATACAGTCCCCCAGACTATGAATTATGCTGCCCTTTGCCATAAGCCTGAGGCGTTTTCCAGCATTCTGGCTTTTCCATAGTGCCTGAGGCTTTATAAAGATCTTGATAACTTTTTTTTTTTTTTGCCAGAAGGAAATTCATATATACTTCTATTTGAATTATAATTCCCTAATGGAGAAGTGAACCCAGAGGCAGACAGGTAGGAGAGACAGGAAAAAATCTACAAGTAGGACTAGAAAACAGCAAAGGGATTGTCATACAGCTGGATGATGAAGTGACAGGGACGGTGCTCTTGGCACATTACATTTCCTATTAAAAAATATTGCCCTTTAGAAACTTTTGAATGTGTTTTAGAACATCTGTAACCTTACAGAATAGTCACACTGCCAGAAATGCTATAATTTGTTGTTTACCACCTTCTCAAACTATCAATTATTCTAGTGGCATTATTTGGCAGACAGATCTTGACTTTGTAGTGGATCAGTGAGCCAAAACCCTCTTTTTAAGCTGCCTTACCAATGTCTGATATCTTGATTCTTTGTGTTCTTATTAAAAATGACAGCAATACTTCTATACATTCATTACTTTAAAGAAAATAATGGAAAATTAATATTGAATTTTTAGTCTCTTGAGGAATTTGTGTGTTTTATTAAGTCTTTTGGCACTTACAGCTCTGGAAACCTATGAATAGGAATCAATTACGCTTTCGAAGAGCCAGACTGAAAGTTGTATTTGTTTTTATAACAGGAGTAAGGGTACTCAAACTGTGGATGTTGGAACAAAGTAAGTGTTCGAAAGGTTCTGCTTTATAGGAGGATCAGCACTTTTTAATGGACCTATAAAAGCAGTTGACTTAGTATTCTTGTATTGGTTTTTAATTTTTGTAATTACAGAATAGGGGTATTTTAGGATGGCTTAGCCTTACCAGAAATCAGTGAAGTCAGGCTATGTTTCTCAAGATATTTCTATCATATTAGTAGCTCCATGCTTTGGTATCACTGTAATATAAAAGTAATATAAATGTAATGTTAACTAATAGAATAAGGTGCACAAAGTATGATGTGAAACACAATGGAAGTGGTTTATAAATGCTTATGTAAAGGAGACGGCTCAGCAATAAAAAGGCAGGATTAAAAGTTAATTAAGAGGAGTTGTTTTTCTGACACAGGAATATATTTTTTTTTTTCCCCAAACCAAAGGAATTAGAAATGCAGTAAATTACTAGACTGTTTGTTAGAATGCTTGTCTTAGCAATAGAGGATTGACCTTACGTTTTGTAGCTTTTTTTATTCAAATGTGCAACATTTTCTGTAATACAGTAAGCAGTTTTCGTGTGGAAGTTTAAAAGAACATACCAAGTTAAAGAACTGATATTTAATTGGTCTATTATTGTTGCTGTTCCTTTCTAACAGTAACCAGAGAATAAATGAAAGTTACAACTTCTTGAGTCTAAAAAGATTGTGAAACACTTGTTTTGAGTCGTCTGAAGGCTCACTTTCACCCCTGTTAGGTTTTTAATTCATCTTTCCTCAGCAGTGGGATAGAGTTAATCATTAGTTAGTGTGATGGCATGATGCTACCTTTTAATGGGCCTTTTTATAAATGCAGGATTTGTACATGAAAAAGTTGGCTGTTACTTTTATGGAATATGACTTTGACTCCCCGTAACTGGTTCTGATGTGACTGGCTCTAGCTTTATTCCTGTTATAGGAGATACTAACTTCTACTGACTGCCTTTGCAAATTCTCATCTAATTAAAATTGTCAGGCATGTCCTTCATGGTGAATTGAATTTGTAATTTCATCAGATGTGACCGTGCCAGAGTAACTATGACATACTATTGCAGTCACTTGGAGGCATGGGAGGTGAGACCATTGATACAAGCAGTGTTTGTTTATGGGCCAGAAGAGAATATGTTGGAGGCTTAGACCTTCAGAAACCTATTTTAAAAGCTATAGGTGTAGACCAATCCTGCAGTTTTGCAGAATGCTTCTTTAGGCTGAGAAGCAATGAGAGCAAGAAGAGTTAAGAAATGGGAAATGAGGTTGCTTGAAGGTTTAATTTAGATGATCTCTAAAGAGACAGGAAGGTGATGAGCAAAGAGAGGAAATAGCCATCTGTCACCTGTAATCTATGAGGTTTCTCTCTCTGACTCTGTTCCTTAGCTGGTGCAAATCAGAGTAGCTCTTTTGCCGTTGATAAAATTATAGCTATGGCATTTGGTTCTGGACCTTTTTGCAAAATGGGTTTGATGGGTTTCATTTATTAGGAAACGTTTCAAATTCAGAACCAAGAAGAAGAGACAGCTGCAGAAGAACATCTGACTGATCAAACCACCCCTGGGATAAGGCACAGACCCATCCAAGGCCCTGCTCTGGATTATCAGTGAGGACAAGCTTTCCAGCCTCAGGTGAGTGCCCTGGTCAGCCAAGCTGCTGAGTTGAGTTCTTTCTGTGTTTCGGGGCATTCTTTCCATGAAGGTGACTTAATTTTACTTCAATAAATAATATGAAAAAAAGAATATTCTGAAGTTTCATAAAACACAGTTACCTTCTAACCAGCATTAGCATCAATACAACCACTTCCTCTTGTTTCCTTGCTGGATGTTGTATGTTGTGTCTGTTTCATCTTCTGTGTTTCTTTTCTCTTTGTACCCCATATTTGATTGTTCTGGCAATCTTTTTCACTCTATTTCTGTAACTTATCATGTGTCTTTAGTAAGAGAATGTTAGAACTGATTGATTCGACATGACCCTCTTTGACATTGCATGATATTTTTTTTCAAGTCTGTAAAAAGGACCAGGGAATTCCTTTATGCCTAAATTATTTATATGAACACAAATAGAATACGGTGGCAGTATAATCTTTTATTAATGAGCCTCTTAGATACTGGCCCTGTTGCAGATGAATTCTGCTAGAGAAGAAATGTCTGTGACAGCCTAGGAATGGTAAGTATCAGAGGTACTGTTCTGGGAGATGAAGCATCCAGCATGACTGAGGTTTTCTAATGCCACATATGAGTGAGGACAGGACCTTCAGAAACATCGCCTACTAGAATTTTTTGTTTAAAATGTTTTCAGGTAAGGCTACTTGAAAAACAATGGGGCATTTTGTAAATGGTAAAGAACTAAAAAATACAGCTCAGTCCTCTCTCTTATGTTCCTTAACATTTACCATTTTGAAATGCTACATACTTTTTCATTCGTCACCTAGAAAAGGAATAGGCAATGGTGTTTTCCTCACTCTCAAACATCCATATTGTAGCAGTGTAGATGATCAGAGAATCACAGAAGTGTCCAGGTTGGAAGGGACCTCAAAAGATCCTCTGGTCCAACCTTTCATGGGAAAGGGAGCCTAGATGAGATTATCTAGCACCCTGTCCAGTCGCATCTTGAAAACCTCCAGCAATGGGCACTCTACCACGTCCCTGGGGAGGTAGTTCCAGTGAACAATTGTTCTTACTGTAAGAAGATTTCTTTCTGATGTCCAGATAAAACCTCTCCCAATGCAATTTGTACCTGTTGCTCCTTGTCTTTTCCATGTGGTGCCTTGTGAAGAGAGAGCCTCCATCTTCTTTGTAGTCACTTAAACATGATCTTTAAACATGATTCTTCAGAATAAAATCAGATCGCTGTAGGTATTAATTATGTCAGTTAATCTTCTGTTATATTGTCTCCTATTAAGATATTAAGTAAAGGTAAGGCTATGATTCAGATTTGATAGGATTAATTTCCAAAATGATTTTTTTTCTAGTTATAACTAAATCATCAGTAATTAAATTATATTTTGAAGTCAGTCTGAGCAAGAAATCGAGCAACCTCTAATTTAAGAGAAAATTACTTCCTACTATTTTGTATCTTTTTGGTCATTTGGCCCAGACCTGGTGATCATATACTCCACAATGTCATTTTTTTCTTTTGAGGTCTTCTAGAGAGTAGAGCAAATCTGTTTATACTTCAACCTCTCCTTTCCCCTGGATAATAAGTTCAGTTCAAAATATCTGATATTTCTTCAAATCTGGACACTTCAAACCCCAATGCTAAAATGTTGCATATAAAGTAATTTATGGTTTTAAACTTTGGTTTCCATTCTCCCATATAAATGCAAATATAATGTTTTCCATTAGAATAACTCTGCCTCGTCCTTTTTTAATAGAGGCATCACAGGCTAAAAAGTAGAGTAGAATCCATTTTGATAATATTGCATCTTCTCTCTGGGCTCCAATCTAAATATTTCCATCTGTCAGAGTTCTTATTTAATATACTGAATAATGGGAGTTGCAGGAAAAAAAGGGAACAGTCATTTTTATTTCACTTTCTTTTGCCAGGGTTTGGTGGTCTTACAGTTTCTTCTTGGATTGCAGAAATGTGTGTGTGAAGATTTATAGTCCTTTCCTCTGCCAAGATCTCTCCTAGAAATCCAAGGTGTCATTTGCAAACATTCGTAACCAAACATATTTTCTAACATTTAAAAAAAAAAAAAAATCCAGCTTTCCCCAAACCCAAACTCAGATCTCCGCTAAAGTGGAAGGAAATGTGTAAAAACAAGCTTGGGAATATGAAAGTAAAAACTATAGAAGATCTCCTCTTTGTGTAAATACATGAAACAAGACATTCTCATGACTGAAGCTGTTGTCTTGACATCAGCCCCGTGCACTGCTACCACCTCTGACATTGTCTAAGTGAATATGGAGCACCCAACAACTCCCAGGTTAGCCAGTAAAATGATAAATTCCTGTGGCATTTGCTGGGAAAGGGAAGAAAATCGCAATCAAGCAGTTCTGGGAAATTGAAAGGTCAAAATATCACACGAAAAGCAAGTTTCAATTTGTAAAACTCCAGTTTCTAGTGAACCTTGCTAAAGCAGCTGTTGGTGAGGATCCACCTTTATGAACTGTTTTATAGTTTTAAGTGATTCAGCCATAAACAATTGCTCTGAGTTAAAGACTTGATGTGTAAGGTTATAGTTGAGTAGTTTGGGTTGGTTTTTCTTCACAAAGCCCTTAGATCCAGAAAAGAACAAAATATTTCTGTTCTTTTATTGTTTAATTCTAATTTTAATATCCTAAAATGTTTTCTACATTTTTTATTATTTTGTCTCTCTGTTTTAAGTCAGATGTTCAAAGTGCCAAGGAAATACAATGTCTAATACACAATGGAATATCAAATATCAAATGTCCACAAATCAAAGCCTGCCCCCTCATCCAAGGTCTGCTTAGGAGTAAACATTAGGAAAATACAGAGAAATCTCCCAGCATGTCCTATATAAGAGTCCAAAACCCATGAACTCTGTAATGAAAAGTAAATAAATGACTCTGTCCTTCACTGCCAAGCTGTTAATCCACAATGTGGAGTTGGCCTCTGTTGTTGTCAACAGTGATATATAAATCATACCAGACAAAACAAGAACCAGGCTGACCTGGTAAAGGCTGACCCTTTACCGATTCCTTAAGCCCAATGCAAACATTTATAATGCCCCAAAATTTTTTCCCCCATTTTCTTTCCCCTTCTCACATCTCTCACCCTTACTGGTTTCTATTGGGGTGGGAAGAGTAGAAAAGTGTGTGGGAGCCTCTTTGAAGTGTTCTACGAGGAATTTCAGCCCAATTTCCTAAGCCAAAGAGGTTTCAATAACACCACCCCACCCACTGTTTGGTCCTTCATAAAACCATGGCTCCTGCTGCTCAGGACTTCTGGGAACAGGAATGTATGGAGAAAGCAGCTTTGCAAAGGAGGGGTCACGTACCCAGGGATGACACAGAAGAAAAGTTATACTGGAGGGGGAAAGCTAGAGGGAGAGGTGGCCTTTCAGGAAGACCCAGAGAGACCAAAAAAAGAAGACTAAGAAAGGAAACACTGGCTGAAAGAGTTAAGGGGAAAGAAGACTGAGGGAAATACACTAAGGCTGAGCTTTTAGTAAGACTCAAGGTAAAACACTTTAAAGTCAAAGGCAAGAGAGCGGCTGGGTGAAGTCTCTACACTGAAAGTGGTTCCTTAATCTGTTACCTAAGTTTCATTTAAGTCAATGAGTAAAATATCCAGTGACTTTCATATTAGTTGGACAGGGCCCTAAGTGAAAAAGGGCATGAAATTAACTGAATTTTGTCACTTGTAAAGCTCCTGCTGAGCTCATTTCAGGATCAAAGCCTAGAACTATAATTGTGTTGCTCATTAAAATAATGGAACAAATATTGAGAGAAAAATAACTAAATCCAGGGCAGTAGTGCCAAGAGCGATAAACAGGATGGGTTTATAAAGAACAGATCTTGCCTTACAAACCAGATTGCCTTTTTCTAAGAGCAGAATTTGACCCTTTGTAATTCTGTGTTTGTGAGGGCTGACTTGCACTAAAGGAACCACCAAAGTCTATTCCTGGTAGCTTTTAACGGTTCTAAATGCTGAGCTATAATTAGCTGATGAAGGGACAGTAGTAGTAGTAGGTAAATACTGTGCCCCATGACATTTTACTAATCAAGGGTAAATTTCCAGACAAGTTTTGTGATGTAGGAGCCAGGGTATCACTTGGAGATTTTCAGTTTTGTTTGTACGTTGTACTGTCACGCAAATTAATATCCTGGGTGAACCGCTATAAAGAAAAAAAACGGTGACAAACGGCAAAGTACAGCTCTCTGCAAGGTGCTTCGAGTGCCATGTGAATGTGACTTTATTCAGTCAGAATTGCAAAATGAAGAAAACAGCTTAAGGGAAATTCTCATACTGAATGATAAGGCATTGGGAATGCGATAATAATGTTGTGAAAGTGAGAAACCTGAAAAGGTGTTAACAGATATATGGGGCAGTGGTATGTGAATGGGATTTAAGCGTGCAAGAACCAAAACTGTTTGGAACCAAAACCAAACCACAACTACTGGCCTGCACTTGCAAGGTGAAAAGATGGGGGAAATACTGATGCAAATACTCAAGACCCACATGAAAATCCTTCATGTCAGAAACCAGGCTGTTCAATAGACCACCTAACAATGTAAAGCTCCAGTACTTACTTGGAGAGGCGTATAAAGCTATAAAGGTATGCATCAAATTGGAGGGAGAAGGATCATGTAATCAGATCCAGGGAGAAATGTATCAGGTTTTGTGCAGTAGATAAAGGAAAGATTATATACAGTAATATAGCTGTATCCATACCTATCTACAAATGTTTGATGAAGGAACAATGTAACAATCCATCAGGCATATGGCATGAAATTGAGAGGGGAAAATGTAAGACAGTGTCTGGAAGAACTTTGACCGTGAAATGCAGTAGTTTGCTGGGTGGAACAGGTTGTCTTATGCATGACAGCTAGCTTGGCCTGGCATAAATTCATGTATGTATTACATGTCACATGTAATGCATGTAACACCCCCTCTAGGGGTAGCAGAGATCCCATGGCAGCATCTAAAATCCAGTAATCCCCGACTCAGCCAGGAGGTCCTCATATTGCCTAGTCCCCTTTTATCCCTGTCTGGTGCAGCAAAAAGTTTAAGGATAGAGTTAGGCATGAAGTATTCTGGTGTTAACTGTTGGCTATTGCTAGAAATTATTGGAATTTTTTTTTCCTCTGAGATCTTTTTCAGGGTTTTTAAGGATTAATAAATCCTTATTTAGTCAGGCCGTCCCAGTAGGGAATCAACAGAAATATTTGCATAAGTTTTCCCATGTCAGTGCATTATGGCTCCAGAGTTTGTATTTTCTCCTTGGTTTTCAGCTGGTCTAAATTATCATTGTACTGTTGAAATAAATTGTAATTAAGCACCTGCCACTTCCAGGTGTCCAGTATTTACCAGTTTTTCTTGTTGCCAGTGCCAAGAAAGAAAAAGGGATCATTTGCTAGTCCCTTTGATGGCATGGAGTGAGAAAATGAAAAAAGCCTATGATGTACTGTCTTATATGATCACTAAAACTCAAGTATGGAGGAGAGGTCAATTATTTCCAGTGTGAAAAATAAGCTTCCACATGGAGTTCTTTGATAAGGCAGAACACATACTGGACAGAAAGAGAGAGAGCATGAGCCTCCATCCCCTCCATACAGCTATTGCGTTTGGCCTGCAATACTTGGAATCAAGTGGAAAGCCAGGCTGGAGTGGAAAAAAAATCACCTACCCATATCCTTTTTAAAGTGATGCTTTGTAGTAAATTGCTTTCTGTTTAATTCGGCTTATGCTAGCAATGCTGCACTTGGTGAGGCAGTGTGACTCCTGTCATCTTCAGTGTGAGCAGGATCAGCCTATGCATTTCATTGCTGTTGTGGAGTAGCTGGAGTGCTAGTCCTTTATGGCTAGTCCTTATGCATGCACCTAATTACCCTCACAGCCAATGGAAGCTTTACCTTGGTAAAGACTGTAGCTTTGCTTCTGAATAGCTTGCTTGGAACATTAAAATAAAAATAAAATTAAAAATAATTTTGGCTGAATTTTGTTGCTGAATCTACAAAACAAGAAAGTAGCTATTATTGTTACACCTTCATAAACTGCACCATTTTTATCATCTTAACTGCACTGAATTTCAGAAATATTATGAATCTGTAGGGTGTAGGATTGTATTTAACAAAAAAATTCTTTGTGTATATAGTGTATTGTCTTGTGTTAAGATTTGGTGACTAGGATATAACCAAAATGATTGTTCAATTATATCTTAAATTAGATCATTCAGTAGTGAGATAAACAAGCTGCCTGGCAGTATGGTTTTTTGTTGATGAGGAAATAAGTGAATACAAAAAAAGGCTTTAATCTTCAAGCACGTCTTTTTCCAGAGCCACAATGAAGGATTAATGTTATATTCTAGACTAATCAGTCACACTGATTTTGTGGACAAATGTTAATGAACATACAAAAGAACCCAAACTATTCTCAGCATCGAGCAACAAAAACTCATTGTGAATTTAACTATCTGGAAAAAAAGAACGTTCACTTGTTTCTATATAATTTTCAACCATAGCCTTGCAACAACAAGGGTGTTAAATTGCTGGAAAGCTTTCTGGAATATTAAAAACTGCAATTCTATACCCAGAAGATATCAGAGCATTGTCATCCCAGCTCTTCCTCAGTGAATAAAAATCTACCCTCAGCAGTACTTTTTTTTCTATCTTGTATTAGCCTTTCACACCTCACTGAATTTCATGTAGCGACTTTACAGAGCGCAAAGAACTGGCCTTTGAAGGCAGTGGAAAAGCTCCCAAAAATTTCAGTGAAATCTGAAATACCCTTGCAAAGAATAAATGTAAGAAAATCTTCTTTCCTGGAGTTATGACAGCTATATATACATCCCATGTCCATCCTCCAACAAATATATAGTGCTGAAAGAACTTCAGGGAGTTTGAAAAGGGAAGGAATGGTGAGTTACGACACCAAGGAGTTACGGTTACCTGTCCCTAGGTGTTTCAGATCTGCTTTGGCCAGGTTCTGCCTTTGCTGAGTGCATCAAGCCAGGCTCTGTGTGTTCCAGGAGGGGCATACAAGGTAACTGGAATATCAAATATACACTCATCTGTAAAAATAAACCAGGTGTCTCTCTTCACTGGCACTTACTGGTGGTCAGCATACTTATGCAGGGTTACCAGGAGGACTCATCCTACACCTTACTCTA
>NW_008825109.1:13124151-13134911 GCF_000699105.1 Pygoscelis adeliae
GGAAGGATGAAGGTGTGTATACCTGGATATTTATATGTATCCAAGGATCAAACTCAAGATAACGTAGGAAAACGTCCCCTATTACTACCTTACCTCAGCCCTGTAGAGAAAGCAGAAAGGTGTAGCAGCAACAGGAGTGCCCCCTGGTCACCAGAGTTACAACATCGTTCACATTAGCCCTCTGCATTGCTGGATGGCTATACCCCTAATGATGAAGCCAAAAACTGTGACCACCACTTTTTGGGTCATAGCAAGTTGTCTCAGGCATAGACCAATCCTTGTCCCCCGTTTTCCAACATTGTTAGCTAACACTTTTCAAGCTCTGCAACGAAGAGGTCACCTGTTCCATAGACAAAAGCCTATTTGTATTGATTTTCACTGAAAAAGAGGTCCTGATGGGCTAATTCATCTATGTGCAAAGAACTAGCACAAGTATCAGCCTAAGTATAAATGAAGTCTTGTAGTAAGGAATTTATAATTCTTGCCTGAGCCATTAATTTTTAAGCCTAGTTTCAGCCCAAACCAGTTTGAAATAGCTGCAGCACAAACGCCTCAGAATCTCTTTATATACTGGAAGTATCACCTTCACCTTAATCAAGTTGTTCCTTATGGTACCTTCAACACCTTTATGTGTGGTATTGGAGATATAATGCATCTTTTCTGTAAAATTTTGCTTTTGAGGCTGTGTTTCTGCAGAAGAAGGTAAGTGCCATTAAAAGCGTCTTCTGTGAGAATTCAAGGGAGACTTTTATAAGGAGGGAGACTATCGCCAGGACCCTTAAGCTGAGAATCTGCTGTAGCTGAGCACTGCTAAATACTAAGCAGATACTGGAAGGCAGTAAAAAGTCTTCCTCACGCTTAGAAATTGGATGATGAATCCTTTACTTGGAGAGACAGGCAAAGTCCATAGAGACTAGAGGAGCACCACACTTCCCAGCAACGGATGTGTCCTACCTGTTGAGTTTTCAGATCTTCAGCTCTAAGAAGAAAGAAAAAGATAAAGGAAAATATTCCTGATTATATTGACAGCCTGGTCAGTGATTTAAAGTTTCACGTACCCAGTGTAGAGCCTTGAGAGTTACTGCTGATGGTGTCTTTAGCATGTAACGGTTAGCGGTCCAGAGCAGCAATGGGTTTGTGAGGTGACTGCCCATCACATGAGAACTGTGCCAGACCGTGGCCCGTAGCTGCTGAGGCTGTTCAAGGATAAGCTGGTAAAGACTAAAAATACCCAGAATCATTTACCATTTTTAAATTTCTGAATTCTAATAATTTCTTGAAATTATCAAACAGTATATAAACTTTGCAATCAATTTAATACTAAAAGCTGTTGATTAACATTTTATTTTGAAATTTTTTGTTTTGATGTTTGTTTTATGTTTGTAAATTTTTATACACCTCCATGATAATACATGATAGCACTCATATGATTGTATTCGATTGTTCTTTGGCTTTTATTCTATTGTAAAAATTATGTTTTCCTTTGTTGTTGCTATCTTCTTGTTAACCTTGTGTTATCTTTCTATGAAAAAATATTTGGAGAAATATCTGAATTTTTTATGGTAGTAGACAATGCTTATTTCAAAGTATGGCTGTCAAAGATTTTGATGTGAGAAGACACAAGAGGAACTTCAAACACAAAAGTAAAATAAATGCTTAACTGTTTCATGCTAGTAACAGTAGCAGCTTTAATGCCACAGAGCACCAGTCAGACAACAGAAGAATATTCAAACTTTTGCTACTCCATTGTACAATAAAATAAAATATAACATAAAGTCAAAATATGTTGTTATATTGCAATGACATGATATAAAAAAAACCCAGTAGTGCAAAAGATGATACATGACATTATTTTAGGCATTTTTGCTGATCTCATAACAAAAAAAGAGCAGATAGAAAACAGATCTCTAAATGAAAATTACATCCTAAACAAAATTTTAAAATTTGTTAAAGAAAAACTTTGCTAAATGCTTTGGCTTTGAGAAAACTGTGGAAAACTCTTCCATTAGCAATTCTTGGACCAGTAGTTGCAAATGTTGTAATGACTGTGCCCAGGAAAGGGCTCTGAATTCCTGCTTAATATCTATTTGCTATTTCAATAAAGCTCCTTAAAACGCCTTAGAGAGTAACCTCCAGATTCAAGATCACTGTTTCGGTTGGTTCCCATGATTGGGGAGGCAGTGTAAGTCCCCTCTTTCATCCGAAGGGAGATGTAACAGAAAGTCGCCGGCTTTCATTCCCAAGCAGGGGCAATTTCCTGCTCAGAGCAGAGGCAGAAGTGACTGGGAGAGGTTTCTTTCGCAAGGGTTTGGAGGTGTCTGTGGGAATGCAGAAAAGCTATCAGAAAGCAAAACTGCAAAAGGGACAAAGCTTCTGGAATTCAGTTCTGGCTGAAAAAGGCTTGAAACTGAGAGTAGACATCGCCTTTCCTTGTGTTTCCCTGAGCTTAGTAAGTGCTTTTTGAGGAAAGTGCACTGAATTAGAGAAACTCCTGACTCTACTACCACTTTTCCTCCAAATGTGAGGTAGCCCCTAATTTTTTGCTGACTTTTCAGATTAAAAAGTACCAATGTCTTTTACAGTTCAAATAAAAGATTGTTTCCCTATAGGATCTCTCCTAATTGAGCACCTGTATACAGACAAAAGGGACCTGGATTTTGTTTAAGCCTTGTAAATAAGAACCCTTGGATGCGATCCAGCCATTCAGTGAGGGAGCCAAATAATTGACAGCCTGGTCACAGCTGGCAGCCATGCCAGTAGGGTTCCAAAATACAAGGGGAGGAGGGAGAGCAGGTATAAAATATAAGCTTTTTACAGGATAGGTTCTCACTAAAATAACGTATCTAGTTCTTCAGCTGTAAACCTTAGAACTCTGTGACTAAGCGAAATAACTCTCTGTATAGTGCTAACTAATTCCTGCCTAATGCTGCCCTTCCAATAGAGCCATCTCAAAGTAAACCTTTTCTCTGTGGCAAAGGTTGCTGATTTTTACCTTCACCCAGAGGTTTGAAGAGGGCAGAATCTGATCCTTACCTGCTTAAATCTTGACTTGCAGTAATGGCTATTTTGAACAAATACTTTATCAATACACTCTTAAGTCTGCACAGAAGTTTAAAATTTAGAAAGCTACTGACAAAGTGAACGTTAAAATGATAACGCCCAAGAATTGCACAGGACCTTTTAAAAGTGTGAATTGTGTTTCTCCAACAGGTGCTCTGATGAGCCCCGTCTTTCTCTCCTCCCATCTTCTTGAATTTGTGCACATCCTCGAGATACCCACTGTGCTCTCTGGCTAGTCAGAACGCTTCCTGAGTTGCATTAATAATATTTGTTTTGGCACTGAATAACCTTGGAAGGGTTATGAGAGGAGCACAAAGGCATTCAGAAGCTTTTATCAGGTGTAGTTGCAGGTTTTATTTTAAAGTAAATGCTTACTATAGTTTCAGTTTCAAAGAGTCTTATCAGGTGCTGGTTTTATTCAGTATGTAACAGTAAAGTCTTGCAAAGTCGAAACCTCTTTCAGATGTTCATAAATGGTCTTAGAGAACCTTTTTGTGCTTTTTAAACAAATGTATCCATTCAAAAGATAAATGTCCGAGATCTGCTGGTATTCGGTGGAATGCTTCAGTCTGGCTTTGTTTTGTACATATAAAAGTTTTTGTGTCTGGACTTTTTCCCAAGTTATTTTTGCTTCATCTGCTTGAGCCTAGATTATAATGTCCCCCACATGAATAGACACCAAAAAACTTTACACACTATTACAAGAGGAGTTCGTCTGTTGAAAATTGGGTGCAGGGATCATAAGCAAGAAACAAGCATCATTTCAGGTACAGTATCTTCCTTTGGATTTCTCCTGCCTATTTTTATAATAACATGAACACATTTTGCTTTTTTTTAAATTTTCCCTTGTTTTTTTGTTAGGAGTCTCACCACACTTTGGATGTATGTGAAATGATAAGGCAAATCCACAAGATGAGATTTTGGGAATGAAATGAGGAGAGGAAAAAAGTTATTTAGGTTTCTTGCTGGCGTTGTGAAGAGTTATGAACAGTACCCAGAGCTCTGTCACATTCACAAGCTAACGCAAAAAAAGATACAACTGTGCTTTCTTTCTAATCTTTCTTTCTAGTTTAAAAATTTAATACATTAGATGTACAGTAATTGCCACAGGTTTTGATATTTAAATATCTCATCCCTCTTCACATTAAATTTTAGGAAGAAGTCTGAAAGTGGACAAAAGTTGTTGGATTTCAGCTTAAATGAATGATTTACCCTAAAATAAAGATTCATCCACAACAACAAAAAAAAATGGTTTAGTCCTTGCAAATGTTGCAGAGACTAGTTATAGTACCGAAACCATAAAATAGAAAAATAGTGGGTGATGGAAAGGCCAGAATAACGCTGTCAAATTTTAAATTTTAACATATGGACTGCTCACTCCCTGCTCTGGTTGCTAGTCATTCCCAGATGGTGTCTTTAGTGAGTGATGCTGAGGGGAAAGGAGCAGGTGGCAATGGCAATTTTTTAAATTTTTTTACATATATCAAATTAAAATTCTGTGTTCTATATAAAAAACAGAAGAGAGAAAAGAATACAGGACGTATGGGAAAATGTAATGCATAACTTGGAATTTGAGGCTGAAATTAAGGAAATCCTATTGTTATAGGCTGATGAATCAGGATCAGACTTTGGATCCAGATCTGAGATCCCTCATAAGTGGTGGATAATAGCTTTCACGTAGGGTCTTGTTCAGCCCGTAGTACGGCATGCCCCAGCAACTGCAGGAAGAAGCTGCTCACCGGAATTGAGTTAGTTTCTCCTTTGGTGCACAGTGCATTAGAGCTCTCAAACACATGCTTAAAGATAGGTTTGCATACAAGTTTAAGTGTGTTTGTTTAGATGGAAACCTTATGCCAAAGAGAAGGGGCTTGCGGTTTTAGTGCTGAACATTTGCGTTTATGATGTCAGGGATGATACTGATCTCTTTAAGCCTAAGGATATTTTTTGCAAGAGGTTTCTTCTTATGAGAAACATCCTTTCACTTCTCTTTGTTAACTCTTTGTTGATGACGAATGCTGGAGTGTGTCATGTCCTAATTTAGAGAGTGATTACACCTCCAGGTGCTGACTCCAACCTTTTACTTACAGTGAGCCCAATTGCTCCTTCACATCTGGCAGTAAGAGCTCCTACTCCACAGTTTGTGTCTCCATTGTTCCTCATGTTTGTGCCCAGGCGTGTTGCTAGTTTACAGGTTTTTCCAGAGTATAAGTAACATTTCTTTATGTGATACAGTAAACCTAAAATTTGGGTTTATTTCCTTATCATTTTCAGTAATGATCTAGCTGTTTTTCTCAGTCTTTCTAACCTAGCTGGTTGAGAATCAGATCTTATAATTAAAAAAGAAAAAAAGGGAGCAAATTACTTGTGTGTCTCTGTTACAGACATAGCTTCTTGGTATGTAAACCTTAGTAAATGTATGAACCTGATCAGTACTTCTTTTGTTATTGTCAGAAATCCTGGATGCCCTGTCTGCCTTTAATCTTCCAGCTTTGCGAGTAAAACCTCTCACCTGAATTAGAGCTGAGGAGAACTGGAAAGTGTTAAGAAGCAGCTCATAAAGGAAAGAGTTAAATTTCTACTAAACAATCATAGCACTTAAAATGTTCTTTTTTTGCTAGTCTGGACAAGACTCAATGGCACAATTAAAAAACATTGAAATGAACCTCAGAGCTTTGTAAAAACCAGCATTGCATAACATATCTCATGATCATTCTAAATCACTGCCATGCAGCGGGTAAAAGCTCTATCTTTTTTGAATCCAAGGCAACTTAAAGGGAGTATTGATTTTCCCTTTACTGAGAAATGAGAATCACATATTAGGAACGAAAGCTGCAGACACAATATAATGACCTTTCTCCTTGGCTTCTCTTTTCTAACACAAACAGAGTCATTTTCATTGCTAGAGTGGATATTAAACAGTAAATCTTGTAGCAATGTATTTGCAAGTGTCTGTGCTTGTTTTATCCAATTAGCATACTTATCACAAGAGCAAAAAAATGAATAGATACGGCTTTTAATTTCTGGAGATATCAGTTCCATCCACAAAAACATTGAAAAGTCTCCAGCTGGAGGTCTATTCCATCTGTCTCAGTACTGGAGGGAGGAGGGGTGCTTTCTCCCTGCAATTTTAATGCTGATGCATGATTTAGAGTAAACGGGCAATTTCACTGAGGGCAGAGGACCTTGGCTGACCTCTATTTTATTCTATGCATGTTTTTGTAGCACAGCCCCACATACACTTATCTATTAAATGGTGTTTCAGGTCAATGACGTGTCAGTATTCTATTTACTGCTTTAATTATATAGAACTTAAAACAAACTTATCAATACCTGACACATTACCTTAGGGGGAAATATCCTAACCGTGAAACAGCATGAGAGTTATACTAAACCTACCTCAAACAAAAGCTTAAGTTTCCAACAAAGCCATTAAGGGCAGATTTTGTTTTTACACCTGTTGTGTTTCCATCTAATCACCTTTCATGAGAATGTCTGAAACAATGGGTTGAAGCTGCATGTGCCTCCAACTTTTTGATGTTTAGTTCCTTTCCCCCTGATTTAAACTAACTGCAATTTCCCCCCTGGTTATCACTTCTTTTCAGTTAAAGCTGCTCCTGAGTCAGCAATGTATGCGTGTGTGCGTGAGTGTGTGTGAAATGACATCCTTGACCTGCTTTCTCTGCTGCTGGGGAAAAATATGGTGGAATTCTCATGGTGGAATATTTGAAATGCAGCTCAATGCAGCCATCCACTTAGTCCAGCTGCAAGTCAGAGTTGTGGCACAGCACCAAGAGAAGAAAAAATAGATGCATGAAACCTGGAAGCATCACAACCCATTGTGCCCCTTACTTCTGTGTTGTTTATACATTTGTAAGCAAGCTCATGTTTTTGAAAGTCCGGGAGTTGCCTGGCAAGGCACACTGCTGGTAAAAAAATGCAGTGCCTGGCAATTTGAATTAATTTGAATAAGATGATTTAAAATTGTTGGCATCTTCAGTGCTTCAGACAGCATCCCTTTTTTGTAAGAGGGATAAATACACAGGGAGAGCCGATGCTTGGTAACTTTGAACAAGGAATTTTGTTAGAATAGAAAAAAAGGAATTCATTGTAAGCAATTTTGTTATTCTTTGTTACTCTTCACTGTGCTGAAGAGCTTTTGACTATGATCTTGGCTTCCTACTACAAATCTGGTCATTGGCCAGAGCAGAGGAGCAGTCAGTTCTGAGCAACTTGTTCTTCTGGATTATCAAATCTTGGCCATGCAGGTTCCTGCTCAGGCCAAGAAGAGTTTTCACCCCGCTGAAGACTCTGGTCCTTTACCAGGTACTTGTTGGGTGGTTTAGCTATCCAAGTGAGCTGAGGACCACCTGGGAAGTGTCTTAGCATCAACCAAGTCTTGAAACTCTGCTACATGCATTGATGTTTTCTGTTGTTAGAAATTCTTTTTCTTGGTCAGTTTTATCAGTTCTGTGCATCACACTTTCAGATGAGGTAATTTATAAGAAATCAGAGAGCAGAATTCCTGGACAGTCAGGAGTTTATTTAAGGCACAAGTACGTCCCAGTTGCAGGTGGTATTGCTTTGGTATACTTAGCAATAGAGAAGATGGATTCGCTGATGACCTACATGTAATATTGACACGTCACGTGAGCTCCAGTTCATCATCTTTTGGCGTATGCAGATTTCTATTAACCTATGTTACTTTTATGGCTTATTCCATGATATATGTCATAAGTTTGATGTGACATGCCCAAAGTATATTTCTAAAGTTTGTAATTTGCACAAACTGTCACACCTAATCTGCCTAAAGTATTATATCAGGAAAGATGCTTTAATTTCTTCATGATTGGGTGTCTGAATCTAGTAAAAATAAACATGTAGAAATCTAAAGAATATACACAATAACCAGTAAAACATTACTAAATATGTTTTATTTCTCTGTACATTTTCTTCAAGGGCCTAGCGTATAATAGAATGGAAGGTTCATGATTCTTGATTGACTTCCCAATGATGTTATTTGCTTTCACATACTGAAACAGCTGCATGTTTGGAAAAAACACAGTAGATTAGAAATGGGAATGTGGTCACTAAACTTTTTAGATTATTTCATCTGTCTTGTGTGACTGGGCTTGCTAACTGTTGCTCCAAAATTGCCTTACTCTGTTTTCCTTTCCCAAATGAGTGGGTTTTGGTGGTTTAATTACCCAGTCTGTAGATACCTGTGATTTTTTGAGAAGAAATGCTGAGAAAAGTTGTCCAGTAGTCTAAGAGAGCCACTCAGCACATGAAGTCTAAGGTAGCAGTAAAAGCAGATTGCAGAGTTTAAGGCTGAGAAAGTCGTGGAAAGAACAACCTGAGTATACCTAATGGGATCCAGAGAAAATGATTATTTTTCTGTCAACTGAGAGGAGGACTAGGAAGGTTACCTTTATCAACAAAAGTATTTGGGAAAAGCTTTACGAAAAGCTCCCCGTGAAGGGAGCCTAAAAGAAAAAGGAAAAGAAGTGTGGGGGGAGGAAACACAGGTTCAGATCACAAAGATTTTAGAAAAAAGCTCCCATGGGACAGAAGTAGGATGTTGAACGTGGGAGGTTATGGGAGAACTTGCGAAAGCATCTCTAGCTAGGGGGTTGGAGTGTGAGCCAAGCTGCAAGAAGTTGGCCGACTGGAGCCAGTAAAGCGACTGAAAGAGCCTCGGGGCCAGATCAGCTGGGAAGAAATGGAGCTGCTGCTGCTTGACTACCTGGGCCTACAGCACAGTCTCTCAAGAGGGAATTCCCCTTTGGCTTCAAGGGGAATATAGCATTACCGTGTGATCCTGGAGGGACTGGGATGCCATTTGAGTTGGAAAGGCCAATCCACCTACTCGCGGTGGAAGCTGAGGCAATGAACATACTGCTAAAGTCGGATAAATTCAGATTCATTTTAATTACAAGTTCAGCCATGGGTTTTTTTGGGTTTTGTTGGGTTTTTTTTGTCTGCCACCATCTGATGATTATCACTTCTGAGCCTTAAGAATTGCATTAGTTACAAATGTAATTTGTCTCTAATGATCTATTTGTGTATCTCAGTGCCTTTTAATCCTGTTACCAGTAGATTGTATCGGTTAATACGGAATGGTAAATATAAATAAGGATGGAAACTACTGTTACAGTAATCAAGATTAAAATTACAAAGAGCGCTATCATATTTCACAGCACAAGTGGAGTGGCTGAGGTCAGGAGAAACTTGCCCTCTGCCCCTATATAATCCACAGTTAGTGGGGATGTCATATGGGGTTTGTATCTTCATCCTAAATGTCTTGTGTATACGGTTGGTAGAAGAGCAAAACTTGATATTATTCTTTGGTCTTCCTCAGCACGGTAGCCCCAGTGCTCCTTTGGTGCCTGATTATTTGAACAGCTAACGTTGGAAACAGTCGCTTTCTATAGATACTTTGCAGGACAAAAACCTGGGTCTTTATTTAACCTCTGTTCTTCTTCCATTAGGACATCTATCACTTGTTAGACCTCCCAGGAGCAAGCTCAGCACCACATCCATCAGTTACATTTCCTGTTTTAGTATTTTCTGTCAATACAACACAATAATATCTAGGTATATTATAGGCAGTTTTACATTGCAGAGCTAACTAATATAATTCAAGATAATGAGCTCCCATTAACTGTTTGGAAAACCAAGTCTGCCTGAAGCACAGGGCATATGAGAACTTCTAAGACATACAGCTTTTGTCTGACAAGGGGCAGATAGGAGTAAGACATAAATTTTTTAGAAAGTGCAGAGCCCTTGGAATGATATAAAAGGTAGTTTTCTGCTGTTTTTGGATAAGCGATGAAACAGCCCTTAGTCTGCCATTACTGAATGCTTTTGAAGATTGTACTTACATTGCCATTAACAGCATAAGATGTGGGAGTGATGGATAATCTGTTGTGGTTAAAGCTGAGTGTGGTTATGCTTACAGTGATCAAGCGAATGCCGTCCATTTTGAGAAAAAGCATAACACTTAGGGTTTTTAATTAAGGTATGAGGACGAGTGTTTGTACTTGTCTTACTTTTAACAGCAGAACATGAGATACCAGTGGATAATTTGTTATTGTTTTTGTTAAAATTGACAACATTCACCTTAAAGGAATATTGTACACAAGCCACCTTAACTCATTTCATTGTGAATACTTCCTAAGCTGCGCCACATAGTGTGTTTGTTTTTCTCTCGATCTGAGCACTTGTGAAGCCACACAGATGGGTGACACAGGGGATCCAGCAGAAGTCACAACAAGACAAAAATTCTCTGTGAACTTATAATGAAAGATCACATCTGCTTCCAGGGGTTGAATTGAGGTTGCACAGACAATCTCGGGTTTTCTATTTTTCCTAACTTTTAAGTCTCTGGCATAGCAATTGCAATAGTAATCTCTCTATGTACTTTTAAATGTCATTTCTTATAGTTTTCAGACCTGAAAAAAGTGAACACAAAAATGTTTATTTTTAGGCTGTACTGATCTCCACACCTGTCATCAACAAGGCAGAAACTTTTAGACTCATCGCTCACAGTGCTACTACCTGAACCATCAAACTGTATTTTACATGGGAGGTGTTTTGAGACTTAGAAATTCAGTTCCAGGAGAATGTGTTCTGCAGATCCTTCCTGCTCTCCTTATCTTCCCTTTCGCTGCAGTTTTCCCTCTTTTACAGCTCTTGCTGCT
>NW_008825109.1:13134939-13148847 GCF_000699105.1 Pygoscelis adeliae
CTTCTTCCTGTCCTGTCCCTTCTCTCTTGTTTGCACTTGTTCTCCCATTCCTGGTGCTCGTTGGCTGTCCTCGATCCCCTGAGAGACTGAAGCTTGCCTAAGGGAGGTGGAATCTTTGCAGAATCTGCAAAATCACCAAAGGCAATGCATTATCCTCCCTTAAATCTCTCATTCAGATCTGCCTGCTTTGACATGCCTACGAAACACTCGGTGGCAGTTGGGTGCTGTGTCTGCAGTCAGTGTCATTCATCCGTTGTTCAGAAACGTCTCACTGTTCCCTGTCGCTCCTTCACTTCATTATATCTGCTTATTGCCTCTTGTCATTAAGTTAATTACGAACTCTCTTGGGCACAAAAAGTCTCTGATGTGTAGTGCCTGGCAGGAGCAGCACTGCAGCAACACAGATGATGACAGTATTTTAAAATGCATGCCACCATGACAAACATAATCTTAAAAGCCCAGGTATGAGAAATTCAGGAATGGCGCTCCGGAGCAGGTTATTACCTATCATACTACACCTCATCACTTTCTGAAACCCACCTTCCCTAAAGTATTCACCAATATCACCTTTCAGTCTGGTCCTTCAACACCTTCAAGGGGACTGAGGGCAGGAAGTCATCCTGAATCACTCCCATAGTTGCTTAAGCATGTAAAAATGCACCTACTCCCTGTTGTCTTACATGTAGTCCTTAAGCATCCATAGAAACACTGAGTATAAAAAGCTGGGTTGCTCAGATGGTTTTGTTTTCTTTGTGACTGCAAAATGTAATTGATGAAAACTAGCTTTTCAGATGCAGTGGGAGTATATGTAGATAAGTCTGAGCCTTATTTAAATTTCTCTTTTCTTTTCACTGATAACCACGTTAATAATAAATAGATTTGAAATTTAATTTTCTATTTTCATCAAAACAAATTAAGAAGGGCTGGCTTCCAAAATCACTATTTTAAATGCTATAAAATAATTGCATTTTTTAACTTTCTATGCTCACTTTCCAATGTTCTATGTATTTTACTTGTTACTCTGTGTTGTACTCCCTGAGGGACAATTATATTCTGGTAAAGTTGGATAACCAATATTGTGAATAGTAGCTTTTTTACTCTTGGGATTTAGTGCTATTCCTGTATCGAGCATGCACATATGCGCACACAAAGAATCAATCACAGCATTTCATGTTTTATTTTCATTCAAAACCATGCTGCCAATCAGATTGCTATAATTTTTTATGGCTGTAGGTTTTGGAATCTCTGCATGCAGTGACTTAGATGACTTAAAATACATTTGAAACTTAACTTGTGACAAAACAGCAAATGCAAAGAATTGGGCTTTTATTTAGTGTTGCAATTTATAAAAATTTGGGTTCTTTTAAAGCAGAGTTAGGTCATACAGCATTAACACCTAGAGAAAAGTATATATATGTATCTGAAGTTCTAGGTATCTGTTGTAGTTAGGTATTATGACACTTACAGTTTATGTAAAAGAGCACATCTTTCCCAGATTCTTCACTCCTGTATATGCTGTAATTTCTACAGTGGACAAAGGGGATGGAGCTGGAGGGTAAAGGAGAGATCCATTTACAAGGCAGGTTTTTATCAATGTAATTAAAACTTCTTTTGGATTTAAAAAAGTAACTGAATTTTTCTGGAATTATGTTCCATCCCAAAACTTGTATCCACCTTGGACGTGGCAGGGTTGCAGCACGGTCCAAGCTTAAGGCAATATACCACACATTTCCCTTTTCTTGAGAGGGGTGGTGTGTCTGTGTGTGAGGGGGTTGCTTCTTTTCTGAAAACAGGTCGCTAAAGTCAATAACATTTAGACAGGCCCTTACCTGTCCAGACATAAGTGTGTTGTGAAAATAATGAAGAAATTGTATCCAGCAGTTCTGCACAAATGTGTAAGCATCAGGAATTACAGTTTTCCAGCTTTTTAAGTCTACTTTATTTGTGGAACAGACTACTCTGGGGACAGAAATGACATTTTTTTTAAAAAGTATGACTTCACATATCCTTTCTTTCCCATCAACATCAAATCCAACGGAAAAGGAGAAAAGAACATTATCTAGCAAAAGCCCATAGGCCCATTCCCCACGCTCTTGCCGCTGTGCTCTGGCTCTGCCCGGCATCGCGCTGTACAGAGGCACCTCCGCCAGTAGCCATCCTGTGATCTGCCAGCTCGCCCTCCGAGAACAAATCCCGGCCAGCGCAGGCAGTGAACCAGTGACATCTGCCAGTTCAGTGTAGTTTCTCTCCCTTTTCTTAATCGCTGTGACATGTTCAGAAGCACTGTGTGCCGACACATGTATTGCATAGAGCAATTTTCCGAGTTCCACATGTCTTGGCACATCTCCATCAAGAAATGAACACCTCTCGCACCGCAGCTGGACGGCTCAGTGTGGACAGGTTTGAACTGCTTTTGAAGCTGGAACTACTCATGGAAAGTTCAGTGCTTCCAAACCATGCAGAAAGCACTTCCTCCTTTCTCTGATGACCTCGATGTCAGTAGTTTGTATTGTATCAGAACATCTTATACCACAGTGTTAAGAATACCAGTTTGCTTTTTTTTAAGTATTATTCAGGTCTAAAGGGTCACTGGTGCGTATGTCAGTAGAAGGTTAGATTAAAACAAATAAAAACCTGGAGGAAGGTTACTACTTTTACTTCATCAGTCTGTTTTCATTCTCAGTTTTTTAAGAAATGAAAAAAGGGATTTAGATTCGTGGCCAAGTATGTGGGTTCCAAGGCTTTAAAAATTTTGATTCCGTTCTCTTTGGTGATGAGCAAAACTCTAACTCTGGGTGCCTAGGTAGTCATTTCTACACTCTTTGCCACCAAGTGTGCCCATGAACCTTTACATCTGCTTGTGACCATACTGAATTTAACAGAAATATGAATATTTTCACACAGTCATCACTTGCTAAAAATGTGGTGTGAGTGGGTGAAAATAAAAAAAAAAAAGACTACTTGAACAACTCCTGTAAAAACTGAGCAAAACACAGTTATGAACCTGTGAGGACAGAAGAGTGGACCTGCTGTAGCCAGCAGGTTTGCAAATAGACACCTCTTTTATTTGCTCTGCTCTAATGTCCACTTTGTGTTTATTCTTTGTAAATAGTCTATTGAAGGAGTGAATCTATTGGCAGGAATATTTGCAAAAACGGCTATTCTTAAGAAAATACTGCAAAATATTTGCAGGTAGCAAATTTTAGACTTGGAGTTTTGACCACCTGTAAGCAGAACTGGATTCTAGAGGTTGTTTTCATCCAGCCAGGGAGCAGATACTCACTCCTACTTCAGAGATGTTTTTCATTACTTTGAGGATGTGATAGTCAAAGAGCACTCGCAGATTTGATGGTCTGAGAATTGTCCTTGCCTAGAAACACCCTGCTAGTGGCAAAGGAACTTCAGTGACTTTTAATCTCCTTCTTCCATCTTCAAGAAGTGTATGGCCCCAGCAAGAAAAATACAGCTGGATGTCTAGATCAGTCTCTACCTATTTAATCAAAAATAGCCTCTGCTGTATTTTGAACTCATGTGAAGAGTCTGAATAGCTGGACTTATCTGCAGAAATGATGCAGCAAATTTTTAAAAAAATATATCACAAAATCTGACATAGACTCCAAGAATGTGCTAAGTTATTCTGACTTTTTTTTACATAGCTCTTAAAATTAGTTAGCTTTTATAGTCTTATACTTAAGAATGAAATAAATAACTTTTCAAAGCTTCTTTCCTGAGACCTTGTAAGCCGTGTTTCAGAGATTTTCCACATCTGAGTTATATAATCCCTGTAAATAGGGGATTTTAAAAGGAAAAGCTGACAGACCTTTATCTATATGTAGCACCAATAGTTTCCATGGTAAGATAATGTTTTGCTCTTTCACTTTTTTCCCTGTTGTTATCCCTAATTTCAGTCTGTTTGTTTGTTTGTTTGTTTCCAGCCACTATTTTTGTTAATTCTTTCCATTTGCTCCAGTCTCAGTCTTAACATTTTCCATTGCCATGGCTCTGCAGGCATCAGATGGTCCCTCAAAGCTCCAAAGGGTCTGGAGATGCCACATGTAACATTACACTCAGACAGCAATGCAGCTTTTTCACCATATGTAGCAATAGAATATGGTTATATGGGTTTACACAGGGGAGAGAGGGAAAATGCTTGGTGAATGTTCATAAGAGAACCAGCCCATGGAGAATGGTACAGCTGGGCGACAATGGGAGAAGCAGCTGCAGGAAACCCGCAGGAACACACTGGGCTGAAGACCTATCCCAAAGAAAAAAAAAAAAAAAAGAAAGAAAAAAAAAGTATAAGAAAGATAAGGCAGTTGGGAGGGAAAAGTATCACTTCTGTTGCTTTTCAGCCTTTGGGAATTGTTAACTTGCTGTTGTTGAAGTCCCCCATAGCTTTTCTATCAGCTCTGAGAAGCAGCGTTAAGACACACAGAAGTGACTTAAGATGGGACAGGCTGTTTGTATGAATTCCCAGGTCCTGAGCAGCTTCATGCAGCCCAGCTGCAAGATGGCTGTGGCTCTTTGTCTCACAGTCCTTTCGTTTTCACTAGCACAAGCAGCAGCACAAGATCAGATGTGCCAGCAGGCATCCAGCTTAAGGCTGGCAAATATCTTTCAGTTACTAAGGGTAAGCTGCTACTGGCATGCCAAAAATTGTAACAACATATGACAAGAAAAGAGCAAAGGTGTATTATAGAAAACAATCACAGAAATATAAAAAAACCTCTTTTCTAGTGGAGCATTTCAGGCTGAATAGTACAATGCAATATTGCTTCAGTTTATAATTTATTTTTTCCAGTCCTGAAGTTAGCAAGCAACATTTACAGATATGAAATGAAAATCCTGAGACTTAAGCTAGCACAATGTTAGTTGGGATTTATGTTTTTCAAGCCTGTCCTGAGGTGGTCTGTGTCCAAGTTTTCTATTAACCAAATGGCCAAAGTTCACAGGGGTCTCTGTATTCTGAGAATTCATTTTGGTCCATCTTTGGCCCTGCTTGATTTTATTTCTATTTTCAGACGAGCACAATAAGTCTGTACAGCTGATAGAGTCAGGCTACATTTATTATCAGTCTCAGTTATCAGTTCACAGCAGGGACAGCTCAGTGGTTGCTGGCTGAAACATAAGCCTCGCGTATGGGTTTTATTTTTCCTTTTTTTCTCTCTAGCTCAAAGGAAAATCAAACTGTGCTTCTTTCTAGCTCATTCCTCTCTAGGCCAGTTGCAGATTTTACTGTGCTTCTGCCTGCCAAAGGTGATGATGGAAGTTAAAGGTGGCATCTCTCACAGTAGATGTTGGTCCCATGCCCGTTCAAAAACTTTGTAGGATTTCTGCCAGGGTACGGGTAATTAGCCTCTGTCTTGATTAGGTACTTATTTAGGTTTAAAAGTGCTGCCTATCAAAATCCCCTTTTCTCAAATCATAGTGTTACAATGAGCTATGGTACCCTTTTTATTCCCAGACCTGTGCTACTCTCAGATACTGAACAGCTGGTATATTTTCTGTCTGAAATGGGTGAAGTGTTTTCTTCATTTACGAAATTGTAAAAGCCTTTGGACTTCTAGGATGAAATGGGAGGTACAAGTACAGCACACTGTAAAAATAACAAAGAAGAGAGAGCACCTTTTATGTTCTCTTTAAACCCAAGGCTTCCTTGTGTGCTCTGAACCTGTAAGTGCTATTGATTGGGAGATCAAGGTGCTGAGTCTGCCTGTGATTAAGCGCTTTGTATTTACTGGTATCCCACCAGCTAATCAATTCTCCTTACCCTCCACATTCATTCCTATTGCCCATTAGGGCTATTACACTACACAGGCTCATGTCATCATTTAAATACTAGTCAGTCCAGTCTGTGGACTGTCCTAAGTGTGTGGTGACTGGTAACCAGAAAGCACCACCTTAGCACAGAAGAAAAATCCAATAGCATTCCCTAATAATTTAATTTCTTAAAATTAGAAATGCTAAAAGATTAGATCACAATTCCATTCTTGAAGGGTTCTCATAAATTACTGCTGAATACACATATATAGATAGTATATATACACACTGGAGTCAGTCTCTGGTTTTGTCCCAAAGACTGATTCCTCTTATTTATCAATAGCTGTCCTCGCTTCAAGAGAAAATAGATGGGGCTACACTACGACTCAATTTCAAAGCAGGTGATGCTGAGGGAGTTGCAACTTGCAAGGTACCTGTAGGATTTAATCCGGTATGAGACCTAGTGTCCATGCTTTTCGAAGCAGGGCTCCCTGCTCTTAGAGTGTCTGGCAGCTGGCCAATTCAGATGCTTGGAAGTACTTGAGAAAAACTAGTCTCTGAGCTTACTTGCTCTTTGCTCATTTAGGGCTTGAACAGGACGCCAGGCATGGATTGCTCCTTTATGAGTGACCTTCTGATGGGACTAAGGTGTACTGCTAACAAAGTCTACAGAGTTCAAAGGTGTTGCTGAATAGACCTCGGCACTTTTACTGAGCCCAGCAACCATCAGTATTGAAATTGCTCAGGTGTGGACCAGGAGATGGCTTCAAGAATAGTCCATGCAGAAGAAAGGTGAATGACTTATTCATCGGTAAACATGGGTAGTTGCCATAAGAGCAACTGCGAACCTGCTTCCTCCTCTACCTGTGCTGGAGCCTGGGAGAAGTGGGTATCCTTCTACTACCATAGGTCAGGGCGTGCAGGGATACTTCAGCTAGAGAGGGAGGGAGGAGCAGCAATTCCCAGCAAGGCGGCAAGCCTATCTGTTGTGGGTTATTTTATTCTTGGCCTCAGGACAAAAATTTTTGCTATTCTGACGAAAACCCTTGAACTGGGTACAGAGGTTTGGTTCTTTCTATCTAGCAGTCTCACTGGTGAAGCCAGTCAGAGTTGAGGTATGCAGCTGAGCTCTAACCAGCATTGAAGCTCAAGGCAGCAAAGGGTGGCAACTTGGCAGAAAAGCAACCAGCAATTCTAGATCTGAAATTAATAGCAACTTAGTGAGATGATAGCTTGTGCTTAGTTGAATGGGCAGATCAGTGAGATGAGAGGTGGTGAAGCTCTGTGATAGCTTTGTTGTAGTGCTTTTTACACAGGTTCTTTTGAGGACGGTAAAAAATTGCATAGTGCAGTGATTTGGTGAACTGAACTTTAATAACACGGGATATAAGACTGGATATTTATTTTTTCCTGGGTTTGGTGTATGGGACAGACACAAACTGTTCTGAAATTTTCCAATGGAGTTCTAGGCTTTGACCTCAATCTTTGTTTCTGACACCACCTAGTAGAGGAATTGCAGCATAAGTTCAGAGGAAAGTGAGGGAGTGGGGCATTTTGTGGCATCTGTTTCACCTAAGTATTTCACATACCTGTTTTGGCCACCATTCTAGCATATGACTGATCACATGTGGGGTGCCTGTTAAGGTAGAAGCTACTGGATATATTTTTCAGCTTATGCATGCTTTGTGCATAAAATACTGCTAGTACCCTTCGCAATGATGTTCAAAACAAGTACTTACCATTTGTTCTGCTCTGTCACACATGGTTTCTATAATCTGTTCAAAATGAATCTCTTCCTTTTTGGTGCATCCCTAATGTCTGCTTGTTTCCAAGTCAAAGTCCAAATATTCTTCAAGCATAAGTCAAGTGTCATTCATATAAAGAGTTGCTTGTTGCCTTTTAGGATATTTAAGTACTAGCCTGAAATAGATACATTTGTCTTTTAGCTTATAGAAATAATATAAAAGTAGCATAGCTTTTCTTTTTCTCTTTATGGAACTGAATTTATTAAGCATTTGACCATGAACCACATGTATGTGTAGGTTGCAGGTGTTTACCCTTGGACCATCACTTAATTTTGATGCAATGCCTAAGAAAACATGTGGTCAGCCAGTTCCACCTAGAAAAGGGTGTGGTGAATGAATTATTTCCTCCAAGGACTAAAAAAATGTATGCTCCTGAAATGGAGCCAGTAAAACCTGGATGAGCACTTCTCTGCGCAAAAAGTCTTGTAGCCAAGTCATGCTCTCTATTGAACTATAGGTAGCAGATGGCTCTGGAAATAAGCATATTGGGCGGAATGCCACAGGGCATTATTAAGATCTTCAGCCCACAAAAGGACTCGCATGAATTGCTTTTCCTTACTCGGGCCATATAAACTGCAGTGCATAGGACGATACATGAAGACACTGAGCTGAAAATTCTGGGGCCATCAGATAAGTAAAAAGTGTTGTCTTCAGGGAAACAAGTTTCAGGTCATCCAGTTGATTCAGAGTGTCATACTTCAAACAAATGTTGAAATAACTCCTTAAAATGCTTTATTGTATTTAAGTACATTGTCAAAAAGCAAAATGATGGATTAAAGCCTGATTTTTTAATTATTTTTTTTTTTAGCAAGTGCCTTATTGTATAATGATGAAGCACTTATAAAGTATAATGTGACAATAATTTGGGTATGTTATCTTGTTGGTAAGCTTCAACTTACCACCAGAATCAAGTCAGAAAATCTTAGAATCAGCTTTGAGTTCAGGTGCATCATGTCAGACTTGATCTGACCCACCACCTTGACCAACTGTTTGCTGTGTAGATCAGCCTAGATAGCCTAACTGACTTAGACCATATTGCGCTCCATTTGCAGTCTCCGTTTTTAACATTTATTTATTTCACTGGGATTTCACTTTACCTTTTAAAAATTCTGTGATTTCATCTTTGTTAAAACTGTAAAAGTCTGCTGAAGATTGGACTGAGGAGAGCTCTTGTGTCATTCTCTTGTTAGCAGATAGTTGAAGAAAATTGTTCTGGTTTCTTCTAAATTGTGCAGGGAACAGATCCCACCTTCATGCCTTTCAGGGTCCAAGTCGTATATTAGTTCCTATTCACATCTACAAGTTAAGCTTGTCTGGCAGCATTTTAATTTCTTTTATTTTTCCAATAACTTCTGAGAAATTGCTGCAGGTCCTACACCCTGTATTACAGCTTAGGCAAAGATCTATTTTATGACTTTGCATTTCTATTCTTTTTCAGTCAGAACTAATAATGCTGTCAGTGACCTGGACAGCAAGAATAAGGAGGGGGAAAAACAAACAAACAAATAAAAAAGGTAAATACCATAAGAAGCAAGATATCAAATTTAGAAAGAAACCATGGGCTCATACGGTAGTGACTGCTTCTCTTAACTCTGGTTGTGACCATGTGTACTGTGGAAAACTCTGGACTTCTACCAAGTAGTATTTTCTCAGAACAAGTTCTTTCACTCCGTCCTATGCCAATAGATTGAAAGTAGTGCCTAAAATAAAATCTTCAAGAAGATGTAATCTGATTATTTTTTGATGATATGCAAAACCTGAAAGTTTTTAGCTAAAAACTTGAAGTTCTGCCTAACTTCAAAAAAATCTGTTCAGATCTCTTCAAACTATTTAGGGATTGTTTAAAGCCTACATCTTAATTAAGGTATTTATGCTCTGGAAGAGCATATGGTCTTACAACTAATGTCTGAGACATTGGAATGATGAGACAGAGGGAAATTACGTGAAAATACAATTGAAATTCTCGTATGTTTGTTGCCTGAAGCCAAGGAGCAGAACAGGAATAGACAGTCACGTTGCAGAGTAGAGAACTCCAGTGTCTGCAGCTTAGTATAGAAATATCAAAGGTTTTACAATTAAAACCAGGCATTTTTGTGAAGTTAGCACCATACGTGAGGCATTGTTGAGGGGAAAAACAACCTCATCCTAAAGAAAGGCCTCCAAATAGTAAGGAAAACTATACAAAGAAAGCTCTGAAACTATGATCATTAATGCAAAATAATCAGACTCAAACTGAAGGAAAAAGACAGAAAGCTGAGAGAAAATGTAGGGGGTCACTGCACTACAAAAGTATTGCAAAAAGGAAAAAAAGGGGGAGACACACAACAGAGTAAAAAACACATATGTATGGGTTTCCCTGTGAGAAACAGCACCATTTTCTGTCTTAATACTGTAGCTAACTCAGGAAGATTCTTGTAGAAAGAGTTCATAAAAGTTGACACAGAAATGTCATTTGTTGCTGGGCAGCAGAGCAACTCAGACTATGGATTTATTTGATCACAAAACAATACAGTTTGAGGGAGGACCCTGTCTAGCATTCCACCTGATTAAAAAGATACGTCAAAGAAATAAACACCTAAAAATGAAGCTGACCCCCCCGTTGAAGTCCCCCAAGTACAGAATTACATTGATTCTAGTGGAGACTCTGAAAAAAGGACTGGCAAGCATGCAGAGAAGAGGGAGAAGATAGGAAGGATCACCCATTGCATAGGGAGCACACAATGTAATCAAGCTTTATCTGACATACTAGATGCAGCTAAAAGCATCTCAGCAAAATAGCTCTCCTGGTATAAATATTTACCTGTGCAAGTGCTGTGTCCTTTCCCTCAAAACACAAAGTCTCTAACACAGGGGGTGCGCAATTTATACGCAGTACCCTCCACTCATCATCCTGCCGAAAGGCACAGTCTGGGTGCTGGAGTATTATGGTAATGCTGATGTTAAATAAGGATAAAATTTCCTTTAAATACTTTGTCTGCAATATCTTTTTGCTGGGAATAAACAGAAAGCACTATGCAAGAACAAATTTGACCAAGTCAGATTCAACAGCTTTAAGAACTCTAAATAAATATAGTGCTTGAACAGCATAGATCACTTGGTCAACCTCCTCCTGACTAGGTCCTCTCCCACAGTCTTGCTATCAGTCCTTGCAATCTGCACTGCCCTTCCCATGGTGTAAGACTCAAGATTTCTCAAGGTGCTGGTTTTAAGACCTCTAATATTGTTAATTCAGATGTTTCAGAATTTTGTTTTACTCTGCAAACACTACAGAACTTGTCTGTATTGTAAGGCTGGCTTTTCTTAGGATTAAGAGAGCTTACTAGGACTGAGGGTGCAATTTTAGCAGAGAAAAGCTACTTGGGTTAGTTGCAAACTGGCTCATGCACCAAAACAAGGTGGGAGTCTACAGTCTGACACATGTAATACAGGCTTGTTACTGGGAATATGGGTGCTTCTGTTATGGATTTTGTTCTGTTTGGTATGTGTCAGACAGTAGGATAATATGTGTGAAACTCTGTTTCATGAGGATAACTTTGTACTGGGAAAAGAGCTAGATCAGTTTCTAATGTGAATATCCATTTTGTACGTATTAAATTGAAAACCCTAAAACCTGAAGCCTCCAAAGGCAGCTAGGTGTGGTGACTGTTAGGTTTAGGAATGAAGTCAAGCTGAGAAGCTTGTGCATGGAAATATAACTTGTATCCCCCTCAAAGGAGAGCAGAGCCTTCTGCCAGAGCCACTTCAGGGGGGTGCACTGATGGAGGCAGCCCTAGGGACCTGCCAGGAGGAAGTACCAAAGAAGATCGTTACCAAGTGCTCCTGTTCATCCCTCCTTTCTGATCCCTACTGCCTATTGCGTGTCTACACTGGTCCTCTGTCATTTTTTTCTTCCAAAGAGGCTGAGGTATTTTGATTCTTCCACATCTTCATTTCTGGTAAATAGTCTGAGTGGGAGCCTAATTCAGGTTCTTAGATTTACCACCTAGAGAGGTCTGCTTTCTCCCCACCGACTCTGTGGGGAATCGAGGAAGCTTAGCTACTTCAACTGAAGGTTAGCCAAAGTCCAATTTCACTGCAGAATTGCCAGCCGCAAGTATCCCATACTCTGAGTGACAGCTCCAAAAATGTGAAACTGGCTAAAACTTCCTAAGATTCTTGTAAAAGATATTTGTCATCTGCTGCCTGTTTCTGGTGAATCGCCTCAGTGAACAGGTTTGGTTCACAATTCAACCATAAATATTCATGCAAAAATAACATCTTTTTCTTTTGCACTTGGAGAGGGCACTTCCTATTTTTTCACCGAAGGTGTGGAGAAGTCTTCTAGACTTTTCTGTAGAGGATTAATAGCTTCTTTACCCATAGTCCTTTTCCACATTTTTTGGCACTCTCCTCTATTTTTATGAGTTGCTCACAATCATGTTTTCCAGCTTTTTCCCATATTTCCTTCCATCTCCTGCATGTTATGACTGTAGAGGGATAAACAATGTGAGGAAAGCTTTATCAATATAGGTGTAGATCACTAGTATCTGCACCCATGCTGTGCACACCACTGCAAGAAGGCAGTTCTAAAATTGTGTAGGAGACTGCTCTATTACATCTGAAATTTTTGAACTCATGTAAGCAGGAAATTTAAAATTAAAAACTGACAAATTAAAGTAACTAGAACTGACTTAATTGTAACTTAGGGAAGTATTCCACTTGAGCCCTCTAAATATGGCAGAAATCCTTGAATATACCATTAGATAGATTTCTGCTCTTCCATTGATTTCTCAGTTTCCTGTTGCCACTATTTTCCTCGTCTCTTGTATATTTAATATCCTTTGTGGTTTAAAAGTTGCTTTTACAAATATTTGCAGCCTTTGATGTTTTGTACTTGACAGATTAATAACCTCAAACTGTTTAGTGGCCTCCTATCTCTTTAAAAGATCTCATCAGATGAAATTTAATACACACTATATGTTATAGGCTTGAGAATCTAGAAAAGTACCATGGGAGGAACTGGTTTGCATTAATTCTGTTCAAATTCAGGAACCAGGTAGTTAAAATATTTTTTCTGTTTTCTTTTTTTTCCCCCTCTTTTTTTTTCCCTTCCTACCAAAGAAACCAGGTTGAGTGCAAAGAATTCTGTGCTTTCACTTGATGTTGCGGGACAGACTCTTTGCACACCTCTGTTCCTCCATGTGGACATCACCGTAGGACTCAGTTTGGGATGTAATTGGCCAGCTGGGAATTCACAAGGCGATATATTCATTAGTGTGATGCTCTGAGCGCTGCTGTACCCATCTTCAGTTGGGACCATGTTCAATGCTGAAGTTGGAAAAGTCCATGAATGCTCTGATATAGTCAGAGATCCTGCCAAGTGGTTGCCATCAAAAGGCATGCTGGCCTCAGTATGCTAGTTTAGGCATAAAATGCAAGCTCTTAGACAAGTTCTGGAGGTATCACAGTGAGGAGCGTATTATGCCAGTTGGAGCATGTGGTACAGTGCAGCCCTTTGGTGTGGCATACCTGGGCTAGTGCTGACCAAGCTGGCTCTGAAGTCACAGCATGCTGCCTGGGCTATTCACTCTCTGCCATATAAGTTTACACTTTGAAAAGACAAGGAGGAGGTGAGAGGGCAGACAACAGAAGAGACTTTGATTCAGGCAGATCTTCCAACTCCAGAGGCCTTTGGAGGTGCAGAGGCTGCAGCACGCATCTGGAAACTTGTACGCAGTGCATTTCCACATGCTAAGACACACAGACGAGTCCTTTTGCTCAGCGGGTAAAGATCAGAGAGCAGTCAAGTGCCCCTTAGAGGGAAAAGGAATAGAGCATACATTAACCTAGGCAGAATGTCCGTAGCTCTGCTCGCTCTTCAGCAATATGACTGCAACAAAAGATTTTTATTGTACATAAAGCAAACAGAATGCAACCTCTGCGAAGTCAGGCAAATTCTTCTCATTCCTTGTGAGTAGGAGGCAATCCATGCAGGGAATATACCTCTGTTTATGCTGCTGTTTTCAAACATACAAAAACAAGGCACAAACAAGGTCTTACGGCAAGGCCCAGTCCAGGCAAAACATGGCAGAAATCGTAGTGCTTCAGAGAACTTCATTTTCTGTCATCTACTACCAGCTTATAAACTTTTCCTTTGAAAAGCTAATATCACATTGTGTTATTTGAAAATAGGAGCAATACCGGTAAGTAAAATAATCTTTGACTGCAGTGGGTGCTGCTTGAAGCCTCACCTGGTGGCTCAGTGTCAGTTCTGGGACTAGTTCAGTCTGGAAGACAAAAGGTTTAAGAAAGATGTGAAGACAGTCCTCAAATATGTGAAAAGATCACTGCAAACTGGGAAAGA
>NW_008825109.1:13148873-13151744 GCF_000699105.1 Pygoscelis adeliae
TTCTCCAGAGGTGCTGGGGAAAGGACAAAACATAAAGGGTTTAAGTTGCAACAGAGAGGCTAATAAAGTGACTGCTTGGGTCTGCGGAATCATCACCGCTGTGGGTGCCCCTGAGCAGCATCAGCAGACGTTCCCCAGCAGTGGTGGGGCAGAACAGCTCCTCCTCAGAGTGGGAGTGGGGACCTCCCAAAGACCCCTTCTACTCTTCGCTTTGATTTTATTTGGTAGGCATGAAGCACAGAGCCTGACTTCAGTTGCAAACTTTTTTCGAAGTATGTACACACATAAGAATCTTATTCATAGATGGTGGTGAAGAGAGAGGAAAAACAATGGAGTTTTTCTTGAGATGTCAGTTCTAAAACAAGTGTTAAATTGTGTAATGAAGCTTTATTTAGGACAGCACTTGAGCAATATTTTCTTTTATAATGCTAATTGTATGAAAATGTTTTATTTTGGGTTTAGTTCGAAATAGCACTCTGAAAACTCAGAGTCCCTAGACAGTTCCTCTGCTGTGATTGGATACGGCATTCACCTCAGTGTATAAAGTCCATTCGTTATATTACGAGAGAAGTTTGAAAATATACCCCAGAATCTCTACCTCTACCCAACCTCTTGCATACTCCAGTGTTTGACATGTAATTAGGTTTTTACAATGGCAGTATACATTATATAGAATTAGCTTGTTGCTCCGAGCATGAACTGGGATTCTATATATTTGTCTCTCTCATTGTTTTGCTATTACACAGCTAAAGCTATTACATCAGTCTTACGGTATCAGTGCTAAGGATGGTGCTAGAGATGAAGGAAACAACGGCAAGGATGCATCTCCGTGGTAGGGTAGTTAGGGGCATCTCTAAGCTCAGGATGGCTGCATCCCTGCTGGAGCAGGGACAGCCTGAGCAGGAGCTTTGCTCAGACACCAAGTTTCTCAGAGTGGAGCCAGATGGTTTGCTCTGACAAAAGCCAGACTGCAAGCCACCGAGAGGGCCACGTAGCTGGCTGTGGACATTAGCCATATTGTAAGCGTGAGTCTTGAGCTAGCATAACAACACAGATAGTAGTCTATGCTTTTCACTATTTAGGAAGATATCTGTGCCTGCTAAACTTCTGTCACTATCCATTTTCTGAGTTAGCATTAAATATTGCTGTAAAATAATTCAGTGTAGACAGTATTCTAAAAGATCAACTTTTAACAAAACACAGGGGGGGTTATATTGCAAGACATAGCAAAGGCCTTTAAAAGACATAGGTAGAGGTTTGGGATAGCAAAAGCATATTATTTTGTGCCAGAAGGTCAGCTGTGTCGTTGCTAATTTGGAGCAAAAGATCAGTACGGTATCCGATTTAGGAAACACAGATTTATGGCATTATGGATTGGCTTTGTGTCCTGAAAATGTTTTGTAACTTGTAAAAGAAAGACTCTGTTTAGGAAAATATCTGATTTGGGAAGATATAGAAAAAAATTCCACTGTTATCATGAGTTTATACACATGAATCAAGTAAAGCATATACTTAAATCTTTTTCTTAGTCAGGACTCCTGGCCTTTTGATCTCTGTAAAGTAATGTAAAGATGTAAAGGTGGGGGAAAAAAAAGAATAAGTACTCCAAAAAAGCATCTGTTATCATTTATACCAATTAATGATGTAGTCCAATTAGGTTCATTAGGCCCTGATATAACTGAAGTCAAGGTAGCATTACACTGGGGTGAATTTGGCTTAATTGACCTAGACAAAAAGCTTCTGAGTATGTGATTCATAATTAGCATCTGACTGCATAAATGTCTTTCCTTTTCCTAAAGACTGATAAGTATTTTGATCCCATTTATAGCCTCTTATTTTGTAGACTTTCTCTATTACTATTGTTCAATAAGGCAAAATACTTATTCATTTCATTTTATGCGCTTGTGTATATGGGAGATTTTTTTATGCATTTATTCCACATTGCATGGAATCTCCCATATATGTGCTTTGTCATGTTGTGCATGAAGTGCATCTTCATTATCCATTATAAGAGTGCAGCAAGAGAGTACTGAGACACTAGGATACGAGAAGAAAAGAGAGAGAAGAAATGGTTACATTTCAGGAGAGTGTGTGCAGAGTTATGAGACTCCAATGCAGCATGTTTCATAAGAACAAGAAAACTTATGTTGCAAGAATGTGGGTTTTTTTTCTTAGATCACAAATTAAAAAATTTAGTTCAGTCTAAATTCAGACTAAGCAGTATTAAGTTATGCCCATTGTGTTGATGGATTGTAACTTTATTTACAAATTGCACAGAAATCATGCAATTCAAGACTGCAGGTCTTGTGGATATTTTTTTCTTATTATTTAGTGGACTGCTAATTTCTCATTTATCATTCAATTAGCTGCTTCACTTGCCTTGTCTAGATGTGACTTCTGCAAAATTGCATTCAGGTTCGCCCAAACTGGGGATCGATAGCACATAACTTGCCCTATATATGCCCAGGTTTCCCTGTACATGGCCTCTTTGAGGGCTTTGAATCTTTGCCTAGGATTTGTGGATCTCCAATAGCCTGACTGCTCTGAGCAGGCTGCAAAGATGTCACAACTCTGGATGTGTCCACAGCATTTGTGCAGACCACCAAAGAAGCACGTACACGCAAAGTTCAGGATGTATTGGCCTTACAGCACACGTGCTGAAATGGTGGTCCGTGCATGTACTCAAAGTCTCCTGGGCTCTAGAAGCTTTTGACTTAATTGAACATGTGCTATAGGCCTGACTTTTCTCAGAAACAGGTTATCTGTATTTCATGTGTGCAATTGCTCTGAGGTATCCCAGATGCATCAATTTCCCTGTGTTTGCATTATCTGGACAGAAATCCTGGACAGAAATATGGGAATCCTGCCTTT
>NW_008825109.1:13151956-13157534 GCF_000699105.1 Pygoscelis adeliae
GCCTTTTCCCCACTTTCCAGCTGTGAGATGTGTTGCAGTTTGATTGTCAGGCCAGTCCCCAGCTTTCCACCCCTCTGAAGTAAGACATTATTGAATGTATGTCCCCTTTTCGCCTTCTAGGTGCCAGGCTACTGGCACTATGCAAGGTGAAAGACAGCATAAATAGAAAATATAATTTGTACTTCCTTATTAATACTGTATCTCTGCTATCATTTGTCACCTCCTTTGTTACTGTAAGTGCTGTGCAGAATCTCATTAGTGGTCATGCTTTCTGGTTTCTGTTCTCTGTTTGAAATCTGTTTCTCATTTCCTGGCTGTTAGTTTTTGCTTGAGGGTTGTTTTAATTTATGGTATTGTCATTCTGACTCCTATTTGTGGTGTGAGATGATGGTCTGTGTGCATTTCTAAGAGTTCTTGTAGCTTTCCACATTCATGTAATTCTTTCTTTCAAGGACTCCCAAGTTCATGTTATTTTGCATAATGTCATTGTTGCCTGGATAAAAAATATTGCACTTTTAAGCATCAGTAAAGACGATTATCACCTGATTTAGAGTATTTTGGGGTTTGCATTTTAGATTGAATTTTTTGACACTGGGCTTTTTCCATGCCAGCAAATGAGCAATTAAACAGCTGCACAGACGTTATTGAGGATCATTCAAGAATATTTCATTGCAATGTACAGGGCAGTGCTTTTGCAGTGAGAGATCAGAACATTTAGGTCCAGCTGGGACAAAGGAAATCAACGGCTGGTGGGTGCTCTTCTGTATGGCATCAAGAAATAGTGTTTGCCATAAAATAAAAGAAATTGTTTTGAGAAATTGGCCCACACCTTCTTTTTGTCTCTTGGAATTATAATTGAGTAGCAGCCATCTTCCGTTTAAAAAGGAGAACTGTATTTGAGGGCTGCCAATCTCTAACATTAAAGAAATCATGAATTCCTCTTCCCAAGCACAGAAGTGTCTTGAACTCATGAGGTTTTACGAAACATTGGGAGGGAGAAGAAGTATTCCTTATTTGGCTTCCCTGCCTTTGGGACTTATATTCATATGATCACATTTTATTCCATAACCACATGGGATGAATGTATACTCCAGTTTAACAATGTGAATACACAGTTTTGAAAGCTCTGGATGTAAGAAAAGGTCCAGTATTTGTAAGACTTCAGTAATTTGGTGATGTTGACATCTCTGGTATTTTTTTTCTTTTCTTCATGAGTTTAAGAAAATTGGGTTTCTGTCCTGGTTTTAGAGGGTGCAGTTGATGAACTTAATATTTTCTAGCACATGTCCTCTTATCCTGGCTGTTTTCTTAGACAACAAAAAAGCTTTCAGGACTTACATCCTAGATGTATTTCCAAAGAAAAGCATCTCAAATCAGGCACTTCAGGTGACAATTTTGACAGCAATACAGGTAAAATCCAAAACTTGTCTCATGAGTAGCCTGAAGAGGTGGAGATTGGTACTAGAAGTACTCTTTTAAGGTTGATGTCTGAAATCATGCTACAACATACATATTTAAGTAAGGTTAATATCACCTTAGCTTAGATGATGTTCATAGGTGTTCAGACAAGGTAATGCTAGGTTTGATGAGTGCTTCTGAACATCAGGCTATTTTTACTTGGGCCTTGACTTTAAGCACTCTTGCTTAGAAATATGACTTCATTTGATCGGTCCAGGAAGTAGAAAGTTTTTCAGGTATCAATTTGGCCTGATGAGCATGAATAAGAGAATCTTGCATTGCTTTTGAAAGTGATAAAACCATCATTCTAGTTTTTATATACTTATTAAATATTTCCTCCATGTTGATGTTCTTTCCTACTTTTCCTAATTTTTTCTCCAGCCCAATATCTTCCAACTTAAAGAATTAATTCACTGCTTATCCACTTTGTTCTGATCTTCTGTTCCTTTTACTCGAGTCTAAAATCTGAATAAAATATTTTGCTCCTTTATCCTGCCTGAGGCCAGCAGAGGGCCAGGGGGAACACAGGAGGTGTATGCTACTCCCTCCTTGTTTCAGGGCAGAAACTTGAACCTGGCAGTCAAAAGTTACCAACGGGGAAGCAGAAGGGCTATGGCTCAATTCTCTTCATAGTATCAGTAGTGTAAATGATGGAAAAATATGTGTGATTGAGATGCATTCCTATTCAGTGTGGTCTTCTCCATTCCAGAGCACCTATTTTGGAGAAACCCCACTGCAGGCTTAGGCTGTTGCATGACAAGTGCAGGTGAATTCTCCAGAGAGATGAATTGTGGAGATTTAGAAGGCAGTTTTCCACAGGCTAATGGCTTGTCCAAAATTTTGTGGAATTTTATGAAGACGGCAAAGACATACCATTCCCCCAGTACCTTCTAAGCCCATGCTCCAAAACACGGGGCTGACAGAGCCACAAAAGAAAAAGCTGTCAGAAATTTTAATATGAGGAAAATGAAATTGTGTAACCACTAATCTTCTCAGAAAAGGGGGGGTTTGTGTGTGGTCTTGTGTTCGTGTTTTTTCCCTGGAGTTTGCTCCCCTATCTTTTCCACAAAACAAACAAATAAATAAAAATCTTAAGACAGAATGCCAACATGGGAAGTATCATCCTGATTGCTTAAAGATTGATAATTGTAAACAACTGGAAAACATCTTATGTAATAAGCAATGTCTGATTTCTTTGGCAACAGTGGAAGAAACTGTTCAGCACATAACTATGTATTTATCTAGTTTACTCCATCTGATGAAGATGAAAGGGTGAAATCGTGGTCTCCCTGATATCAGTGGAAATTTGATATCGAAGCAGGGTTCCTTATCTCTATTGAGATAAGTTACTACTTCATAGCTAACTGTTGGTTATAGAACCTGATGTGACTAATTAAAAACTCTACTCAGTGTCAGAGCTATCTGAGACAGTCACAGCTGAACAGTGAACACTAACAAGTGTCAACTCGTTAGAATCAAAAATCTAAATATTTTAGATCAAATAAGCCTAGGCTGTGTTGACAGATCATTGTAGCCAGGCAGCTCCTCAAAAAAACCCAGACAAGTTCAATTTTGTTAACAAATGATTTTACACCAAAGAAATTTGCAAAACATTGAGAACTCAGCCTTCTTTTGATTTCAGTGGTTGCTGACTTTGGGTATCTCACATACTCAGGCCAATGCAACCCAATTAAGTAATCCTTTATTTGCATTAATTGATAGTTTCATAAATAAGGATGAGACTGAGCAATATTTGAAATTATGAAAGCCATGAAAATACAGGTGCAAAGGTATGAACTTCTTTAATTAAAAAAGGGAAAAAAATGGGACTCCATTGCTGACACTCTCTCTTCTGACCTGCACAGCTAAGAAAATTTGCTGCATGAGATGGCAAGCCATAGTGAAAGCTGCTAATCAGGAATCCTGGAAACCCTCAATGCTGGAGTCATCTGTGGAGTCACTTGGACAGTCTGACAGCAGGAGCTCAGTCACAGAAAGGGCAGATTTATTCCAGAAGTCATGAAAGGGTTCTCAGGAAATAACAGAGTTACTGACCAAAGAAAATATTCAGTTCATATGTGCTCTTCAGAGGGTTGTTTCTCCTCCTGGCTGGAAATGTTTTATTGCAGGTATCTGGCAATTCTGCTGTAATGACAGTGATACAGTGCTGAAGCAAAAAAACATTAAAGGAATTACAGACAAAAAACTTGAGCAGGACCATGAGTTAAAAAGCAGTTAGAAGGGAAGAAACAATCCCAAGAAAGATGGTGTTCAAAGTCCATTAAAAATTCTGATATTAAACTGTTGGCAAGAGAATTCAGACTCATTTCTGCTGTAGGTACTCTCAAAGAACAGAGTCTGACCTCTTCTCTTTTTTTTGTTGTTTCTTTTTTTTTTTAACTACTGAGCATTTGCTTCTCCTGCTGACTTTAAATAGAAGGCCTGGGGACTCCATGCTGCTAAGAATGAGGCCTGTGATCATTAGCTGAAGGACCTGATCATAAAAGTGATTCTTATCTAAGTCTTAGGGCCTCTTTGCATGGGGCTTTTCTTGGAAGAGAAAGAAAATAGAGGAGAAAAGAGACAGTCCAGATGCTAAATTTTTACTACTTCATCAGTCTCTGACCAGACCTGATGGTTTCCATGACCATCTTTCTGATCACTTCTTTTTAGCCTTTCTCTTCTTATCTTCTCCACCTGAGACACATTCTATATCTCACTCTTTTTGTTCTCTTCTTCACTTCCCTGTCTTTCTTACTACTGTCTTTTCCCATGCATTTCACTTACTATCGCTCTGATAAGTATTCTACTGCTTCCCTGCCCCTTTCTGCCCCCCTGCCAAGAATAAAAGGGGGCGAAAATGCCTAACAAAACTCTACATACCCTGGGAACTACAATTATATTTGCGCCATTGCATTGCTAACTGTTCTGGACATGAGGATGGGGGGAATCCAACCTTGTATCTATCATGTTAACATGGACTGGAGGCCTGCTGGAGAGGCGCATCTACTGCTGGATGTTTACATGCTGCCTAGCACAAAGGGAGTCACACACATGGTTCGTTGTTCATTAGGTACTATCACAACAACCATAATTAATACCATGATGAATCAGTTGACCATAATTTTTTTGCTTCTGTAGCTTGCAAAGATGAGTGCATTCAAAATTCACAAAATGAATTATTAAATTGGTCCATGATTACTTTGAATTTGTAATTTATTTCTAAGACATGAAGATTTAAATAATCCATTTAGTCATCGTTGTTACATATTAATTCACTGTTTGGTTAGACTCTAGGCAGGCTACCATGTTAGGGTCATTTTAACTACTGTTTTCATTAACGATTATTATATCTGCTCCTGGAGTGTATGCAAATGAAGGTTAGTATGAATTTGTCAGAATTATCTTAACTTCATTCTGTTTGTCAGGCATAGCAGGTTTGTATCTAGTTCATTGTTTTGGGAAAGCTTTTCTGCACTTGTCTCTTTAATTTCATTTTGCATGCAGGGCTGGTGGTTTCTGCACTATAGCCCATGCTTCCCATGGGGGTTTTGTTTGCTTGCGAAATTGCCTCTGATGATAGCACTGCACTTCAAGGCCTGCATGTGTATTCCTTTGTGTCATTGTGTACTACCCATGCATGTACCCTACATTACTACGTCCATTTAAGAAAATAGTATTATTTATTATGACAATAAATAGTCTAAAATTCACCATGTAAGTTGAGGGGCAGAAAATGTTCTCTCTGCAGAGAATCCAGTCTGCACAGAAAGCAGAGTTGATATAGAAGTAAGCAAATCTCAATGGATTTTTTTAATTCCTTTTTACATAAATACATGATAAAGAGAAATGTTAATTAGGGCAACACAGTTGTTCCTTGTAGCTACATAAAAATACTAGAAATCATTAAACATGATCTTGTGTTTTGTTGTACACATGGAAATTTGTAGCTGTCTTACTGATTAATAGGCTATAGGAAGGCTGGTGATAGCACAGTGACACTTGGCCTGTGATGTTAGTTTGTATGCTTCCTCCTCCTCTTCCTCACTGCTGGGTTCATGGAACAGAAGAAAAACATTGGATTTTACTCTGGTTATAGTGTTCCAAGTACTTTTCCCCC
>NW_008825109.1:13157574-13168100 GCF_000699105.1 Pygoscelis adeliae
TCTTTCCCTCTCGCCATCTCCTGACAAAAAATGGTAAGTTAACACTAAGGCAAAGAGGTCTCATTATGGTGGCAGAAACGTCAATACACCTGACTTCTTGATGACAGACCTCAAATGCTATATCTTTCTTTCAGGCTTTTACAACCAGTAACTTCACTGATGTTATTCTTAATTTGTTTATACAGATATAAGTTAAAGCAGAATGATAAATTCCTCCATATGCTTGTCATGCAACATTGGGAAAGAGAAGTAAAAAACAATCCATAAGCTTTTGACAGAATAAGAGAACAGGGGATGCGAGTTTGAAGAAAACCAGCAAAGCAGCAGGGAAAGCAGCAGGGAAAGCAAGAAAGCACATCTCTGCTGTTTGGGGATTTCATTCATTTCCTGGTCTGCCTTGTGCAGGAGGATTGCTGCTGCCTGGGCAGGTGCTGTACCTGAGTGCAGCAAGGGACTCCATCTGCAGTCTCTTCAGGGATCCAGACCCTATCAGAACTCTTCTGGTACACTCCAGAAACAAACCTGGATTTTTTTTCCCACATGATTATTTAAAAATTCTACTGTATGGCTTGACAAATTTTGATGTAAATTATGTAGCGACTTACAGGTGTTATTACTGAAATTAAGAGACCCAAACCAGCTTCTTCATTTTGTTTTAAGATATCCAAGTTTTAAAATAATCAATGTTTTATGAGTTCATAATGGACCAGGTCAAAAAAGCTTTATGAGCTCAACAAAATGGAAGTGCTTCTACAGCGGTCTTCCATTAAGTTTGTATTTTCCTACTGCTTTCACCTTCGCAGTGTGATATATTTAGAAAGTATTTTCCCGAAGTAAGAACTATTTCCTTCTGAAGTGCAATATGTTTGAAAGCTACATCATCCAATCTGAAAATGTTCATATAAGAAACTCCATTTTGAAACAAATTAGAAGTCAAAATTTCTTGTTGTTCAGTTTGAAGTCTTGAGAAGTCTTATTAGCAATACCATAAGTAGTCTCATAGAGACACACTTTCAATCTCGTACACTGTTGCCTCCTTCTTGACTGGAAAATTTCAGCAGTTCACACACACATTTTGGCTTGACTGATTACATGTTTAAATGAACAGTTTAAAAATCTGAAGAACACATTCAGCTTTTAGTGAAATTCATTGATATTTAGTTACCTGCCTTTGAAAAGTCTTCTTCGCATAGTTCTACTATGGTTTGAATATTTTGTCCTAGAAGGAAAGGCAACAACTCAAATACAAACACTGTGTAAAAAGCTTCCCTAACAAAATTGCTGCCAGTTAATCTCTTTCCAAGCATCCCATTTCCAAGCTTCCTACAGGCTAAAAGGAGAAAAAAATGGGTCTTGAAACACAGACAAATGTTAGCAAATGGAGGCTGTTCCAGTACAAAACCAGGATTAATTTCACCTAACTTTAGGCAAGTAGAAATGCTTCTAAAGTGTTAGCGTGGGTGTGCTCTTGCTATAGTGAATGAAGAAAAGCATCTCCTGGACAATTCATCACACCACCTTGAGCTACGTCTGCATGGGCAAGCAGTGCAGGAGCAGCTTGTCCTGAGGACCCAGCACAAACATGATGCCATTTAGTATGGGGAAGAGGCTTTGGAGTAGCCTGAGTCTAGGCAAGAACCCATTTGCAGTTGAGTGTGTTAGATGCACACCTGGAAGGCAGTTTCCAGCTGTGTTTCATCAGGTTGCACTGTCCATGGCTGCTCCACAAGGTCAACCCAGGAGTGGTCAACAGGAGCAGCTTCTCAAGGGCCTTCCTGACATTGTACTAATGTGGGGTAAATTCCGCCCCTCCCCCCAAGTACTTTTCTGTTTCCATTCGAAAACATTCCTAGGAGGATATCTTAAAATTGACGTCTAAGTTTTAGATAGTTAAAATTAGGTGTAAAATACATCTCTGAAGTATGGAAGCCATTCTCAAACGTCATTGATTCTGAAGAAGTCCATCTTCTCTGCAAGCATGTCTTGAATCTAAAGAGCAGATAATGCTTCAGAAATAGCCATTGTTCCCTCTCTCAATTTCAGAACAAAGGGGAGAAAAGAAATTACTCTGCCAGTAAAATAAACGTTTATAAAATAAATCGTTTTTTGTTTGTATTCATCATCAGGTTCTGCTGGTACATGTAATTTTTAAAAATTATCCTGTAGACTACTGTATTTCATGAAGGACTCTTCACCGCAGGGATTACTGAACATTGTTTTCGCCATAGCCAATCCCTTCTTACTAAGGAAGTTCTGGTGGAAATGTCTTCCCACTTGTGCAAAATACTTCTCATCCACAATAGTGCTGTTTCTCTGCACCTGTTAGTGATTGTGTGACAGCCTTGTGGTATTTACAGTTGTTCATGTAAAGAGTGCTACACATTGAGCATATGCTTCAAGTATTCTGTTAATGTAATTTAGAAGCAGAAGATGAGATCCATGTCCCTTGCAATCACCTGTGCCTCTGCAGAACTCCAGGAAGGGTTTTCTGGACAAGCACAGTAGTCCGTAAGTCAGCTCCAAAAGCATGAGTCAGTGATAGGTTATTATAGATATGCTCCTGTACTGTAATGCATAGAACTGTTTAGGCTCTTGCACTGTGGATGGTGCTGTATTCTCTTACACTTTCTGTGTCCGTTTCTTTAATTCTCATCATGGCTATCAAGGGAGTTAGGGGATTTTTACAACCTTAAAAGTCTATGACTTTACATTTGGAAATGAGCATGTAAAGGATTGCCAAATGAATAGCAAAGGGCTGAATCCAGCAGCAAAATCCTCTGCCCAAAATGTTGACTGAGCCCTGCAACAAGCTGAAAATTTTGCTTCTGTCCTAGGGCGCAGGGACCAGCAGCAGAGAAGAGGAGCAGAGCATCTGATTCTCACTGAGGACACAATTCCTGGAAGAAGCCTTGAGGAAGTTTTCATCTTCTCCGAGTTTAAAAATAAATAAATACAATACAATAACTGGTGAACAAGACTCGGTGTTCAAAGTTCAGTTCTCACTGCATATACCTGCAGTTTTCATAACAGTAGAGGATTTAATTTTTCTTCTTTTGTGCAATAAAGGTTATTTTGATTTTATAATTCTTTTTGTGTCTTTTTGATTTTACTGTATTTCCCCATTGAATCTGAGACATAAAAATGATTTTTTCTAAAAATTATCAAGATGGATTTTCAGTCTTACCAACTGGTGAGCTGAGATATTTATGTTAAAGATTTCTCTTTGTCACCTCTCTCCTCTAAGAAATATTAGTCTGAATGGTGGAAAAGCTCTGTAATGTGTTTTGTACAGAACCCAGGTTTTACTTCACCTTCTTCATACTTTTTAATTTTTTCCTTTCTCCTTTTCTCTTCTTCCCAGTGCTACAAAAATTTTTAATGCATCCAAAACAGAAAACCTTCTCAAGCCAAGAAGTACACTTAATGCAAAAAGCAAAACAAAATAGTGAAGGAAAATGTTCCAAAAATGACCCTGCCCAGAGCTGCTCAGTAGATGGGAAGTTTAGAGAGTGAAGGCACATTTTAAGCATTTAAAATAAATTTAAGATCCTAATCCCTGAACAATAAAACCTCTGTATTTGTTAAAATACAGTAGATACCGGGGGGGGGGGGAGGCCTGTGGGACCATTTATACAACTAAAGCAAATCATTAATGCATTCTGCAGAATTGGGATATAAACCTTTTCTTTCATTTCATATCAACCCACACAGTGTGAGGGTTCATTGTCCTCTCTTGCTTTTATATTCAGATACATTTCATTTCATGTTAAAAGTGATGCATTTGATATTTACAGACTAAACTAAGATTTTATCCCCAGCCATTTTTTCAGTTGTGTTTAACTTTCATAAGCCTCGCTGTACACACTGAAATCATGCATGCAGAGTCTTAGTAAAGCTGTTTTGACAGTTTTCCCTAATAGGCTCTAATCTGAAAATGTGGGTTTGTCATGGGAAAGAAGCTCTAGAAGAGTAAAACTGGGCTTAATTTGTACCTCTAACTGAAACCTAGCTGATTCAGTACTTCAATTGTGAGGATTATAGTTAAGCCTGTATCTTCTGACTTGCCATGTCGAGTTGCGCTAAAGTCAATTCTGTGCATGTCGTACTTGCTGACTATAAATGCTTATAACTTTCAACATAGTGATCATGCTTGCATCACACACAAACCACCTTCTTTTTTTAACCTCAGACTGACATTCATCCAAAATATTTTAAAATCTATTTTGAGGAACACTGAGGTTTTTCAGATCACATATTAAACACAGCAAGGAACTGGTTGCTTTCCTTCAAAGACAAGTATGCAGAGAGGTCTGCTTGAGAGAAACTGTTCAGAGGTAGTCTGTGAGGAAAAAATCCTGCCTGAATGCCTTCAGCTTGATAAATGATGAGGAAAGGGCTGAATCTGGGGTAGGAGATTGTGGAAGATAGTGTGGCCTTGTTGTCTTTAGGAAAAGGTCAGAAGTAAGAGATTCCCAAGGTAGTTTCCTGCAAGAAAGGAAGAAAATCCTTCAAATGGGCTTCCTTTCTTGGCTTTGCCTTTATAAGAATTCGTTTTACTTTTGCAGGTATGTCTCTAATGAAAGGTAAAATCTGAGACAAATCAGTTTGTCTTTTTTTACATAAGCTGGGAGTTTGAATTGAATCCCAGACTTTGACAAAAACTTTATTCACCATGAAATGTTCAACCCTTTCTCACAGATTTTTTTTTCTATCTTTTTAATAAGCCCTTTTTCTTGTTCAAACACCCATTGGAACTTTGAGCGTGTTTCTTTTCAGACAATGGATGTCCACAAATCAGCAACAACTTATTTTATATTTATTGAGCTATGAAATCTTGTTTGCCGTGCAGTCAATGTTCTTTATATTTGGAATTTTCCACTGTTGCACAAATGAAGATTTGCTTTCTGGGATACCTTTCTGTCACTAATGTTTCTGCCAGTGATCATGCAGATTTATCACAACTGTAGGTTTCTCAAAATCTTTGCTTTCTTGCTCCTTGGAAAGTCTATGCTGTCAGAATCACTGCAGCAGCTGCAAACTGTGTAAGCTTCTGAAGTCACCTTCCACTTTAGTGCATTGGCTCTGACAGATCTGGACCTCTTAAGTATGTTAAATAGTCCATGCTACTGGAAGATGGGCAGTAAGATAATAACTTGCAGGTTTTATTTGGGCACAAAAAAGTTTTTGTAGAATTGGTATATACATAATTTTTTATGAGGAACAAAATTTTGTGATCCCAGTGGTGACAGGAGAGAGAATTTTAAAGCAAAGATGCTCCCAGCTCAATCCCCTTTGACCCGTCAGACTCGGTAATGTATCTGAATGTTAATGTTGAACAATAGCATAAATTGCCTAGCTACATCCATGCTGGGATTATTTTTAGATTAATGAGAGATGGTTTGAATTACAGAAACTGGATCTAGAATGGACTTTAATAAGCAAAAATGTCGGTGGGTTTGCTAGCCAGGATTTTGGTTTGGACTGTTATAAAGAGAGGCAATTTGTGAGTCCTTATTAAGTTCCTGCTTTACTTTCCCAAACACTGAAGAAGCTGTATTTGAAGCCAAAACCCGCTCAGTGTCCTGGAGCAGTTGCTGCCGTGGGCCTGGGTCTGCCTTCAGTGATTATTCCAGGGGGTCTCAGGAGAGGTCGACAGCACTCAGGGTCCCTAAGCAAGCGGCAGTGGGCGATGTGTTGCTTTGCTCCAGCTGCTTCCCTGAGCTGAGAGTCTACACCTTCTCTTACGTGGGGAACGGGATACTCCTTGGAGGAAGGCAGGGCTGTGAAAGTCTGCAGTTCTTCATTCCTTGGCTTCCTGTGGTGCAACAAACACTTTGCACGGCACACGATGCCAGCAGGCCTGGCCAGGGTCAGTGTAATACCACGATTCAGGTGCAACAAGCCTTGAGGAGTGAGGCAAAGAAAATGTGACCGAGAGATCACTGAGAAAAAATCAACTTTGAAGGCTTATGCTTGATTTTCAAAACCAGAAGATACTTCAAAAGCAACGACAAAATACACTGCTGGAAAAAATTACATAAAACCTGAAACACAAAAGCTCATTTTAAAAAGCTTTTTGTATTTTCCAGAACAATTTGTATTAAAATAGCTCCTCTTTAAAAAAAAAAATAAAAGTTGTTTTTAAAATGTTTTTCAATCTGTTATTTTCAGTCTCTTTCATTCTGGTGATCTCAGCAAATAAGCATTCACCCTGCTCCATCCAGATCTTTTTTATTCAGCTTTTTGTTTTTAAACCCTCAGATTAACCAGTAGGACAGAAAATATGAACATCCCCTGAATACTTCAGTACCGGGTTAATTCAAACCCCCTCATTGGCAGGTTGCACTAACCTGGCTGACAAGCACGCTCAGATGGAGAAGAAGGGCTCGCTCCCTTCTGCAGACCCTGCCATGAAAACAGTCATTGGTAACAGAAGACAGAAACATCTTCAACCATTGCAACTATTTGCTGATCACTGTGTGTCTGTGGCCTCAGAGTCGCGGGGAAAGAATTAATGAGCATTATGGAGATGGCTTATGGTGAGAAAAGGACCACGTGTCTGTTACTGTGGGACTCTGGGAAGCTTAATTTCCCAACTGCTAAAAGAGTTATAGCAGAACTGTTCATTTTTTAGCTAGTCCCTCATGAAACTGAATTCCCCCTTCATCTGCCACACGGTGTTAGAAGCCCAACCTGTGCGATTCGGGGGTTTTCTCTGGATGAATTGCTAAGAGATTTCTCCCTTATGCATCAGATTTTATTTGGGCTCTTATAATTGCCAGTGATTTGAATTCACTCCCTACAGCTTCCACTGTGAAGAATAATCAATACAGCGAAATGATTCGTTCGTAGCACATTACTTATTCTTGAGGTTTATTCTTGCCTACACTTCTGCATGCTGTGGATGATTACAAGACAGACACAGTATAATCTTTAAATGTAATGAAGTGCCAGTTTTCTTTTAAGCTGGTTACATAGTAAAAATACAGGTTTTAGAGGCATTAATATCTCAGTTTGGATTATAACATTAAAAATAACTATATCATATTCTCTTCCTTTGGTTCATGATCCTGTCTGTTGCTAAGAAACCCTTCCTCAGGTGGCTTTGAACCTTCTCAGCATTTTCGTCTGTAGCTATACTACCTTGTCGAGCCATAGGATACTGCTGCTGTGTTGCTGGAATTTATGTTCCTTGCTAAAAGTAATGAAACCATTGTGCAGATAAGTAGCTAATTCCTTGGTCTTTCAAAGCATTATGCTTTCCCCTTCAATATTTCTCATCTCATTTTTTTAAGTGTATCATTTAAGGTGCTATGTAGTGAAAAAGTGTGCACAAGACAGAGGTAGTCATGACATATTTTGATTTGATCTCAACCCTTCCCTTTTGTGGCTGTGGCTTGGGCTCATGCCATAAACAAATATGGCTCTTCATATCCCCAACTGCATGCCTTCCATCAAGCTATCCGTAGACTTCAACCCGATAGTCTATTTCCTTGCTGTGAACCAAAATGTTTGGTGGGTTTTTTTTCTTTCTTTTTTTTCATGCTTCAAAACAGCATGTTTCAGGACAGTTGCAGTGACAAAGGGAACAACCAGACTGTCAGAGGGAATGGCTTCTTTTAAATACCATTTCACAGCATTTAAGTGCAACACATTCTAACTGGTAGCTGTTTATTGACAGTCTCAGAAATAGGTTATGCTGAATGCTGCGTTCTTAACTGCATATGGAATACTATATAAATGTAACATATATACACATAAATATATATGCATATATGTGTATGTATAGAGTTTATTTATTCAGAAAGCACATCCATAGAGTGTATAATACCATCATCACTTTTTATCAATTTTAACATCTGATAAACATTGTAAAGTTCAGCACATATTGAACTAGAAATACCTCTGGGAGAATATTTATGAATTGTCAAGTTAGAGTTTGTTTTTCAAATTAGTGAACTTCAAATCAGTTCCAAAAGAAAGCAGTCATGGAGGAAAAGCTCTCCACTAGGAAAAATTAAATCAGGCAGGAACTAGATGATAATTTAAGTGGAAAAATAAATCTGACTATTATACTATGAAGTTGCCTTATTAACTCTGTTTGTGCTCTGAGTTTTTCCTTTTTCTTTCTCCATTATCCCAATAGATGTCTTTTTCTCTAGTGCTGTATACTTTAATATGGATGTACATTTATATTGCCATATTTGTGACAGAAGCATATGCTCATCTAGCCCTATTTGCATGTGAAGATTAACATTTGTATATTTTGTATTTGTTAATATTAGGTCATACCCTCAGCAGGTAGAAAATGGCATGGCTCCATTGACTTCAACAGAGCTTTGCCAGGTGATGATTTATTCCTTTGTTTCATTTCACCTGGGTTTTGAATTCTTCCAAAAACATACCAATCTGTGAACGTGTTTTTCAAAAGTACAAACAAAGGAATCAATATCTTTCTTAAAATAAAGATTTCTGAGTACACCAATGAAATCTCAGGGCTGTAATCCCTAACACATTCTGCTCCTGCAAACTTCAAGTTATACAGCTTTGCTGTACAGCATGATAGTTCTTTGTTTGAAAGGTTAAGGCAGTCTTTAAAATGTGCTTAGCTTGCCATACTGCATTTTTATTTCAGAGCTAATGTCTCTGAAATGAAATGAAAAGAAAGAAAAGTGTAGAACAAAGTTAGCTTGGATTTCCTGTGACCTTAGGGTGTTCGGTGAAAGTGTCTACAATTTCAAAATTGAATAACAGACAAATATATATATATAAAAATATATATAATACTAGGAAAAGGTTAAAACTGTATGAAATTTAGCCACACAAGTCTCACTTCCTTCACATACAAAAGATTGTTGCAATAAGCAATTCAGTATCTACAAACATTCAAATTAAAAGACAGCTGAAGTTTTAAAATTGAGACTTCCTCTTGGGTGAACAGCTAAAGAATATTGTTTAAAGGATGGAAAAGTTGCTTGATCTGAGCAGTGGGCTGAGGCGTTGACTTCAGCCACAAAACCACACCTGAAACCAAACTTTGCAAGAGGTCTCTGGATATTCTGGCTCAGCTATTTAGAGACACTTCCGTCATGAAAGTGAAATCCAAATGAACAGCATCCCAAAGCTTTTCAGAGAGAGAGAAAGAAAGATGGAAATGGAGCAGAATCTGACTCGACATTTTGTATTTTCTCTACTGATGAAATATTTTGATAGAGTCAACAGTTCTGCTGTCACATTCTATAAAGGTTTTCTGTTAAAAGAAAAACATTGAGCAAATACTCTTCTTCTTTAGCAGGGAGGAAATATTTTACCATACTTCCTAGCTATTGCTTCTTTTTGCTGAAGTACGTGTTAATATTATACTCTACTTGATTATCTATTCACTGTTCCTCAATAGGATTTTCTAAGACAGAAACACAGTTGAGGCAGGAACACACATGAGCAGATGACCTGTTCCAACCCCCTGCTCAGAGCAGGTCAGCCAGAGCAGGTTGCTCAGAGATGTCTCCAGTCAGAATTTGACTATCTCTAGGGATGGAGACTCCACAGCCTCTCTGGGCAACCTCTACCAGTGTTTGACCACCCTCATTCTTATTTTACTTTCCTGTATTTCAGTTTGTGAAAGCCCATTGCTTCTTCTCAGTGGAGCCCAGTGACAGAACAAGAGTCTGGCTCCATCTTCTTTACTCCCCCAGTCAGGTATTTATACACATTGATAAGATTTCCCTGAGCCTTCTCTGCTCCAGGCTGAAGTCCCAACTCCCTCAGCCTCCCTTCATATGACAGATGCTCCAGTTCGTTAATCTTAAGGTCCTAATTGGACCTTAAAGGGCCAAAAGTGGCCCTTTGCTGGTCTTGCTTTAGTATGTCCCTGTCTCTTGTACTGGGAAGCCTGGCACTGGACCCAGCACTCCAGATGTGTCTTACCAAGGCTGAGCAGAGGGGAGGGATCACCTCCCTCAACCTGCTGGTAACACTTTCCCTAATGCAGGCCAGGAGGCTGTTGGCTGCCTTTGCTTCAAGGGCACATTGCTGGCTCATGGTCAACACAGTGTCCACCAAGACCACCAGATCCTTTTTCGAAAAGCTGCTTTTCAGCTGGGTAGCCCCTGCTGTGTACTGATGCCAGGTGTTATTCCTCCCCAGGTGCAGGACTTTACATTTCTCTTGTTGAACTGCATGAAGTTCCTGTCAACCTGTTTCTCCCGTCTGTCAAGGTCCCTTTGAAGGCCTGCACAACCCTCTGGTCTATCAACAACTCCTCCCAGTTTTGTATCACCCACAGACCGGCAGCAGATGCACTCTGTCTTGTCAGCCAGGTCTTCAATGAAAACGTTAAAAAGTATTGACCCCAGTACTGACCCTTGGGGTACACCTCTAAGGACTGGCCTTCAACTAAACTTTTTGCCACAGATCACAACCCCTTGTCTGAGGGTAAAGGCCATGGCTCCAGCTGGGGGGTCTGCACCTTCTCCCCCAGCGGCAGCCGATGCCTCCACGCAGACGGCACTGCTGAAGGCAGAGGC
>NW_008825109.1:13168440-13168655 GCF_000699105.1 Pygoscelis adeliae
CCCGCTTCACCGCTCTGCAGGCCAAAGAGGGAAGTCCTGTCACACCAGGAGACGCGCTGGAGCTGAGTAAGGCAGCCCGATCTGCCCCCCGTATAACAACGAGCACCACTAAGAAAAGGTGACGGTTGACAGTAGTAGGCGACTCTCCTCTGAGAGGTACGGAGGCACCCATTTGCCGACCGGACGCACTCTCTAGAGAGGTGTGCTGCTTACCG
>NW_008825109.1:13171824-13203279 GCF_000699105.1 Pygoscelis adeliae
ACAAACTTTTTAGCAGGGCCTGTTGCGACAGGACAAGGGGGAATGGCTTTAAACTAAAGCGGGGTAGATTTAGACTAGATATAAGGAAGGAATTTTTTATGCTGAGGGTGGTGAAGCACTGGAAGAGGTTGCCCAAAAAGAGGTGGTGGATGCCCCATCCCTGGAAACATTCAAGGCCAGGCTGGACGGGGCTCTGAGCAACCTGATCTAGTTGAAGATGTCCCTGTCCACGGCAGGGGGGTTGGACTAGATGACCTTTAGAGGTCCCTTCCAACCCAAACTATTTTATGATTCTATGATTCTACGTCTGGCAGTTCAGCCAGTTTTCAATCCACCTCACTGTCATCTTATCAAGTCCATACTTCATCATCCATACTTCATTTGCTTATGAGGATGTTGCGGGAGATAGGGTCAAAAGGCTTGCTAAAGTCAGGATAAACAATATCCACCACTCTCCCCTCATCCATCAAGCCAGTAATTTAATAATAGAAGGTCAGTCAGGCATGATTTCTGCTTCATAATTCATTCTGACTGCTCCCAGTCACCTTCTTGACTTTCATACATTTAGAAATGGTTTCTGGGATTATTTGCCCCATCATCTTCCCAAGGATCAAGGTGAGGTTCTCTGGATGCTCCATCTGGCTCTTCTTGAAGATAGGGATGACATTTGCTTTTTTCCAGTCCTCAGGAACTTCCCCCTGTTGCCACAACCTTTCACAGATGATTGACAGTGGCCTCGCAGTGACACGGACCAGCTCCCTCAGCAGTCATGGGTGCATCCCATCTGGTCCCAGGGATTTGTGTACATCCAGGTTGTTTAAATGGTCCCTAACCTGATCCTCCTCCAAGGGTATGTCTTCATTGCTCGAGACTTTCCCAGAGGTCTCAGGGGCCTGTGATTTCTGAGAGCAAATTTTAACAGCAGAGATTGAGGTGAAGAAGGCATTGAGTACCTTGGCCTTGGCAGTATGTAACTCAGCCTTCTTCATGTCTCCTACCACCATGTCCCCTACCCCATTCAGCAGTGGGCCCACATTTTCCCTGGTCGTCTTTGCTGCTGAGGTATCTGTGGGAGCCCTTCCTGTTGCCCTTCATATCCCTTTCCAGATTCCAGTCCAGGTGGGTTTTTGCTTTCCTAAACCCATCCCAGCGTGGTTAGACAGTGTCTACATATTCCTCCCAGCTCACCTGACCTTGTTTTCACCTCTTGATGCTTCCTTTTTATGTCTGAGTTTTGTGAGGAGCTCCTTGTTCATCCATACATGTCTCTGCTACCTTTGCTTGGCTTCCTGCACATGGGGATGGACCATTCTTGAGCTTGGAGGAGGTGATCCTTGAAAATCAACCATTCTTACTCCTTTGCCCCTCTTCTCTCCAGGACCATATCCCATGGCATACTTTGAAGCCAGTCCCTGAACAAGCCGATGTCTGCTCTCCTGAAGTCCAGGGTTGTAATCCTGATTTTTGCCCTGCTCCCCCCTCTGAGGATCCTGAACTCTGGCATCTCATGGTCACTGCAGCCAAGGTCACCTCCAACCTTCATATCCCTGACCTCATTTGCAAGCATGAGACCCAGTAGACTACCTCCGCTCGTGAGCTTTCTGCTCAAAGTGGGCCAGCTTTCTGCTCTCCACGGTCCTCACAGGGAAGAAATGATCCCCATTCTCTCACTAAGTCCACAAAAGCCGGATTCGCAAGGAGTGTAACAGGAGGACTCAGGATTAGGACAAGACAAGTAGGGAAATAGTGGCCTCTGCAGTCTTGCCTTTTCCCAGACTGAGAGAGGTCAAGTAAGATGCAACTACTGACATGTCTGTACTAAGCTTTCTGTTATTTTATGTCACTTTCTTAGTGGTGTTGAGAGAGAACCATCTGAGGTAGCTCTGAACTAATTTTGATGGAGATTCTGCTTATAGCAGGACTGCTTTTCTGAAAAGATTAACAGAGGCCTGCAGGAGAGGTACAGTTTACTTTCTATTTACATGCAACTGAAAAACTCTTCGTGTGGAGTGCTACAGTAATTCATTTGTAGACTTAAGATTTGATGTTAAAAGACTTCCTTGGTTTCGGTTTACGTAGCAGGTTTCTTTATAGCACATTGACAAGTAATTTTCCATTTAGAATAAGAGCTGTATTTCAAATCAGGAAGATACTGTTGAGAACAGAAAGTAAAATTGTAAGTAGGGCATATAAAAATGATGGTAAAACTAACAGTTTCAATGCAGAACAAAAAAAATGCTAGGGATTTTGCAAGGAGATAGGTCCATGAACAACTTTTTTTTTGTTTTGATAGAGCTGCTGCCAAAAACAACAACAAAAAGTGCTGGAAAAGCCTTGTTAAATCATTTAGCCCATTCCTCGAACCCCTGCCAGTGCAGGATTATTCCTCAGAGTACATTCTCCACTGTCTTGTCCAAGCTCGACTGCATATGACTCAAGCAATGGGTTTCCACCACTTCTCTTGGGAGATATTTCTACAGTCTAATAGAACTCATTATTAGGAAATTTTGCTAAATGTTCCTTCAGCCAGTTTTAACCCATTAGTTTTACCAACATGCTACCGGGTCACCATAACTAGCACATCTTTCTTGCTAGTTTTCCAGTCTTCAGTTACCTGCAGATGACCAGAGCACCCTCTTTCCTCCTAGTCTTCACTGAGCTTAGGTACCATACCAGTATTAAGATCCTTTCTTTTTTCACTATTCTTTTCAGGAGAGTTTCTGCAGTCATTTTCATTGCTTTGCTGTGAATGTCAACAAACAGCCGGTTTGTTGACATTCTTTGATATCCTAGTTCTTTTCCTTCCCATTTCTGTGCTTGTCTCATTTCACCTGAAAGGGACTAGTATCAGATTTCAATTACAGCAAGGAGTATTTCTGATTAGCTCAGTTAACTTTTCTGTTTCCCTCTGAATAGGGCTGTTAAGACATCTATAATATGTTCTGAAAGACTGAGACAGGTTGGCATTTTGCTTGCAAAATGTTCTATGCTGTTAGCAGAAATAAGGGTTATTATTAAAAATAAAATGTCATTTAATATTTTGCATTTCACAATTTCACATTTCAAGTGCTTTTAATTATTTTCTGTTGTAGAAGACATTAAAACTGTGAATAAAATCTTCTTTCTACCTGGATCTAAAATGTTCCCCCTCACTTAATTATGAGCTTATGGTGTGCAGCCAGTCCCACCAGGGGACTCTTCCATGGTCTGTCAGGCTTGGAGGGATAGGAACGGACCATATTAATTTGGCAATAATTTGTTTCTTCTCTGTTTTACAATATCATAGAATCATAGAATCATAGAATAGTTTGGGTTGGAAGGGACCTCTAAAGGTCATCTAGTCCACCCCCCCTGCCGTGGGCAGGGACATCTTCAACTAGATCAGGTTGCTCAGAGCCCCAGCCAACCTGACCTGGAATGTTTCCAGGGATGGGGCATCCACCACCTCTCTGGGCAACCTGTGCCAGTGTTTCACCACCCTTAGCGTAAAAAATTTCTTCCTTATACCTAGTCTTTATCTCCCCCCCTTCAGTTTAAAGCCATTCCCCCTTGTCCTGTCGCAACAGGCCCTGCTAAAAAGTTTGTTGCCATCTTTTTTATAAGCCCCCTTTAAGTACCGAATGGCTGCAATAAGGTCTCTCTGAAGCCTTCTCTTCTCAATATGCTGCAACAGAATACTCTCAGGTGACATGTGCAGAGACATGTTTCTTGAAGGATGGCTCAGGTTTTCTCTGACAGCTGTCTTTCCAAAGGCCTTTTGGATGTACCAGAAATGAACCCCACTGGGTTCAGGATTCAGCAGCCAGTTTAGCCACTGTAGAGAAGCCGTATGATTTACACTTTTGAAGAGTTTTCTCATTCATGCCTTAGAAATTATACTTATGTGGCATCTCTTAATGGATCTTTGTCCTCTCACTCTTCTTTCAGCCACCATCTTGACATCTGCTGACTAGTTCCTCAGCACCTCTCATATGAAAGGCATTTGGTTTCTTTGTAAGAAGCTGTGAGAAGATTTCTTAAGTTTAAAATAAAAATATGGTTGGTTTTGGAGTTCTTATGTGTAAAAAGTAATAAAAATTTGAATTTTTGCAACTTTCAGATACAATGCACAATGGAACATGTAGTTAATTCATTATTGAATTAAAAAAGTGTGGGATTTTGCTTTTAATGGAAAGAAATATAGAAAGACAGAGCCTTATTTTTTGCATATGCTATGTTCTGTTTAATCAGGTAGACACATTCTAACGCTTACAGAGCTTATTTATTCCTTTTAGTGTAAAGGGCTGTACTGAAAACAAAGAGGCCAAGCAAAGGAGAAACAATGGCATGCCAGGTCTTCAAAAAATGCAAAGAAATAACACTTGAATGATGGCATTTGGGTGGAGAATGCAATCAATACTGTTTCACCTAATACTTGAAAACATTGCCATGTGGTGATTACCAGCAAAGCTCAAGAGGCATTGAGGAGGAAAACCTTTTCAGTTGTCTAATTTATGAACTATGCTTTGTAATCCATAGAGACAATGTTTTCCATATACTGTGCCTTCCTTTTGTTTCTGGCTGCTACCTGTCCTTTCATAAGTGTTAAAACCCCATTAGCTTCATGTACGTTTCTTCCTTATGAGCTCCTGCAAAGGGGATCATGAATAGGAGATGACCTGTTAATAGGGTGTGTGAAGCTGTCTTGCTATTGAAATATGAGATTTAGCCTGAAAAATATTAAGAAGTTATTTTCTAGTCCTTTCTCTCACAACGAATATTTGTCATGTTCAATAAGTTTCTGGGTATATGTTTATTCTTCAATGTTTCAACCAAGGGAGCTTCTAACAGTTTCCTTGAAGGATTTTTCTATAATGCAGTGAACTTCAGGTGCTCATTCTAATTTGCAAGTTCCTTTTGAAGTCCTCATTGCTTCTTTTTTCTCCTTTGTGCTGCTGTTATTATTTAAATGTGTGTTGTTGCTCTTTTTTAATCCTTGTCCTACCCTATTCTCATTTCCTAACTCTGTATTGGTTCATACAGGAGCACACAACTGACTTTCAGTCTTGCTTCATTACGAAGCTTGAATGGAGGGTAGAACAGCATTAGTCCGGCCAAATACTTTTCCCACCTACACTTAGACTGTGCTTTTTCCAGACCAAAGCACAGATCTTACTTTCCGTGCTTACAAGTTTACAGTATCCTGCTACCCCTCAGCACTAATTCTTATCCTGCATCTGGACCTTTTTACTTGCAGAGAATCCTGTGGACCTCAGAAGGGGTTTCTGGAGGAATGAGGAGTAGTTCCTAGGGACACAGCTGCAGGCTCAGAACCCAACTGTAAGGTTTTTTGGGAAATGTCCTTGCCTTTTGTTTAACTATAGTATTAAGCACATATACAGTGCTTTATAAGCAGGAATAAAACGTTGTGAATCCTTAATCAGAACTGCTCATCACAGCTTCTAAATCTGTTTATACAGAAACACTAGGCCACTTTCCACAGTAATTTAAATCTCTTGCAGCCTCACTAGTTTTAACAGAAATAGGCGACAGTAGGGTAAGAATAAAACAGGTTGGGATTTGTCTCCAGAGAAAAAAATCCAGCTCCGGCATTTGAGGCTACGCTATAAAACACTTGTTCAGTTAAGACTGACAAACTTACTGAAGATTTACATTGTAAAAATTACACACAGGAAGAGATGCTAGAAACATAAGCAGTTTTTCACAGACGTCAGTCTCAAAAGCAGTATCACTGACACAGCCATTGAAAGATGTGTCAAAATGAAGAACAGGTGAAAAAAGAGCATCCATGGTTTGACAAAGTACTTGACTAATCAAGTCAAAGATGGAAGCAATTTCAATTGCTGATTATTATTATGATACGGATGATTTCCATAGATGCTAAAGACCCAGAGCAGATCTTATTTTTATTAGGCCCTCTAAAAACTTTTAGAAAGACACTGAAAGGATAAGCCTCACCAATTGTGTATAATTACCAGAAAGGAAAAAATATGTCCCTGGACTATTTGCAATCATGTCATGTGATTACCTAGGCTGCAGTACATTCGCTTTGATAATTTGGACTCAGTGAATCTTCCTAAGTCTACTGTTTACTCTACTGGAGTAATAATTCCATATGTTTCCTTAGTGTTTGCCACTTACATTAACCTCAGCGACAGCAGGCATGCTGACTCTTTTCTTATGGGTTTACATGGATTGGTATCACTCTTTTCACCTCCTGTAGGTAAGTAGAATTGGAGAATTACCATCTCCAATGTCATAACAGTATTTACCAACCATGATCTTTATTTTATTCTCCTTACCAGTTATTCTGAATTATCCTGCCCCCTCCTCTCCCCAGATTTTGAAAAGGTCTCCCATAAAAGCAGCAAGCTACTGGAATATGTAGCTCCCAGAAACTTTAAAACAAGAGATTGGGAGTGTTATTAACTTGTGAAGATATGTGGGTGATGTGGAAGGAAATCATCCTGGGATCTAAATCCTGGTGAACATGCTATTTTAAGGGAGTTACGAATGACAAGGAGTCACAGTATTTGCTCTATTCAAGGAAAAAGCGTAGTGGTTTGACTTCAGTCTCATTGTCTCTAGTTTCTTATGCAAGTAAGCATAGTTTTACCTAATGTTTGCAGTTTTTAAAATTATTTTTCTCATGTAATTGAACACCTCTCTTTTTTGTCCCACTGCTCTGTTTGGATTACTGTATCTGGCACAATTCCTTATGGCCTGGCTCAACCTTCAGATATACAGGCAGAGATCCCAGTGAAATCAATGGGAGCTGCACTTGTATATTTGAGAGCGGGTTTCAGGCCTTTAGCGTTAACACAAACAAATATGTTATAAATTATTTTTAAATTATATTAGCAAAGAGCTAGCATTTCCCCAGTGCAGTTTATTCTATTTGTTCTGTATCAATCATTAATTTTTTCAGGAAATGTTTACAAGTGAAGTCACATATCGTATCTGATTAGCTGAATTATAAATATGAAAGATAACTGGCTTGGAATTAGGTAGCAGAGATGAAAAGTGCCTTTAGGAATCCAATTAAATTTATGCTTTTGTATGTGGAGAGCAATTTAGCTTTAAAATTTGTGGTACATGTAATAAATCAAATTAATTTTTCAAAGACCCCTTTGTTTAGCACGGGTTTTTAAATATAGCATAAACTATTTCTTCCTCTACCTATAAAAAATGTAAATTATTCATGTTACCTGTATACAGTGACCTGTAGATGAACCTTCCCAAACCACAGATGACCTGCTACAGCACAAATAATAACAGTCCATTACTAGGCTGTGGGTACAAGTGTCTAAATTGATCTTTCAAAGCTCTAATTACAGGTAATGTTACATTTAATTTGGCTGCAGCAGATGATTTGTTGCTAAATATGGCATTTTGATCAGTCTGAGAAAAATCCTTAAATTAGAGCTTTCTGATATTAGAGAATCAAAAGACTTATAAGTGATCTTTGTATGCTTTGGGCCTGATTCTAAAAGCAATTCTGTGGCCCTCACCTCTGGTATGTCGGTTCTGCTTTAAGTTACTGTCATTAGATTCTTCTCCTGTTTTTCATTACACACAATACTAATACATTCCCAGAGGTTCAAATAATTTTCCCCTACACACCACTTAACTCCTTAAAAGACATTTCTCTTTTATCACTTAAATTCTTCAATTTTCTCAATTAGTTCCTGAGAAAAGAAAGAAAATAAAATCCCTCCCATGTTTACTTTTTCTATGGGGCAAAAGGAAGTTTGGTTGTTTTCATTTCTTTGTCTTTAATGTATGTGAAAAAAAATCCACAGAGGTATGAAACTGGCAATACTATGGACCTTTGTTGGCTGACTGGAGGCTTCTGGAGGAAGGAAAATACTTTACTGCAAAACTTAGATCTGATTGATTATGTGGCAGCTGCATTCAGAGAAAATACAAATTATTTTGATTTACTGACAAAAAAACTAAATTAGGTCATACAAAATTGGAAATAATCTACTGTAATTTAATGATTTTACTCTTGCAACCATTTCTTGTATTCATGTTTCAACCATTTGAAATTATGTGGACCCCCTTCACACTGCCTCAAGTGGCAGCTATGTTCAAGGCTACAAGATGTGAGTAGGGCTGTGTTCATGTCCCTGCCTCCTCAGTTTCCAGTACTATTGCATCAAAATTTGTTAGCATATATGCATGTCTCTCTCATCTTCCTCTTCACTATAAAGCTTTAGCCTCAACTTTAAACAGCTAATCTTTTGACTTCCCAATACAGAGCCTGGAAGCTAAACACAGTAGTTATGCCATAATATTTTGGGGAAGTCTTTATAATATGTCAATGGAATGGGTGTAATGATTCCTACTTAGGTTGTAAAGATATTGTCAGTTTATTCTTTATATCTTTTGAGAGCTCTGGAGGAAACACAATCGCAGATTTTTGTATCATCACCTGTGGTATTTTGAGATATGGCTGGTAACAGGAGGCATCCTCACTTCCAGCTGCTAAAGTACTTATAAGACAACTTTTCCAAGTTACTGCAGTTTCATTTCAAGCATACAGTGAACCACATTTGGAAAAAGTCACAATTTGGAGAGGAATTGACCTGCAAGGTAGTCCTTCTGATAAATATGGAACAGTATAATAAAGCTCGCATTATACATGCTATATGCTAAGCGTTATTATTCTGTAGCCCACTTCGCTTCTGCTACAGTAATGAATCAACTCTATAGTCTGCAACACCATCTTCAAACAGTAGTGAGATAACTGACTGCTTTTCAGTTCAACACTAAAAGGCATCGCTGTTGACTTCTATGCCTTTTCAGTGATACCATCTTTCCTAGCACACTTGAATCTGCAAGTCTGTTAAGTTGTTATTTACCAGCTTACTCTGAGTAAAGTTCCCGGACTGCCACCCATTCTGGCAAATATGTGTCATTATAATTTTAAGATATCTAGTTTTAAAGGGTAAATTGTTTTGAAACCTTAAAATATGAAAGCATTATATTCACTTAGAAGACCACTGACCTGTATCTTGTCATGGAACTATTAGAGAATACTGGCCACAGGACAGCTTAACCAGAAATCTACCTACCTGCTTGCACTCATGGTATCTACCTCCTGTTGATATCCAGTTCAGTATTATGTACTGTTGATAATTTTTTTTTCATCTGATTAGGAGACATAAGTAGATTCACTTCCCTCCCCTTTCCTTTCGGCTCAGGTTTTTGTAGTCTGCGGGCTGCCTAAGTTGACACAGACCACATGGAAAAAGTACGTAGCATTAAATTCCTTAAACAGTGGAGACTGACAGGCACAACTGAAAGGAATGAAATAGATGGATCTATCAGAAGTTATTAAGAGAGAATTCTTCTGTCTTATTGGTCTTCCCTCCTCCTCTGAATACTAATATGCTTTTTTAAATGGCAGGAAAAGCAATGCAGAAAGCACAAGAATCAATCCACGCGTCAAAACAAAACAGCCAGGGTATCTACAGGTTTCTGGGATCTGGCAAAAGATCCAAGAGTTTCTACAGGCTTCTGGGGTCTGAACGGATGCCTGGAGGATTTTATACTAATATATTTGGAAAAGACTCAAGTCACATAGGTGGCCCAATGAGTGTGAACCATATTGAGTGCATTATAAATCCTTGTGCTCAGTCTCAGTTGTTGGTTTCTTTTATCCTGTAAGCTTTCAGGGATCTAATAAATGCTGCAGATTGACTGCTGCTTGAGAGTTCAGTATAGGTGTCTCAGCCTGACAAGCCAGCTGAGTGAAGGCGGGGCATTTTTGGCAAATGGTAGCATACTTGCTAACTTTTTTGTTTGGACAGTTAATTAGAATCAAAGCACAGCTAATTTAGTAGAATTGTCAGTAGTAGGATGGCTGTCCTTGTCATAAGCCATCTGCATAGCCCATATATCATTTGGATATAAGAGACACAAAGGAGTGGCTTGTAGATGTTTTCCTTATTGATGGGATGTGAAGGTATGTAAAAAAAATTATGGTAGCTCTCTGGATCCTTAGTACTCAATTTCAAAAACCACAGGCAATTCAAACAGCCCTCTGAGAGCAGAGGATTTTTTTTTTCTTAGGATATCTATTGCATTTTGGGTTTGTGTAGCTGTATATCTACCCAAGGAACTATAAAATGTAACCAAAGGACCTAGTAAGTCAAAATTATCATGTGAGTGCTGTCACAATTCACTTCTATTTGTTGTATAAAGTGCAGGTGGTGACTTATTCCACCGTTGGAAACTCTTGCTTAAGATCTCAAAATTTAGAGCTATGTCTTTCCAAAGCCATCAGCATTTGTCCCAAGCCCACTCCCGTTAAGAAAAGTCAAACAGAGTGGCAGACCTGAGCTACCTTCCTTGGATATCCCAAGTCGGGACCCTAAGGACTGTTTAGACATCCAGGCGGCTCCGTTTGCAAAAGTGCCAAGCGCCAAGCAGCCTTTCGCAGCAAGCTTTGGACCAGGCTCAGGTATAGAGCTTTGATTTAGAAATTGTCAGCTGAGCAGAAGTCAGCACCAGCCACCGACGGTGCTGCCTTCCAGCCCGGTGCTCAGGAAGGGCCGCGGGGCCACACAGCTGCCTGGCCAAAACTGCAGCTGCTGAAATGCTGTAGGTCCTTGATCTTGGACCAACGGAGCTGCTCTGGTGTTCCTTGAGGAGCTGAGCCTTTTGGGAGGTGAAACTCTCTAATACAAAGGAACTGGTAGTTACAAAAAAAAAGGAGATTATTACCAGAACACCTATTGATGAAAGACTGCTACAGGGATACTGGCAGCTTTTGGAAAGCGTTCCTGGTTGTGTTTTTAATAACGCTGGCCTACAGAATGAGAATGTGTACTCTGCTGAGTTGTAATAACACTTAGGAATGTACTAGCCCACAAACCGAGCATCGTAAAACTGCTGTTTTCAGATTTTCTTAATAAAATGTCATGGCATTGTAAATCTGTTTTTATTTTATTTGTAATGGCAGAAACGTGTTTATCATAAAATCAAATCCTCTTTCAAAATGTAGGCCATAGGACAGTGATTTAATTCATCCTGTTCAGGGTCATGTTTTGCATCACTCCAGTCTGAACAAAAAAATTGCAATATACTACTTAAAATCTTTTATTTTCAAAATGCATCATAAAATTCAATGCACATTCAGGTCTGTGCTAACACTGCAGTTTGTGGCAAGGTGAATCAGAAATATATAAAGCAGTTAAAAGACAACATGTGGAGTAAAGCACGACGATCTGGAATATTTGTGACAGGGGCCAGGTGTGAAATGGCCAACAGAACTGATAGGTCATGGTATAATTACACGTGTTCAAGTTTCAGCTTATCAAAGTTTCCTTTCATCCAAAGTGCCAAACACCCAGGTACCTATTAATTAAGTTTAAAATTATGCTTCAGTCTACAAATCATGAGGTTGTAATAATTGAGCTCCTTCAAAAAAGGCCATTCTATTGCACTCTTGTGATATAAGTATGTACGAGCACTGTATCTTCATAGCAATATAAATGTGTGTGAATTTGCAATGAAGAAATTCATGCGATTAGATGTATAAGAGCAGTCTGCAATGGCTCAGTCGTATTGAAATTTCACACTCCTGTAGAATATTCAGCAATAAAGCATACCAAATCAGGAAAGAACTACAAACTCATAGAGAATTGCAACATAAATGTTCTTTTATAAATGATGACAAAGAAAGCTTTTTAGAAGATAATGGGACTCACTGTCATATCCAAATAGAAGGTACCATGTAATAAACTATTATTTTCTCATTCTCTAGTCCTCCTGATATGGCGCCTGAAGTACAAAGTGTAGGGGTTTGTGGATACAATGTAAACTGTGAGTGGGAAATACTGTAATTGTAACAAAATAGATCCATAAATATCTGTATTAATAGAACATTTTGATCTGTGCACTTGATTTTTCACTTGAGAGGGCAACGGTTTGATCTTGTTCCACTTGAGAGGGCTGATCCCTTCATAATAAGTACCCACTACACTATGAGACATTGAATACCAACATCAAGCAAATACTCTTTGTGGCTCTGCTGTTCCCTTCTGGGAACCACATAAACCAATTTGAATGGAGATCTGGAAGTGGGAGAATCATCCCAAAGGCAAGAGGAAAAGACCAAACACACTTGAGGAGATCAGAAAAGGAGCAAGCTTAACTAGCCTCTGAGCTGAGGTAGCCTCTTCATGTTTTCATTATCTTCTATTCATCTCGTATAGCTCTGCCAGAAAGATTACACTGCATTATTTTTTTGTAGAATGAGAGGGGCTCTGATGAGGTTGCCTCAACCCATTCAAGAAGCCAAGCATACAAAATATGATTTAGGATACAAACTGAAACTTACCATTGATACAACATTTATGATAAAATTACATTACAGCAGCTCAATCTGAAAGAATCTATGTTTCTCCTTTGTATAAAACATATTGTACCAGACTCTCAGTGGGGATATGTTTTCATAGCTCATTCACTTTCACAGAGCTACACAAATCTACACCAGGTGAGGATCTTGCCTAATACCGATTTTCTTCATAACATTCCAGCAAGGGATTTAATACAGGATTAAATGTGTATTTCCTCTCTTACTGTTTATATTGCATTCTCTGTGTGTTCTTAAGATATCTATAAACAATTGAAACAGAGGTTATGCATTGTTCAATACTAGAAAGGGAAAAAAGGGAAAAAATCTAGTCAGACAAGGTTAATCAAGGTAGCAGATGCAGCTTTGAGCAATAAGACATATTTCAAGGGAGCTCAAAATGGTGAGAAAGGCTTGTGAACATCCACGAGCTCTAAATCTCTGGGATTGCTTATTCCAAACCATCTTTAAAATGGGGCATTTCACTCCTGAAATTCTCTAAGCAGTGGATTCAGCCAAACAGGAAGATAGCCCTTGGGTTGGAGAAGATTGCTAAAGAATAAATTCAGAATTTGTTGTAAAAGTGGCTGAAAATATATCCTTCAAAGTATGAGTTTCCTTTTTTAAAATTTTCTAGTCCTCATGTTATGAAAATATCCTGAGGACATTTCAGAAGTGCACAAATCTACCTCTCTAACTCAAGCAAGCTGGTATATAGAACTTATTTATTATTCAGTAGAAATTATTGGAGGTCTGCCATGGGTAAATTCAGGCAACTGCTTGGGAACAGAGTACGTACGTAGGTGCTTAAAATTAACAGTTTTGGAAAAAAATCTATGTCAAATATCTTACAAGTGTCTATAACTACTTGCAAAATCAATGAGGCTGCTTAAATTCCCAATAAGCTTCCAACATCTCCCTGGATATGCTGCAGATTTGGACTTCTCATCATGCACTTGAGTAGCTTAGCAAGAGTTTAAAAGATGTATCATAGGGGATACAATTCAGCTAGGGAATTTAGCCCATAGAGGAAAGAGAGTCCTAAGATCTCAGAACTGGAGTTACCAGGAGGTATATTGAGACGCTTTCAAGTCAATTTTAAAGTTTGCAAAATAATATTTTCTTTATTCAGCTTTCAGCTAAAAAATCACATTTTAAAGCAGAAAGCTTTCAGGTAAACCATTTTTCTTCAATCAAAACTGCTTATATCATAAAGCCCATTTTCTGGTCTGCTCTAGTGACTGCTGAACCTGATGTAATTGGATCAATTCTCTGTTCAGTGGCAAAGAATTACAATGGAAGCAAGTGATAGACTTTGGCGTTTAAAAGAAAGGTATGTAGAATGGAGGGAGAGAAGACTCTCTGTTTCCCTTTTGCAGGGCTTGAAAGGGGAAATGGGTTCATATTTATCACATATTTAGTAGCTGGAGTTGGATGAGAAAGACAGAGGTCCTTTCAACAATTAAAAACACCATGGTGGTAGTAATCCTAGTAGGGCTGACAAAGTGTGATAATATTTAACACCTAACATAGCATGTTGCTTTTAGTGACAGAAAAGCAGAGGTGGTTAACAAGCAAAAATAATGGTTCAGTTTTAGTAACAGTTAGTTGAACAGACTGTAAGGAATCCAGAAATTAAAGACTAAATTAAAGAGAGGAGTTGACTACAAAAACATGGTACAAGAAGATGGGCGAATCCATATGTCAGAGTAAAGACAACTGCAGGTCATCTAAGTAATAACAATTGGAATGCCTGTGTGCTATGATTCTTTAAAAATTCAACCACTATACCTAGTTCTGCATGTGTGCTGGGAAAGATGTTGGGCAGGCAATCTTCTGCATTGATTCTCCAAAGTACTTCACGGATTCTCCTCTCTCTGGTGACCAGCGATTGGACACGAGGAGATGGAACAAAGCTGCATCAGGGAAGTTCAGATTGGACATTAGGAAAAGGTTCTTCATTGAGAGGGTGGTCGGTCACTGGGACAGGCTCCCCAGGGAGTCGCCACAGCACCAAGCCTGTCAGAGTTCAAGGAGTGTCTGGATGACGCTCTTAGTCATGTGGTTTAGCGTTAGGTAGTCCTGCGAGGAGCAGGGACTTGGACTCGATGATCCTTATGGGTCCCTTCCAACTCGAGATATTCCATGAGTCTATGATTTTGTAGCTCACATGCATACTTCAGTATGTTGATGCTTCTTCTAAATTGACATCTCCTTCCTTCTCCTTTTTTACCTCCCTGAGCATTCAAATCTAATTTTTTTTCTTCCTGAAAAATTAATTACAATGTTTGGCAACTGTGGCTATACAGAAGTTTGCCAGCTGTTAAAGGTCTATCTTTGATTTAATATTTATGTTTTTCTGTGCCCCACACAAAAGCTCTTTCCTGTCTCGTCATCTGTTGAATTGAATGGGAAAGCCCTTTCTCCTGGAAAGTCCATGAGAAATTCCTCAGCAAAATTGATTCAGACCATCTGCAAACACCTCAACAGCCCTTATGCTTTCTATCTATTGTAAGATTCCCTTTTGGTGACAGCAGCTGTAGACTCTATCGTAGAGAACTCTAAGTATAAAAAGCCACACAGGACACATCTCCACAGTCTTTCAGTCTCTTCTTCAGCAGAATATACACCATTATTTTGAAAAAGTTGCCTTGGCTTCTCCTCATGGGTCTATCATTGGATTGAGTGCTTTGGCCATGTTCACCCATTCTTGTCCCTCGGGAAAGCATATAATAATATGTCTGCTACTACTTATAGTTTTGGGGGACAAGGTTCATTGCTCTGATGTTCCATGGGACAACTGTCCCATTGTCCTGTCCTGCTGGATGCAACCGGTTCCCCATCCATTACTGAATCTCCAGGGACTACCGCCATATAAATAATGTACAAATTTTGTGAAGAAAAGCAATAAAACAGTTTTCTCTTCTGAGAAGAAAGGATAATACATCTGCCAATAAAGTGTTTCATTGTCACACTAGGTAAATTTAGATTAACACAATTCAAATTATTGGAGTTTAACTTAGCTAAAACTGATATTGCACAGAAGAGTGCTGGCCTCAAAGTTTCTACATCTGTTTTAAACTTATCTTTATTTATGGTTTGGGAAACAACCTCTTGTAAGTCTCATGTGGTGTGATTGTCTCTTTGTATTTGTAAGGAAATATGGCTGAGGGGTATGATTGTGCTTAATGTACACTGCCCTTAATACATGGTCAACGTTGTAGGTTATAGAAGGGTGTTAGGAAGCCTGCACTTAACCACTTTCTTTACCATGCATTATACAGTGCTACAGCAGTCTAAACTGTAAAAAAAATAACATTTGGAATGAATCTCAATTGCTGTGTTTTATTTTGGACTAAAAAAGAGAATTTTGTAATGAGATGTGTCTGTGAAGAAAAAGGAAGGAAGGAAGGAAGGAAGGAAGGAAGGAAGGAAGGAAGGAAGGAAGGAAGGAAGGAAGGAAGGAAGGAAGGAAGGAAGGAAGGAAGGAAGGAAGGAAAGAACAGCCTATTAGCCCAGAAATAAAGACTTTCTGCAAGATGGGATCATAAGCAAGGAGGCTGCTAATGAAAAAGGTTTATAGCTAAAGAAAATGTTTGATAATTTTAAAATATGAGTGAGCACTAATTAAACAGGGATTAAAAAATCAAGTGTTCTGATGTGGAAAGGAGGCTGATAGTATCAACTTCCAGCTGAAAAAAATAATAGAGTACCTATAGATAAGGAAATCCTGCTTTTTACTCCCATCCTAGGGCTAGTCTGAGGTTCAGCTTTTTGAAAGCATTCAATAAAGAAATCTAAACTGTAAAGGCAGCTGTAAATAAAGAGATTTTGAAAAGGAAAGAAAACCCAAACTGTAGATGGATCCACATCACAGATATTCTCTCTAATCTTATGGGTCTGAATTGCTTCATTCAAGAATATGCACAGAGGAGTTGTTTTCAGATTTTAAAAATGTGGATCATACCGTAGGAGGCTAATTACACCTCATTTTTTGTTTTAATACTATGCTGAATTTTCATCATCTCTGTAAACTATGTACTCCTCCCATTGGCTAACTTCCCACCTCGTCATCTTAGTATCATTTTTTCCTATCCTTTATTTAGACTTGATTCAAAGTACACTTTGATACATGTAGGCACATAGTTATGTTCATAGAGATAATGGGGAAAGTCCAATTGAACTAGTGTTAGGGATTAACTATTTAAGTAAAGTATTTTGAGATGGAAAGGACTCTGCTTAAAGCCAGACTTTATTGCTCTGTAAAGAGCAACAATTTCCATATGCCAGGGAGAATTCCAAGTGCAAAAGCTTCAGAGTTCACCCTGAGTTTCGTGATGGCGCCCCTTGGGTTCAAGAGGAACAGAACCATTGGACCCCGCATCTTCTTCAACTATTTAGAGAGTGGAAGGCTCAAAACATGGTTCTGTTTTTTGTGCTCTTGATCCACCTTCTCTATATACATTTTAATTTCTTTAGGTTGCAGTCTGTTTAAAGGAGGAGAAATCTGGGTTGCACTTCAAATTTTGTTGGCTGATACTTCATTGCTATAATGGAACATGACTCATGGCATGTTTCAGCCAACAGTTTTAACTATATGCATGAAAGTCTTCTTTAAGCACGTATTGTGTCCACTATGTCATTCAGGGTCTAATCTTTTCTGCTTTCACTATTTATTTTTCTTTACAGTTTACAAATAGAAGAGATAAAGGAAGATAATGACATATTGCAAACATCTTGTGCAAGATGTTATATAGGTTTCTGCTCACTGCTATCCAATGACAACATTTTCCTGTGCACAAACTGCTTCATAACTCAAATCATGATGAAACCCACAACGTAAACACAAGGGAAAAGTCTGGAGAAATAGACCTATTATTAGAGATTCTCTTCACATTGCAAACAAGTACTGAGGAGAACAATTTTACCTACTTCAGTGAGACAAATTAATAGACACTAGTCAAACTGTTTAAAAGCTGCAGAATCTGAACCTTTTCCAACAAAGTTTATTATTTTTAACATAACTTTCCACAAATCAGCAAAATATGTAAATAATGAAGCTAAATAATTTGACATTTCACAGAAATGCAGAAACTTTTTAAGAAAACCAGAAAAATTGGGCTCTGGGGTCTTAGGATTTCTCCATTTCTTCACAAACTGTGTCATATAAGCTGTTGCTGGTGATTTATCTATTTGTTTTTGTTTTTTTCTCTGTCCTGATTGTGATTTCTTACAGTTTTCCACCAATACTTTCATTGCTTGAGTAGGTCACTGGAAAACTTATTTTGGAGAATTCTTTGCTCGTGGTTTGATTGTGAGTAGCTTACAGCATTTGATAAGCCCTTTTTATTTAAAATGAGTCACATGAGATGAATCTCCATACTGATTAGATACCAATAACTCATAAAAAATTATTTTAATAGGATCATAGAATAGTTTAGGTTGGAAGAAACCTCTGTATGTCACGTGGTCCCAACTCTTACTCAAAGCTTTTTATGCACAGGCACTCCTAATCACAAATTCAAAATGCAGTTTTCATGACTATACCTTTAAAACTGTTTTATAAACATGTCTGCAATACAATCCTGGTCATAACATATGTGCTGATGCACATATTGGCAGTATCAAAGTTCAAACAATATATTTTAAACAACCAGATAAATGTTTGTGGAAACTATCTTTTTATATCTGCTTAGCTCTAGTTACAGCCTTATTTTTCTTCTCTAAAATGTGTAACCTTTTCATTTAAAAAACTAGTTCAGGAGGGTGAGATTTGTGTCAGAAGAGTAAAATTATTTTTGCTTGAAAAATGAGATTAAAAATGTATCAAAATATGGAAAGGTTATGCTGACCTGAGCAGTAATAAGTACACAACAACGGATTACTTCATTTCTGGTTATGCTCCATTTAACTGTTTTCTGCTTGAACCTGCTTTGAAGAACTGCACAAACACGAAAATTCCTAAGACGAGATGGTCGTTCACTTAGCTTGCTGTGTTGTCTCCATTTTGTGTGTGCCCTTGTGCCCCTCTGCCCTCATTTTAGTTCACTGCTCCCTGACTTCTGCTTTTCATGCCGTTTTGCATGCACTGCTAGGAATACGGGAGGGAATGAGAGATAAGAATTATTATCTTTAACAGAATTCCCTGTTCAGTGTTCCTTTTTGACGTCAGTTTTGTTCAGTGAATTTATTTACGGTGGAAGAAGTTGATTGGCAGGTTGATTGAAGAAACCTAAATTTGCAATGCACAGTAGGTAATCAATGCCATTTTCAACCCACCAAGAATTTCAACCTTCAGGAGAGTACATTTGTAGAAAGTTAGTATTACCTATTGGTATGAAAAAGCCAAGCAATTTCTATAAAAATAAATAAAAAGATCTGGTTTACTGTGGAAAGTTTTGAAACTCATCAATTTTTTATATTTTCATGTTTGAGATATTTTGGATATTTATTTTTTTATCTCAAACAGTCTCAAGCTGGTTGATAAACCTCTTCATTCACCCAGTAACTATTTTAGTTTTAACATTTTAAAACCATTATTTAAACCAATATGAGTGCTTTTGTAAGAATGAGGAGCTTGACACTATAGGCAATATGGGAAAATCCCCTTACTTTAGGAGAAGACAATCATTTGAAAAATGATTTCAAGTTCCAATTGCTTATATTCGGCATCAGCATCAATTTTTTGGGCTTCGTGTCTAGAAGTTACCTAGGCTTAAGGTTTTTCAAAGTAAACAAGATTTCTGAGCTGAAAGCTGTTCTCAGACCTAATGAATTATGTTTACTTGCTTCAGTTTTGATAATTTCATCTGAGTTCACTGAGCCCTTGTGGAGGATGATTTTCCGTCATGATGTTTTTCCCCAACAACAAATAGTCACAAAACTCATGAAACTCCTGGTAGTTTCATGAAAAAATTCCCAAGTCATTAATCATATTTTATTTTACTGACTTTTTTCCTGTCAGCTCTAATGTATATGATATAACTCCCTGAGCATGTGATACATCAGCCTGTTCTCTGATTACTTTTCTTCATTTGTTGTACAATAGGGCCCAAAGGACCTGAGATCAGAACCACTTTGTCGTAAGAGCTGTATGTCCCCATATAAGACACAACCTCCACCAAAAGTGCTTTCACTGTAAGTGATAAAGGCAGCCCAAGGAAATCTTTTTATCCCCCATTTTGCTTATGAAGAATGGAGTAGAGGGAGATTAAGTGATTTGGCCAAAGCTCCCCGGGAAATCTGAGTCCAGAAGTCCTCAGCTTTAACCCACAAGACTATCTTTCCTCTGCTAGGAAACAGATGTTAAATTGGATGTTAATTTTGCCACGAAACTTTTTTTAAGAACTCTGAAAGGCGAATAGTCTCCAAGAATGATTACTTAGCAAGCTACCAGCTCTGCAGTCTTGCATCTCAGAAGTAATTCATTCCATCTTTGCTGGCAGGCTTTAAAAGGCCTTTTGTTTTCGCTCACTGATTAGTATAACAATCTATTTTGAAAGATATGTGGGCTGATAGGGGGTATCATTTATTTGTTTCAATGGTAGCTTTTTGCATCAAAATGTATGAAGCTTTTAAGTGTTGCGGATTGAAGCCTCTGATGTCAAAGATAAACGTTAGGATTATAAATACAGATCCTCTAAAGTATTGTAAGTACTGTAATCAGTAACAGAAATTCACATCATTCACTTGCCTCCCTTAAAGTGCTGAAGGTTTTTCCTTTTAAAAACCACAGGCACATATATTATCAGTCAATATTAACAACTGAGCCAAACACGTAACATGAGCTAATTATATACTGTGTGTTGCATTATATAAAATTCTCATTTAATGCTAGACTGCAGTACATTATGGGTTAACTTAGAATACCACTTGGCCTTCCCTTCCTCCTCTTTTCTGCAATTCAAATAAGTCTTCTGGAAAATTGGCCTCAGTACCAGTGACGTGCTGCTGAACTTACGAGATCTCAAGAATATCCTACCAGATTTCATTCTTTTGTTGTAGAATTGTTTCCATCTGGGGCCTAGATATAAACTTGGAAAATGTAAAGGCTCTTCCCTCTCACCCTGCCTGACTTCAAAACATTGGCAAATAACCTTCCTCATCAATGCAGTACAGATTGGATTAAAACATTGGAGTAAATTATAATTCTGTGGGTGTAGGAATTAGTGGCATTTATTGAAAGTTTAATGTTCTGCCTAACAATCCAAGAAGTAAACATATACTTTAAAATCAAGTGAAAATTAACATTGAACATAACAGAATATGAGAGAATAGTAGATTCTGGAAAGAAATATTAGTCACACAGGGCCAGATCTGCTAAAGAGCACAGTTACACACATTTGCAAGTGCTTCATTTGTGTGCAAAGTCTCAGTGTGTGAGCATAACTCCCTGGCTTGAGTCCACAGAGCTGTTTTACTAGGCTGGAGTAGCTAAGCTGGGAACATAATCACTATTAGCTCCTCTACACTCAGAGAAGGCAATGGTGATTACATATCTAAATCTGTACTTTATGCAAAATTAAATTTATGTTCATTTATTTGCAGCCTGTTCCTCTATGCCACCATGTCAAGTGAAAATGGTTCTGATAGGGACGTTATCTATGATAATATTGGTACTAAGCTTATACTGGGGAACTAAGCAGAAAAAAAGCATGGGAGACATCGTTTGCTGGAGGTATGGTGGAAGACGGGAGCAAGTTCCTCCAGTGTTTTCAATGTGGCTGCTTGGCTTGTATTTTCTGGTGTATAGAGCAAGCTTTAAGAGCTCATCATTTGATACCACTGCCAAATGTCTCCAGCCTTTGTGCTAGACATTTGTACATAAACTTTTGTGTGTGTGTGTCTTTCTGTGCCTTTGTTATTGTTAGCGCACCAAGAAACACTCTTATGACTTTTACAATAAAAACCCATTTAATACTGAGAGGCCTTTTACAATGATAACCGGAATTTAAAACATGCTGTCCTAGGCACTCTGAGCTAATAGCCTTTCTTATTTTCTCCACATCTCAGCAGCAGTAACTCTGGAAGTTGTGATCTGTATTTGGGCAAAAACCAGTTTTCCTGCTTTTTTTTTTTTTAATATATATAATCTATCTGTGTAGTCTCCCCAGTATTCACACCATTTCTAAAATTAAAAGGTAATCTCTGCATTCCTGACTGGCAGATATTTGTTATGCTCCTTTTGTCAGTAGCACTGATAGGTTCATGACCAAAACAGTCTGCTAAAAATGAAAACAAAGACTCCTTCTGTATTCAAGCATACTGACATCTAGTTTCATTAGTGTCCATAACTTATAAGCAAGCGCTCTACGGGTGAAGAGCAGCTGTGCTAGGGCCCTTTTCGGAAACACCAGTGATGTTGTCCACATTATCGAGTAGTGCAGACCAACAGGAGTGGATCTGTTTGTCAGTACTGAGGATGTGACATCCACACTATACATGCTCCCTGTGTGGGAAATTGCCTTCCAGCTAGTCTGGTCCCACAGACTAAAAGCCACTCGCAGCTGCAGTGCACTAGGTGCATACCTAGTTCACCGTTTTCAAGAATATGTATATCCGTTCATCGCCTGTTGGTGTAGGCATACTGCTGATGGCCTCAACCATGCTGTAAGGCACCCCTAATGTTTTCCAAGGCATAGTCCAACTATGGCTCTTACAGAAGCTGTTTGTAGCCTCTGGTGTTACTCATCTACACTTTTCCTTCCAGATGTAACGGCTCTTCCATCTTTTATCTACCCAAATATTATTTACTTTGCCTTTGTATGCCTTGAATGTGAAATAATATTCAGGTGAGAGGTATGTGGTCTTTGTTTTTCCAAAGGACGCCTTCCAGAACCTTCATCATGTTTTGAAAAGTAAGTGGTATCAGTTTTCTTCCTAAATATTGGTTTTCCAATGTATTTACCGATATAGTAAATCTCATATTCCCTCAGTATGGATAACCTTATAGCTCTGAGTTTTATTCATGTGCTTCTTCCTTCCTTCCATGTTAATTTTGTTGATTTTGGCACTGGTGCAGCTAGTCCTACTTAGTAACTATCTCATTTGCTTTTATAATGATAAAATGGAGTCTCATTCATCTTCTGCTAGAGGGTTCTCCATTGGCCTTATGGAGAGTGCCTCTGGCTTGCGATACTGCTGTTATCCTTTGTGCCAATGCTATGCGATCACAGCTGGGCCGGGTATTAACCATCAGGTAATATAGTTCATTGCATATGTCACTGCATTGACTTACAATGTTTGGCAAGGCATGGACTGCTCAGAGTGGGTGGTCGCAGGCTTTGACTTTTGAGTGCTGTATGAATCACAGAGTCACAGCGTAATTTAGGTTGGGAGGGACCTCTGGAGGTCACCTGATCCAACCTGCCACTCAAAGCAGGGTCTTTCACTACAGGTTATTTTTCTGGAGTAGGTGGCTTCTTTTGCTCAACAACTTGTTTTTTGTTGGGTTCCACCACCCCCCCCCAAGTTCACTTCTGGAGGTATGAGATCCCAGTAATGAACCTATTCCTAGGGACTGAGGGGATATAGGCACCGAAAACTTTAAGACTGACTCTTCATTTGTAAATCAATTAGAAGGTTTTCTGTGCCTTCCTCTTTTTCTAAGAAAAAGAATATTTATTTTTTTTTAGTGTGGCTTTAGTACCAAGTTCTGTAATAGTTTCATAGTTAACTGTGTAAATTTTTTGGGAAAAACTAAAAGCTATTAAAATATTCTTCAAATAAAACACTGATATTACTGCCAGAAACTAAGCTAACTTATTTCTATCTTTCTTTTTTGAAATGTCTGGTTTAAAGATACAGATCAAGAAGATATGTAAACTTTCTCCAGTTGTTTTGTGCATTTCAGTTCCAATACTGATGAGATCTTTAACTGCTCAGTTCTTCCACTGACGGCATATCTTTAATTCATGTTGCTCTTGTTCACTCCTGGACAAAAATTCTGACAGAGATCAGCTTCATTCAGTGTCTAAATATAACGAATCCACATTATTTAATATAAGAACTTTTAATAATATCTTATCAATCTTCTGTGAGTACATTGGAGCTTTTTGAAGGTACAACTACTCTGAAGTCTTGTTCTTGCTGGTTAAATGCTTGAGCTGATTTATAGTACTGTAGAAGGGAAACTGAAGAGACCCATCCACCTAACAGCATCACTAAAATAACCATAGGAAATAGAGGTAATATATTGACTTATCTACACAATGGTTTGCTGGGGGGGTGGGGGGAGTCCTAGAAAGATGGAAGTGGCAGCTGCCTGCTCACTGTCAGCAATGAGCTGGGGAATAGGAGCAGAAGAGGAGGCCACATCTGTTTGCAAGAGATCCTCTGCCAGTAGGTATGTACTTAGCAGGAAACACCTGGTGGCAAGAAAAGTTTAGTTAGAAATGAGAAATCATTCCCGTATTTTGGATGGATCTAGACAGTAAAGCGAAACCAGTGAAGGAGTCTGCTCCGGCTTCTGAGGTAGCACAAAGTGGCTTGTGGTAGCTCAAGAATCACAGAATTGCAGAAAATTCACACTGGAGTGACTCTATGCCCAAAGCAGGGCCAACATCCAAGTCAGCTCCAGCCACTTGTCCCTTGGTTCTGTAAAGTTTAGAAATCTCTGAGGATGGAGACATCACTCTGGGCACCCTTCCGGCATTTGTCCACCCTCACGGTGAATTTTTTTTCCTTATTTCCGTCTGCAGCTTCCCCTGTTTCAAGTTGTGAGCATTGCCTTGTCTGTACTATGCACCTCTGAGAAGGATTTGACTCTGCTTTCACTTCTCTGAAGAAAAAGCAGGTTGTGGCAGAACACTGGTATAGAGACCTAGACAAATCCCACAAAACAAATGGCAAAAAACGGAGCACTTCCTATTTCCTCACTCAAACTGAACTCAGGAGGGGGAACGGTGTTGTCACCATAACTAAACCAGCCTGTGCTGCAGTTTTGGTATCCAACAACAGGAATCTTTCAGGAAGGAGGTGGGGAGAGGTGGGGAGAGGAACGTGTTTACTGTTCCTTGTGTGCCTCTCAAGAGTGTATCAAAAGTTTACAAAGTCTTCTTATCTGAAGAAAAACTTTTCTCTCTTTCTAGATGAAAGTTTGAAGCTCTCTCCAGAACTAAAATGTAAGAATCAAGTAAGTATTTCCCTAAGTATTGAATTAGCAATTACTTCTACAGCATCCATACCCTGGAATCAGTGTAATACACTGTCAATACATCAAAGCTGCTGCCCACGCTTATAGACAATGGTGTATTTTACATGATGAATCATTGACTTGTTGGAAAGATCTTCTAGTGAAAAGAAGACATACCTTTTCCATTCAGAATTCAGAGCTTTTTGAAAACTGGAGCTAAAATATATTTTTTTGGAAATGCACTTCTGATACTTTTTAAATGAGGCTTTAAAATAAGAAATAATTGAAATCTCTGTAAATCTTACTCAGATTAAACCTGGAGAAGAATAGGAATAGGTTCCAGAAATTCATGCTATTTCTAATCATCTGTTGCCAATTTCGGAGGTCTAGCTCAAATGAAAACTGAAACAACACAAACATTAATCTGATCTGAAATGGAGGCACTAAAAATTTTGCAAGATGCATTCTCAGAAAACTACCAGACCAGTTTTTCTGAGACCAAAGAGCTTCTGAAGATACAAATAGGCATCCATTAGTGTGAATGCTTCCCTGAAGCAAAGCCCTGAATACATCAGAAGTTGTCTACTCTGCATTTCTATTTATGGGACACTTGCACTATTAAGCATTTCAAACCTCAAGGAGGGAGGATTCATCCACGTTCTCTTCAGCAGAATGTGAAGAGATTTCCCATTACTTGCACTATAGATTTTACATAATCTATTGTTGCTTGGTCAAAGTAATTATTAGGAGCACATGCCTGGGAGGAACTATGTGGGTTATTAAATGCAGTTCCTGTAATCATACACATTGATTCTCCGTAATCTCCTTCAGAAACTACTTGTTAGAAGTAGCTAGTTCTTTGCTCGTCGCTATTCTGATTGAAAGATCATCTCAAAGCCTTCTACTTTTAGGTTAGGAACCTTCTAATTTCCAGGCTAACTTGGCTTGAGAAGACATTTTTATTCTGATGTTCTCCTTTAGCTCTGTCTCTTTCTGTTCATCCTGTCGTACTTCAAATATACTTTGACTTACCTACATGTAGACAGCATTCATTAACCTTCCCAGCCTTGCTAGGAAGCAAGCTAAGCACATACAGGGTTACCTATGCAGCCCTTTGCAGACAGACCCAAGGTTGCTCTGCTTGTCTTCTGAGCTTGCTGAGGGTGAGGCGGCTTTGAAGTCAAAGCAGTGAAGCTGCATGAAGCTGCTCTATGCCAGGGTTCACAAGCCCTGCCGAGAGCCTGGCTGAATAAGCTCCAACACGGTGCTGCGCTCCTGTGGCTGTTGGAGAGGATTTGGTGTGCATCCAGTCAGCTTGGTGGGGGCAGAGGGAGCTTGGGACTATCTATGAAAGACAGGTAGAAGTGTGGTACACACGTGTATATGTTTAGACATATTTCTAGCTCAGAAACATACCTCTTCTAAGGAAAGATCTCCATTCCCCAATCTTTCTAGTAGTCCTTCATTCCACCTGTTCATTCCAAAATTCCATTTTGCATTATTCTTTTGCAAATGTATGCCATACATAGCATTAATGGTCTTGATAATTGCATTTCAGTGTTACGGGATTATTACTTTTAGCCATGATGTCGCATTGCAATGTCATTGCATTATAAAAAATCATACTACTTTGAGAACAGGGATGTGATTGGATGAGTGGAGCTCCACATATTACTGTTAAATATGAAAAAAGTTTTGCTAGTGGATTCAGGAACAAGCAAAGTTTCTAAAAGTAATTTCATGTCTAATCTCTAGGATAAACGGTAAATATCCTCCCCGGGCAGCTACTAGGCAAAACCTAAGGAAGTGCTACACATTTGTTCAGAATATCATTGGGAATCTTAAATCCAGACTGGAAAGCTCCAAATGTTATGAAATAGTATATTAGAGAGTATTACGCTACTAAAAGAAAGTGACCAACCTGCAGCTTATACAGCATCTTTCATGTTAGTAATTTAATGCTAACTGTAAGAATAGACCGCTTTGATTTAGTACAGATTTTCACCTGGCTCTGTGTGTTGGAAATGGGAAGAGCAGATAATCTTTCTATTAGTAAGAAACAGTCTTTAAAGATAAAATACTGCCAGCTCTTAGGCACCCATAACTGCTTTCTATTGGATACTATTCCACTGCCTTTTAAGTTGATGGGGATTTTGCCACGTGGTTCAGTAGAAACAGAATTGAGCCCATGGTCAAGCAGTCACACATGAGCAGAAAGCATAAATATTCTCTGGGGAATCTCAAGTGTTATGACTCTCTGTCAAATCCTCATGTGAATACAAAAGAAATCTAGAAAAAAATCCCAAAATATTTTATCCATCAAACCTAACTTATCTATGACTAATGACTCTTCAAGTTTGCCTTTAATAGGCTATGCTTTGAAACAATTTACTGTCTATGTTTTATAATTTGTTTCTCTGATTTATATGTCTAAACTTTTAGAATAAAACAGAATAACAAATCTTAGAATAGATGATCATGCTGAAGTTACATTGCAGTTTATGACATGGAAAGCTGTAAATAGTGAAGTTCTGATTAAGATTTAAATGCTAATTAGGTACAGTGATTTGGAAACTGCCCTTTGGTACTGAAATACACAAGAAACACTTCATATTTCAGAACACATACAAAGACTATTAAAAACAATGAAAATCAGACAAGACATTTTTTCTTATTCCCTGAAGAACTGGCAAATTACTTGAATCAAAAATTTATAATAATCTACAGAACTGTTTATTCTAAAATTTAGGACACACTGGGAAAAATATTTACACAGGCGGCTCACATTCCAGTTCTGTTGGCAAGGTTTCTTTAAAGGTGGAAATCAGCACATGAGTCAAAAGAAATAGATTGGCTCCTTACTTTGATTCATGAAGATGGAAAGCAAGTTTTGTTTGGGCAAGCACACTCTGTTAAACTTAATTAAGACATATGTTCTTAAATCTTCATTGCAATCACTATCCTGGGTAACAGGCAATAGAAACTGACACATTTCCAATTAAACTAATCATAGGAAGAAGCCAAATCATGGCCCATACTTAGCTAGATCAAGACACGCAAGAGTGGAAGACAGGTATTTAAGCAGCAGGCCACAAATTTATTAATTGAATTCCATGGGGAACCATCTATTCACCCTTTCTCACATACCAGACGTTTATCTGGGTCCACTGTGCTGGATTGCCATTCTTGATCTAATAGCTTAAGGTAGACCCTCTTCATATTCGTCTCTATGACTCGGCTGATGTCTGACCAATGGAGACCCATGCAGCTGTAACTGAAGGGAGGAAGAACACTGAGCCAAGTGGAATATCTGCTCTGTGAAAGCTTCAGGTTTCCCTTCTCTCCTCAAGCATTAGATCGCATTTGACATTTGGGCTGCCCCTTTCAGTCTTTGTCTCTTCTGAACACAGTCACAAACTGTAACAAATCATTTCTGTTATGTTCTATTGTTTCTTTGAACTCTTACTTTTCACTGATCTGTACCTTCATAAGAAAGGTGAAAAAACTCTGCCACTTCAACTCACTTGGACTCACATCTTACCTAATCTTATAGCAGGAAACTGATCGGAAAAAATGGAGTGTGGAGCACAATGTTCCCTGGAAGCCAGATCAGATATTAGATTTTGACTGATATAAATCTCTCTCTAACCCATGTGAAGTAGAGAAAACAATTTTCTACATTTATATGGATGTTTCCCCAAACACTGCATTATAAAATATGCCTGTTTCAGTTTCCCGGCTGCCCACCATCCAAAGGCTTGTTCCACATTTCTGCACTTCACTCTAAGAAGACACGAGAGACTTATGTTAAATCATTCTTAGTTTTCCAAGAACAGGAGAGAGACTGCAACTTTCTTTGCTTCCGTGGTTGCAGGACAATATGATGGGATAATCCCAGTATTATAACCTGTCGTAGCCTTCACGCATCTCTCACCTATGCCTAAAGTTCAGAACTAGATTTTGAGCAATGCAGTTTATGTGGGAATTCAAAAGTAGTTGTACTTCACCAACAAGTAGGCTAAAAACTTATCAGGAGCTCTGGATACTTTACATAAATTTACACATCTTTATCTTTTCTCTTGATTACATTTGAGTCAGGCAAGTTTACAATTAGACATGTCAGGTAAAGCTACAGCAGCTGTATATTTACAGTCCATCACATTTAGCATTTGATTTGGCATCCATTAACTATTTGATGTTCTCTTACCCTTCATCTATTTCAGACCATAAATTAGTCCTATTGCAGCACATAAGCTTTATCAGGTCAGAACAGATTTTCTCCTGAACCTGAAAGGTGCATATAAGCATGCCCTGTTTCTGCACACCAAACTGTATGCAGGGTCAGTTGTTTAATGCTGTGCCTGACAGGTGATTTCCTCATAATCCGCTATCCCTTACAGCAGGAAATATGACTGTGGGTGGTATAGCTACACATGGAGCCACTGAGCATTTCTTAAAATTCAAAGTACAGCATTTAACTTTCTGTAGCAAGGATCGCTACAAGTCGGGACAAACTGTCACCTACATCGGACTTTACCTGTTGATTTTTGAAAGGGTCTGGACACTGGGATTGGGGCCATCTGGAAGAAAGCCCAACTCAGAAATATTTTCCTCCTGTAAGCTTTTTGGCACGAATCATGGATCATTTAGGGAAAAAAAATAAGACCCTGGAAGATGCGGTGTTGGAATCCCCTGCAAACCACACAGTCTGGTCATTTGCTGTACTTGCAAGAAAGAAAAAGCTGGACACAATGGTAAGTTAATGCAGCCTTGTTTATGTGATGGGACACTACTCCAGAACTTGAGTAAAAAATCTTGTTTCATGGTTCCCCACAGGGCAAAATTATTCTTTGAGAGCAGATTTGTTCTTCTGAATACATCTAGGTTGTCAGGTATGTGGGCATGGAAATGTTATCTTTTTATATATGCTGGTAGACTTAAGATAAAAAAAAAAAACCAAACCCAACTCTGGATAAAGAGGGGACTACCAAAGGTTCTGCACCTGATTATACAGTATGAAAATGTGATTATGAAAAATATCACTATGTCACGTCTTGCTGTTCCAGCAAGGCATGTGCCTAGCAGAGGCCCGGTTGTGCTGTTGGTGAGGTCTTGATGTGCCCTTTACCCACTGCTCTTACCACACTGCTGACCCTGAAATTTTCAGGTCCTAGGAACGTGTGGTCTGTGTAATAAAGATTTAGGATCACATTGCCAGCTGCTGGATTACACATATTGGTCATTGATTAGCGTTACCAACAGGGATAACGTGAGGTGCGTTCCTATGCTTTTCTTTTCTGGGTTGGGTGAAGAAATGTGTGTAGTGTCTCTTTTTATCATACTGCCCATAGACTGTGTCTAAGGTGCTGCTCAGAAACAGTGCCACTGAGCGTGTGTATGCCACACTTGTAACAGGGCTGGTACCCTGCTATTTAGTGACACTAGTATTTTATGAACTTCTTTGATTTGCTTTAAATTTATTTGCTGTAAATTTCAAGAACGACCATTCCCCCTTGCTGTCAAATTAATACAGTTCTGCTCTGGATGTATGGGAGGGATGAATGTCTGGAGAAAATTATAACAGGAATAAAAAGTAGCTGAAGAGTTGCTTGTAGAAGAGTGTGCTTCCTTTCCAGATGCATCACATTTTCAGATTAGCATATCTCATTTCAACTGTGATGAATCCCCCTAACGTGTAAAGTTTTATAGTTGTTTATTACAGATGTTTTCAGTCAAGCCTTTTTTGATTGTTACTATTATTTGTGTAAAAATTATGTAACTGTGTTACTTTGCCACCCATAAAGCACTAGTAATCTAAATGTCATTTTGCAACAACCTGCTAATTTTTGAGGTTAAACATATATTGACTGTAATAGGAATTCAGACCTGAGTTAAGCACATTGGGAACTCGTTCTTTACTATTGTGATGAGAAGAGGTGAGAACACCAAAATGTGGCATTCCGATTCTATATTGCTCTTTTGAAACAAAACACTGTCACATCCAGGCCAGGTATAAAGTTGAAGCAGAGCTGTGTGAAAAGGGACTTCATTCTCATCGTTTACACGAAAATCCTGGGGGAAAAAGAAAAGATAATACAATGTTAATCAAATGTGTTCTAATCATGTCTATATCTATATGTGTGTGTATATATATGTGTAGTATATACACATCTATATTGGTATGCATGTATAAGTTGATCAGGAGCTTTTGGGGGCAGGAATAATCTTTCCATCATTCCTCTTTCTAATATCTAGGAATTGAATGAAGCCTCAATACCCCAGATCAACAAAAACAAGGACATATAAGAGTATTTAATTAGCAGGATGATAGGAGCTATGAGAACTTCCTATAGGATTACGCACAGGTATTTCTCCTTTGGCATTCTCTTGTCTTTGTCCACTTAGGAAATTGAGGAAACTACCGCTAAAGAGGCTGTTGTCATCTTAGTGAGTAACTTGTATCAGCTGAAACCATCGAATCTTCTTCTTCTAATAAGAGTAGGTTACTAAGTCTGGTAGCAGAGAGTACCTGGAGTGCATTGGGATTTCCTCCCTCCATACCTACTGCAGTATGAACAAACACTTTCCCTTTTCATGTATTTAACATTTTGTCACTGTTTAATTTGTGATTAAAATAATTGTACTGACAGAATTTTCTTTTGGTGTTTATGTCAAGCAGGCCAAATTTTCAGTCAGATTCCTAGACAGTGATTCTTATTTTTAGGTGACCTGTACGACTAGATAAACCAAATGTAGCAAGATAGACTACTCAGCAAGTTTTCAGCAACCTGGGTAACAATCTGTTAAATAATAAATGGTATGGATATATTTAGGAAGTGTTGTACCAGAGTATCTTTCCCTTTTCCTTTCTCTTTTCCTTTTCCTTTCCTTTTTTTTCCAGGACACAATAGCAGTTTGTCAGTTTGATGCACTATCTAAATGAACTGTCCCAGTT